>NC_054869.1:11711197-12343697 GCF_018320785.1 Cheilinus undulatus
GGATCTCCTGAAGAGGGGCGTTACGGCTGTGCGTAAATGGCATTATTCGTGCGTAATTGGAGTTGCGCGGGGAATGAATGAGATCAGGATCTGCACGGTGCGATCCAAATGTTTTTGTTTGGATGAAAAGATACGTCTTGAAAATTTGGTATGGAGAATAGTTATGATAGAGGACAACACCCGGGTTTGATGGGAACAAAAACAGGGATGCAGCTGAGGAGGCTGCTGTTTTTATAAAGGTTCAGTGACAGGCGTACAGACCGAGAAACAACAAAATCTTTAACACTTGAGACGAACTTTTCATGAGTTGCCAGATTTTTTTGACAGCATTTATTGATTTCAGCTTCTCAAACATTTACTTAAAAGATACATTTCTTCCCTTTGTGCAGAGACATCTAACAATCTTACATGCGTAAAATGAGGCGCATGGCACAGATCAACCTTTCTCGTGTTTGTTTTTGTGATTAATTAATTCTCTAGGTTTGAGATAAATCCTCAGGTTAGGAGTCACCAAAAGAAGTATCACAAAATGTCAAGGTCAACGTGCCCCAATGCCTTGATAAACAGCGCCACCGTGCGGTCAAACAACCACTCTATCCCAGACCACCCAGCCATTATCATCAGTTATTTATCAGACCTTCTCGTATGTCTGCCTGAGGGTGTTTTCTGTCAAACTTAACTCCATTACACGATTAAACAGAAAATAATTACGATTGTTTTAAACAATAAACCACAGAGGACTCATGTGTCACAGTTTTACGTTTTAATAGAGTTGATACAATATTTCCTTTCCCCTCCCTCACAGAAATATAATAGGATTATCTTAATTCAGTTTGTTTGTCGTGATAGACCCATCAAATTTAATTGAGGGTGGACTATAGTTTCTTCCCCTTGAGGGTGAGGGAAAGACAGAGGGAGGAGGGAGGGAGAGAGAGTGGGTGGGAGAAAAGGCGTATCCTAGGGAAAGAGATACTGAGGATCTGCAACAGGTCGTTGGCGCTCGAGGTATAGAGATATCAAGGAAATATCGACAGAGAAGAGACCACTAATATACTTTATCTAGTAGAGCTTTCCCCCTTTTTTAAAGTCTGTCTTAAAACTAGTTTTGAAAGAGTTTAAACTTCTATAATGTCACTCTCTTCCCTCCTCTTTCGATGCTATGACGCTGCTTATATAGGACTAGGTAGTGTGTATTTCTGCTCTCGTGCACTGTAAGGTGTCAATGTTGCTCTGCACACGGAGGTTTCCAGGATGACCCGGCGGATGTGTTAGGACAATATCTGGGCAGAAGAAGAGCAGATCGGTGGGATGAAGGATCGACTCGCTGAATTAGCTGCTGTAAGTGTCATTTATTTGTCTTTAAAGTTCCCGTGAGGAGTTTTAGCTGGTGATGAAACAGACTGAAATAGGTATTAATGTCTCTGTATGACCTACTAAAGCAAACAAGATAATCAGCATAGAGATTGAATATTTCTTTATATTTGACAGGGGTGGGGGGATGGGGGGGCTTACGGCCTTTAACTTTTAATATATGTCACTGCAGAGATTACCAGTGAGTGATGGTTTGACTTAAAAGAAAGCTTTATATTTTGTGTTATAATATCTGCAGAACCATGCACATATGCCCACATGTACAGGGTAAATCAGCTCAGACATAAGATGTACTAATTAGTCCACAGGGGACGCCAGAATTGATGGACCAAAACGTTTCTCACAGTAGCTTTTAGAATTTATGACTGACCAAGTGAAAGCATTAACTGTATTTTTTTATTTTTTTAATGGACTGAGCTTCTCTACAAACTTCTGTTGTACAAATTTGAAGCCAAGCTGCCAAATGGAGCTGAAGCTGACATGTGCTGGTTCTGTCATTTGGAGCCAAGATTTAGATAGAAGGGAGCTGGCTGGTCAAACTGCAGACTTGATGTCACGCCCTTCCCGCTACTAGCTAGGGGTGTTACGACTCACTATGTCATGGTTGGTTCATCAGTGAAACAGGAAGAATACAAATACCGTTACACCCCTACCGTTAATCTCAGCAAAAGTTAAATTTATTAATGAGATATTAAACATCCCTCAGCCTGGTACAATCCAAGGCAGAAAAACTTGTTTCGGTTTGAAGCAGATGCTCATGGCAAGTTCAATGACCAAACTAAGCTTTCGTTAAGTTTTCTCTAACCTTTTCTCCTTCACTCTGCTAATCCATCTTAGAATACTGTAAGGAGCTTTCTGTGCTAATGCTAATGTCTGGCTGTCAAAGAACAAACGTACTAAATTAAAGATATGATGAGCTAATGTGACAAAGCTGAAGGTGGCCGTAACTTTAGCAGCTATTCACAATTTACGGTAATGTAAAGTTTGCTGCAGTGTGATGATGACTTTATTGACATACTGTATGAAGTTATATATACTTGTCACTTTGTTTGTTTACTCTTTCTCACACTATGTTAACCTTGCAAAGCAGATGGACACGCCTATTTCCTTGTTTCTCACTGGCGAATCCATCTTGCAAAGCTCCCGTCTGAACCGTTTGAGCCCGGTTAGAAAGTGACAGGACCAATCAGGGACTAGGGGCAGTACTTTCAGGTGCAGCGGAGTCGTGACGCAAGCAAGCAGCAACAAGAGGCTGTTGCAATTATGGCGGAAGAGCTTAGCGTGGATGCTGCTAATGCGCTAATGTTTTAGCAGAACTTGACAACATTTCTTTGTTAAAAGAAGAACAAAAAACAGCAGTGAGTTGTTTTCTTTTCAAAAACGACAAGAGTCGTGTACTGACATGTCTATAGTCGCCATGGTTCGCGTTATTCCTTGGTAGCTGCGCATCTCAGTTGCGGTTACGTCATGTGTTTTGTTGCTCTGGTTGACCCGTAAATATGTGACAGACAGAACATTCATCCAATCACACTCTGAGTTTTTTTCAAAGCCTCTGCTCTTTCCCAAATGCTTAGTATTGAAGGTTTTCCAGATGGATGTGTGAAACAAATCCATCTGGCATGTGAGGTAAACACTATGTTGTTTTACCCTAAAAAAGGTAGACATCTTTGTTGATCTTCTTTACATTGAGCTGGTTGTGTGCTCTGCCACGCAGCTTAATCAAAAGGATGCACTTTGCCATGTTTAGGTGAGGTTCAGGGAATGGGGTTGAATGCACTTCACTCTCTGACCTCTCAGGATACTTCATATCGGTGTTGTCTTTACACCATGCACATCATTTGACCATTTTTCTAAGTTATAACTATATAAATTTCAAAAAATGGCAGGAAAAAGAGACAACAAGAACGCTTCTGGTACTCCTTAAACAATCAGTGCTCTTGGAAGAAAATACTTCAAGAAAAAGGTGGAAATCCTAAGATTAAACAAACATAGGTTCAGGTCAAGGTACTCAAGATAGTTGAAAAATATGAAAGACCTTTAACTCATAGGGCTAGAATCATTAAATGTACACTAAACTGTAAAAAATGTGCAATTCTAATGCATTTCTATTGAGTTCTACTAGACAGATGCTTAAGTGCATTGTGTAGCGGCAAAGGTGTGATTGGCTTTCAGCCCTGGAGGGCGGGCCTTAGTGATAGTTGAATTAAAACTACCCAAAAAGATAAAGACTTATATCTGTATATCATCACGATAGTAACAGTATCCCATCTGATTACATGGAAGAGGTGTGGTTTATGATCTATATTCCAGGCAGTCAGCAGGGGGAGCTCTAAATTTTCTGGCTTCGCTCCTGGACAACTGTTACTCTGTCTATTTTAATATGTAATGTATGAGTGAAACACTGGCACTGAAACATTAGTTTTTTTTCTCACTCATACAGAGTAGCACACAAGCAGAGGAGGATGTTGCGGTGGCAGTGGACAGAGATTGCTTCATGGAGAGCTTTTTCAGAAGGGTTGGTATCACTGTTAAAATCTCTATGGCATACATGTGTATTATTTGGGGGGAAAATGCTGATGTTTCATTGGTTTATTAAGGTGGAAGAAGTCAGAGGACTCATTGATAAGATCTCCTACCAAGTGGAGGAGGTGAAGAAGATGCACAGCATGATCCTGTCTGCACCCAACCCAGATGACAGTGAGTGTGTCTTCATATGAGACTAAGACAGATCATAAGATGTTCAGCGTGTGTATCTCTTTAATTTAAGGGTTAATCTGATTTGGCTGGAGTTTGAATTTTGTAACACAGAGTACAAAAAATGTCTCGCTTCCTTTGTTATATTTTCCTTTTCATTGTGAGCAAATGGCTGCCTGAGCAGGAAACTTGTGAAGGAAACAGCTGCTTTTTTGTCCCAAAACTCACAACCTGTTGTGGTTTAAACTTTTTTAACAGCAAGGGATTCAAACATGCTGACATTTAGAGATGTTTCAAAGCAGCAAATAAGTTAATCCAGTTTTAGCTTGTTTTTAATCACTGTAGTGAACTCAGCACCGTGTTATTACTGGATCTTCTCAGTTCCTGGCTCTGTTCAGCCTGTGAGCTGAGGCCTAAGGATCCTACAGGACAAAGAGTCACTTTACAGAGCTATGGCATCATCAGTCATTATGTTTAATGTAACTTAGTACAGTGCATACATGGTAAGAAACAAAGGGCTTGTGTTTGGTGCTGTGTTGCCTTTGCTTTATTGCCACAGGATTGTTGCCAAGCTACAAGATGGAATCAGTGCAAATTCAATATTTGCTGTAGACAATCTCAGTAATTAGCTAGATGACATTATTTTTCTCATCAGCAAATTGAGTCTGACACGCTTCATGTTTGTTTTTGTGTAAAGGAACAAAAGACCAGCTGGTTTCACTGACCAACGATATCAAAGGAAACGCCAACGTGGTGCGGACAAAACTGAAATGTAGGTGGATTTCAAACTTGGACATAATTGAACACATCAAACAAAAGCTGATGTTGTCTGCTGGTATAAAACAATAATTCGTGACTCTCTTTTCTCATGAAGCCATGGAGCAAAGTATGCCTAAAGATGATGTAGCTAACAGAGCCTCTGTGGACTTCAGGATCCAGAAAACACAGGTGAAGACACTGTTTTATGCCTTCTGACTCCATATACCATATATTTACCAAATACAAAGGCAGCCTCAAAACTATGTCATGACATTTCAAGAAAATTTGGAATAACAATATTCATGATGATATAGTAAAGTAGTAAAAAACAAAACATATATAGTACTATGAAGAAATTTTAGGCATGTTTTGGCCAAAAATTGAGGCTTAATTATAGTGTGTAATAGCGAGTAAGCCCACCTGAGGGCACCAACAGGTGGGAAGTAGGATTAACACAACCCTAGTCATGCTCTGGATCTCCTGTATTATTACCAGGGGTAAGGAAAATAATCTGTTGAAAAATAACAAAGTCCACACCTTTAGGGCGGGTTAAGGGGTGGATGTGTGCGTGTAAGCATAACCTAGGGTACAGTCCAGACAGGTAGTAGGGTTGTCATGAGCCCCCTGATTGCGCTTTGGATGTCCTAAGGGCCTGAAAAATGCTGGCGATCTCCAGGTCTATTGCCAGGGGTAAAAACGAAAAGAGAAAATTCATTGTCTGCTCTTGTATTTTCAAAGGCAGGGGTGCCCAAGCTACTCCTTGGATCCACCCCTGCCAGTTAAGTTCACTACAAAAAATGCCAAACAAACATCTATCTGTTAATGGTAGTCTGCAAATGTTTTCCCCTCCCGTGAGTTTTGACAATATTTAACATGTATTTGCACCATTCATTTAATGTGTTTGTGTGTGTCATTGGCTGCCCCTGCATTGTGAGGTATATCACACAAACAACTAATACAGAGCAAGTTCTCATGTATTATATCTTGAGGGGTTTTAAAGCGCTTTTTAGTCTGTATGGATAGGTTGACACCAGGCTGTGGGATAGTGTTATGAATGTTAGGTTGTTGATTGTTGTCAGTTACTTGTGTGCTGAATGCAGAGGTGGTGAGAGAAGACAGACAAAGTCATATTGACTGTTTGTGAAAGTTGACCAGGCAGCCCTCAGTGGATCTCCATGGCACCTAAATGCACTAACTGCTGCTTTCATATCACTCAGACTCTGCACAGATATTTAATAGGAGTAAATTCATTCAACTGGTCAGGGCCTTTCTGTGTGGAGTTTGCATGTTCTCTCTGTGCATGTGTGGGTTCTCTCCAGGTACTCTGGTTTCCTCCCACCTCCAAAAACATGCTTGTTAGGCTAATTGGTGACTCTAAATTGGCCGTAGGTGGGAGTGTGAGCATGCCTGGTGGTTTGTCTCTACATTTCAGCCCTGCCATTGTCAAGCGACCAGTACAGGGTGTAGTCTGCCCAATGACAGCCAGGATAGGCTCCAGTCCAGTTAATGTGTGAACTCCCTCCCACAAAGCTCCGACCTGCAGAGAGGAGCAGGAGGAGAAGAAGTACTTATGCTAAATGCACTCAAAACCTCGTATACTTACCTTTTTGATGCAAACATTTAACATTGAATTTGAGTCCCCTTAAATGGCAAGTCTACCTGCATTTGATGCTTGGCAGTGGGCTTTATCATTAATATTGCAATTAAATGCTTTCATAAAATATAAATATTTATACTGGTATTATCATGGCACAGTACAAGTAAATTTTCAGGCATGATTATTACCATCAGTCAGCTGTACACAAGTATGAAGAGGAAAAATGAGCTCATGATTTTATATAGATTTAGTGAAGAATGTTGTCATTTTCTACTAACTTATCCTGAGGGAAATGCCTGTCACTCCTGCTGGGGGGTAGGTTTTGGATGAGGCTTAGAATAGCAAAGACTTTCTAAAGCTTTGCTAAAACAAAAATTTATTTTGAGTTGTATTTTAAGCATTAATAAAGACCAATGATCAGAAAACTTTACATATACTTTAGTAAAGAGCTAAAGTGTCCCACTTGGGGGCACCAGAATCGGCACAGAAACTAAATGTTCCCCACAGGAGCTTTAAATGTTTCTGTAATCCCCACACATGCTGTCACTGTGTACATTCTCACCCTTTGTCCTTGTGTTGTCATTTTCCCTCAGCACACAGTGCTGTCCAGGAAGTTTGTGGAGGTCATGACCCAGTACAACGAGACTCAAGTGTCCTTTCGGGAGAGAAGCAAAGGAAGGATCCAAAGACAGCTGGAGATAAGTAAGTGACAAATACCGGAGACAACTAGGATCAGCTTAGATGGGAGCTATAGAGAAATCTTTAAAGCTTTAAAAAATATATATATTTATATATGTGTACCTCCCTTTCTAAACACATGAAAGGACTGAATTTGTTTGCATATGAAAGATTTTGAGTGTAGAATATAAAGATGAAAGAGTGACAAGTAAAACCCAGAAGCTTTGTCAGGATGGGGATCCAGGAAACAGACCACACCGGTTTCCTCTCCGTGTCTCTGAACACAAACCTGACAGTTCATAAGCAGACAGCAGCAGCGGGGGGGGGGGGGGGGTCTTTTAAGGATTCTTTCTCTAGATATTCAGTGTGATTACAAGTTTGAACTGATCTTAAATGAATAATTTTGCGGTGTAGGATTAATCAAGTGTAGGAAATACCATAGATCAGCATTCAAAAAGTAAAGAAAATGTACAGTTTAAATGTTTTAACAACTAAAACAGCATTTCTAACGTAACACGGGGCAATGTTGTAATTGTTTTTATGGAACTACATCTAAAATCCACACAAAAACATCAACCAGGCACTATTTTTTGGTATAACTAGAAAACAGGAGAATCAGTTGGGTATGACATGGGAAAGGAGTGTGGCTGCCCGCTTGAAGAACTGTAACCTCTCTACATTGGACATGACCTAATCAGGTGACTAGTGGAGGTAGGGATCATTAAACCTTTAAATATCCAACTGTTATGGTGGACAAGAGGAGCAATCCATCAGTCAAGCAATGTGTCCTTTAACCTTTTAATAGTACATATTGAAAAATCTTGAATAAACTTTTATTCATATAGAGTAACATTTTAGAATGGTTAAGCACTTAACACTAGTCCTTAAAAAGAGAGCTCACATTTTTTTATATATATTAAGACCCAAAGCCAGCTAACAGCAATATAAACAGAAATATAAAATAAATGCTAATATATTTAAAATAGCTGCATAAATGTATGTAGCAGCATAATCACAGGATTGTACTGATAGTCAGTTTGAATCTGGGTTACAGGAAAGCATTTTGTCAAACTTGTGATTCCACCATTTTTCAGAGGAGTTTGTCCTGTCATTGTGCTCAGAGTTACACTACCTAACAAGTGCAGGGACACTGTGCGTCAGGTGCTTTGTATAATGCAAATATGAGCTACACAAGACTGTAAGGAAAGGTAGAAAATAGCCTTGTGTCCCATGGTCCCTGCGGCCAGCATTAATGAGTGGCTCCAGTTCTCTCACTGTAGACGGAGGAGTCGCCTGATACTGGAGACGACTCTCTGTGTTTGTGTTGCCGGGGAAACATGCAGAGGGCTCGGCAGCCTGTGTAACAGTAGTTCACCTGTCTTTGACACGGGCACACGAGCCACCTCGGTCTTTTAATGCACCTTACACCTTCAATCCCCATCATAGCTGATACTCTGTTGGCTTGATGAGGGCTGATGAGTGTGTGCATCATGGCGGTGTGTTTTTGCTCTGAAGTGTTTGGCTCCGTCTCCCCTGAGGAAAAGTCTCCTGAAAAGGTGTGACTTACAGTAAGCACCTGCCCACAGATCTGTCTCTCTCCAGGGAGCTGGTTGTACAACAAGAGGCACAGCCTGAGGAAGAGAAAGCTTTCTGTTTATAGAGTTTCAGCAGCTGTTTGTCTATGGCTGCTATATCCTTTTTTTTTCTCTTCTGATCCTCTAGACAGTTCTAATCTTAGGCACAAGTAGCATCCTCACCCACTATTACACTAGAAACCATGGCAGGAACTGACTGTAATCAAACATCAAGTAATTTAAATCAGAGGTAAGTGCACTGTTAATTGATGCTGCGCTGAAATTTGTAGTTTAATTGCATACATGTTTGCAATCAATATGTTGTTCACTCTCACCTTTATCAGTATTTTTTCTGTCCTTTGATTGAATGTGGCAGAAAACATTGTCGCTTATTTCAATTATAACATTTGGAACAAAGGATAAATCAACCTCATCATATTGATTAATCAAAACTGTACAAAGACCTCTCACTACGTCAGAAAAAACAGCACTATGTATGTAACAATGTCTTCTGAGTCAATAATAGAGACATTATTTTTCTGTTTCACTTTAATCAATACATTGACAGTCTTCTCACATAGTGAGCTTTATGCACAATGGTTTCATTATGAGGCAGTATGGAATTAAGCAGCACAACAGTATGTTTGCACACGATGTAAGCATAAACATCTGCGGCTTTCATTCCTTTTTCTACTTTTTAATTTAATTTGTTTTCAGAACACCATGGCATTGAAATATAATCAGCTTATTTCTGTTTTGCCTTAAGAAAATCAATTAAATTCAATCAAATGAAAAAGGGAGAGTCACACCATCAGCAAAAGGAGAAATTAATTAATAAGAGAGATTATATTAGAGAAATCTGTGAAATATTACATGAAATTACACTCTGAGTACATAAAAATACAGTGCATTCTCTTAGATTTAGGCTGTCCTGATGTGGGCACAGTTGTTTGAAAATTTAATTCAGTTCACCATTAATCTGTTTGCAAAGTCATTAACATCAAAAACAGTTGATCTGTTAATTCTGCTCAGCAGTAATTAGTTAGCGTAAAACCTTTTGAAAGCCTGACAGTCCGCCCCTGGACTGTCACTGTGATGCACATGTTTAGTACTCTGTGTGTGGAGTCATTTGTTCAAGCAGCAACTATTGTGAGCTTGTAACTAACAATGGGAAAACACAGCTGGCAAGGCTGCTCATATATGTTGCTCATTTTAAATGCAGGAGTGTTGTGCCATTCTAGAAATGTAAGGTCTTTCTGAGGTACCGAATACACTATATAGACAAAAGTTTTTGTCTATCTAACATTACACCAACAGGGATTGTAATAACACTGTATTCAAATACATGTACTTTATTATGGAGTCCCTCCACTCTTTTTGAGGGCTTTCCACAAGATTTTGGAGTGTTTTTGTTGGAATTTGTGCCCATTCATGCTGTAGAGCACTGATCTTGGATGAGAAGGCCTTGCTCGCAACCTCTGTTCCAGTTCATACCGAAGGTGCTAGATGGGGTTGAGGTCAGGGCTCTTTGCGGGTCAGTCAAGTTCTTCCACATCTGACTCATCAAACCATGTCTTTTTAGTCTTTGCTTTGTGCACCGGGGCACAGTCATGATGGAATAGAAAAGTGCCTTCCCCAAACTGTTGCCACACAGTGGAAACATAGCATAGCATTGTCTTGGTATGTTGAAGCATAAAGATTGCCTATTCGTCACTCCACAGAACACATTTCCACTGCTCCACAGACCCGTTTCAGTGTACTTTACATAACTCCTTCCAATGCTTGTCATCTGACTTGGTGATGTGAGGCTTGCATTCAGGTGCTTGGCCATGCAAACCCGTTCCATGAAGCTCCCACCACAGTTTTTTGTGCTTACATTAATGCCAGTAGAATTTGGAAACTCCTCAGCTATGGAATCAGCCGAGTGTCAGCAGCTTTTACACACCATGTACCTCAGCAGTCATTGACCCTGCTCTGTGGTTTTACATCGTCTTCCACTTTAGCACTGAGTTTCTGTTGTTCCTAAACACTTCCACTTTCTTATATCACTTTTAGTTCACTGTGGAATATCCAGCAGGGCTAAAATTTCATAAACTTTTAGTACAAAGGTTGAATCCATCACAGTACCACGCTTGAAGTCACTGAGCTCTTCAGAACAACCCATTTTGTATCACAAATGTTTGCAAATCAAGAATGCATGGCTAGGTGCCTGATTTTATACACCTGTGGCAACTGATCTGATTGAAACACCTGAATTTCCGTTATTCACAGATGTGAACAAATACTTTTGACCATACAGTCATTCCAATTTAGAATATTGTAATGAAGATTCTTGCATATTGGCTAATTCCCTGTAATTTTAACATCTTAAGTTACAGCAACTTTCTGTAAATCTGCAGGGGTGTGGCCACGTTGTTGCTGAAAAGTCACAGTTTGAGCAGATCTGATAAAGATAAATACATACTCAACTGATTCACTGATTGCAGTACTTCAGAAATACTGAACTCAGAGCCATGAATAACAACTCTTATCTTTGCTGAATTCAGGAATTTCCAGGTTCCACTGATTCTTTGGGAGGGGTTTCCTCCTTCCAGTAGCACGAGATAAATCATAGTTTTTTTTGTTTGTTTGTTTTGTTTTGTTTTTTTTGTTTCATTCTTGACTTTTTTTGTTTTCTGTGGAGTTTTGTCAAATCAGCCTCTGGGCTTTGATTTTAATTTTTTTACAGTGTGCTACAAGAATGATGGCCATTACAACAGAGTGCATCAGATAATTAATCTCTTAATCCTAGACAGCTTTATGATTTATAATCAGATCATTTATTTGTATCTCAGTTCAAAGGCTCCCCATATTATTATGTCAGACTTGAATGGAGGTCCAGAGGGAAAAGAAAAGGTCATGTGTGTTATTGTGTTTTAAAAAATGCCAGGACTCTTATTTTTCAACAAGCCCTCAGTAGCTGCACTTTTTTAGTGTTATATATCTTTTTCAGAGCTCTGTTTTCTGGAAGTTTTTTCTTTATTTGCATGATGTGCATTCAGGGTTGTCTTTAGATCTTGATATCAAGCCTCCCCAAACACCTCACCCTGGCTCTTACTCTTTGGACTTTCCTCTGGTTTTTCTCAATTTTCTCTTGTGCCCTCTTTGCCGTAAATATTCTTGTGTAATGTCAACACCAGAATAGTTCTGTTTTCTTTACTGGGGCCATTAGGGGACATGAGTTGGGGCAGGTACTATCAGTGTTAGTGCTACTTGGAGCTTGCATGTGTGGAGCTTGGGTGTGCTGAAGAAGGCAATGCTGTTTGGGCTGTGACGGCCATGTGGTAAACTGGTAAGATAAAGAAGTTCTGCTTGTTATATGGTGGGTGGTGAGCACTGGACATCAGTGGCTTTTTGCTGCCCACAAGTCTGCACGGTTGAGTTGTGGGGGCCAGTATTATGGGGTTTAAGGATTTCTTCACTGAGAGCTTATCCTTTTGGTAGGGCACTCTTCAAATCTGCTCCTTAGCACATGTGCTGACTCTTACATAATCAACAAATTCACATAACATGAATGTTTTGGGTTTTTTTGACATTTTTAAAATGTGCTATTCATTTTCCAGTAGAAGGGGCTCAAAATGCCCTCAAAGTGTTCTGTGAATAATTGGGGTAAGTAAAGAAATCATTTATTCCTGAATAATCATTGCCTGACATTTATCCTTTTCAGCTGGAAGAGTAACCACAAATGAGGAACTAGAAGACATGTTAGAAAGTGGAAATCCATCTATCTTCACTTCTGATGTAAGTTCTCTTTGTTTCTATATTACAGTTACTCAGTATGTGGTTATAGCAAGGTTAAAAGCTTACTCTGCCATCTAGTGGTGGTGGAGATGTAAATAGTTTTAGATTGGGTAACGTGCTGCTAGGCTGTTCAGTGCACACAGCTGAGAAGCTGGTTTTTGGATTAATTATTTATTCGTTTTTTTCCTTTTTCTCTTTCAGATCATTTCTGATTCCCAGATCACCCGTCAGGCCCTGAATGAGATCGAGTCCCGACATCAGGACATCATGCGTTTGGAGTCAAGTATCAGGGAGCTCCATGCAATGTTCATGGACATGGCAATGCTGGTAGAAACTCAGGTAAATCCAATTTAAAATGATTTTGGGTAAAATCTGCAACAAATATATTTACAGACAGAAAATTTTTAAAAAGTAAGGTTTGGAAAACTGACTGAGAAATGGCAGGAGGCAGGAATTTAAAAAAGCCTCCATAGCCTCAATGAGCAGTGCCACACAACAATCATGTATGGTCCATTTCCATAAAGCGGCCTTGTGTGGTTCAGTACAGTTTGCCCTAACATGCTGTGAACAATCTCAGAATGTTTACAGTGCCAACCAGGAAGGCCACTTTTAGCAGCTTTTCTCCTTCATTTAGTGTAATTTATCCACAAATGAAAATAGCAGTTTACTGTTTTGCAAATATGCCTTATGAAGTCCAGTTTCTTTGACTTAACAGAGTCCTCAATTCAAAACAAAAGTAAGCAATAGAGGTGGGTGATGTTGAGCACCCTGTCATCTTTTGTACTTGTCTTCTTTTGTTATTATTTTGATTGGGAGTCACCTGGTTGCAGAATTTGCACACTTAATATTTAAGACCTACTTTATGTATTCTTAAGCTGTGTCTACCAGCATCTGCAGCATGATCGGTCCCCAGTAAGGTATCAATATGGTGCTGCTATGTTGCTCTATCAATTTTCTCAAGACAAGATCCACTATCTCTTGAAAATATCATGGGGCGCAGATGGCCTTTAGTTGGGTTGTACCCCATGTACGCATGCTGTGGTTGTGTTCAGGTCCTGTGGCTCTTTCACCGCCTGTCATTCCCCACTCTCTCGTCCCTGTTTCCGGCTCTATCCTCTGTCCTATCTCTCTCTAATAAAGGCAAAAGCCCCAAAATAATTATTTAAAAAATAATGATAAAAATAAATAAATTCATTGTTTATTTTATATTTACAGGGAGAAATGGTAAACAACATTGAGAACAACGTCTCCAATGCGGCTGAGTATATCTGTAGTGCAAAAGAAGAGACCAAAAAAGCAGTGAGATACCAGAAAAAATCCCGGAGGGTATGTGCTCCTTTCTAATTTTGTGTTATAAGATGGTCACAGCCAAATGCCAAGTATGTTCAGCACATGTGATCCCTTAAAACAATCATATTAATGTGCTAATAGCCTTTTATTCCACTTTATTTCAAGTTCATATAACAAAGTCTTCTTCACTCAACAGAAATACATTATCCTTGCCTTTGCTCTGTTGATCCTTCTTGCTGTCATTGCACTAATTGTTGGCCTGTCTGTTGGACTAACCAAACCTCCCGTATAAGAACCACTGCATGAGGTAACACTTCATCCAAAGCTTCCAACTCCTCAGACACATAATTCATCATGTCATCTGCTGAATAAATGATTCTCACCTGTTAAATGGTTTAAAGGATTTGTCATGCTCTTTTATTCTCTTTTTGACAGAAACTTCTCCGCCTTGCAATGTGTGGAGCTGCAGGTCTCCTCCTTTTACTCATCATAATAGTTGGAACCTTTGAGTGAGTGATGGATTACATGGTTCATAACCTCACTGCAGCCAGCTGTCAGTCAGCTCCTGAGCCTGATGGAGCCTTAAACAGCCCCATAATAAGATAAAAGTCATAATAAGTCATTCACTATTTAACAGCATTCCAGAGAAGGATGTCACAAACACTGGAGGAGGTTAAGTGTGTGTGATCTACCCTGCACTGCTAACATCATACCTCATGAGACATTGATGTATGTTTTACATAGAGGAATAGAGGCTTTGTTAGATGACAAACCTTTGCCTTTGTGATGATACAATATACAGTGATAGAGAATTAAATTTATACACTGATGAACAGTGTGTACTGCTGCCACTTTCTCATGAAGGTTGGAAAAACTGTAAAGTTTGTGTCATTTTCACACATTTCTTGATCTAATGATAAAAACATATCTTTACATTTTGGATATTTGCATATTTAACCCCATGCCAAAAGTTACATGAAACATTGATTGCACTTTCATGTCTGTACAATAAAGATGGGGCCATAACCATTAATGTGGTAGCTTAGCTTAGCTTACTTAGCTAAATTTAGCCTAGTTTGGCTTAGCATAGAGACTGAAAACAGATAAAAACCTAGCCTGGCTCCTTCCAGAAGTAGCAAGGAATAGATGGAAGGTTTTAGGGATTTAACTATACATCCTTATACACTTAAAAATAAACCCAAATGTGGACAATTTAAATACATTAGACATAAGTATATATTATAATGCTCTTTTTAACCAGCAGAGGACACTGTTTTCCTTTGGCTTCTCTTGTATGATAGTAGTTGAAGCAATAGAGCTTCTGGAGAGCTTCAAGGATTATATGCTTTGGTAGGCCAACCTTGAATTAGTATCGCACGGGTTTCTTTGACAAAAAACCTATGAGTTTTCAAAATATTGCTGAAAATAAGATTTGTGGCAAGAAAAAATGGTTATGACAGTTGAGGCCAGCTCAGACTACACAAATTCAGCCAGACTTTGGCCCAACTACAATGGAGCAGCTCAGCGTCAAATGTTGGGCCCGATTTTGAACATCTGGAACAACAAATGCTCTTGCATTGTGACTAAATAACGACTCGTCCAAGATCCCCCACAAATCAACAAGACTAGCATGTAAGAATTTTTCTTGATAATTGCCCAGTTTAACAGCCTCCCCCCACATCAACTTCTCGATTCCTGACACCTACCGATAGGTGAGCATTCGCTCTTATCTTTGTATCATTATTTACCAGATTGACATTATATAACCCCACTTAATCTTCCCCGGATTTTTGTGTAAACACAGTGATTTCCTTTGTTATCACATTCATACCTAAAGTTCTGTTTAAAGGAGAGCCGGTCCATATTGTCCACCACCTCTTGATAGTACATTAGGAAGAGTCTATAATTGTTATCCATAATCCATAATTGCCCTCCACCCCCCAGTGTAAATGTTTGGCAATGACATTTAATATCCCTGGAAAACTCTATAGTCCTAGTTAGCCAATTGTTAGCAACTTTCCATACTGAGACATGACAAAGTTCACAAGTGGGGCACTTCCTGGTATATTTGTGTTTAATTTTAACATTTTAAAACATCTTGAAATGTTCTTTAGCTAGTGTTGAAATGCAAAAAATTTCTGGGTTTTAGGAATCACTCACTCTATTAGCGTCACTTGATATAGGAAAAGACATGCATTTTTATTAGTAACCCCATAATCCCACAAATAAAATAATTATTCATAGATAAAGAAACAGGAAATCTCCTAGCAAAGCATAGCCACTTCCTGAAGTCTTATAGATCTGATGGTGGCTGAAAAAAAGTACAAAGTAAATTTAGTAGAAACCAGCTTGTTGTTCCCTTGTAAAACCATAGTGTGCCTTTTTTACCCAGCTGTTTGTGTGTATGAAACGGGACCAAGTTTCTTATCCAAATTTTTGTCAAGGGCAACAAAGAGACCTCTGTAGAACTGAGCAAGCCTTTTGGGGCAGAAGCAAAACGTCTTCTAAACCTCAGTCAGGTCCAGTTGACCTGCCTCTTGACGAAGATTTGGATCACCATAACCAGGATGAATGAGAAACTACACAGACAGCTAATTTTGTTAGTTTTACACTCAGCTAGGCTATCTAATTTATTTGCCTTTGTGTCTGGTCCCTATGCTAAGCTAGACTACCTGAGGGATGAGAGAGGTCACTTCCTCTCATCTTACTCTTAAAAAAGTTTGAGGGTTTTTGTCCCAAAATGGTGAAATATTTCCTCAATATTCAAAATACATTGTGCAATTTCTAATGACTTTAAAAATGTATTGTAAAATGTGTTTACATGTTCAGGTGTATGCTCCTTCTGTTCTCGTGTCATGCTGTATAGTTAATGTTGCTCATGTGTATTGAATGTAAAAGTAAATGTAAAAGCTCAGGAGACATTTAAAAGTAGTATAGATGTATTTAAAAGTTAGGTTAAGATACCCCAACTGGAAAAGAATCTGCTTTATTCAAAGAAATTCATCATTTTATTGAAAAGCTCTTACTCATTTACCTTACTCAATGGCCTCCTTGGCATTTAATCTGTTATTTATTAAACTGTATTTATCACAGCCACAGTGTGTGATGACTGAAACATTTGTTGTGATGAAGTCGTGCTGCAGCCGAGGACTGTTGAGCAACATTATTTCAAGAACACACTTTTTAAAAATTAATTTTAACAGTTCAATTTTATTGTAAGTTATTTCTTGTATTTTATATTGAAATAGAATAAATTGGAAATTTGATTTAAAAAAAAATAAAGAACTACAAAATTGTATTGTCTGTTTTCTTTCGTGCTGAAGGTGATGTTAAATTTGTTTGGTATACAGAATCACTCCATGTCCTCCACAATGCAAACAACACTTTTCAGGCAGAATAAATGTGTTTTTTTCTGTTCTAAACACTCTAAATGTAGATTTTCTGTTTGTTTACAGGAGAACTGAAAGAAAAAGAGGCTGCTATTAACTTTGTGATTAATGAGCGGTTTGTACAGAGAGCTTGGCTTCCGTGTAATCAACCAAACCAGATTAGTGAAGATGGTGGAAGTGAGTCCCGAGAGGGAGATTTCTAGTCTGAGTCAGATCAAAGAAACTTCAGATGCACTAAGAGAGCCTGTGTGTCCATAAAATCTGTTCACAGGGTCGCTTGAGGTCACTGCACAAGATAACCTTTAAGCGGTATTATAATCTCATTATGAGCTGTTTGTTTTGGTTAGCATTTCTAGGATAAACTAAAGGTATTTTAGGTTGTAGGTAAATGAGAACAAAGTATTTTTTGTAAGATATGCAAGGTTATATTGAGAGCATACATTTTGCTTTGAATTATACAACAACGCTATCATGTATTTAACTAACTACATCTAAAATGGATTTGATGTGCTTTTTACATCACAGGTCACTCTTAGCCATTCACACCACATTCATACTGATGGTAAAGGCTGCTATGCCATGGCTGTCAGCATTTACTAATCACATATACAGAGCCTATAAAAACTATTCACCCCCTTGGATGTTATAACCTTTTATTGATTTTATAAGTCAATCATTTATAATTTGGCTTTTCTGACAAAAAATTACAAAGTAATGTCAATAAAAAAAAAATTGAAATGTAAAATAAGTGCATAAATATTTGACCCCTTCAAGTCGGTATTTAGTAGATGCACCTTTGGCTGCAATCACAGCACTGAGTCTGTGTGGATAGGTCTTAATCAGGCTTACACATCTAGACACTGCATTATTACTCCATTCTTTGCAAAACTGCTCAAGCTCTGTCAGGTTGCCCAGGGATAAGGCATGAACAGCCCTTTTCAAGTCTAGCCACAAATTCTCTGTTGGATTTACGTCTGGGCTTTGACTCCAGAACATTAACTTTGTTGTCTTTAAATCATTTCTGTGTAGCTTTCTCTGTATGCTTCGGGTCATTGTCTTACTGGATAATAAATCTTCTCCCAAGTCATAATTCTCTTGCAGACTGAATAAGATTGTCTGCCAGGATTTTCCTATTCAACCCTTTACCTTTACAAGCCTTCAAGGGCTTGCAGCTGAGAAGCATCCCCACAGCATGATGTTGCCTTCACCATGCTTCACAGTGGGGATGGTGTGTTTGTGGTGGTGTGCAGTGTTTGGTGTCTTATCTGATGGCCAAAACGCATCATTCTAGTCTCATCAGACCAAAGAACTTTCTTTCACTTGACCATGGAGTCTCCCACATGCCTTTTGGCAAACTGTCAAGACTGATGAGTTTTCTTCAACAGTTCTCTTTGCCACTCTCCCATAAAGCTTTGACTGGTGAGGAACCTGGGCCTCAGTTGTTGTGTAAAGAGTCTCTTCCATCTCAGCTGCAAAATCTTGAAACTCCTTCAGAGTAGTCACATGTGTCTTGGTGGCCTCTCTCACTAGTCTCCTTTGTGCACGGTCACTCAATTTGTGGGGACGGCCTAAACTTGGCAGATATACACACATGACATATCCCCTCTATTTCTTGATGATGGATTTAACTGAACTCCAGGGGATGTTCAGTGCTTTGAATGTTTTGGATCTATCCAAAAACCTTGTTCTTTTGTCTTCATGGTGTAATGGTAGCCAGGAATACTGATTAACCAGTGACTGGATATTCCAGACACAGATGTCTTTATACATTTAACACTTGAGACACATTCACTGCACTCAGGTGATCCCAATTTCACTAATTGTGAGACTACTGGCACCAACTGGCTGGACCTTTTTGAATTAGGTCAGTCACTTTAAAGAGGTTGGATATTCATGCAATCTCTTATTTTGACTCACATATTTTTGTTTAATTGGCATTACTTTGTAGACATCTGTTTTCCCTTTGACATTAAAGAAGTTTCCTGTATATTTTTCTGTCAAAAGAGCCAAATTATCGACCAGTGCTGATTTATGAATATAAAGAGGTAAAACATCCGAGAGGGTGAATATGTTTTATAGGCACTGCACATCTATACACACTGTGTACGTGTCATTCTTAACTGTTTCAGATGACAGCTGACTGTCTGCTTGCATTAAATTGATTTTTCCCAAGTTTTATCCAATAGGTTCAATCTTTACTGAGGCAGCCTTGCATCTTGCTTCCTTACTGACATGCCTGCATCCGTCTGATATAATCATAGAAGTCATTGTATTTTTTCTTTAGATTGTGTAACATGTTTATAGACATTACACAAATAAAACAGAAAAAAACAGCTGTCATCCACACTTGTCACTACATTTAAAACATGTCTTACACCTCCTTCTTCTGATCCTGTTCTTGATAGTTATATTATTATCACTTGCCTTTCAAGGGTATATTTTCAGTAACTTTCTTCAGTGTGCCTTTGTGTGATTTTACCAGTACCTTTTGCAATGACATGGTTGATTTGTTCCTTAGAAATGCACTGCTGATGTATTGTGCCACCTCATTGATCTATCCTTACTTTCTCTTTTATCATTTCCTGTTGTGCCCCTGCCATCTCTGCTCTATTACTACACTTTGGAGAGAGTGAAAATGTCATATAGGTTTTTTGGTTGTTCTTGTCACTTGTTCAACCCACACTGAAATCATTTACATACAGTTTACATGTGCATTCAAATAATCCAACGTTATTCTGCAAATTTAGCACCTGGTCGCCTGTATCAGCTGTTTCATTCATTGGTGGACCCTTTGATACAGTTAATATTGTTCACAATGAATGCAGTAATTAAATCACTGGTTTTGTTGCCGTGTTTGATCTAATACAGCTCTAGATCTGATAGACAGAACCAATAGGAAGTATAACAATTAGCAAAGGAGAAATCTACATAATGCAATGATAATAATGTTTATTTATGAGGCTCTTGTCAAAACCAAAACCACAAAGAGCTTCGAAAAACACCAAAGCCCAACAATAAAAATGAAAACTTCCACGTGTTTATCCATTCTTTTGCTATCTATGTTTTCAGCATTGCTGACACAATTAAAATCACAAAAGCAGAGATATCAGTTTGCCATACAAAAACTAGTCTGTAGCACAGAGAAGAGGGATGTCAACCCTTTTCTTGAAAATATAGGTAGGGAACTGAACCACTTTTGAGCTATGTAGGTGAAGCTTACTTAGTAAGGAAACAGTTGAGCTGCCGTATTCATTTTGATAAACACTAAACAGTCCTGATAATTTGCTCAAGGAGAAAAGTGGAGGTACAAGAGACCCAAATCTGAAGACATGGAGGCAGCAAGGAGAATGAAAAGTAGCAAAATGTCAAATTTAGCATGGCATGATAAGAGAAAGCACTGGCTAAAAGTGGGACAACTACACTGGGGATTTATAAAATATGTAACATCATGTTGAAATGTTTCAGTAAGAAAATGCTGCTGCTGTTATTTAATGGGCTAAAGGCTTGAAAGGAATTGTGATGAATAATGTTGATTAAAAAAATCATGGGAAAAAATGTAAGGCATCTCTTTAAACCTTTTGCCTTGACATTACACAACTGATTGAGAAGATTGCTAATAAGAGGCTACTGTAAAAAAAAAGGTATGATGGCGATGAAGCAAAGCAGATTATGGAGACTGAACCACATCTGGAGGATGAGATAAGAAAACCTCAAGTAAATAAAGAGACAGTGATTTGATGTTTAAAGTAGGCTTTGCAATGTGTTAAAGAAGGAGAGGTTGATGGTAAAGTTACAATGAATGAGAACCCCATTTTTTCTGTGCTGTGGACTTCCTATGGAAGAACTAGTGTAGTTAAAATGGGTCCAAATCATAATATATTGGATCCTTTTCCCCCCTCTGTTTTGAGGAGTTATACATTCAAAAATTATTTAGTCTCATTGGAACATTCTTTGCCATTTAGAAAAAAAAGGCTGGGGCATTTTGTTTATAATGTACCTGACCTGTCTGAAAAGTCTTCCCATTAGGCCTAGTGTCTGTCTTCTCTCTATAGCACTGTTGACAAGGAAACATGGTTGGTTATTCTTTATCAAAATTCAAAGTTTTTTTCGTATCACTTTGCAGTATGATGAAAAATGTTTCTCCCCAGTCATTGACTACCATATACTTTTTCACAAATGTTTTATTCAGATCCCAATGGGTCCGCTCTATGGAAGCCCATTTCTGCCACTCAAAAAAACAAACAAACAAAAAAAAAAAACGGGCAGTTCCACAAAAACAACAACATAAAAATACTTCAGTTGAAATAATTACATAAAAGTGAAGATTCTGAGATAAAAAGACCTAATTACGAGGTAACTATGAGACAAAAAGTAAATGGTAAATCTGGTCATCTGACTACTCAAAGCGCTTTTACACCGCAGGTCACACCTACCCATACACACACTGATGGCAGAGGTTGCTTTAGAAAACTGGCCGTCAGTATTTGCGAATCCCATTCATATGCATCCATACACATTTACATGCCACCTATGCAGCAGTGGGAGCAAATTGGGGTGAAGTGTCTTGCCCAAGGACACATCCATATGTGACTACAGGATCAGGGGATCAAACCCATAACCTTCTGATTGCACAATCTGCCTGTCAGGTCACCTCAGTCTAAAATATGAGATTAAAAGCCATAACTATGAGATACAAGTTCATAATTATAAGATAAAGAAAGATGAAAATTATCAAAGTCATGATTATTAGATGCACTTTCTCATAATTTTGTACTTTAATCTCACAATTATGAATTTTCTTTTTTAGTTATGACCATCTCATGATTTGATCAATGCTTTTTTTGTTTGTGCTTTTTTTAAATCGAATTTGTTTTAAATAATGATTAAGAGTCGGTAATGGGCTTTCATACACCCCAAATTTACCGACGCGCTACCTCCACCTGCAGATAATTAGTCAGTAGCCACTGGTAGCAAAGTGGATTACGTGGCTGTTGTGCACGTGTACATTTTAACTGACGAAAGCATAACGTTAACTTGCTCGGAAAAAAACCCTATCGTGCTTGAGCTCAAAACTTCGTCGTATACTTTTTTTTGCAGCTCCACGACCTTTTCTGACAAGAAAAAGGAAAAAAATCTGCGACTGTTTCAGTGTTGCTGCCGTTTGTCTTCTTAGGAACTAAGTAGAAGCTCGAAACGTCACCGGGACGTAGCTCAACCTTTGGGGCTAACGGTGGCTAGCTTGTTTAGAGACAGGGTATGCCAAGACATTGAAGAGTTTTCCTCGGTAAATACATCGCATAATGCATACAGTCACACTATTATAAGAATAAGGGTCATATTTATTCCAGTTATATTTTTGAGTAACGTTTCGAAAGAAAGAAAGAACTCCTTGATTGACAGGATGATGTTATGGTTCAATGTGGGACCGTGTTAACTGACGACTTTCAGCCAAAGGCATCTGTGGTTGTCGTAGATACAACGGACGACGAAAGCTTAGAGACCTTTCGAACATTTCGTCGTTTATCTATTTCGTTTCTGTATTGTAATGTCTCAATATACCTATCAGAAATGAAAAAATGTAAGGCATTCGTAATTACTTTTTGTTTTAACGTCTGTTGTAACTTTGAAAACCACAGCCACCTTCAGCCGGAAATGGCTGGTTACCATTGTCTCTCTAAACGGAAACACCTTTATCGTCCACTATTCCACTGGATCTGTAAACAAATTTTAAGTTGGAAATGCGCTGCAATAGTTTTTTTATTTTTTAATTTTTTAACATGATTCACTAAAGCAAACGTTTAGGAGACAATTAGTCAAGAAATTGTGGCTAAAGGACTAAATAGTATATTAATATTAATTGACAGGTTATCTAGTGACCACAGTGAGTAGATAAACGACACAAGCGTATTGTCACTTTTATTTATTGGTGATTTGGATATCTTTCATTGAGCAAAAAGCGTAGTCGACCATTGTTTTTCCCCATGAACAAGCCATATCTGCTTAGTTTATGCCAACAAAACCGATATTGCTGGATATTTGGCAAGTGGTCTGTCACTATAAAATACCTGCCTCTTCTTGGGAGAAGTCGCGTCACCTTTTTGCAGTCTCTTACACTGATAACATGAGCTTCACATTACTTGAGCTGTACATCAGCAATTTTATATTTCTTTGTCTTCTGTAAGAGATATTTACATGTTTTATAAGCTACAAGTGACTGATGCATATAACATTGCGTGCTTGCTCTGCCAACAGAAACTGCTGCTGTCTGATGGGAACTCCACCATCTTTTGGTCTATTTTACAGTCATTTTGGAGCACACTGGCCTAAATAACCCAATGTAACTATTGACTTAATCATGGGATCTCCCTGGGAAATGCTTCTTGAGTTCTGTAGGTGACTGGCTTATCTTGCAACAGAGGTAGGTAGTAGTACTATATTACAATATATCTGCATTTATATTGATTTGCTTATCAGCCTATGTTTCACAAAATCTCATGTGGATGACAATTTTAAGGATAATGTAAACTTGGATCAGGAGGTTCTTTTTCATATCTGTAGAAAATCTAATGATTTCTACATATAGATGTGATGAATATGTTACTATATATATTCATCTGCAAGAATTTAAGATTTGAGAAAGATGACACATGCAACTTTTTAACAAAATGCACTTATCAGGATGCAGGCAAAATAAACTGTTCTGATTCATCAAGAAATAAAACAAAACATGATGCTTTCATAAAAAATCAACTTAATCACACAAGGCAGCTCTTTCCTGTTTCCCCCTCATTTTTCTTTTTTTTTTCCCACTAAAAGGCCATTTTAGGTAGTTTTATGTATTTCTAGTGGCAGCTGTGCAGCCTTTTCCTGTCTGTACTGACAGTAATCCAACATTCATTATTATGTAACGCTGCTGGATACAGATATTTATAATCTGAACATGCTGGAGTTATGACATCACCCAGCACTGCTCACCATGACAAGCGTTTGGGGAAGCATGCAAACCGTTCTGTCATGGTAGGTTATTGCTTGCACAAAACAGGAAATGTATCACTGAGATGTTATGTGACTGATGCGTGGCTTAACTCGATATCCGTTTTCGTGTACCAGGGGACAATGGGCTGTCAGAAGACTTGCAAGGTGGAGAAACTCCTGAAGCAGCCCCAGCGGGAGGTGGTGTGGAGCCAGAGACAAAGGTTAGCCACAGCAAAGAAGAACAGCCGAATGAGGGATACAGAGAAGGTGAGTGTGATACACTGTTTTTCTTGGTGTTGTTTGTAGCGCTTTCTATGAATAAGCATTGAATCAGCCTTGTGTGGACACTAGCAGGATAAGCACTTGTTGATGCCTGCAGTCACAGTGTGACCTCTCCCTGCACTCCTCAGCCAAGGCTCTTTACTGTCATCGAGGCTCATTACAGACAGATTTAACCATATGTGGCACTCACTGATTGTATTTTCATCGCTTATACAGATGATTTAGCCACCACACAAGACATAATAATGCTTTATTATTAGTGCTGTCTGCTTGTTTATGAAGAGATTACCAGCATACCATTATATAATATACACTTTAGTAAAATAAAGCATCAAATGTGAAGTGACAGCATATTAATTGTGTCCAGGCTGTTTGGATAGATTTGCTATAAAAGACTACAGTCAGACCTTAGCAAACTTTTCAAAATGTGTAGAAGAAAAAACACCTTAGTAAGTGGCATACTTTTTTTTCAATAACACTTGAGGTGCACTTTTGAACAGAATCAAAGGCATTTATAGTAAAAAAAAAAAAAAAATGCACCAGGAAACTAAACTAAACTAAACTGAAGGGTTACTTAAGTGTAGGAAAGCTGAAATTTTTTTGTAGAAATAAGGGTTTGGCATTGAAGTTTTTGTAGTGCAATCATTTGTAAGAAAGAAGGGAGTTATACGCACATCACTTAGGTGCAAGGCTTTTTGAAATCATTAAAAAAAGGTAAAGCCTGCACACTTTTTCCAAGCCACACAGTTTCAGTCACACTTTGATCTTCATCAGGTCTGAGTGAGAGGAACTGATTGCATATTGTTGTTCATGCATCAGCAGTGCAGATATCAGATGGTACAAGAACAAACAGCTATTTTCCAGATGCACAAAATGCAGCTGGGTTTGTAAATAGCTTGAGTAGCTTACATCAGTACCCATGTGCAGATTAACATTTAGCCTGCCATTACAGGGGGGTTTGAGTTTTTATATTGTCAGTGCGTGACTATGTCAGAACCTGTTAATGGATGAGGTGGATTTTGGAAGAGAACTCTGTAAACCCATTTAAGCTGGTTGAACTTAAAAATGTAAGATCCCCTGCTGCTGCTGCTGCATTAAAATGTGATTTAACTGGACTTAACTTGCATAGTTAGTCTGGATCAGTGTCATGAGTGATGAGAACATAAAACATGCCCAGTTAAAATTTCAGAATTTCTGAAATGAATTTAATATGACAGTTTCAGTCAGGCTCAGAAATTGAATGGCACATTTGCTTTCCATTAGCATCAGTGTCAAGAGTCGCTTCTTCGTGATTTGAAGAAGTTAAAGCCATGAAAGTTTCTGTCAGAGGCAGTACATACCAGAGTTAATACAAAAAAACAGACGTTTTGTAAACTAAATGTGAGAAATTACAAGTGCTGAACTGGGTAAGAGGTTCTGTATTCGCTTACTCTAGTAGTAATGAAAAGTTACTGACAGTCTTTGCTGGTATAATATGCCTTATAGAAATCTGACTTTGTAATTTTTTTACATGTATAGTTGACATGAATGGAGCAATTGAATTTTGGAGCTGATTAAATTCCACAAAGTTCAGTGGACATTTCATTTTACCATGATGAAAGTGTTAGATCAAAGACATTAGCAGCACACCTTTGCATCAGTGGGCCATACTGTTTACATGTAACCTTGCAAAGCAGATGGATATGCCCGTTTCTCACTGGCAAATCCATCTTGCAAAGCTCCCGTCTGAACAGTTTGGGCCCGGTCAGAAAGTAACAGGACCAATCAGTGACGAGGGGCAGTACTTTCAGGTGTGGTGGAGTCGTGACGTAAGCAAGCAGCAACAAGAAGCTGGTGCAATTATGGCGGAAGAGATTACAAGGATGCTGCTAACGCACCAGTTTTATCAGAACTTGATGACATTTCTTCAATAAAAGAAGAACAAAGAACAGCAGTGAGTTGTTCTCACTGTACTGTCACTATAGGCATGTCAGTGTACTGACATGCTAGTGCATGTTTGCAAACATATTCACTGTCTGTATACATTTTTTGTGTTTGACACTTTTACACAACAACCCAAAATTGTAAAGGAGAAAGAAATCACAACACTCCCACTCATTTAATGTTTTGTCTGCCCCCATCTCATTCCATCTTATCCTCCCAAGAACTATGGATGAGCAACAGTTAGACATTATTGAAACAAGGAGACTTGCACAGTGAGTTAATTTTTTGAAAGCATATATCAGATCTGTAGTCTGGTAAGAGATGTCGCACTCAGATCTTGCACACAAGAGAGAGAGGGAGCAACATTTGAATTCATCCTTTCTTGTTGTGTGGCTGTGAGAACAAATATTGGCCTTCGTCTATTATATTCCATGGTTGAAATCACATAATACATGGCCACAGCACAGAGTTTAAAGTAAGGTTTCAGTGCAAGGGAGGGAGAGGGAAAGGAAGCTACAGATTCTTCTCTGAATACTCAGACAAGCATCCAAGTGATTTGAATGGATGCATAACATTTTTTGCTAACAGGCATTATTACTACAAAGAAGCATAGCCCAATAATAGTTTTTTCAGAAGTTTGATCATTTTTAACATAGATAAAACATGTGACTAGGAATCGCATAGCGGTGCATGGCATGCATCCAAACCAAATTCAGGAATTTATGTTAAGACAAGGTCAAGAGCAGAAAGAGCTTTACATGAAATATTAATCATTACACAATTAAAGCTGAATATTAGTCATTTGTAAGGCAGAACTACTTGTGTTTATCCGTCATCATGCAAACTTTATGATTTTTATTTTGTGTCAACATATCTTGCGTAAATACTTGTCAACCATTTCACCAGTAATCATCCCTAAAATATTCCATGCAGTTGTCCTTGATTCCTTTTATCTCAATAGAAGCTACCTTTTTGTTGCTGCACCTTACACAGCCCTTTTTTTAATCTGCAGAGGCTTTCACAAAAGGAAATGTCAAAACAGTTGTTCACACCTCCAAATGTGTCTCACTGAGCTGAGTTAAGGCAGGCCTGGAGCTCCTGGTCTGCCCTCTGATGTCCTTTGACAGCTGTCTGAACAGGTTTTGTTCCCCTTAACATTACAAGGTAGGCAAGCGTCCTCTGAATCATTACTTGAAAAATAAGCTAACACGCAACCAGCAGCATTAGCAAGTTGATGCAACTAACACAGCTCTGTCCTCAGTGAGAAGACAGAAAATGCCTCGATCCCACTTTGCTCAGACATAATTTATAGCTTGACAACAGTTACTGATTTTATAAAATTGTTCTGTCAGTTCAAACTTTGAAAGCATGCAGCAAATGCATTTGACCTAAAAATAAAGGACTAAAATATTCCTCTTCATAGAGACACATTAAAGTTGGACAACTGAAGGTCATCCATTTATATTTAATAGGAAAAGATTTCTGAACACTAGTTCCTTATTAAAATAATGAAAGAATAGTCATTCTTGCAATTTTGCTTTTAATCCTGCTTATGCTTTTAGTAAATTTACTAATGGCCGGAAAGAAGGTCTAATCCACAGAACAGTTTCCCACAGTGGTTGATGTGTTGAAGACATCAGGTGTGCTTTCTGCTTATTGTCAGAGCTCAGCCCCTCCCCCTTTTGTGTTTACACTCCAGGTAGAAGACATGGGCGGGAACATTTGACATCAATCCTGTGTTATGTTGTGGTGCCTTGAGTGTTAAACAGCCGCTGTGCAATATAAGCTCTCAACTGGGATTGCAGAGGTGGTCCCGCAGGAGGGGGAGGGTCTAAACAGCTCTAAACAGAGGTAAGGAGCTGCTGTGGTTGCTAGGCATCCAACGCTGAAAAAAGCATATCTGTTTTGGGCCCTGCTCCTCCTCTCTGCTTTTCCCACAACAGAGTGCAGCGCCACTGTCAGCCACAGAGGGCAGCCATACTGCACATGCTGCACTTTTCTCCTTCTCATCTCCCTGTAGTGAAAAAAAAAAACCCAGGATGGCCCAAATAATCCCCTTTAATACCCCTCTGCACTTGATTTCCTGACCTGTGATTGGATGGTAATTCTGTTTGCTGCTGTTTGTGATAGCTGATTGGTCTGGACCACTGTGCAGTGAGTGAGGGTTTGTCAAGCGAAGCCTCTGGGGAGCCTCTGTGGCATAATGACCCATGACGAGGGGAGGCAGAGTCTCTGTATCGGCTTTGGAAAGAAATAGCTGATAAACATTGCAAGGAGACTGAGAGCACAGACCAAGGGGGGATGCCAGAGAACCTCACATGACCTTGCCAGCTTCAATCATGGCTGCTCATCAGAGGTGGTTAGGTGGGCAGGCGGGACGATGGAGCACGTGGCTGGAAGGGTTTACTGACAGGATTGCCTCTGACTGCTGAGAATAAGAGAAAGAATGACCAATTCTGATTAAGGAAGACGAAAGGCATCCTGAAGAGGGAGCGCTGCTCAGTGCTGCTGCGCACTGCACTGCCTCTGCACCCCTGCGTGCCTGTGTCTCTGTGACTAAGCGCGCTTGTGTGTGTGTATGTGTGTGAGAAAGAGAGAGAGACAGAGAGAGAGGGAAAGGGGGCGTGTAGATGTGTGTGCTCTGCTGCACAGCCACGGTAGTGTGAGCTGAGTGATGCTCGCTGGCCGTCTCTCTCTCTCTCTCCCTGCACTGCCTCGCTGTGCCTCTTTCCGAGCATTGATGAACCATTTTATGCTACTGTGCTGCCGTAGCCATCAGCCTGGTCCAGCTGCCGGCTTCTTCTCTGTCCTTCCATCATAATAGGAAACACCTGATACTGCATTGCTCCCTTAACAGCTGCTGCTAAGGTACTGTACCATCTACTGTTGGCTGTCAAGCCGTCTGTGTTTTTCTGAGCCAGGGCTTGTTGTGCTGCCTCTGCTGCAGGATCCCGGGCTGCTGCTGCTGCTGCTGGAGGGATAGGAATCATCATAACATGTCTAACACTCTTGGCAGCTAAATTAATTTATATGTACTCTTCTGTTTTCCATGCGCATGTAGCTACATACCTTTACATTGCATCTTCAGAGATAAATCATCCTGTTTTGAGTCCTTGTTCAGAATATTCAGGTTAGACGGCACTGAGAAGAGTCAGAGGACATTGCACATCATTTGCATGCAGTAAGGCTTCACTGTCATATTGTTGTTTGAGTTTCTTGCCCCAACAGAAAACATGCTGCAGGGTTTTTAAAGGAGCACTTCATTCTAATGCAGTATGTTATTTTTTGTGTTTGATATAAGATCATTTTTGTGGTTGATGTTTATACTGGTTGTCACTGGCATGCCTGTCAGAAGGTGTCCATCTACATTCAGAGGAGATGAGTCTTTTAGTTTAGAGAAATCAGCAAAGCAAAGAAGTTGCGTGCTAAACATGCTGACATGAATGCTAAACGGTAGACAGCAGTTATTTGATATTGATTAAACTGCCTTAATGGATAGTGTACAGCATTCATACTGATATATATCAGCATTGTATCCCAGTGAAGACTGTTTGCATCGCAAGGCTGTTGAGACAACAGTGGATACTATGTGGCTGGTGTTCCTTTTCTTACATACACAAAGGTTGCCCTTTAGTGTGTTTGTATGTGCGTGTATTCGGGGCATTATTAATTCATACAAAGAGCTGTAGAGGCCATTAACAGATATGTAAAGGCTCCAAGTGTTTCTGCATGTCGTGTCATCAGTTTGTAATGAGACAGGATCCTATAGGTGGCAGTCATGAGTGGAGAGGAGAAATGAGTGAAGGCTGAGCAGTGCAGAAATATTTTGTCTGTGTGCATGTGTGCTCAGGTATAGATATTTTGCTGCCTCCCAAGGTCACTCATTTAAAGAGCTTTCATAATTAGGGCTGTCAGTCTCGACTCACACCTCGGCTGTGAGAGAGTACTCTGTCACCAAACTCCCATTCATGCTGTGGCTCCTCCTGCCCACCTTGACAAGCAGGCATGGTCATTCATCATTTTGCTGGTTATCCCTGAGCTGCCAGCAAGTGAATTTTATCTTCACTTTGCACAGGAGATGGGCATTCATATTTCTAACCTAAATTTGTTTTCCTCTGCAATGGGTTGATTACAGGAGAGGAGGTTGGAGGGTGGTATTGGTGGCTGTGGGGGAGCTCAAGAGGAAGGAGGAGTACTGCTGAGCCTTTCTTAAACCTAGCCCTAGGTCGAATTAAATTTGCATAAAATTTTTAGTATTTATTTCCTTTCTCTGTACTAAAAAGATGGCGTTTGCTGCAGTGGGAGTTCAAACATTGGGTTTGCAATCATAAAAAACTACACTGAATTTAAATTTAAAAAATAGTTAATATTTTATTTGATGAAGCCATCTGTTACTTTTGAAGAAGAAGAAACCCAACTCTGGATTTTTTAAATGTGTCACTGGGGGTTTCAAAAGTAAAATATAGGCTACATTAATATATCGGCTAGTGTGTGACATACAGAATTGAATCACAGATATTGGATGTGCAGCTTTTTTTTTTATTGAATTGTTGTTTTTAAAGCTTCTTGAGACAGCAGGTTACACAAACATTGTGATCTATAAAAAAGCACATGTTGGCAGAAAGTTTCTTATAATCACATCCATCAGACACAGAGCAATGTTAGCATTCATACAAGGGTTGTTGGAATTAATCATTTCTACAGTGCTTTAGAATTTGGACGTGGATGATCTTGTATTGTTCATTCAGTGACTGGATCTTTATGATTTTTCATAAATCATTTCAATTTAAAAAAATCTGTACTGACATTGATTTTAAAACACTTTTTAAGTATTGAAAGTAAGGATCATAGTTACCTGCTCTCCTGACTTATGAAGAAGTAGCCATGCCTGGTTAAATGAAAAGCTGAGGTCCATCATGATGCATTTATCATGAAATGAATTTGAATTCATTTGTTGACAGGATTGTCATAATTACACTGAATGCTGAGACCAGTGATGCACTGCTCTGATTCATAAGGAATCGTGTTTTTGTCAGCATGGCATGCACCTTTAACATCTCCTTCATTAAGTTGTTTCTTTTGGATGCTAGATTCTCTGCTATCTTCACCTACTAGTCTCCTACTTTGTCTGCTGCTGTGCTGGAAAGTTAGTGGTGTACAGCGGATTTATTTATTTATGTATTTTGCTGAACACAGCTGCTGGGTCTTGAAATAGAGCTGGGAGCACTGAGAGTGACCCAAAACAGTGAAGTTTTCACAGTTTTATGTTGAGTTAAAGGCTGTAAATGCCTATAAAATGATCAGAGTTGCAGTAGAATTTTATGTTTATTTCTGTGGTTTTGGCACTTTTAAGTGCCCACTTTCATGTGAAATTCAGGTCCTTTAAAATTATATTCGGGAGCAACATTCAGCTGAAATATAAACAGTTCTGTGTTTTAGGAAATACGTAGTTTCTTTATATGCTGAAGAAAGTGTTTCTCACTTACTTAAAATTACTAAATAATTCTGCTGCTTTTTGCAAACTGTACAACAACATGAGCCCAAATAGTTGTATCTGTAATGAGCGTCAGTAATTATATATCACAATGCTGATGTAGCAGTTTTGCCAAATAATTTGCAAGTTTCATGTAAAGCTTGTCTTCTGTAGGAATGTATTAAAATATGTAACACTCCTAAGGCTACATCATGCAGCATGTGCATGAGTCTGCTACCTCATATGGTGACACAAATAGGAACCCTTTTGGCCAATGCAGATGGTGCACACAGCTAGCAGTTGGGATCCAAGTTGTTATTAGGGACAATTAGGCTCAGTCCCAACACACCCCTTGCCTCTACCACTTATCCCTTCCCCCTCGTTTTTTTGCACTCACATCTAGGTTTAGGGTGTCCCTATCCACCCTATAGGGTGAAGTGTTAGGCTGGAGATATACTTGTTGTTTCAACTTGAGTTTGTGTATACGTGCAGCGGCATCATGAGTGTTCTGGTAAACATACTTGCTTACCCCCGACACATGTTACTGGAGGACACTATGAGAGGACACATGAGACCTCAGGCTGCATACAGTTACCTGATGTATAGGAAGTAATCTACAAACATGGAGACACTTGAGGAGGCTGCTGTAATGTTAATTTTGAGACCAGAACTGACGTACTATTAACATCAATAACTAGGGATGCCTGGTATTGGTTTTTTCACTGCTCTCCGATGTGCAGATAGTTTTGCTGATACTGATACATACACAGCCCGTTTTTGTTAAAAAACACCAAATGTGGGGCGCCAAGGTTTGGATTTTTCATTAGTTTCTATTTTTATTCCGTTTTCACTTTCTGTGTTCAATTTCAGTTTATTAGTTTTGACTGCTGGTTTGTTAGTTTAGTTTAGTTAGTATTTTGCAGAAATGCTTCGTTTTAATTTAGTTTTTATTAGTTTTAGTGTTAGTTTTAGTTTTTTATGGATTGATGTCACGGTTGAGTGAGTGTCATATATTTTTAAAAATATATTAAAACAGGCTACTCTACACTTTTCATTTATTTATTTAATGATGATGTTTGAATACAACTCCAGACATAGAACTACCACTATGTGAAGTCTTAACCAATTAGATCAGGCCATTTTACACTCTCCAGACTTGGGTGTCAGTGCCTGTCAGTATGGTTGTGTCAAAGACTAAAACTAAGGATATTTTGTCTCCGTTTTTAGTTTATTGTAGTTAGTTTTGTAAACGCACTATACAGTTTTAGGTTTTTTTTTTTTTTGGAAAAGCTTAGTTTTTTTTTAGTTTGAGTTAACTACAATAATTTTTGAATTTTAGTTTTAGTTATTTAGTTAGTTTTAGTTAGCTATAACAACCTTGTAAGGCGCACACCATGTACGTGGGCGGCCCGGGTTCGAACCCAGCCCGTGGCCCTTTGCCACATGCCTCACCCCCACTCTCATCCCTGTTTCTGAGTCTATCCACTGTCCTCCTCTATCCAATAAAGACACGAAAAGGCCCAAAAATAAATCTTGAAAAAAAAAAAAAAGAAAAAAAAAGCACCAAGTGGCTTCTGTGCTAAAGGAGGAGCTGAGAGGAGCAGGGAAGTTAGACAAGCTGGTAGTTGTTTTACATCTGAGGCCTCATGTAAAATGTTCAGGGCTCACAATGGGCCTCCTTAAGTGTGTAGCACCTCAGGCAATCCCCTAAACTTGATGGTACGGCTGTGTATTTTACGGATATTTAAGGCCAATATATAAGGAATACTGCTTATATGTACAGCCAATATATTGGCAATCAGGGCTGCACAGTTTTAGCCAAAATGATAATCTTGACTATTCTGCTCAATATTGAGATTGTGATTATTAATCACAATAAATGTTTGATTTAAAAGGCTTTTTTTTCCTATAACTTATTTTTAAATGTCGAAACCCTTATTTCCTGCTACTAACCTCTTTCCAGGGCTAGACTGAGACAAAAATTCTGGTCTTGCATTTTAGTGCCTAATATCTGTTTTTGATTTAGTCAGATATGACACAGCAGCAGCCAACAAATGCACTAACTAAAAGTACATAAACTAAGGAGTGAAGGTAAAAGAATTAGACCAAATACTCATCTAAGAATACCATTTATCAAATAGTACTTAATTAATATTTTAGCTTAATTTGACTACTTTGATGAGTAATTTAGTCAATAATGGTTAAAGTGAGATATTTTTCAGTAAGCTGTTCTTTGCTGTACTTTTATTTTTCATTCATATATATATATATTCACTATATTGCCAAAAGTATTCACTCACCCATCCAAATAATTGTAATCAGGTGTTCCAATCACTTCCATGGCCACAGATATATAAAATCAAGCACCTAGGCATGCAGACTGTTTATACAAGTATTTGTGACAGAACAGGTCGCTCTCTGGAGCTTAATGAATTCCAGCATGGTACTGTGATAGGATGCCACCTGTGAAACAAGTCCAGTCGTGAAATTTCCTTCCTCTGATATATTGCACAGTCAACAGTTTGGGGATGGCCCCTTCCTGTTCCAACATAACTGTGCACAAGTGAACAAAGCAAGGTCCATAAAGACATTGATGAGAGAGTTTGGTGTTGATGAACTTGACTGGCCTGCACAGAGTCCTGACCTCAACCCGATAGAACACCTTTGGGATGAATTAGAGCAGAGACTCAGAGCCAGGCCTTCTCGTCCAACATCAGTGTGTGATCTCACAAAGTCGCTTCTGGAAGAATGGTCAAAAATTGCCATAAACACACTCCTAAACCTTGTGGAAAGCCTTCCCAGAAGAGTTGAAGCTGTTATAGCTCGATGGACCGACATCATATTTAAACCCTATGGATTAAGAATGGGATGTCACTTAAGTTCAAATGCGTGTCAAGGCAGGTGAGCGAATACTTTTGGCAATATAGTGTATATGTCTTTTGTACTTTCTTTTGTCTTATGCTCAGTATACTTTACTTCAAGTTTGGAAAATGCTCTAATTTTAAAAGACAAAAGAACTTCCAGTTTATCACCTGTTAAGCAGTAACTTAACTACAACAAAAGAAACAGAGAAAGTAAAAAGCCTGTGTGTGTGTGCGTGGGTGTGGGTGTGTGTGTGCGCTCACAGGAAGAGATGAGAGGAATTGAGCAGATAAAAGTTGTATGCAAACATACGTTGATATAGGAGAATATTCACAAAACCTGGAGACGAGATTCAAACAGGATAATGTTTTGAAAAATGTATGTATTTGACAGATGACTGTAGAGTTTTTCACAGCCAAACATGTATGTAAAATGTAAATCAGCACAGACATTCTTCTCTGCGCATTGATGTAACACACAGTGTATTGGTTTAATTAGTGACTGTGTTAACTGGTGACTTTCAGCTGATATCATTTGCAGATGTGGTCATTAAAGATGACAGAGAGTCCTCGGGAATAACTCTAACCCTTTGTTTATGTTTTAATATTATGTTGCATTATCCTGAACAGATATTCATTTAATGAAAACATCAATTTATACAAACAGCCACGGACACACTTGACTGAAAGTCGCCACTCTGACTCTTACTTTTTGAACTGCAACATTGGTCTTTTAAAATTATTTTTACAGGTTTAAAAAAAAGATTTATAAAACAGAATTATCTGTCTCAGCTAGTTTTATGGATGTTTGTCTCTGTTCGGTGACAATCACACAACTTAAAGATGTAGATTATTGTGGACTCAATATCAGTTTGTCTTTAAACCTTTAGCTCTGCTGAGTTGACTGTCACTCCTCCACCTCTACTCTACCTCTAAAAGTCACATGCATACTGCATCTTGCTTCTGCATTGTGTTCATTTTTGAGGATGTGCGTGGCTGACACATCAAAATGACACTATCTTCAGCCTTAAGGGCATATGATCCTTTAAACTGAGATCTTCTAAAGGCAAACTCCAAAATTGAGTGTTATGGGAAATCTCCCAGAATCCACTGTGAATCATTGACAAGATGACTGCTTAAGCAATGAAAGAAGTTCACAAGTAGTTTAATAATAAGATATGAAAATTATGGCAACAAATAATTATCTTAGTTTAATGCTGTTTGAATGAATTATGGTCCTGTAATTTCTCAAAAGCATTCAGCAAAAAATTGCTCTAGTTTTTGCTAGCATTACATTGTAACTTCTCAATTTGTGTCCGACAGGCCTACATTTTCTCTGAGCTGCTGCCGACAACTGCAAAAGTATGCCAATAGCCCATGCAAGAGAAATTACCAGCTTAAGGCAACATATTGGAAATGTTTGGTACTATAGATGCATCTGTTCAGGTAATTGCAGTCAAAAACTACTGATCATGTATCAGTGTCTAAAAGGGCCGTCTCATTTTTTTTGAGAAGTTTTCACCACTACCCCTTGTAACCCTGTTCCTTGGGGCAGAAATTAGGGGTTAGGGTAAAAATTCAAAGTGGGATTAAGCCAAATTGTTTGGGTTGCCCAGTTAAATAAATTGTATATCTTCAAAAATATATCTGTATATGTACATTAGAGTAGATACGCTGTTGTACTGACAGTGTAAAACATTGCTTCAACTGCTAATATTCATGACATTAAAGTATAAGGAGTGCTAAGGCACTGCACATGTCTGCTAGGCTGAGGATGTAGCAGTGTGAGAGGAGCATGGCTCAGCATGCTCCTGAGTGACTGAAGCTACACTGTAGTAACAGCTGGATTGTGCTCTTGGCGCCTGGATGTGGCCTGGATAAAGCACGTGACCCTGCCACAGTGTGAGGCATTAGTGATATGAACAGCAGGGTCCATGGCCGTTGTTACATAACACCATCTTCGCTGGGAAAGCTCTGTAAAGATGGCTCCGGGAGACTCAGTGACAGCAGAGTGAAAGTGCATTATCATTGTCAGCGGCTGCATCACTCGCTCTGATTGTTGAACTTTCCTGTGCATGACAAAGCAAGCATGTGTCTCTGATGTGCCCTCAGGGTATTCTCATGTAAGGGCAGATTTATGTAGATGTTTTGTGCTATAAGCCTTCAGACTTGATCCGTTTAAAACACATGCTCAGTGTGTTCTTGTCCATGTATGTATGTGAATCTGCTTGCATGTGTCTTAACTCCAGGACATCAGTGTTGCAGTTTGTTTCTTAACAGATATGTATGTGTTTACATACAGCACATGTTCGTGTTAAAGCCACAGCTCCTGCGGCTCCAGTGTAATGTAAGAAGATATGTTGTGCCAGCTGTCGTCATGTTGGCAGTTTGACTGACCGTTGTGGTGTTGCTCGGACAGCAGAGAGTGACTGACTGCTGACTGAAGCTGAGGTCAGAAGAGAGTAGCTAGTAATCACCTTAGGGATCTGGCTGCATTCATAATTGATTGCTCCTGGAGTTGATCAGGGCTGTCCACCCAGTTGGATGAAAAGCACTGATCTGGTGTAAACAGTGTGAGATTAGACAAGCCTCAAGTTAGTTGTAGTGGATCTGGGTGATCAAATGATGTTGGAAGGGGTTTGTGAAAAATTAAGATCCATAATGATGGTCAATATGTTTACTCAAGGATATATCAAGCAGCCAAATGCATTGAAGAAATAGCCCAACATCGAGTTTAAAAAAAAAAAAAAAAAAAAAAAAAAAAAAAAATATATATATATATATATATATATAAGTACATGCAGAAGGAATGGTATGGAAAGTTTATATAAGAGTAGAAAAAATGTAAACAGTAAAACAGTCAATTGTCCACTCACTAGATTTATGATCTTTCCCAGTAGCTTCACATTTTTATGAAGGGATATTTTTTTGGGAGAATGTTTTCTAATGTAAAACTGCTTTTTTTAAGTGCTTTTACCAGTGTCCATCCCTTTTTTGTATGCTTGAAAAGGAGGAGACCTCTGTAGACAGCTGAACTATTGCTGAGCTGACCCCTTTACCTCACTTGATACTGCATACTGTCCAAGTTAACGTAAATGGTATTCGGTTGATTGGGCTCTTACAACAACCTATGGCTACAGTTAACACTGATGTCCAATTTACAAAGAGTGAAAATACTGTAATAACATTCTCTCTCCCCATCAGTCAGGGTTCAGATCAGGTCAAGGTACAATTTTAGCAGCATCTTTTGTCATAGATGGCATCACTTCAATTGATAATGGTCAGAAATGTGTTGCCATGTTTACTGATCATTCAGAAGCTTTTGACACAGTTGACCATTCAGTTCTGTTATGCAAGCTTTCTAAAGTTGGTGTTGATGAGACTGCATGTATCTGGTTTCAGAATTACTTAAAAGGACTCAAGCAATTTTGCAGACAATCTAAGGTCTACCTTCAAGGTGATCAGCAAAGGAGTCCCCCAGGGATCAAATTTGGGTCTGCTCCTATTTACATTATATGTTAATGACATTGCAGAAAAATCAAAGCAATGTGAAGTTCCTTTTTACGCAGATGATACAATATTTTATTCCTCAGCACCCTCACACAGTCAGGCTTTGTCCCAGTTACAGTCTGATTTTTTAACTAAATTAAAATATCAGGTTAAATTTCAGAATAAAATACTCTGTTTTGATGCAAGACAAATGCCAGACCGTATTTCCTTTCTCTACAGGGACAAAAGGTCATAATGGGGCATAGCAGAGCCTGTAGTCAGCAGGCCAGAGCAGCAAAAAGAAGCGTATAAAGGGTTACTGACCCATGGTAGAAGCATAAAAAATCTACGTACACGAAAGGACAAAACAGAGACAAATCAAGGCAAGTTCATCCTACTCCTGCAGTTCAGAACAATAGCTTTCGGTGTGTTTGTTATGTTTTATAGTACTTCAGTTGTTTCTACTCGCATGGTCAGGTGCGGGTCTAGTGGTGCTGCACTGCAAACGCAGTCAGTGGGTGTTGATGGGCACGCAGTCAAACTGCAGTGCAGCTGTGATGGACTGGAGATGTATCTGGTGTATTTTAGGAGTTAACCCCAATTTGCTCTCGCTGCTTCGCCAGTGATGTATAAATGGATATGGATGCGTAGGCATGGGATTTGCTAATACTGATGGCCAATTCTCCATAGAAGGCATAGGTGTAAAAGCGCTTTGAGCAGAGAGATGAGTAGAAAAGCATTATATACAAGCTCAAGTCCATTCACCAGTTACCACAGATGACAGGTAAGAAGTTGCCTTTACAGACATTTGGTGCTTGAGAAGTTTCATGGTGACATAAAGCATCTGTCTTGCAGACCAGCAGGACTGTAGTGTGCACTAGTGAGGACAGACTAGACAAAAGCTACAGCTCACAGTACACTCAGAAAGTATTCAGACCCCCTTGAGTTGTTAATAATTTTTGGGATGTTACAGCTTGATTCTACAGTCAAAAACATTTTTATTCTCCTCAGTCTATACTCAATACCCCATTGTGACAAAGTGATAACAGATTTTTTATTTTTTTTATTTTATTAAGAATAAAAAAACTTTAAAGAGGGTACCGATTTTTAAAACATAAATATAAAGTCACAATGTTGGGTGTCCATATTCCTCATATGCAAATTTTCAAACTGCAAGATAAACGTATGCGGCAGTAATCTTGGAATAAGCGTGTAAACTGATGAAAATGGCTCGTTGAAAATCTCTCTGAGATTCTCCCGAGACAAGATTTTGCTGGAGCAAACTGATGAGGTCATTGCAATAGGATCTCCTGACTGGTTCGTGGTTTGTCCATGCTGCCGGCCGAGTGGAACAGACCGCCCCCACAAGGCCTTTTAACCATTTAGCCATTTAGCAACACAGTAATTAAACACTTACCAAACAGATACGTCCTGCTCTATCCTTTGCTGCTGCTGGTTTTCCTCCCCCCTCTCTCCAAACTATCAGAATCAGACTCGGGGTCTAACACGTACGGATGTATATCAAAATACGCCATATTTTACTCCGTCGGACTGGTTCATTCAAAGTTTTCAACTACTAGCATAACAACATTAGCCACATTGGAGGGGGCAGGCACAAAACATTGAGTCCTGCCGCCGGCCAGCCTCCGGAAAATCGGCCAATCGGAGGAAAGCAGGTCCGTGGAGCAGGGGGGTGTTAAAGAGACATCAGCGAAAACAAAGCGTTTCAGATGGAGGTTAAGATAAGGGTTTTTCAGGATGGCAGTGTGAGAAACATGAGGAGTTTTTTAGCTGTAAACCATATAAAGCTACTACATGGGTATCAGAGAGATGGTGTAAAGCCTTGAAAAAAGGCATAATACCCCCACTTTAATATTACATTGACCTAAATATTCAGACCTTTTGCAAAAGCACTTGAAATTTAGCTCAGGTGCCTCCCATTTCTTTTGAATGTTTCTGAGATGTTGCTACACTTTGACTAGAATACACCTGTGCTAAATTGAATTGATTGGATATGGTTTGGAAAGGCACACACCTCTATAGAAGGCCTCAAGGTATAGCAAAATCTCAGCAACACTCAAGAGAAATGGGAGGCACATGAGCTGATTTCAAGTGTTGTTACAAAGGGTCTGAATACTTAGGCCATAGGGATATTTAAGTCTTTTATTTTATAATAATTTGAAAAAAGGTTTCACTTTGTCATGATGGTGGAATGAGTGTAGATTAAGAAGTGTTTTTTAACTGTAGTATTAGGCGAAACAACAAAATTGGGAAATAAATAAATAAATAAATGGGGTCTGAATATTTTGTGAATCCCCTGTATATACATTAAATAGACAATTGGAGAGTTTTGCAGCTCTGTCTGACCTGTCTGTAAGTTTGTGTTTGTGCTCAGCTCAGTAATATGGAGGGCTGTTTGGTTCTGTTCTGAAAGGTTGACATTTATGCATGAGGGCGGCTGCTGAGGATGATTATGTGGATCTTGCCAAAATCCACAGGCAGTGATGATTATTTGTAAGGATTTGCTTTGTAATAAAAAAGCTTATCCTGCAGGTTCAATCCCTGTCTCTGTCACTGTCTCTGTCTTTCTGCTTACAGGTTTAGCTTAGTGTGTCTGCTGTGCTCTCAGTTCACTTGGTCCTTGTTTAATAGTGAATTGTGATCTGATATCTTTTAGAATAAGATAATAAGACTTTGATTATATTTTTATAAAAAGACATTACAGAGTAATATAAGCCCTGGATCAGTCAATCAGCTTTCATTTGACAACAGTAGGCAGGACAGCAGGCTCCCCTGGTGTCTGAATTTGTTGCTGAACATCATGTCCAATGTTCATGTCCTTTATCGGACACGCTCTTCTCCTTGTATTGTCAACCATGTTGGAGGTTAATTGCACACTCTTTGATATCATATTATTGGCAAGCAGTGCTACAGAAACACTGTGCCAGTCGGTTCAAGGCAGACTTTCTGTTTCTGCAGCACTTTTAATGTAGAGGATGAGTAATGGAATGCTAATGTGCCCCAGAGTTATTGCTTTGTGTTTATGTTAGGATGAAATTGATTCTAATGTCCTGATCAAGTGAAATTTCTGAGAAGATTAGTGGGAAAAAAGCTAGTCTGTGCAGTGGGTGCAGCTGCTAAAGAATTCCTTCTTTGTAGTGATCAATCTCTGTTAACTGTACATTACAACACGCCACTAAAGGCCACCCTTCAATGCCCTATGTTTTAGGCCTCTGTGTGGTTGGCAGGCCTGCTGTCCAATCCACTGCCTGCATGTTGTCCCATCATCGAACAAGGGCACAGGCTAATTGCATGAAGATGCTGTAATAAGGTGGATTGAATTAGCTTTGCCCTGACTAAAACGAATTAAAGAGGCCATCATGACATACAAACTGCCTTATTATACGCATTCAACTAATATATAATATATTGTAATGCATGGTATTATCATTTAGATGCTGATAGTCATAGGGCCACAACCCAACATGAGTATGTGCAAATGATTTTATGCTGGAATAACAAACAGTTTCTAATTTAGTTTAATTAGAAATGTCTGCATGAAACGTTCTTCTTATTATGGATGAAAACAAAAAGCTTACCCCCGGCTCTGACAATTATCACAAATAATGAGCGCGTGCTGTTTTAAATGTCATTCAGTCAGATTCTATGTGCCTGCCTGAGCCAGCTTTTCATACTTACTGTGGTGAAATGTTTCTGAAAATTGTTTCAAACTTCTAAAACATTGTAGGCTAAAATGATTATCTGAATGAAGGACAAGATCTTCATAGGCTTTATTCTAAAAGAATTTTGAAAAAGTGAAGATGACCTTGCTCACACTCTTCAGTTGAAAGGACTTATTGCTTTGAATGAATGATTCACTGCAAAAGGAAATTTTTAAATTAAGACTTTTTCAGAACCAACCAGCAGTGGAGGATTCTTACAGTGAGGCATGGGAACCTCATAGGAATTTCTTACTTATTTTGTATGCAGGTTTACTGCAGTACAAGAATTTTAGATGCAATACTTGCAAAAATCAAACAATCTCAAGACCTTTTTGATACCACAGCATTAAAAACAGAAGTCAAATGCATATACCAGCACATCTCACATAATAAGAATATCATAAAAAAATTTCATTTTTTCCTGTGATTTACTTCAAGAAGTGAAACTTCCATATATTCAATATACATCTCATACAAAATGAAATATTTCAAGGCCCATTTGTTTTAGTGTTGATGATTACAGCTTACGTCAATGAAAATCTAGCTCCATTTATTCTCAGTTGTATGATGCCTGTGTTAATCCTAATCCTCTGTTTGTTGTTTTCTGGGTATTCTTAAATTTGCCCTTAACTTGGCTGCTGAGGTTGGATTCCTGGTTTGGATAGGAAGGAAATGTGGTATGGGCTATGGAATTGTTTTATTTATATGTCCGGTCAATTCAGAAAGTTTTCTTTCGGAGTAGAGTGCAGATTTCTCCATGGCTGCAGACCTTCGAGTTGCTTTTGTTGAACCTGAGCTACAATATATTTATCAAAATAATTCACCTTGCAGCGTGAACAATTTCTCTGGCTCTTGAAGTTGGCAGATTTGAAAACATACAAGAGGAGTAGAGAATGTGTGAAGGTTGTAATTTAGACGTCGAGAATGAATCTCGTTTTCTTTTGTATTGTCCTCGCTATGATGAATGAAATGTTTATTAAAAATCCTGATTTTTTTCGAGCATGATGACAGCGGGTTGGAATGGTCTTTTACTTTCAGTGTTGATTAGTTTTTTTTGCGAAAGCCTAGAAGAAATGTCAAGATGGTTTTTTGTATTAGTATTACTCTACCAGGCTCCTACTTTTGGTTTCTGGTCTTTTTGTATTGATAATTGTGTCTTGAGAGCCTCTTTGGGCTGGGCATATAAGTAGTTTAGGCATGACACAGTAATAAAATGGTATCAGTCAATCAATATTTGTGCAGTATGGCAGTTTTTGGTTCAAAAAGACAAAAGATTTGTAGTTCTTTTTAAATGTCTGAATATTTCAGTGATAAAAAATGGTTATTGTATCAATTTAAATAATGTTTAATGTTCAAGATTGGCATGGAGGGTAACAGCAGTTGTTGCCAAAGCAAAATTAAACAAAACAAACATTATTTATAAAATATTTGACAGTGATGTTCTAACATCATACTTACACAAAACAGATGGTTAAAAATTTGACAACCATAATTACAGTAGCAAGATAATTGAATCTGATGGTCCTTTTGCCCAAACAAGTACATGATTGGACTTATCAAGAAGTCATATCCATCCTAATGAGCTTCAGGTGTATGGAGGGAGCACATGGCTTTAGGAGTGATGCCCTGCAGCAGAAGCACGGACAGGGCAGGACAGAGAAAGCCTTTGTCCAGATGTCTGTTTGTGTTCCTGAGGTTAAGGCACTGCCTCCCGCCATTAGAAACAAACACTAATTGCCGATTGGCCCCGGGTTGAAGATGTGCAGCTGGGGACATGAGGCTAAAAATAGCACAGCTTGTTCCCATGAGTGGCGGGCACACAGCACCATAGCATTAGTATTCAGCTCTAAAACATGGCATGGATTAAAAAGGTCATCTACTGGCCATGGCCACAAATGTCAGACTGGGGTACAAAGTGAAAGTAACACAGGCGGGTTAGCTTCAAGCTGCTCCTCAGGGTTCAACCACACTTGGACCAACCTACTGAACCTTCATCCTCTGTCTGTACGCTCTGTTTCCATGTGACATTTTCCTGCGAGTGTCATGACATCCTGTGTTTTGTTTGTAGTCCAGCAGAAGCCACACTTGTTCCATGAAGCTTTTACCCCTTTGCAGCACTGGCCTTCCATGCTTGAGTCGAGTTACAGCTCTCCCTCTATGACACAAAAGCAGCATCTGGTTCCACCTGACTGGAGCCATGAATAATTGAATAGGGGGCATTATTATTTCCAGCCAGCTCCACTAGCTTGGCAATAACAAGCAGTTTAGGTAGTGCTATCAGCGTCGCTGGCTAAGTGGTTGAGCATGGAGAGAGGATGTTATTTTACCTCGTTGGCATCTTATACTTGTGTGGGTTTGTAAGTATCTGGTTGAATGAGTGCTTAAGTGTTGTTTTTCATTGATACACTAGGTCAACATGTTGCTTGGTTGTTTGCAGGTTTTAGAGTGTGAGTAAACATAGCTGTATGGAGCATTTGGCTGCCTTGAATAAGACAATTAAGAAAATATTAGACCATTCTAATTAAGACTTTTCAGCTGATTTCACAGCCTCTCCTGTTTATGAAACATTATTTTACTTTTTCAACATTTTTTCTTCTCTGAACATTCGTGACTTTATTTTTTCAATATTATTTGTTTTCAGTTCAGTGAAACTTTGGTTCAATGTGTGCTCATACACACTGTGGGCAGGTAGTCCAGGAGATACTTTGTGTTTTCTTTTGTGAAACAGAGCCTAGGAGGATAGGTGAAGGTTGTACTCACTGTTTACACTGTGAAAGTGTAGCTTTTAGCAGTTTTTTTCCTTAGACCACCTGGTAGCTCTGAGCGACCACTCAACTACACTATGAGGTAGAGAGCTTGTAGATTCCATCACTAGACAGCCTAAGCTGCTGTGTGAAGGGTTAGTTGTTATTTGGAGCAAGTTAATAAGCCCGAAACTGTAAAATCTAATTTTATGACTGCTATTGTCATAATGACCACTAACCATTTTGGAAATGTTTAGATATTCCTAAGAAATTATGCAGCGGTATTATTGACCTGACTGTTTGCTTTCTGTTTCGTCCCACAGCTTAGAAATGAAGTTTCTCCCCTCCAGCTCCCAGATGTGCAGCGCGTGGATAGCTTTCATCTTCTAGAGGCCAACAGCAGAGCTCTGAGACTTGGCCCGGAGACCTTGAGCCACCAGAGGCTAAAGCAGAAATTACTGGTGAGTTCTCCATGTTAAAAGGAGGGAAAGGCTTGTTGCCGCTAACAGTGCATGGACCATTAGGGGGCAGATGAAGATGGCTGCAGAGGGATTTGCTCTCAGAAGTTTTATGAGTTTCATGTTTCCCCTCAGCTTCCTACTGTGAACTTGTGAACCATGATTTACTTTTCTTGAAGTTGCTTGTTTAATTTTGAAGTGAGCCATATTCTCATCTGTTTGTGTTCATTTAGAAAAATCTGTGGGATTAGTTGGAGCCATAATGCCATTTTATGCTGTTTTTCATGACTGCTGACCATTTCAGAGGATGTGGGTGACAGTACTTTTTTAAACAGGGCTTTAACTCTTTCTCGGTCTGAGGATGAGACTGATAGAACAAAAGTTGTTTGCAGATAGACTCGCTGGCAAACTTTTATGCATTTAATCAACCATATTTTTCTCACTGATTGAGGGGACTTGTTCTCTTTTTTCATTTATTGACAGAATTGCTTGGCAACTAAATACCTAGTTTGTGGCAGCGTCTGTATACCACTGTTTACAAAATGGAACATCAGCTACCTTGCTGCAATCAGTTTGGTGCTTATTAGTGTTCAGCTAACTTAAAGGCTAGTATGTCACAATACTAACATTATAGTTAATACCAGCCAACTTTCCACAACATTTATTTATTTATATAGCTGGTACAAAATTTGCTTGTCCGGTGGATTGTTACATCTTTCTGTCACACTGCCCAGTGAGCCAAAAAGTTATTTTCAGAGCCTGCTGTAGTACATCTGCTAAGATTATGTTGTCTTTATATGGGTTATGTTCTTGGATGCATCAGAGTGCAATTCAGCTAACTCAGACTAACCTAAAGAAGGAATCTGGAGTGTTGTCCTTTTCAGATGATTCTATTTTAGGCTTCCTTTGGGTTGATCCTGCTGCTCATCTGAAATAGTACATCAGTAGTAAATTAGCACTGTGTACACTGACACAAGTAGGGAGCCCCTGAGAAGCTGGCTGGGGTGACTCTGGCTCATAACCTGACATGCCAGATAGACTAATATATATATATATATATATATATATATATGTATATATATCTCCATTGCATGGGGTAAATTTCACATTAATTGGGACCTCACATACAGAGTATTTGGGAAGGGCAAGGCATTTTAAGAAAGGCTATTGGACAAATTTTCTGTCTGTTTTACTCATTACGGACCAATCAGAGTGACAAGACAAAATGAGATAGTACGCATGCGCAGCTCTAGTACCGTGAGCTTCTCAGGGAGGCGCTGTCGTACTTTTCAAACAGTAGATCTATTTGGTGGATAAAACTCATATCAAGGCCAGTTGAGAGAGTACAAAAACCTCTTCCCTGCCAAGAGAAGCTTTCAGTGTGGTTCTTTGCTCCTCTTTCAATAAATAAATGCTGCCCAAATCTAAAAAAATCTGTCACCAAAGCTACATCTGAGCTTGTCGACTCACCGGTGGGACATTGTATATACCAGCTTACAGTACAACCTTGCCCATAACTATTACAAACTCATATCTAAGTGGGCTGGTAGATGAGCAAACACATTTTTTTCCATCATGTAAAGCTTTCAGTGATGTTCTGTGGTCTTTTGATAAAACAACGTCGTCTAGCTTTGATTGAACTCTTGCTATACTACAGCTGCATGCTAATCACACTGGTGGCAGCCATTGCTACCGGCTTCCAGTGCAACTTAACCCCACCCATAGTTCCTGCCTCATTCTACTCAAATGACGCTGATGGGTCTGATCTGTTCTCAGATATTAAACAATTATTTCAGATTGCAAGATGGGTCTGCCTGATGACCGACTTGGAATCTGCCCAATCCATCCACTTTGCAAGGTTACCTGGCTCAGGAAGTAGACAGCATATTCACTGGTCAGAAGATTTGCAGTTGGAAAAATGGCACCTTCAGTTCCCATGACAAAGCATCTTTGAGCATGGCATTGAACCCCTGGTTACTACTCAAGCTTAGATTGGAGCTTCATGAGCAGGTTGGCACTTTTGCCATGAATGTAATTTTGACTCATCCAATGGGATGAAATGGTTCTTTCCCCACAGTTAATGTTTAAGCATGTCAAGCTTATATGCTTTGACAAAGTGTTTATTTACTGTTCTACCTGTTCTATCTGTTCAGTGTCATTTCCTTTGGAGTGAGTAGTCATTTTGCTGAAAAATGCCCGGACTGGGAAACAGCAGGTTTCCAATGCGAAGCTGGCTTTGTTTCCTCAGGCTTCCTCCAGGCTGCGATCTCACAGTGGAGGCTGCTTGTAATTCCCCCGGCTTCCCCTGACGTCTGTGGTTCAATATGAATGAGCTGCATCGATTAGACCTCAGTGTGGTGCTTGCGCAAAGGGGATAAGATGTTTGTGTATGTGTGAGTGTGAGTGTTCATGGGGCGACTGGCTTTCTGTCCTGTGTTTCCTCAGTACTTCCCAGACAGTTGTTTTCACCAAGAGTGACGTTATGGGTGACATGTTTTGCTGCACCATGCTCTCCTGTTTCCTGATGATGAAGAGAGGAGTACATTTTACTTGATGTAATGGTAGCTTAAGGTGTAGTTTTCCAAATTCTCTCTCGTTTTAGTGTGATTTCGGTGGATGCATTGCACAAACTTCCTACAGCACATGAAATTCACAGCAAGGGTCCAAAACTAACTTTTTCACTTACCAGCCAGGTAGATATTTTACCAGCCAACCAAATAAAAATTGCTTTTAAGTGTTGTAATTTACTATCAGTATTATTTAACATGTCATTTGGGTCTTGTATGCGATTCTCAATCAACATTTTAATAGTGTGCACTAATACTAGCAATAATGTATGCTAAAAGAGACAAAAAGTGAGTAAAAAGACCCTTATTATGTGTAGAACAACAAATGAACTTGCTTCTGTCGATTTTTGTTTTTAAAACGTCACAATTCCAACCCTCCTTTATCTGGGCTAGGCAAAATGACTCAAGAGATACTCTGGCAGAGATACTTTAAATTTTATTTTTGATTTATCATTTATTTATTATTCTGTTTTTGTTAGAAGTTTAGTTTTCTTACCTTTGGTTTAGTTTTAAACCTTATGGTCCACTTATGAGCCTACAACAACTCAATTTATTTTTTTGTATACAGTCTTCATTAACTATCTAAATGGACCAAAAAGAGACAATAGAAAAAACTGTCAAGGCACCTTCACAGCGCGGTTAATCTGTAGTCTGGACATGGAGGCGTGAGCATCTCCTGCTCTGACCAAAGCTGAGAGGGACTGCTGTGCGAGGAGTGGGCTACCTGTCAGTGCTTTGGGACGGGGAGGGGCCCATGGTAGCAGGCGCTGCTCACTGAGAGGTGCTACAATGATACGTGCTTTCACGTCAGAGTCTTCAAAAGTCTCCAGTAACACCAGAAAAAGTCACTAGATTTGTCGCTAGTCGCTTTTTTGAAAAAGAGTCGCTAGAGGGGTCTGAAAACTCGCTAAATATAGCAACAAAGTCACTAAGTTGGCAACACTGCAGGGAGGTACGAGCACAGTAACAACCAGCTATCCACCTCAGGCGCGCTGTGAATGACGTCATGACAGACGCACTTACATGACCAAAGATCATCTCGGCCTGAAATGCACATTACTCTGCCAGGAAACCAGCAAGGAAAACAGCATCGTTCTCCAGTAATAAAAAAAAAGAATTTATTCGCTGGTAAAAAAATAACTCGCAGAGTGGCGTGTGGTCTTAAAAATTTACCAGCCAGAGACAAAATCTACCTGTAATTGGCGAGTGGCGTGATAGTTTTGGACCCTGTTCACAGCCCTCCAACCTTCTTTTCATGCCCTCTCATGTTAAAGTCTGCCAGCTGTGTAGTCTCTAGGGGTACCAGGTTAGCACTCCTGACTGTGATTGTTTGCATAATGAGAGTGGTGTGAACTTTATTTTTAAATTCTCTGCATTCTTGTGACATGGCTACTTGATAATTAGCTCATCAACATTTCTTAAGGGAGCATCTGCCATTTCAGTCATGTGCTGCAGCATTTCCCAAGCAACCAAATGTGGATAATACAATCTTCTTAAGCAGAATGTGAATGAATTAGTTATTCTGTCAAACTCCATAAAGATCCAGCAACAGTTCTGTGAAGAGAACATAATTGTGTATTTGTCTGCACAATCTTTTGACACTTGATAGATGTAAAATGTAGAGATAAAGGATTGAACTTTGTTGCTGTTGCATTCATCCAGTCCCAGTTTGCTGTATCGTCTAATAATTACCACATCTTTAAAAGAGGTCTGGTCACATAAAAGCTCTTCCCTTTTACCTTTCGTGGTTGCTGGGAAACGGGCTCTTTGAAGTCGACATGCATCCTATCATGTCATTAAGCTGGTGTTCTGCACCTCTCAGTCAACAGAAAAGGACTGGGAAGAACAAGGGTGGGTGGGTTGGAGGTGATGTTGTTAGTCCTCTCAAGTGGAAAAACAGCCGATTATGGATTCTGAAAGATTGGTGTCTCATCAGTAATTACCAATACTGAACGTTCCTGCGTTAGGCTGAGTGAAGTGGTAATGAAAAATTGACAGAGCATGAGGCACTTCTTCAGCAAGCTCCATTAGCCTGCAGCTCTGTTATCTTATGATGGAGATGCAATCAACAAACAGCAGACACACCCTGTTGAAGATATCTTCGTCTTGTACACAACTGTCTACAGCTGCTACATCCTTGCTGGGTGTTTTTTTTCCAATGCACAATTTTCATAAAAGTTGCGTTTTTTTACTTTGCCCCAGAGATTTTGTATACTTTTTTCTACCCTTGTTGCCTGTCTTCTTTTATGTGCACAGATTTGTGCTGAAGAAGAAATTTCACAGAAACCAAGTCGTTCTTCTAGAAAAGTTGACATTTACGCAATGTTTTTCTCTGTTATAGGACTTTTAAGTGTTTGACTGCAGGAGTTTTTTTAAGATCAAGGAAAGTGGGAGAAAAAAAGAAACAGTTCTCTCTACAGACACTTTCCTGCCGATAAATTATGCATTAATGTCACAGAGTATAGATTATAAAATATAGAATTCCTCATCTCAGGCATTTACTAACTCATCTGCACTGGTTTGATCCACTGTAAAATAAATGAATCAAATACAACCCCAATTCCAAAAAAGTTGGGGCATGTGTAAAATGGAGGAATGTTGTCCCATTCTTGTCTGATGAAGGATTCTAGCTGCTTAACAGTCCTGGGTCTTCTTTGCTGGACATGTCAAATGTTTTCCATTGGTGAAGTCTAGACTGCTGGCAGGCAGGACTTTCCTTCTGTAAAGCCATTCTGTTGTGATGGATGTGGCATGTGGTTTAGCATTATCTTGCTGTAATATGCAAGGCTGTCTCTGAAATAGATGTCTGGATGGGAGCACATGTATCCTCTATATACTTTTCAGAACTGATAGTGCCTTTCCAGATGTGTCAGCTGCCCATGCCATAGGCACCAATGCAGCCCCATACCATCAGAGAAGCAGGCTTTTAAACTGTGCGCTGATAACAAGCTGGATGGTCTCTCTCCTCTTTAATCCGCTTTGCATTTAAAGAAGAATTTCAAGTTTTGATTAACCTGACCACAGAACAGTTTTTCATTTTGCCTCAGTTCATTTTAAATGAGCTTTAGCCCCAGGTGTTTCTGGAGTGTGTTCACATATGCATTCTTCTGTGCATGATACTGCTTTGACTTGCATTTGTGGATGGCACAGCTAACTGTGTTCACAGACAATGATTTCTGGAAGTGTTTGTGAGCCCATGCAGTGATTTCCAGTAAAGAATCATGCCTGTTTTAATGCAGGACCACCTCAGAACCCAGAGATCATGAGCATTTAATTTTGGCCTTCAGCCTTGTCCCTTGTACACAGAGATTTCTCCAGACTCTCTCAATCTCTTGGTGATATTGTGTACTGCAGATGGTGGGATTTTCAATATCTTCACAATTTTACTTTTAAAAACATTTTCTGAATTGTCGTACAATTCTTAGATGCATTTTTTTTTTGCAGGTTAGTGAACCGCTGCCAATTAACCTAATTGTTTCATCTTCCAGCTGTTACCATATACTGTTCTAGCTTTTTGTTGCCCCGTCCCTACTTTTTGAGATGCATTGTTGCCATCATATTTAGACTGAGCTAAGAGTTTTCATGAAATGGTAAAATACCTCAGTTTCAACATCTGATATGTTGTTTATGTTCCATTGTAAATCAAATTCTGTTTTTATCAGCACTTTACCCTGTGCCCCAACATTTTTGGTCTTGGGGTTTTAGAATAGAGCAAAAGTGTAAACAAAAAGCAGCTAACTTCTATACTCGGTATGGAGAGAAAGTTTCCTTTTCCCATGAAATCAGAAGTAAAGAACAACAAGCATATTTGTTCTGACAAAACTCCAAGAAGTGAATTGTGCAAAAACTCTGGTTTAAACTTTCCTTTGCAATATAATGAATGTTGTGTTTCTACTCTCACTACTAGTCTCCCATATTCTTTTTTTAAATCATCTTGAAAAACTTAAAGGGGTGACCGTAGGTCTGTGAGTATCTGTATTGGATAAGTCTGTCCTCCTCCACTTTTACTGCTGCTCTGCTGCAGGCGCACACTAGTGAGGTAAATTGGCAGGTTTTCTAAGGAGTCAAAAAATAAAAACATGCGCATCAGTCAAAGTTGGCTGAACCAAGGTTTCAGCATTTTTCAGCTCTGAACATTTGATCGATGTTGGATGAATGAACAGATGTGTTGTTTAAAGTGGAGAACATTTGGTGCCAGAATTTTGATTTGTGATGTTTTGCCAACAAGGAAACGCACTATTTCTGTCTCTGTATATCCTTGTTCCTTCTGTGCCCTGATTGGCCCACCTGTATAATGAAAAGCCGAGAGTGTGACCGACTCCCCATCTGTCTCTGAGTGTCTCAGTGTCGCTGCTGAGATGGCAAGGGGCAAGACTTATTAGGGTTGTGAACAGTTTCTCCTTGGTTAACTCCTGCCCTCATAACTATTCATCACTGGGAGCAGGCCTACAGTCAGACCTGCGGGTTTACTCCGCTGTGTTCAGTCTGATGGTCAAGTGAATCATCAGGCCAAGGCACATTAGAGTTCTGATCATAAATATGAATCACACAGATTTAAAATACACATTCTTATATTCATAGGTTGTACCCGTCCTGTTTATCTAAACAAACACCTAAAAATATTCTCTGGTGTCAGCTTCATGTCTCCTATACTCCTACACTACCGTCAATGCCAGATTGATCATTTATTCATATTCAGATGTTAAAAAAGCACACAGCTAAGAATCGGTGAACAGAATGACAGACAGACTGACTGTGTTTGGTTGAACTGAATGTCACTTAGAGAAACAGGTGTAGGTTTTTGGTTTTGTAATTTATTTCGTAAGCATTGTTCATGTCTGTGCGTGTCTGCTGGGAGTGTATTGATGTGGGAGGCCCCTGTGCTGGGGGCCAACCACATGTTTACATCACTTCTAATGAAATTAGAGCCGTGTGGCGCCCACACTACAGGCCTCCACTGATCCTCTAATTCAATTACCCCCCCTTATTAACGCTCCAATGCTGCTGGATGACCCAGGACCGCACACCGCTCTGGCTACACACCATTCACTCAGCAGCCCGCTCAGCTTCTCCTGTGGACTTATCAGTCACTAGTGTACTGATGTTCACTGAGAAGGGAGAACCTGGATCTGTGTTATGTTATGGCTGTAGTTCCCATCCAGTTGATGGTAAATATTCCTACAGAGGAAATAGCTTACCTGCCTAAACTGTGCAGCATTTGTTAGAAACAGTTAACTTGTGAAGAGGGTTAGGTGTTTGTCTGATTGGCCATGTTTTCATTTAATCTGTCCTTATTAGTTCTCATGTAATTATTTATAATATCAACCAACATAAGGATTGCAGAGATGTCACTAATGTTTGACATGGGCCCAACCGGCTGCCAAATAACAGCATTTTGTAAGGATGCACAATATTATCAGCATGATATCAATATGGGCAGATACACAGTGCTTTACAAATTTATTAGACCACCTGTCATCAACATGAGAAAAAATAAATATTTTAGAAATCTTTCAAAAACGTGTTAAAAACTAAAAATGTTATTGTTATTTATTTGGCAAATAACAAACTGAAACAACTAAATAGTCCTTTTTCACACATAATAACCTAAAAACTTCATATTTTGTACGGCCTCCTTTGGCCTTTATAACAGCTTGCATTCTTGCTGGCATTGTTTTTATGTACTTCTCCACAGTCTCTTTTGTTACTGAGTTCCAAATAGTTTCTAGCTGTTCCCACAGACTTGCTTTAGATGAAAATTTTGTGCCATCAATCTTTGAATCTACTAAATCCCAATTTTGTTCAATAGGATTCAAATCCGGACTTTGACTTGGCCAGTCCATCAGTTCCAGTACCCCAGATTCCTTTTTCTTGGTCAAATAGTCTCTGCACAGCTTTGAAGTATGCTTGGGGTCATTGTCTTGTTGGTATATGAACCCTCGACCAATCAGATTCAGTCCAGAGGGGATTCCATGATGCACTAAGATGTTGTGGTAGACGTTTTTGTCCATGATACCGTGGATTTTCACTCATTTGCCCACACCGTATCCACAAATGGAACCCCATACCATAATGGAATCTCCACCGTGTTTTACTGTGGGTGCAATGCATCTGGCATCAAAACGTTCTCCAGCTTTTCTGCAGACCGAAGAGTTCAAACTTGGACTCGTCCGTACAGAGTACCTTCCTCTATTCATCAGCAGTTCAGTGTTTGTGCTCCCTGACAAATCTGAGCCGTTTCTGGACAATAATGGCTTCTTAGCAGCTACTCTTCCCTTTAAACCTTGTTCCGTCAGTCATCTGCTTATGGTCTTTCTGGTCATTCTTTTTAGTGAGCTCTGGACGTTTTGCCATTGAACAGGAATGAGGAATTTCAAACTGAATTCACCTTTTTATACCCAAATTTGATTCGGCTCACTGGGCTTCTCTGAGAAGTCAGAAATGAATCAAGCAAAACATCAACCACTAAAAATCTTTTTTTTTTTTCAGAAATGCAAGTAAATAACTATAATTTGACATAATAATCAAGAAATAATAATGTGCTTTACTATTCTTTCAGTTTTTTTGTAAATCAGTCAATTTGAAAATTCATGGATAACATTAATAATTATATTTTAGCGTTAAAATATCATTTGGGTTAAAGAGCTTCTACATATTGGTGTATTAACCATTGCAGAAACATAAAAAATGATTTTGGTAATTACCAATGCTGTTAATTTAGAGCAGCTGTGGCATAAACCTTACTTTGGGTGGTGGTCTAATAAATATGTTAAGTGTTGTAGCTTAAGAAGTTAAGCCTTTACCTACTGAGGCTAAAAATGGTGATTTGGACATATTTTGTTATTATGGCTTTAAAATAGTCAGGAAATACCCTAAGTCTGAGAGATTTGGTCCCTTTTCCCAGGAGTACTTGAACTTGACTTTTCAACATCTGGTTAATGATTATTGCACATTATATGGAATTTTCAGCAGTTTAAAAGGAGAAAAAGAAGAAAAACTGATTTGTTTTTCATGGCTTTTTTGAGAGGAAATTTTGTTATTGCTCATGAAGTTTTGATTGGACATTTGAAATGTGAACCTATACATGTTTAGAACAATCACCAGTCATTTTTTGAGTCTAGGACTCTGGGTGTGCAAAAGAGAACTATATTTGCTCTTCATATACCTCAGTTCAGAAGATGCATCCTCCAAATCCCTGTCCTCCTCTATGAACCGTAGTGGCTGTTTTACCGTACTTGATAGTCTTCCCGACATTTTAAATGTGTGTAATGAAACACAGACACACACAAATGCCACTATCTAATGCTATTTTTTGAAAACAAACACCACTCTCGCTCGCTCTCCTTTTACTCTCTTCCTTCACTCTTCTGCCAAAGCTGCCGTTTTCGCGGTGCTGTTCGACATTACTATAATATATATACCACACATCATATATTGCCGGAAATCACAAATTCTCAGCTCTCTGTAAGCATTAGAATTTTTTAATTGAGCAAACTTTCGGGGAGTTACGGTGTTGAGATTCTGTGTAGCTGTCTCTCCAAACTTATGGTGTATTGTTATAAATGCCCACGTTATATGGTTGCGAGTACCGTAATGAACCATATATGTGCACATGCCCACAATTCTCGACTTTCCAACGCCGTTGGAATTTTTCAAATCGGACAAGCTTTGACGGAGTTCTGGTAATAATACTCCAGACATATAAGACACATCACCGGCGCTGGCTCCATAGGTAAAGGGTTAAATATCATTATCAGCAGATGGGGAATTTTGGTACATATCAAAGGTAAAAAAACATCAGCCTTAAGTATTGGCAAAATATACAGTACAACTGTACCATCAGTTGTAGTTGGTCGCCTATGGTGCCAGGGGGCCATCCCTGATCAACTACCAGACTGTCTATTTCCCCACTCTTCTCTCAGCTCTGCTTGGCTCAGCCTCTCTTTACACTGGAGACAGAAAGCAGAACAAATGTCAAACACAGATGCATTTCAGTTTATGGGGTCAATCTGTGTTATGGGTTAGAAGCAGAAATGAAAGTATGGCAAACATACAGTAGGTTTAAAAAACTATAACAAACTATCTAACTAGAACAAAAGATGATTATCAAATCTATGTTAACTTTATTACTTTATATAAATCTAAAGGGAGCTGAGTAAAAAAAAAAAAAGACTGTGAAAAGGGTAGATGCCAACAAGCAAAGACTTCGGCCTCCACGTTTTCACTCCTGTGTTGTTATTCTTTATGTTGTGTGTCTTTTGCTGAAAGAGCATCAACTTAATACCAATTTGTTTTCATTCAACCACTGTAACTGAGATTGTATGTTAAAGTGACAGAAATAAACTGAAGTATACTAAACTAAGCTAAAACTAAACACATGATGTTTTTTAATTTTAAAAAAAGTTGTGAATATATTGGTACAGTTGTAATCAGTCTGGAAATATCTGCTCATCGGATATGGCAAAAATCCAACATTGTACATCCCTAACATTTTCTGGTAAAAAGTATGAACTAGTTATGAAGATTAGGGTCCATAGTGATAAAATGCTTAGTATAGAGAGAGAATGAGAGAAAAACAGAGAGAGTGGGTGACTAACTCAGTTTTTGAGGCTGGCATATGGTCATTTATTGGTGTCACTTTTTATCTTTATTGCAGATATATTTTAAGTTAATTAAAGTGTTCACTACTTTATTTCCACTGCAGAGTTTGTTGTCTTTGCTTGTTTGATATTTCACTGCCAACAGTTTAATAAATACCCTTTATACAACACAATCTGGTTGACTAAATGTCACATTAATACCAGCCAATCAAAACTTAAGTCTGGATACCACTGACACAGTGAGCATATGGCACTACTTCCTGTTTTTCTAATGTTGTTTTTCTTATTTTTAGCTTGTAAATTCACTCTTGCCACATGAAGAACATTTTAGATGTCATAAATGCACATCAGTTTCAAATATTGGTTATCATCCTCATGAACTGATAATATTGGGATCATATTGGCCCTGAAAAACTAATATCAGTTAACCTCTAGCTGACAGTCTCAGAAAGATGTTGGTTTGATAACTGTTGAAGTGATCCTGTTGAAGTCTGTCCCTGCTCTGCCCTCAGACAGTGCAGAGTTTTTCTTTAACATGTTAACTAGTAGCTTATTTTTCAATTCTGTCTGGTATGGCAAGCTATCTGGAAATTGTTGACCGTGATATTAAAGCACTGTTATTGATTTGTATGGATTACTAACCAAGGGGAGTTGTCTGTTTCATCCTATGTCTGTGTTGGGAAAAATATTTCTGAAACTACTCAAAGCAATCAAAATAGCATCAGAATTCACATTAGCAGCGTCCAGTTCCTGTGTTTTTGCTACAGCTGCTTGACATCTATTGCTGCTGAACTAGATTTGCCAATACTCTATGTTGAGTTGGCCAGGTGTGGCCAAATATATTAAGGCAGTAGGATTAAAACATTTGAAGTTACCAGTTTGATATTCAGACATACATTTATTGTCCTTCTCCAGCATTGCTTGGCAGAGAACAATTAAGCTTGACTAACAATGCGTGACTGTAGTCCTTACCTGATGATTGGATATTAAAGCTTGACAAGAGACAGGAAAACTATAAGCTGAAGGACTTTCTCAAAAATGTGTACAGAATGGTCAAGCCTTGAGGCTTTTGTCACTCTGAAGTTTCAAATGAAGTATAATTGAATCTGGAATGCGTGTCATCCTCTTCAAAGCCTTTTTTATAAGTCATGAAATACCACGCAGTGAGCTGCTGTGACCTAGTTTGACGTGTAAGGCTTTTGAATTCTATATCTTGGATAATTTAGACCAACTTAACACAACACCAGGACGGCTCCTCCTCCTCCATCAGTTGCAAACCTTGTAGTTTTTTAAAAAAAAAATTAAGGCAATATGGGCACATTATTTGCTTTAATCCCATATTTCCAGTTGCAACTGTTGGAAAAACAATACGTTACATTAAAGCTATCAATGACTTTTTTGTCGTCCCTGTACACCTTTTAACATACCTGAATTATGTCTGTTTAAGACAAATTCTAGTGAAATAATTTAATAAAGATCCCTTAGAGGAACCAAAGAGTCAACGTGGTTGGAAAAGAGCATGTAAAACTAGTTATAAAGTTTTCATTCTTGTAATTTTTTAATTCATAAATGATTCATTCTCAACAATTCGTTGCTGACTAAAGAAATTATTTCACATTCCTTAGCAGTGATTCTGAGTCCTGCTTTATTTCCAGCTTGGGATGCAGCCCTGAATGTAAACTGTAAGATCGTGTTGCTGTTGGAACAAAGCCCACTGCCTCTCTGTTGTAACAGGTCGGCAAGGAGCTGGCGGGATGTGTGGCATGTTTTAACACACAGGGTGACTGGTGCTAGCACACACATAGACAAGGGCAAACACACACATAAACATATGAACACACAGCACTGTATGTAGTCAGTGGTGGAGCCTTTGCTCCACAGATAACACCACACTCATGATGCTGAGATAACATTTATCACAGCCTCATCAGAGATAGCAGAGAGAGTCCTTTTGAGTCTCCCCCAGGGTCATGTGTTCCCAAACCACTTTCCTCTACACTCTGACCCGTCATGATGGTTGTCTGCTGTGGCATCACACTACTGTTCTCTCTGCTCTCATTCAGTAGCAGGAAAGACAAATCACCTTTGATGCAAAACATGCAAATTAAAGATAACAAAATTCAGGGGCAGTGATGTTAAATGCGTTCTGTTATGAACAATGTATGTAGTCCTGACAGCATCTTATGAATTTAAAGGGAAAAAGCAGGGAAAAACATGGCTTCATATCATAGAGGAAATTACTGAGGGAGTGCCTGAAGTAAAGCCAGTTAATGGGTTTATCACAGGTTCGCAGAATCCCCTGTCTTTTGACCTGCTTGAGTGCATGCATGATACAACGCGGTTAAATCATCTCACGCCTATACTCAGGATTTCAAAGGTAAATCTCTGCCAAGTTTCTCAATCTCTAGCCACTGCAATGAGCTTATTAAAATTTCAATCTGCTACAGGCTCTCTTTCTCGCCCCGCAGGATGAATGTGCCCTTTTAATAATGTAACCGGTTTTAACAAGATCGTAAAGTGTTCATCTAACTTTCATAACTCCTGTTAGCAAAGTGACAAATTCATTCCATGGCAGGAAACACTTTGGCTGTCGCTCGGTTTTTAGAAATGAGTACATTTTCTTTTTTGTCCGATCTGTGCAGCTGTATGGGGGCCGGAGAGTTGTGCTAGTTTACAGCTGCCTGCGGGGAGGCTGAGCTTGTTGCTGTGTCACCCCCATGGCTCTGAATGAGAGGTTAGTCATGATGGGGGAGATTTAAATTGGTCTTCTGGTAACTGATAGTGCTTCACTGAACACTCCCATTCTACTCTGCCTCATCTATAATGTACATGAGTTACAAAGGGCTAAACCCTGAAAACAGCCTTTCACATGCAACCAGCCACTGCAGTTTGATGGCTTTTATAATCCATTTATGGCTGATCAGTGCTCGCTCTTTTTACTGCCTTTAATACAGTATGTAGTTCAGTGACATTACTTGAACTGGGGAAGGGTCAGGCTGGTGTGAATGAAAAAGCTTCTTTGGTTTGTGTGAGATATGCCGTCTCAAGCATTGTTGGAGTAATGTGACCTTCATGGGGAGATTAAAATATGTTGCAGGCGTGCATTGATTTTCGGGCTGGCCAGTGGTATTTATGGACTCAGCCAGTGCATAAATATTGATACTGGCTCTCCTGAAGAAAGATCTGACTGTGTGTTTCTGCACTAGTGTGCAAACTGAGATAAGAAAAAATATGAGGAGATAGTACCTGATAAAGAAGAGTGATTAGAAGCTCATGTGTTTTGGTAACCTAAATCTGCTTGTGACCCAGCAGCAGCTTAATAAGGTCATTCCCATTATGTGGTGGCTAATTACAAAGCCCATCATAGAAGTCCCAGAGCTGCACAGTCAAGTATAAGAGCAATTTAAAGGAACACTTCACACCTAAACAAGATACACAGTCATGTTTGTAGTTTACACTTCTTGTCTCTTTATCTGATCATGTTGATTATTTTTTAAGCATTTTGGTCCTCTAGGGATGTTCCTCTGTAACAAATTTCAAAGCCAATTAAGTGCATATTTAAACTCAGGCCCCATCCACAAGGAGACGAATTCAGGAGTACGTGCAATAGTTTTTTGTCGTATTGGCGTTTCATCCACATTGAAATGGTGTTTTGGGAGGCAGTAAAGGCTACTTTTTGAAACCGGGTCCCAGAGTAAACAAATCTGTAAATGCTCCGTGTGGACAGCCAACCGCATCTTTCTTGAAATAATTACATCATACAAAGTGTAGCCCACTTACGCCGCATGCGCATGTCAAAACAAAACAACAATGGCAGATTACAGGGCTGTGTTCATGCTGCAGAAGCGTTTGAGCTTATTATGGCTTTTACAGCAAAATCTGATGCTCCTTTACCACCACGGTTAACAACATACACCAGATGTTCTTAAATCCACTGTAGAGAACAACCAGAAGGGCAACTACCAGAAAGTTTGTGGCAGTTTTCTGTAATCTTCTTCTCTCTTGGCAGTGTTACAGCGCCACTTACAGGCTTGGCATACATACTACAGCGTTTTTAGTGGTGTTCAGTGGTTCTGTGCTTATACGGATATTTCCTGAAATGATCCAGTGTTTACGGAAAACTTTTTCAAAAAGAAATGGAAATATATTGTTTTCGTCTCCATGTGGACAAGGCCTCAATCTCATTGTCCCGTCTAATGGTATAAACACTTAGAGAATAGCAAAAAAAAAGAATAATTTATTTAACAATCATAGCATCCTCAATGTCATGTTGGTTTGCCAAGTGTGGTTAATGTTTGCAATGGCAGAAGTGCCAGTTGTCAGATCCTTTCAGGTTTATGCCTACAAGCTTGATATGCCAGTTTAACCTGAAACAGCCTCAGTGAGGTTAAATACCTCAACAAAACAGACGGTTTTATAACCTCCGCCAAGGAGGTTATGTGATCGGGTGGGTTTGTTTGTTTGTTTGTTTGTTTGTTAGCAACATAACTCAAAAAGTTGTGGACGGATTTTGATACAATTTTCAAGAAAAGTTAGAAATGGCATAAGGAAGAACTGATTAGATTTTGAGAGTGGTCCGGATCACTGTCTGGATCCAGAAATTTTTCAAAGGATTCTTTACTATTGGGAGATTAGGCTAATGGCGGAGGTCTGCGCTGTTACCACTTTACACCAGATGATGGCTGACATGAGTAACTTCAATCCCAGCAACATTTTGGTTGTGTTTCTATTCTAAGTTTTGGAGTTTATAGAGTTTGAAAGACACTTGCCCGGTCGAGGAGACAAGTTGGAGTGTAACAGAAAGACAGCGAATTGTAGAGAGAATACTCACAATGCTGGGAGGAATAGAGAAATATTCACCGTCTGCCATGACTTCTAGTCATCCGGTGAGACCATGGGTGCATCTGTTGGCACCCTTAGCGAAGCCAGTGCTTTGCCTCACCGCGTTTCCACCACACCGGGGAGGGAGTAATCAGCAAATGCCGTGGTGGGGGGCACATGGGGACGGATCAAGGAATTTTCTTTTTTTTTTTTTTTTTTTTTTAAGATTTATTTTTGGGCATTTTCATGCCTTTATTTGATAGAGTAAGGACAGTGGATAGACTCAGAAACAGGGAAGAGAGTGGGGAGAGACATGCGTTAAAGGGCCACAGGCCGGATTTGAACCCCGGCCACCGGCATACATGGGTAGCACCTTAAACCACTCGACCATCTGCGCTTCTGGATCCAGGAATTTTTTAAAGGATTCTTCACTATTGGGAGATAGGGCTAATGGTGGAGGTCTGCCCTCTCTGAGTGCTTTTCTAGTTTACAAATGTTTTGTTTTAAAAATACTTTCACTTTGTAGAATTAAGAATAGAGTATACCATGCCATGTTTTAGATGCTTTAATGGGGATGTAACTGTGCCTAAATCTCATGGTAATACCTTGGTAACAAGTCCACAGTACAGTGTTTATTGTGGTATTTAAAAATAAAGGGAAAAAAAATGAAGACTTGGGAAAATACTGACCATGGCATTTATTAAACAACAGTTGCACTTTAAATATTACAATATGGCAGTAAGTGCTGTAGGTGTGCATTCAGCTTAAAAATATATACTTAAACTTTGGCTCCAGCATGTTTATTAACCTTCTGAACACTTTGTTGTCCACTGAAAACATCTGTAGGTCTTGGGCAATATGTTCACTGATACATCCTGTGGTCTGTTGAGCCCTTGTGCTGGTGTGGGGAAGTGGGATTGTGAACACTTCCTTAAGAGTGTTTTTGGCCTGGCCATATTCTGCCCCTCACATCTTTGTGCATCTTTCCAGCAAAATGGTTTGCAAAATATCTCCTTGTAACACTCGTATTCCCCATCAAGTGTGTCACCACAGTCTGGCAGTGTCTCCATATTGTTTTGTTTGTCCGTCATTTTTCTCCTTTCTCATCTCTTTACACCAGGAAACCAGAACGCTTCCACATATCTAATTTTAAAGTTGCTGGAACCTCCACAATCTCAAAAGTTTCAGTCGCTTGGGTCTCCCTATGGAGTGATTCACACTTACCACTTATAGTATCCACCATTTTATTGCTGTTAGATCAAGCCAGTGAGTGGAGCACAAAGGATGATGGGTGCACAAGGGCCAATGGGAACTATAGTTCCCCTTTACCTTTGCTCTGCTTCAATAAAAAAGACACTTTTTGTCCTGAAGACCTTTCGTTTGAAACCATGACTTGCCCACGATGACACTGAGGCATTTCTGTCATCGCAGTACCGCTGTATTAACAATACCATTGCATCTCTATGCTATAATGATAAAATTAGGTATCAAAAGTGGTGACAGTAAGGAAGAACAAATGATGATCCTTTGTGTGTGTACACGCAAACTTTATACCACCCCTGTACAAGTCATGATTCTGGTTGGGCCATCAAATCGAAACTTGTGAATCCAACTTTCCACTTGCAGGTCTGTCATGTTATTTTAACCTGCTGCAAGACAGAGGGCTCTGTTGATGAGACAGGGACTCAACTATGACCTCATTACAGATCAAACAACTTTTTATAGAAGTATGACAACGTTTGCATCATCAATGAGAAAAGCTCATTGAGACAGCGCTGTGCACTTCTCTGTCTCTTCTTCAGAGTCTAGATCGCCTATTGAGAATATCCACCCTCTGCTATAAATATAAACCAATCGATATCATCAAGAGAGGGGATTTCATAGAAAGAATAAGAATTACAGTATTTTCCAAATGGAGGTACTGGTCTACTCTCAAACTGGGGTCTGGGGACCCTTTGGGGTCCATGAGCCACAGCTTGGGGTCCACAAAATAATTCTAAATAAATTATTAAAGTAATGCCATGTCATTATAAATCAAATAAATACAAAGAGGGAAGACAGCAGCTTAAAACAACCATACTAAACCAATGACTCCCATATAAGTCAGCTTTGAGCCAATAAAAATTCAGGTATGACTATGACATATCAGGAAAATCGATCAGTCGTCACACATTAGTCACTTTGCTCAGGATGCATTTGGTGTGCAGGTCCAGCTAGCAACAATGGATAATTATTTAAGCATGCCCACCTCTTCAAGTGATGCTAAGCCCAAACCAGCTAAACTGAGAAAATATGATGACAGCTATATGGAGTTTGGTTTTACTGAGGACAGCGACTGAAGACCAAAATGTGTTGTGTCTTCATGTGTTTGCAAATGAATTCATGAAGCCTGCCAAGCTAAAGCATCATCTGATGACAAAGCAAAGTTTAAGGACCAAACAAAATTTTTTTTTCCAGTGAAAGAGCAAGGAATAACCTTGCAATGCAGATGGATACACCCTTTTCTTTATTTTTCACTGGCAAATCCATCTTGCAAAGCTCCCGTCTGAACCGTTTGGGCCCAGTTAGAAACCAGTCAGCGACAAGGGGTAGTACTCTTTTCAAAAATGACAAAAGTCATGTACTGACATGTCTATAGTTGCCATGGTTTGAGTTATTCCTCGGTAGCTGCTCACACACCTCGATAGCGGCTACGTCACGTGTTTTGTTGCTCTGATTGGCCGTAAAGATGTGACAGAACGTTCATTTCAAAGGCTCTGCCCTTTTCCAAACACTTAGTATTGAAGGTTTTCCAGATGGATGTGTGAAACAAATCAATCTGGCATGTCAGGTTAAGTGAGGAATGCATCTGCCAGAAAACACAAATGGTGAACCTGACCACAACCTTAGAAAAAGCACAGAGGGCTTCTTATTTGGCTGCTAAAGAAGTAAGAAGCCACACTCAATTAGACAAGAGCATGTATTTAGGTTGAAGAGTTTAAAATACAACATCTAGGAGTACAAATGGCATTTAACATATGTTTAATCAGCCTGAGGATTGTGTGGCAGTGTGGCAAAATTTTCTGCCCTGTAAGGGATCCCTAGCCCCAAAACGTTTGGGAACCCCTGGTCTACTCCATCCATTGCTCACTGTTTTTACACTGTAAGAGCAGCATGCTTTACTTGCATATGGCTGTTCAAATATGTAGAGTTGATATGGGGAAATAAACCTATCTTGGTAGCTTAAATAATGGAAACTTGCATTTTCTTTTTGTAGGAGGCGTTCACTTAATTCAGATTCTGCCGCTGCACGAGAGACAAACCACAAGGTTATGTGTCAGTCGCCTGTCAGGGCTCAGAGCGTTTCACTCGCAGTTGTGCCTAAAAATAGGTGTGTGCGAACTGTAAAAAATATTTAGGGGCACATAAAGTTTACCTGGTCTTCACACCTTAGTAAATTAACCCTCAAGATATCCTTTTTTGGAGATCGGTACCATCTGTGATCAATTATGTGTGCGCAGTGTCAGCTCTCTCTCTCTCTTTCTCTCTCTCTCTCTCTCTCTCTGTTTCACAGAAACTCTGATTACGTCTGTCCCGTATTTTCACCTGCTGTTCTGCATCCTCTCTTGTCAAACGTCACTTTCTACAATTGTTTAGTTTGCGAATTTATGATAAAACTCCATAAAGTTGCCGCTCAGGGTCCGACATTAACGGTTGCCCGAATGCCTGGGGCAACTTCAAAAAGCCGACAGGCAAGCAAAACTTGCTAAGCCCTTTTCACACTGCCGCGCGGCAACTCGCCGCCTCCAGTCGTTTTAATGAGGGATGGGCAGCAGATGGGAAGCGGTTTTAGCCACAGCGGTAGGACCTAGAAGCGGTTGCCGCCCACATGAACGCGCACAGATTTTGCCCTGCCACTTGGAGTTCGGCGTGTTGAACTTTCTGGCGGCAGCCACTTGGCAGCAGCCAATCACTTTGAAGGAGGGAGAGAACCCAGAAAAAGCAGTCTTCGTGGGTCCAAGCAAACAATGGAGGAGCTCATAATGTTCGTGTATCCTGAATATCCTGAGCTCTACAACACGGCTCTACCTTCGTATAAAGACAACTAGAAGAAAAATTGTGGAACCAACCACTGAAACATATTCTCTAGGGGGAATTATTTTGATGACGGAACCGTATTTTTTCCCCTTCGTTTTATAGTACATTATACATGTTAATATACAGAGATTGTGAGGTACTCTACCGTGTTTTTGGGGAGGGGTGTGTGATGGACTTGTGGGTGGGCTCTGTTGTGACGTTCACCGAAGCACCTCTACGTCATTGCTGCCTCGTACCCATAGACTGTAGAAAGAATTGGACAAACCCCGTGTGACGTAAGTCGTCTGCTTGCAATAGGCGGGCCAAAATGGCTTTTGAAACCCATTTGTGGAGGCTTCCATATTGAAATCGCGGTCTCAGCCGAACGTAACGCCCGCCCACTAAGCACGACTTCCTGTCAGCCTGCTAGCTAGCATTCCGGTTGACAGAAACGGAGCCTCTGCCTGCCGAGCTATCTGTCAATCAAATGAGACGCGCCAATCAGCTTTCATCCTAAATATCAGCCAAACGATCGTGGTACAAAAAAATTCACCCCCCGTACAGTGGGAGTACAATAAGACACTAGCTAATGAGACACGTTTGGTGTTTTGAACCAGGCTGTAAACCAGTTTATTTTGTGTGTCAAAACCGGCTGTTTAACATGTGTGCAGACAGAACTTCCGGTGTTGCTGCAGCCAGCCTCAAGCGGACAGTCACAGTATAGCAATTTTTGGTACTTGCCAGGCCAGGTGGAACTTTTAGAACGCTGGTGTTGGGCCAAAGACTGGTATTTCCAAAATCACCACTTTTCAGGGACTGAAAAGTTTATAATTTATAAAAATGATATAAATATGATTTATAAAAACAAATTAAAATCATGAAAAATTGAGATACAAGGTTTTAGCCTGAAGTCAGTGATAAATTAAATAAATACATGCTCATTGTCAGTGACATATTGGTTCTTCTGACTCTATACTGACATTGTATCCCACCCACACCTCATACCAGAATCTGCTTAGGGTTGGCCTCATGACCATTTTAAGCACTGAGACAGAAGTGTACCTAAGTTAATTATTATTATTCAGAGGACCTGGAGAATGTTTAAGGATAGATGGAGCTCTTGTACCCATGATTACTGTAAGATAGCCTAAAAATTAGTAACATTAAAGACAAAATTAAATTGTAATACTTTTTCAAAACTTGATGATTTTACCTTTCTGTACATTTTGTATACAAATGTATTACATAATTTTGTTTTTAAATGGGTATTTGCATCACGTTTATTATGGAAACATTATTTGATCAATTTTCATTGTGCCCCTCAATTTCTTTATGTGCTCCTAACTTTTTCAACTTAGGAGCACATGTGCTCCTTGGGAAAAAAGTTAGTGTCAAGCCCTGCTTGTGCTGCCTTACCATTCTGGCAGTATGACAATACCCATCAACCAGAGCCACAACACCAGTTAGTGGCGGACAGCTATGTTACAACTTGGACACAACATTCTATGGTATTGCGGGCCTGAACTACTGACACTCTTTGCAATTAATTTGACAGACTGTTAATTTTGGTTAAAAGAAAGCAGGGGTAGCAACTTTTAATTGCTTAGTTGACTCATCACACATCCCAGGTTAACTCTACTTTGAGCATTTTCATTCATTAGTTTCAAACAAAATTCTGGGTAATTGTTCCTTTATTTGAAAATTGACTACAGAGAAGGTACTTTTATTATTCAAATCAGGCATCCACAGGAGATTCCCTTTGCACCCTCATCACTCAACAGCTATAGTGATTGTTATAATATTTAATGTGTTATGCATATTTTTAGAAACCAGCTTTATTTGAAATCTGTGTGATCATCAGTCATCAGGAGGTGGGTGATTTTGTTCAGTCTGGTGCCTTTTAATTGGATTGGTGCCTGAGTGGAATTAAAGGCCAACGATGGCTGCAAGGCTTTCTCATACAGGCAAAGGCAGAGAGGCTGACTGATAAGCTGGCCACTCATAGTGCCAGAAGAGTTGTGATCAGCTCTGCCTGTGTCTGGAGTGTCGTTATATCCTGCCATAACCCTCTCCTGCGTCTTCAAATTGCTCCTTTGTCTCAGTGGGAAATGCTTGTTCATCGGAGCGTTTTGTTCAGTGGTTAAGGATTTTTTAAGAGATTGTTGTTGAAGTTGAAACCCCTGCCTCTTGCTGTGTTTGAGATTTCCTCTCTGTGGTTTTGTTCTTGGGTAGTTCGGGACGAGTATGAGGGGCAAGTGGTCCTGACAGACCAACTTGGGATGACTCCCACTGCTGACATGACTTTTTTCCACTTAGTTCACTAACAGGTTTTTATCTCAGTCATTTGCTCAGATTATGTCTCCTTTTCCCTCATTTTGCCTTCTTTCCTCCTTTTCTATGTTGATGTCTAAGCTGTCACAGCCCTACAGCGAGATAAAAGCCAGACAGCTCGGAAGGTCCTTTGGATGTTGCTATTAAAGCAGAATCAGATTGAATAAACCTCTACTGTATTTTGTATGTTTTATCGACATCCAAAAAAGATAGCAAGCAGCCAATCTCATACTCCGGTAGCTGCTTCTAAATGTACTCTACACACTTCAAATGTAGTCTGACAGAGGTCTCACAGAGCAAATATGGCACCAAGCCACTTAGCAGTGACTGAATATTTTACTTGCATCCCTTAGAGGGTAAAAGAAGGACCAGAAAATGGCAGTGAGTCAAAAAATACCTGTTCACACTATCAAAGGAAGCATTTTTTCCACTGCTAAATAAACAGTCTCTCTAAATGTAGCTGTAGTACAGGCCTTAAGTCATACTAATTTACTGTGTCAAACATACTGCTTATCAGTAAGAGTCTGCGGTGGTGTGTTATTAGATGACTAGAGCTATCGCAGCACGCAGTAATTTAATCGGCAGGCTTGGATAGCAGCATGGACTTCACCTGAACTTCAGGATCAGGTTGCAGACCTGTGATGTGGTTTAAAACCCCTGTGAAGGAAGGTTCATCTACCTGCCATCGGTGCTTCAGTACAGACAGACGCAGAGACAGAAACCTACTGCTTGTTCCTGCTGCCTCTGTGGATATGAGGGAATTAGTCTTTAAGGCTTGCACAGTCTCTGTGTGGGAGAAGGTAAGGCCAGGAGAAAAAGTAACCTTTGTACAGTGAGGGTGAGAAAATCCAGGAAGTCAGGGGGAAAGTTCAGGCAAGAGGACTAACCGTCGTCTGTTTGATGTTTCTCAATGGGACAAGTGGCCAGTCTGTGTCAGTGTCAGACTTTCTTCTGACCTGTTTTGAGATCACTCAACAGGAAGGGCAGGAATTTTATAGCTGATAAAATCAAACGTTGTAGTAAATAACCATTTCATGCAGAGTTGAACTTTTTGCTAAAGAAAGAAAATGTACAAAAAGTCCAAATTCCTGTTTCAAATTTGGGATGCTAGTTACATTGTTCTGTTTGAACAGTTTGGGAAAATTTGACCTGAACAAGGAACTTTGTTTAACTTTTTTAACAAAAAAGCCTTTGCAAAATTGTGCTATTGGTGTGATATAGCTGCATCTCCTTCCAGTGCTGTCCTCAAGGAATTTTCCTTATGTCTGCTGAGACTTCTAGAAACAAGCATCACTACTTTAAGGAGCCGAACAGACGATCACCCCCTGAATTTTAATAGAACACTGCTTTCACAGAGGAAATCATGTTTCTTTGTTGCCTCTCTTGGTTGATGGTATATGTTTTGCATTTTGATCAGATTTTTATGCAAATTAGCCAATCTTTGACTCATGATTTTTAACATGATGGATTGTTGTTATTCTCAACGAGCAGCAACTCCTCATTAGAGATACAGCACAGGTTGATATTTGGATTTTTTTTTTTTTTTTGGCTTTAACTTAATCTTAAAGATTTTTAGTTATGTAAATGTCTGTAAATTCTCTTTCTATCCCCAACAGAGTGTTGCTGTTAGCATATGGCCCAGTTGTATAAGCTCTTACATTTGCCCTGTTCTTTGGTATCTAGAAATGGGATGTTGAGTTGACATGTAGGGGCCATTCATATTTGGATATTCATTGCTTTCAAACACTGGTTGTTCTACCACTGCGTTTTGACATTGCAAAACTTAGAAATAACCTCTTCATTGTCCTACCAAAAGGGTCCATTTTTATGAATACATGATAGTAATTACACATCACCATCATGTATTCATATAAGAAAAATGGGATTGTCTCATTTGATTGATGATTTGAAAATATTTCTTGAGGGTACAGCATATTCAGGTGTGTTCTGACACTGCTGGTGCGGGTTTGTGCATAGAAAATTAAGGGGGTGGGCTCTTGTACCCAATTTGGACAGTGCTGGTGTGTTTTGGGCTGTACAGTCAGGTTCAAGATTATGATGCTCTCTTTTGTAACTGTGGCAAACAGTGGAATTCTTCGAAGTGGGGTTCTGTTAGGGCTTAACAATGTGTCATATATCTATCACAACTGCAATGTGTGCATGTGTAATAGTCACATCGCAAGGATGTTCAATATTCAGGTGACCTGGTGCATGTCATGCTGCTGCTTCTCTGCTTTTGCATTGTATTCAAAATCTCACATTTTCTCATTTCTGTGAAAAACATGCATTTAAGTCAGCCTAAAATTGATTTCATTTGTAAAGTTGATGAAGAAACAAGTCTCTTCATCCACCGGCTTTGTGCCTCTCCTTGTCTGTGTCTATGTTTGAGCCGCTATCAGAGAGTGTGATATTGAAATCTAAATATGACATGAAGACCCAATTTAAAAAAATGATATTTTTTATGTGAATTTGTTAAATGTACTTTAAAGGCACTTAGTATAGCTGCTTTTGAAAAATCTTTTTTTTTTTTTTTAAATCACAAATATCACAGAGAGAAAAACTTTAGCAATGTCTGTTTTTTTTTTCTAATATTGTTCAGCCCTAGCATCTGTTAATTAAATGGTTCCTAAACTGTTTCTGCTGGGCCCCTCTTTGGCACATGACCATATTTTCAAGCCCTCCTTATCCTTCACTGAACCAGTGTTAATTTTTAAAACTATGACTAAAAATGTTTGTCGACACACTTTTTTTTCCATGACAAAAACTAGACTAAGACTAACCAAAAATAGCTCTTTGATGACTAAAACAGCCAAAATATGTTTAGTTTTCGTCAAGATGACTAAAACTAGACTAAAATGTAAATTAGTTTTTGTCGGACATTTAAAATCTGTCATATTTCTCCACTGTGGGTAAATCTGTGAAAAACAATGCAGCTGTACTGCCTCTTAGCTGTAGAAAGCAGGGTCCCCAGGTTTGGTAGAGTGCATAGAACACACTACCATGATTTGGTACCAGATTTAGGAAAGAAAATAAATGCTTGGAATAAAAGTAAAGACTAACGTGAGGAAATTTATGGGCTAAAAATGTTTTTGAGTTTTCGTCGACTAAAACTAGACTAAATTAAAAAAGGGTATTAATTACTCAAATGTGACTAAAACTAAAAGACATTTCATCTAAAGTCTAAGACTGAGACTAAAATTAAAAATAGCTGCCAAAATTAACACTGCACTGAACTGTAGACTTTAGTCCTCTTTAAACGTTTTTCATTCCCTCACCCCCGGCATGATACCACTTTGGGAACCACTGTTATTTCATTCCTTTTATGGTACTGTTGAAACATGCAAAATACAAAAATTCAACATGGAGGAGTGTCCCTATGTATAGAAAAAAGACTTATTCTAAGTAAATAAAAATAAAACTTTTTTTTATATTCAGGTGATTTAACATTAATTTAGCCTACTTACACATGTTATGTTTAATTTTTACCTAGTATGTTCTGCTAAATGCTACAAGGCAAGATATTATACACTGTACCTTTATGCATTTAAATTCTATTATTTGGTATAAATTCCTGATGTTATCACTCAAAATGCATAATAATCAACATCTTTTTCGAGTGCAAACCCCATGATAAAGGAAAACATAAGACAACTTAAAACTCTCAGTGCACTGTGATGCCTAAGCTGGCTCGTTGTTTTAAACATGCCATCTAAGAACGGCCTGAAGAACAAATCAAAACATATGGCAAAAAACTTCTATAAAGATTTAATGATGAACTTATGTGATTATGGAGGTCAGGGATTCTAATTGTTTTGTATCCCTCTCAATGACACCATCTACAGTCTTTATTGACTGATTGATTTAATTTAATTTTAAAAGTCTAGCTGATGCTCATACTGATGTTTTTTCATTACTTCTTTTGATGTAAGAGTCACTTTGTCAGTATTTTCCCTCTTGGTTGACCATGAAAACAGATCAGAGTTTGTCCAACAGGTGACTTCTTCCACCCAGTAAACACATATCTTATTTGACTCCGCAGTTAGATGTACAGGATGCCAGCATTTAATTGACTTTACACATAGATAAACAATGGTGACTGATATCTGTTCATGCGACATTATTTGCCAATGGCCAATGTCCGTCAACAGTGTTGATATCGGACGATACCAATTAAACAGATGAATTGATGCATCCTAGCTCTACTCTTACCATCTGTTCCCTTATTTTCAGTAGAATGGTTTTCTGCTGCACTGCTGTAGAGAAACATAATGGTGAAAAGGAGACATGCTCTGGTATTTTGTTCCATCTTTTATGTTTTAGTAGCATATGCTCTTGTAAATATGTATATATGTACAGATCGACTCCTTACCAAAAAGGTAAATTCACCAAGATTTACTTTTAATGTCACACTGTCATTCTGTGAGAAACACTGATGGATAAATGACTAAAGAACACTGGCATACAAATTCAGAACAGCATTTCATAGCTTGTGCATTAGCTTAAAAATTAATCAGTCACATTAAGTCATCTGAGTTCGGTTTGCATATACCCTCAGCTAAATATATCATTTTATCCCTTGTGAACTACTGTTTCGTGTGCAGGGCTGGCTTCGTTACAGTAACATGACCATAATGGAAAGTAAGTCATTATTATTAAAACATTAAGCCCAGGCTTTGGTGTCTGGCACTCTGATCACTCAAATAGGCTCCACTGGAGCTGTGCCGACATGTTGTTGCATAACACTAGTATAGCATACGGGTATACATTTACCAGCTGGGAGTCCAATGCCTGCTGTTGTTGGATATCTGGTGGATTTGAATCCCTTTAAAGAGACAGGGCGTTGTGGGTTTCCTTGCTGCATTGCTGCCATAAGCACTGCCTTCGACTTAAAGAATGCCTCTCCCTTCTTTCTCTCTCTGCACTGACGATGACTCACACTCCAACACACCCTGCAGAAATCTCCCCTCATGCACCCGAGAGAGAGAGGGAAAGAGAGGAGATGGATGTGTTCTTTAACGCTGCTCTAACACACACAATATGAGTTCATATGTCCTGATCTAGCTGCTCTGTCTGTTTACAGAAATACCTGAACTCATCAGTATTCCCGCCTGTTCCCTGCACGAACCATGCAGCTGGTGTTTTTGAGTTTCTGGACCCTTGAGTATATTTCAGATTCATTCAGGCAGCCAATTCTCTTATCTGAAACCAAGAGTCTTTAGGAGTGCATTTATATTCATCAGATGCATTTAATATCTTTTAAAGTACCTCAGAAAGCCAACATTTGAGGTCATTATTTTAGCAGACAGAGTCAAGAAACAGATCAAAGCACAGCAAACAATACATCCATAAAGCGTTAATGGCAAAGGTGCCATTTTTAGATTCTTCTCGTGATCCTCTCACCGTAGGCCGCCCTCCAGTGAGCGAGCTAACATTGTGTGACATTTGCAGTGATGCTGAAGTCCAGCCTGCACGTGCTGCAGCGCCGTAGGTCCGCTGCCCTCAGGCTTCCGCTTCTCTGGAAATAGAAAAAGAGCAGAGACTGAGCGTGATTAATGGCCATGTATGTGCAGCGGAAAACACAACAGGCCTGTCTGCCGCCCTTTCCCAACACACGGCCCCACAGGCTGAAAAATTACATAACAGATCTGCAAAGTTGCTCATGCTGATTCTTAATTGCTTTGGTTCGTTTATTGTGTGCGATTGTGGCTGCATGGCCTTGCTTGTCAGGTGGGATCACAGTCTCTGTGAGATGTGAGCTGTTTTATATTATGAGCATCTTTTTCCTGCAACAAGGGTGATCTCCTCTTATTTACTATGCCCCCAAGTTCAGCTCTTAGGACTGTCTTTGGAAGCAATGTTTTGTCTCTTCTTTCTCGTGCCAGCCTGAATTTGACTGGCACTCTGTTTTTTTCTATTAAGAATGTGCTATTTTTAGTGCACTGTGTCAAAACATGGTTGTCTCATCCTGTGTATGTATGTGCACACTGAAATAACCTCTCTTCCCCAGAAGGCTTGAGTGGTCTCTTCAGCTACATGTGCTGTAGCCTTGTTTGCCTTGCTCCACTCTGCATGCAGACCCATTACGCAACCCTGTGCATCAGCCGAGGGGCCACCGGGCCAGAATGGCAGCCAGCTACCAATCTTTCTCCCTTTTATTTTCTCCTGTTTTCATTTATTTTCTTTTTGCCATGTCTGTCTGTTTACCCTAGCTCCTCTTTGTTCCTTTCTTTAACCTTTGTAAGTAAAGATGCATGTTTTTTGTGTTGAATTGCCTCTATACCAAATTACAGCGGTCTGTATTTTCAGTAGTCAGTAAAAGCTGTGTATTTTGCTTGCATGAAGCATAGTTTTCTCTCTCGGAGTGCTGGAGTGTGAAGGCAGGTCAGACAAGGCCAGCAGAAGAAAAGAGGATGATCTGTCCTTTGTTGTCAGTGGGCTTCCTGCGTGCTCAGTCTCACCTTAATGCAATCTAGAGGGTTTTGTTTTCAGAAATGCTGGACTTATTGAAGTCAGCCACTAATTGTTTGGTATGCCATATTGCACAGTGATTGTGGAAGGATGAGAAGAGCCTTGAATTTATAATGTACCCACATATGTTCAACTAAAGGAATTATATAGATATTTTTTAAAGCACACTGTATCTGGGAATTTCCTGTTAAGAAGTAAGATTTCATTATGCATCTAAACTTAAAACAAAAAGTAAGGCAATTTGTGTTTGGTGCATTATTTCTTTGTAGTAAAAATGCTTCTTGGTAATAAATCTTATACTGTTGGAAAGCCTGTTTATTACCCTTTTAAATGATGCCACATCTGTAAGGATCATGCATTTGTGGGATGAGCAGCAGAGCTGAGTATGTGGGTTACGCCCATGAAACATGTGCCAAATCTTCTCTGCAAATGCCAAACAGCTGATTCTGCCATTGACTTCTGTTGGGTGTTTGGTGGATTGGATGATTGAAGTTTGAAGAAGCAAGAGATATTGACAATTTAGCAATTTATTCATTTAACAAACAGGAGCCTCAGTAGCGTGTAGAAGCACCATACACAGCCACAACAACCTGGCACTTCCTCCTCATGCTGGTCACCAGCCTGGTCACACACTGCTGTGGGATGGCATCCCATTCTTCAACCAGCATTTGTTGCAAGTCAGCCAACATGGTTGTGTTGGTCACCCTGGCACGAACAGCATGCCCAAGCTGATTCCACAAGTGTTCAATGGGGTTAGGGTCAGGACTGCTGGCAGGCCATTCCATCCTCTCCACTCCCAAATTCTGGAGGTAGTCTCTGATAAACCCCGCTCCGTGGGGCGAGTGTTGTCATCCTGGAGGATAGAGTTCTTGCTGACAGGGTGAGAAAAAAGTATTCTTGGGGTGTTGTCTTCTTGGGACGCCCACTTCATCGCCTGTCTCTGATATTCTCCGTTATATGGAACGTGGCTTCAGTTTGGAGATGGTACTTGGGTTCACTCCAAACAATGCCGCAACTTGGTTTTGCACCAGCTTGAAGTTGCCCAACCGACGGGCCCTATCCAGATCAGTCAAACGTGGCATGCTGATTCTTGAAGCAGCCACCTACTGACCACTGTAGCAGGGCCCATGCTCACAGGTGCTCCCAATCAGGCACCTGATAGGCAGCACCTGGGGGTACCAGAAGCTCAAAACAAGACTCAATAGCAATAGCAAAATAAGCTGTTTAGCATTGGCAGAGAAGATTTGGCACATTTTTCATGGGCGCAACCCACATACTCAGCTCTGCTGCTCATTCCATAAATGCATGATCCTTACAAATGTGGCACCATTTAAAAGGGTAATAAACAGGCTTTTCAACGATATGAGATTCATTACCATGAAGCATTGTTCCAACAAAGAAATAATGTACCAAACACAAATTGCCTTACTTTTTGTTATAAGTTTATATGCAATAGTGTCCTTTTTTTTTTTTAAAAAGACAATTAAAGGTATGAATCAGTATTTTGTTAGAATATGTTATGTAAATGCACACTCTTTTTAAAATTTCATAAGTATAAATGAGAATGGTATTTTATGTAGGTCACTACAAAAGAAAAGCATTTTCTATAGATTGTGCATTCATGCCATATGCAGTTATTCATACACCAATGTTACAGCAGAGTTCTTGGTTATTTTTAAGAGTTAAAAGGCTCCAATCAGAAGAGATGAGCAAAGTTTTGCACAAGGATTTGATTTTCAAAATAAAGAAACAGCTAGTCTAATGCCAACAGAAAGTAAAACTTTCTACTACTGTACACTACCCTCATTTATGACACTTATGTCCTGTATATTGTTGTTGTTAGATCAGAAAAAGACAATGAAGTTTGGCCACACTTTGGTTTACAGAGGCAGCGCAGTACTCCCCTTCTCTTCCCCTTTTGCCAGCAAAAGCTAATGGGCTGCTGGTTGTTTCTGCATGTTTGATGGACTGATTATAGAGTAGTATCCATCTTCTTGTCTAGTCAGACTAAAAGAATGGAGATTGTGCATTTCAGCTTGACATTGGCTCCTAATTTATGTTGTTGTTCACTTATGCTGGCAGCCCTCCTCCACCACCACCACTTCTTTAAGCAAACAATCTGTGAGTGAGTAAACTAAATTTTGAAAGAGTTGGATCCTACAGTCAGACAAGTAACTGATGGCAGTTAGTAAATACTCCTCTAGCCTGCCGAAGTATTCATCTAAGCTCTACCACAGTACTTTTATAGTTAGATGTGTGAGTAACAAATAAATCCAATTTCAAGTAATACACACCATAACAAGCATGACGCTCTAACAGAGATAATACGGGCAAATTATGTTCTGCAAATTAAAAAGACATTATGATCCATACAAGTCTACTCAGTGTGCAGAGAGTCCGTCTGCTTTGATTTCTTTTGCTTGCTGAACCTCAGATATCAACGTTTGGCTTAGACTCTATTAAGGTGTTAAATGAGCCTGAAGCAGATATTTGAAGAAGTTCAGAATTTTAATTAAACTAAATGAGATATCAGAGTAGTTATGTTGACCCTGTAACACTCTTTTTAACACTCTTAACCACACATTTACACACTTTTACACCCTATTTTAATATCTCTGCTATCCCATTTTCAAAGCATACTTTATGATAAAACAATCCACAAGAGTGCAGTCTACTGAGAAAACACTCCTGACGTAACTTCATATTCAGTGTGAAGAAATAAGAACGTCAGCACAGTTAATTCCTAATTCACCATGTATGGGGACTTCAAACCAATCCCCAAGCAGCATCTCTTCTGTTTCATATTATTTTTTTTGCTTTTCCAGCATAAACACCATTCGCAGAGCAGTGCAACATTTGCTCATTTGCTATCAGTGGAAAGAGGATCAGTCTGTTCCTATATTACACAAAAGGGAATAATGGGCCTTATTTTGTAGTGTGCTTATAGATCCTACTTGACTTTACACTGATGGAAGCAAGCACTCTAGATTACAAAATTTGTTAGGGTATGCTAATGTATGGGGCTTATGATTGACTGTAATGACTTCGATAATGCAATTTTATTTCATAAGCCTACTCTTTGACATCATAATTGTGGAGTCGTGACGTAAGCAAGCAGCAACAAGAGGCCGGTGCAACTATGGCAGAAGACATTAGCATGGATGCTGCTGAGGTGCCAGTTTTATCAGAACTTTATGATATTTCTTAATTAATAGCAGAACAAAGAACAACAGAGAGGGTTTTTTTTTTTTTTTTTTTTCAAAAGAGACAAAAATCATGTACTGACATGTCTATAGTCACCATGGTTTGAGTTATGCAGTTTACTCCTTCGGTAGGGGCGCAGCTTGGTAGCGGCTACATCACGTGTTTTGTTGCTCTGATTGGCTCGTAAAGATGTGACAGACAGAACGTTTATCCAATCACCCTCCGAGTTTTTTTCAAAGGCTCTGCCGTCTCCCAATTGCTGTCTATGAGTGGTTTGCCAGATGGATGTGTTTCACACATCCATCTGGTGTGCCAGGTTAGTGTCAGCAGGCTTTGTGATAAAGTGGCTAAACACTTGAAAACAACAAACAGACGAATCTTTATTTGCACTAATGATTTTGTAATGGTGTTTTTTTGTCTCTGTAAACAGATGTATGCATAAAAGTGCAGCTGACAATGCATTTAGTTTAGTGGGGAAAGCCAATCATCATTTAGATTCCTTTACTATCTAAGACTGGCCTCACACTAAACAATTTTCAGATCTTAAACAGTTCTAAGAACGTGGGAGACCACAGACATGAGGACAATTCCAAACGCTCTTTTTTTATCTTGTAATCCTCTGAGCGCAAGCAGACAAAACAGCCAGACTGAGACCTCTGAGACCACACACCTGCAGACCTGCCAGTGACCTCACGTGATCATGTGACTTCAGAAGAAAAACAAACACATTTGTCTACCGATATTCTGGGCTTGCTGTCCATCCACAATAAATTGTCCCGTCCTGTGTTACAGTTGCAGCAAAAATCATAAAACAAGGAAAAGAATCAGGATGAAGTCCTGGCTGGAGTTGAGGTACAGCTGTGAGTGGTGAAAGGATGTAGCATTAGGCTGGTGTTGCTACCCCGTCTGCTTACTCTAATGGTTTGTTGTGGGTTTTCTGTCGGAGGTGTCACGACATAGAATCATAGATATCAAACGTGTTTAATAATTATGATTCAGGTTTGGGAGACACAATTTGGAGTGGTAAAATAATCGGTTTGACGCCACACACTTAAGGATTATTCAGAAAAATAATCATTTGCTACGAGCCTTCCCTTGGGATGCGCCTCCATGCTTGTCGGGGGAGGCAAGTCTTGCCTCAAATTGGGCTTGAAATCCTGTAGTGTGTGGCCAGCCTAAAATTGAATTGTTTGAGCTTTTTCTAAAAACAATTCCATTGTAGATTCTATTTTCTTTTCTTTTTGATTCTTGTCTTTTTATGTTTAACAAATCTGCATCATGTTTTTTTTTGGCTTCAACTTTATTCCCCTTAATTGTGAGTTACTCACATTAAAATCAGTCCCTTTTAATAAAAGGAGATCTTGCCTGTAGTTGTTTAAGGCTAACCTCTTGCTTGACGGGGCTTGTGTCTGTTCCCAGAGGCATAAACCGTCTCTATTGGATGATGATAGACAGTGATTGCAAACGGGTGCCAATATTGGAATTGGACAATCAAATAGCTAATAGTAGATAATGGCACTATTTTGTTGTTGGGGATTTAAAAACAATGGAAAAAATTCTTTGCACATCTCTTCACATTTCTTAAGTCAGGTGCATCGGAGGGGTACGTATCCAACAAACAATTCAGAGGAAACTCCTGCACACTGTCCAACATTACAAAAAATGTCTTCAGGCAAACAAAGAGATTTAAAATTAACACAGAAATTAATTTCAACCTCTTCCCTGCAAGCAGTTAACTAAATTTTGAGAATCAGTTGTTTATCCTAAGATATTTCATCCTAATACTTGCGTGTTCGGATTTTTTCTAACACCTCCAGTATGCTGGCAGACAGTTAAAATGATACAGTGTCCGTGAAAAGTTGAACCTGCTGTTAAAGCATTGTAGCAGTGCTATTGTATAAGGCTTTTTGAAAGCTCTCTGTAGTAAGTTCCAGAGAGCCAAAAGTACTCTTGTTGGCTCTGTTCCCTCTAAACCAGCATCACCCAGCTCCTGCTGAGAGGAGGCAGGAGAAATTGATGGTCTTTCTGAGAAGCCCACTCACTAGTGCACACAAACACTCACACACACACGCAGACACTCACTCTATATTGCTGTAAGTCAGGCCTGCTCTTGGTCTCCAGGTATAGGTTGTCACTTTGGTGGCAGGCGGATGTAATTATGGTTGCCATTCCTACAGTGTGTTGTGTTTTTTTCTGTTGTTGTTTGTTGAATACGGGAAGAATAATAACTAACCCCCTCTGTCTGCCACCCACTTGTCTGAGTCAATTTCTTCAAAGCAGAAAACAAAATTGGACTTCTTTTTTTGTCCTGGAGGCTCAAATTGGAGTTCATAGTGATAGAAATGGAGAGTCCAATGATTGACAGGTTGGAGTGTTGTTTTTCTGCTGTTTATCCTCTCCCCTGTGTGCGGGAATCAAAGTCCTGACAGCCGCGCTCTGATTTCTGGATGAGGACCAGGGTGCATATTGACGATGGAGCCTTGTGCAGCAGCAGCAGCCGTCGACTCCAGGCTGTTGTTTATATGCTAATGCTGGACTCTGTCACTCCTGCATAAGAGACTCACTTTCTGTGATGCTGCTGGTTTTGCACAGCATGCTTGATTTTCATCTTTATTTCTTTTCTTTTTTGCAGAAATGTCACTTGTGATGATCTTTAGTGCAGGGCAGCCATAAGCTCACCTACTATCTTTAGCCTACATGCTAAAGTCCTTTGAAAACAAAATTTAATTCACTGTCACTTGTAGGGAGCCATGGGCATGAAACAAAATTAGTTTCATACTTGCAGTCCTCATTTACCCCACAGTTACAGAGCACTCTGCTTTACGAATAAGTAATTTGTTTTCAATTGAGCCCTGACAGGGATGCCTCCTCATTTGTTACAAACTGCTATGACCACAGTTTGTGTGAGTCTACATGAAGATTGGCGTGGACTTTTTCTGATATACTTCTGCTTTGCTTCATTTACTACATTCACTCTGTTTTTGTTGCTTTGAAATATAAGATGAATAGAAATACTGTAAAAGGCAATTCTGATATATCAGGTCTGTTTTTTTCTATTCAGAGGACATGGATTGTGGTTTGAACAGCAGTGCTGTCAGTCAGTCCATCACTGTTTTCACCTTAAAATAACTCTCCAGCAGTTGGACGTATTGACATTAAATTTGGTGCAGAGTCAGACATTCATTGATTCAGTGGACTCAGACGATAAATCCGTCTGCCTCTGCTGCTCTTCCGACTTTCCCTCCTGCCCCACCATGAGATTGGCCTTTGTGGTTTTTAGGTGTTGTTACTATTTGATACATTTTCTAAAGTTTGAGGTGATGAACTAAAATCACAGCTGGGATTTTTGTATGTTTTTATACCATTTGGCTTGGTCTTTGGTTAGTCCTGTACATTTGTGTATTTCACTGCATCTTCATTGTGACATTCCAAGCTTCAGCCATCTCTATAAAGTACTCTGATACTTGAAATACAAGGGTTAGTTACAGGATGACAGGCATTCCATCATTGCTGATTTATAGCACTGTTTTTTTAAGTTACAGCAAATGTTCTTTGTCTGAACATATCAGTCTAAATAAAAACATATTGATTAATGTACGGCCCAAAAATTAGCTGCTATGCAGTTACATGATGGCAAAGTAGCAAGAGTGCAAGAAAATAAAGGTCTTGCTCATTAATAGTTTACTTTCAGTGCAGGGCAAATGAATGAGAAAGAAGACAGAACTTTAATCTGTTGTTTCTTTTAATCTAAACTAATGCAAGTAATCTGCTAATAGCTAGAATGACAGAAATCCCTCTTACGCTATAGTAAATTGTTCAAGAATTGGGGAAGAATGGATTTTTTACTGGAAGAAGGTCTGACTTAAGGCTGGCTCAGACTACATGAATTCAGCCAGATTTAAGCCCGACTGCAACGTTGCAGCTCGTTGTCAAAACTCGGGCCGATTTTGAGACTCGGGAACGACAAACCGTCTTGCAGTGTGACATAATTAACGACAGGTCCAAGACTCCTTACGATTCCTCACGACCACAATACAACAAGACTAGCATGTCAGAATTTTTCGTACATTGTTGTCTAGTTTGACACACTGACCTGACATTAATGACTTGAATCCTGACGTCTAACAACAGGAGAATATTTGCTCATTATCTTTGCATCATCATTTACAAGATTTCCCACTTTTATCCCCTTTTATCCCCTAAAGCTAATGTGTACATTTTATTTTATTTTATTTACATTATCACGTGCATACCTTAAGTTCTATCTGAAGGAGAGCCAGTCCATATTGTCCTCCTTTTGATACATCCATACTTACTATATATCCATAATCCAATCCATAATTGTTTCTTATTTTCCTTTTTTAGTGAGCAAAAGACCGTTACAATCACATAGAGCGCTTCTGTTGTAGAGTGATTAATACTCTTTAGCCCGACAACCTGTGAACTTGTACTCAGTCGTGGAGACAGTGGTGACGTCAGCATATGCTGAGCCACTCTTGTAGTGGGGCCAGGCTGTCGGCCAAGACGGGACAAGATTTTGGTCGCATAGTCTGACATGGTGCCATCGTGACCGACCAAAAGAATCGTGTATTCTGAGCTGGCCTCTAGCTACAGTTATACGTCCCTTAGATACTGCTGAACCTTATTCTGGTTGATCTCATACGCCCCTTACCAAACAAATGATAAGCAAGTTAAGTGGCAAGCTGGTAGTATGCTGAACAGTGAAATCATGGATAATTTACAGGTTTGCATTTTGGCTGACACAACATAAAATGTGTCTCACCAGTCACAAAACCTTGGTTCTTGCTCTAGAACAGGGGACATCAGCTCCATTTAGAAATAGGCTTTCTTATTTCTTGTCAGACTCTTTGGGAGCCAGACTATCAAAAGAAGAGTTAGAAACATTTTATTCTAATTAACAAATTATTGCCAAAATATTTTTATTTTCTTTGAAAAGTGAACAATTTTTAGCCTTTAGCATTGAGATCACCTATACTGCAGCCAGCCACAAGAGAACAATTGAGCTATTTTAGCCACATTTTTCTGTTGTAATGCCCATCACTAGGTTTGATGGTAACATGCTGTGTTTTGATTGGTGAAAAATATGTATGTGCAGGAAACAGGTCTTTAGTGTTGACTCTTGTACAGGGATATTACAATCTCAAAGACCCTGACATGGATAGTTGGTGCAGAAAACAGCAGCTTTGATCAAGAATAGCTGATTAGTGTCAGTATTAGTATCATTAATAGTTAATCATGCACCATGTTTGCTTATAAGGGCTGATAGTTGGAATTCTGTAGAATATTCCTGATAAAATTGCTCCAGTCTTAATTACTTTTCGGTTATTTGTAAGGAGGGGGGATTAAAAATATACCCTAAAGCACCGCAACCTTTTTTTTCCTCCACATTTCCTGGATTTCCAGATGGGAAGCTGTGGGAGGCCTGATGTGGCCCTCTTGCCGCCAGCTGATGATCACTGCTCTAGAACTTTTATTCTTATACCTTCAGTCTGTTTTCCTGCTGTCCTCCATGGATTTAATCCATTCAACTTCTGGGTCAAAACCTGGCATGCAAACTCTGGAGCATGCACAGACCACCTATGCCAGTTTGGGTCCCATTGAGGGGAAAGACATGCAAAACGTTCCACCCCACACTGCTGTTTTTAAAGTCTATCAGTCCAATTTTGATCAATTCAACTAAGTACAATTTCAGTCAAAATTTCAGACATTATAGTTAAACATTATGTAGGCTAACAGTATTAAATAATAGCATGCTAACATTAAACTCTGACAGTGGTCATAACAAACATTAAACCTGATAAATGCCTGCATATTAGTATTTTATTCTCTGTCATGTTGCAATGCTTATACTGGACTGAGCATTTTAAGCAGCTTTAATAGGTCATTAGCCTCTAAGGATACTATCTGTGATCTGCACTTTGAGTGTAATGCGTTTTAATTAACCAATTTAACATTTGAAATGTCAATGCTGGCGGAGTGACATAACTTTGTGCACAAAGATACACACACTCAGAGAGAGAGGGTAGCCAGTTCCGACTGTGTTGCCTTGTGTGTCTGGTCTATTTGTTCTCTCTGGTCTGTTTTCTTTGCTTTCCAACAGATTTTTTCAGCAGAAATAATGATGATAATAGAGTGGAATCAAATATGCCAAAGCTGTCATTATTCAGTTTCTCCATCTGACCACTTGTTTGATTTGGCACTTGGACTCTGCAGACAGAAAGTTGTGGCTCAGGTAATGCCCAGTAATTGAATGTCCTGTTAATTGGCAGTGATGGTTAGAGAGTGTCTCCCAGATGGAGCAAAAAAGCTTGTGTTTCTGCTATGAATGTGCCAGACTCATGTGGGGTGAGAGCCTCACTCTTTATCTCCTCCTGGGCACCACCTGTCTTCCATTACTGGACACGGGATCTCTTCACCAGCACCCTAATGTGAAAACTCCTCACATCTTAGTCAGTCTCATTTTTTGCTGCAAGGGCCAAAAGCCAAGTCTGACACCTCATAACTATCATTTCACAGAAGGGCATCATTCCTAACTTGCACGATTTAGAGCAGATGATCCTCTACACCAGGCCAAGGACGACCTTCCTCTCCGTTTTCATCCTTCTCTGGCGTTAAAGACCCATTAATAGACACCTCTGTAGGGCCATGCTGACAGCAGCTCTTGGCAAGCATTGATGATTGGGCTGAGGGAGGGATGTTTAAGCCTGATGTTTAGGTGTAATAAATGGCAAAATACTCTTTTCCTAGATATATTTGTCCAAACATGTGTAAGCTAGCACTCAAGTGTTTACAGCAGGATTGTACGTGCTATATTTTGCCAACAGTAACTTTGTTCCCCTTTGACAAAGGATATAAAAGTTAAGGTGTTCTCATTATATTGGTTTTGCAATCTGGAGAGCAAACTAATTGGTGCCCAGCTGTTGAAATGTTGCTAATGAACATAAAGGCATTGGAGAGCTGCTCCCTGCTTCGAATACAGCTCCTCCCTGCAGGATGGAGCAGCATATGTCTGTGGCTCTGGCTCAGGATCAAAGCGAGAGACACGTTACCTCAGCTGGTGACAGCACCTTCGCCTGTAACAGCCTGAGCTCTTACTGTGTGGAGCAGGACGACGGATAAATTAGAGCCAGCTAATACAGCATAAGCACAATTAGAGTTTAAATACATCCAGTTGTGTTTCAAACTAAAAACCATCTGTGTTTTTATTCTGCTAAGAGCAGAATGCCCATCAGTCTGCTATGTTCATGAACTCAGAGCTGTCTGATAAAGTGGGGCACAGGTGGTAATGTACTTTGTTAAAGGGGGAGTTCCTGCTCTTGTGACTCCTTAATCATTTCATGAATTACAGATGAACTTATTGGACATAATTGTCCCTGCTGATGGTAAACAGACCTATGTGTGCTAAAGGCTGCTTCACTGTGTAACTAAATGATCATCATGTATATATACCTCATAATTATCCATCTCATTGTACCTTGGCATTTCATAGGTCATTGATTTTGCATTATCAGGGGCACCAGGATAACACTGGATGAGAACAAATAGAGCAGCATGTAATGTTTGTGCTTTAATCAGCTTATCTGGTTGAGGCCCAAGTGTTCAGACAAACAGGCAGCCTGGTTTGATGTGAATTAATTTGATCATGGCAGGTTTGTAAGATGCTCCTTCTCTGTTGGCTTCTGACTGTGAGGGCCGCAGATGTGATACCACAGCTCCCTGTAGACACAAAGTGAGTAATTCTGGCAAAGTCGTGACAGCATGAACAGGAGGACGGCTGCTTCTTTAACTGTCAGTAGGTATTGTTTGATTTTCTCTCTTCAAAAACAGAAAAAATGATATAAAGAAATTGAAGGGCAACATTACTAAGTTAAGAAACAAATAACCTGCTCAATGTTGCATAGTACTAGTTTTAAACCAATTCCTGAAGCATTTCATTATATTTTTTTTGTTTGTCAGATACCCTTAACCTTTGTGTTTAGAATACATTCCCACTATATTCTTTAAAAGGAACCCTGCACGATCAGACCAGTTTATCTTGTTGGATAGACACTTGTATGTCTCAAATGTATATTATACTAAAAAACTCACTAAATATCCCACATATCCGCATTTTGAGTACATTTCAGCTCATAAACTCAGCAGGAGACCACCATTTTTTGATCCATGCTGATAGTGTGACGTCATGGTTCCACAGCGCTCCTCTCTGTTGCTAAGCAGTAAAGAAGAGAAGTTCGGGGAACAACTTTATTAAACAGACGCATTTTAGCTCGTGGCCTTCATCTGGTTCATCAAAAAACATTTTCTACCCATGTGGATTTACATATTTGCTACAACAAGGTAAACATGGCTCTGTATTTATCATTTTCCTGTCTAGATGGACAGATAACTGCTCGTGGTGCAAATATAAAATAGAAGAGACCTCAAATTTTAGAATTCTCTGTGCGAGAGACGTGCGGCATTTCTGAGATGCAGCCCTAACACTGGCTGCTAGTCTGAAACAGGTTACTGCATAGGAACATTGAGGATCACCGCAGAACTGTGACGTCACGGCACCAGCACGGACCAAAACATGGCGGTCTCCTGGTGAATTTATAAACTCAAATGACTCAAAATGCAGATATCTTGTGAGTTTTTTAGTTCAGTATGTATATGAGAGATACAAATATCTATCCAACAAGATGAACTTACCTGATCATGCAGGGTTTCTTTTAAGAAAGCTTTTAACATTGGGTCGATACATTGTTTTTTTTTTTTTTTCAAATTTTTCCAAATACCAATTTCTGCTGATATTTGCAACCAATATTTTTGCTTTATATATATCAGCTGTAAAAATTGGCTGTAGGAACAATAAGTTAATGGAGTTTAGGGCTGGTCCAACAGACCTACATCAGCTGAAGTCTTTTCTTGATTCGTAATTATTCATTAAATGTTTAAGTGTGTTATAAGGGCTGAAATCTTTTTATTTGTTCATCCTCAAACTTTAAATTGTGTCTATTAAGGACTGACATTTTAGGTCTGAACTACATTTAAATATTGATATCATCACTGGCTATTGGCTGAAGTTAATTTGTAAATACTGGCATATCAGATATTCGCAAAAAATTTGATATCATTGATCCTTAATTACAGACAAAAAGAGGATGGACTGTTGTTTTCATGTTTACAGGTGCATGTTTAAAGAAAAACAGTCAACTGGAATGAGGACTGAAGTTATTTTGTCATTTGAATCACCTGTGTAATTACAGTCATCTTTGCTAAAGTGGTACTCACTGTGTCTATATGTGCTGCTAACAGGCTGCTCAAAAATAAACAGAAGCCTCAGCTGTTTAGAAATATTTGTGTTTTTTCTGCACCTCATGAGGACCTTGATTTTCACTGTCTACAGCTACCAAGTAATAGTGGGTGTTGATTTAGGGTAAATTTGTCCTCCTGTTTGCTTTCCTGCTCAGTTTGCACTGTTGACACTGCCTCCTGAGGGTTGAAGACTCTGTCTGTCCGCTCAGTGAACAGTCCATCAGAGCTCATCTACCTACACGGCTGCTGACCACTCTAATGAGACTGAGCCAGCTGTGACACAGTGCTGTGTATCTGCCATCTGGGCACTTAGACCACTTGAACAAAGTCATCTCTACTGAAGTTTCAGGGCTTGTACTGCCCTGCTTATAAATTGGAGTAACATATTCATTTAAATATGCTACTATTAAACTTAGCATTTGGCCTTCATTAAAGATGTTTGCATTTCCAGAAAACCTAACTTCAATGCAAGCTGAGTCTACTTCTGTAGTAATCCATGGCTGCAACCTATCATCTGTTTCTTAAAATTTCCCTGCCTTTAAATAGCAGCTTGAGAATTATTAACTTTGCTGGGTTATTAATATTTTGAAATATTCGTCCCTGCAGGATCACTCTCTGCTTAATGTAATAGGTTGTAGCTAAAAGGGATCAATATTGCACAGACTGTTCAAAAAATGTGATGCTTTTTTTTTTTTTTTTCATAAAAAAAAAAAATGGGTGAAAATAGATGCTTTAGATGGCCTTCAATTTTGGGGGAGTTGCATCTAGTGTAAAAAAAGAGTTCAGTCTTTCAACCATTTTGGTCTATTTTTGAAGAAACATTGTACAAGAAAATCTTAATATTCAGGAACATGAGTGCATTTGCAATCATTTCTTATAGGGCTGCACAATAGTTTGCACAATAAATTGCCATTTTATTCTTATTTCAATTTGAGTTGCAAATGGCTGACTCTATCTGATAAAGAAGAAAAAAATCTTAACAGGCAAAAATCTCTTGCTTAGGCTTGCCACACTACACAGTTTTAAGCCTTGCTTCAGGCCAGATTTGCACTCTGATGATGGACATGAAGGTGTGTGCCCTGAGTTGAGGTTCCTCGTGAATGATTATTTGTTTAAGTAATCCTCAAGTGTGTAGTGTCCACACGATTACCTTACTGCTCCATACCCTGTTGGAGCCTCCATGACCTTGAATTATAAATGTCAGACAGGTTTGATATGTATGAGTGTGGGCTAGAATCCCTCTGACAGAATACCTATAACAATCAATAAGAGCAAGAAGACTGGGTGGCATCACTGACTGGGTGTTAATTTTGTAGCACACAAACATAAACACAACTTTACCTTCATCTCAGCCAAGATTTCATTCTTATTCTTTCCCTTTTTTAAAATTTTTGCTGCAATTTTTTTGCGTGATGCATCTCAGGACAGCCAGATGAGCATTTTTAACATCCTCCATGTTTGTTTTTCTTCTGAAGTCACGTTTTATCACATGATATTCTATGAGATCTTATGTGTGGGATATCTTTTGTGGGCTCATTACAGTTGTGTTGTCTCATGGTCTGGCCGAGTCTTTTAGTAAGTGTGCTCAGAGGATTATAAGATGAAAATCTAGGAAGTCTCCCACATTTTAAAATTTGTCTAAGATGTAAACATGACCAAGTGGCTTTTAGTGATGGATGCTCTTAAGTTGGTGATTGTTGCCAAACTACATTTCATTGTGTAGAGATTAAGGATGCATTATATTGGATTTTTTGTTGATATCTAATCAACAATTAAGTTTAGCTGATACAGATATTGATACCAATGTTCAAATAAGTATTTCAGACCTAAAACCTCAGTCCTATGAACACATTTTCATGTATAAAGATGAACAAACTTTGAAGTTTAAAGATTGAGAATGAAAAAAGAAAACAACCTCAAATGGTTTACGTCTGTTGGTCCAGTCTAAAACTTTACAAACTTACTGGTACAAATGGCAAACATTTTGCAGTCGATATATGCTGATATTCACAGCCGAAATATTGGTTTTAAATATTGGTAAAAATTTTGATTCCTGCTGATTCTGATATCAGGCTTATGATATTTTGTATCCCTAGTAGAAATATGCAATGATAGTAGAGTGCCTACCCACCTACCTAATGTGTGGCCAGCCTTAGCACGTGCATACATCACCTTTAGGATTGAGGCCTGAGTATTATAGACACACTCTCACAATTTGAATGCTGTGAGTTGAAATAACTGTCAACTGCTTATCAGTGGTAAAAAGCATGCTTTATTTATTCAAATATAGTTTCAGAAGAAAAATGTTGCACATAGCCTAATATCAGACATAAAATTATTTTTCCTTTAATACAGCAATAATATAAAATTTTCAATGAGTTACAATTAGTTTTTTTTCTCAAAATTATTCAGCCTTAATTGAATGTACTTAATATTGTGTTTGTTTGGATATATACTGATTTAATGCTTGTTTGTTGAGAAATACTTAAAAAAATTGCCTGTCAAATCGCAGTTGTTCAGCCCTAGTATGATTTCAATGTGAATTGCATATATTAAAGCATATATAAATACAAGGAACTTTTGAGATGACATCCTGTATTTTTCATATTGTAATATACATTTTCCCTGGAAAAAAAGCTGACCCAGTACCAGCCTTTTTTCAGTATTGTTTATCCCTAATTTCTTCTCTTGACAACAGAATTCTAGACAGACTAAATGTAACATTTGAATATCCCCTGTTCTGTTAAGTTTCTGGTTTTAGAACACTCAGTTGATGTCTAAGTCTGTATGTCTCTGCCAACTCTAAATTTCTCAAGCATTACAGCTCTCTACGCTATTGTGTCTGCAAACACTGAACCGCAGTCAGTAATGAAAAAGAATGGCACACAGGATTAGCATCCCACCACCTCATCTTTGTGGAGCGGGAAGTCAATCCCTAAAGTTTACAGTCCACATAAATGAAATAAGCCCCTGCCCACACACATACTGCAGCAAGTAGCAATGTGTAATGTGCGCCTGATGGTTCGGTTTTCTCCAGACAACGGTCACAACGAAAGCTGCAGAAGTGATCTATGTTTACGAGAGCAGTCTTTTGTTACAAGGCGTTTACTGCCCCGCCATGAGAGATACAGGTTACCATGTGAACTGTCTGCAAAAGCATTGGCCAATAAATCCAGCTGGGGATGAGTAAGTCTCTGTGTCTGTGTGGGCAGCAGCAGTGGGCTTCCAGCATTTGCTTGGTTGCAGCAGTAATCATCAGATGTTCTCTGTGGACCTTTAGTCAGCGAAATGGTCTCAGCTGCCAAAACAAAGATGTAAAACCTGTTTATTCTCTCATCATACACTGCCGTCTCAATTTAGCAGATCATTGTCATAGAGATATGCATAGATCTCACAGCATCACATAAGTCCCTCCTTTATTTATCTCTGTAAGACTCTGTTGAGGCTGCATGAATCATTGTTTAGTTTCCATTAAGGTAAAAGTCTCATCTGACATCTTTGTATTCGTGCAGTGGGATTATCAGATTTACAGTCCTCTCTCTGGAGCCTCTCTTACACACTGAGCCTGCTCGTTCAAATTAGCCCCCTATTCCAACAACCTAACATTTTATGATAGAGCCTAGTTTATCCTCTTTGTAGTGCTCCTGACATCCTCCCTTTCATCACTCCTTCTGTTGTAAAGGCCTGTGATGTTGGCCTGTTTTTGTACACCCCCTTTTTCATTCATTATCATTCACTCTCTTCTTCCCTGCCTCGCCCACAGTATTCCCCCTTCTCACACTTTCCTCCCATCTTGCTATTCAGTAGTAGCATGTGAGACTCACAAGACATCAGCAGGCAGGTAGTGTAGCGTTCAATGGCTCAGCGAGGTCAGACCCCGGTGATAGTGGCAGCTTCATTTCTGATTCTGTAGCGTGCTAGAGCTTGTGAATCCTGGTGGGGAGATAGAGTGTGAAAGAGAAAAAGGGAGAGGAAGTAGAATTCAGACTAGGCTACTTCTTTTGTCACTGCTGCATGATGTTTAATATGCCTGATAGAGGACGCCTCGCTGAGGTCTTATACCCAGGACAAAATGCTGCAGAGCTGAGGAGCTTAAACGGTAAATCCTGCCTCTATCCCATTTTTCATTTTGCCCATTCTCTCTTCTTATCCTTTGTATTCAAATCTAGGCCTCAATGCCTGACCTATCTTACTCATGATCATACGTTCATCCAGTATTTTCTCTCACATCAGTCTTTCACCCTTTCCTCTCTGCTCCTTAGATTCTGTCTGTATGTCTGTTTGTGGGGGTTGGGTACTGTATGTAGTGACCTCAATGAGATACTCCTGTTTTTTCCTGTAAATCTGTGATTCAGCAGTCAGTCTGCATGTTGTAGTGCATACACACATGTACAAAAAAGCATGCACATACACATTTCTAGGCTGCAGACAAGTACAGTATTAGAGGAGTACAAGCATCTGTGCCTGTACACACAGAGTTAAGCTGTGGATATTATGTAACTTACTCTGCCTTTTCAAATGTTTGAAATCACAAGTGCTTGCTGTGCTGAACTAGATGACTGTGTGTCCAGGCCTGCAGTATATGCAATATTGTTATAAAGTATGTGATGCTAAGTGCAGCTGGTGCTGAGTAACGGAGGGGAAGGCCTTTATTAAAGACCTTGACAGCTTTCAGCATTGGAAGTCTTTCCTCCAACCTTTTTAATGGCCAGTTCTTCAGCAGCAGCCTGGCTGGGGAGATGAAACAAACTTAAATAACAAGGAAAAATGTGTCAAGACAACATATATATCTCTAAGGGAGCACCACTGACATTTTGAGAGGCAACAAATTAGCTGTTGGGCCACAGTATGTGCCCCAGTTAGAGGTGATGTACTGTTTGTTTGTGAGCATAACTACTCCCTGTAAAAAGTCAAGTGCATTTTCTGTTGGGTGGCCATCATTTTTATGAAAATGTAGCTCGGCTAAGTCGTATCACACTGTGTGGCTGCATATTTCTTAAAGAATTAGCATACTGTAGCATAATTAGCTTTGAAGGTAAGTCTCAAAGATTTTTTCAAGAAGAACAGAGGCAGCTTTCAAACTCCTCCTGGAGCAAGTCTTACTCCTGTGCATGTCTGTCTATATTTGATATCTCCATCAGATATCTGTTGTTTGCAAAGAATTGCCCCCTGGTAGAAAACGTGCGCAGATTTTTTGCTCAGCCATAGGCAGGATTATTACCCATCATTACGCATCATGCATATTCAAAACAACCAGGGATGAAAGACTGAGAGCTAGAGAAGAGACAGAGTGAGAGAGAGTAATGAGGTTACCCCTGCTCGCCAGAGATTATACACAGCGCTTTCTCAACTACAAAAGATCAGAAGACTGAACGCTGAGAATAGGATGGGGGAAAGCCTTTCCTCTTAATTAGTCATTGCAGAGAGAATTCTATAGTATGTGAACCTGATTTCATCAAGATGTTGCTGTTCATTTATCTCACAATGGAGAGTCAGCAACAATAAAAATAGTTGAGGTGAAGTTTGCATGTATCACATGCTACTGTTGTAGTCTCCAGTAGGAGCTCTCCGTGGTGCTGAACATCAGGATGTCTTTGCACAGGGCTCAAAGTTGATGGTAGTATGTTTCAAAAGCTCTTGTTCTTTTGCAGGACATTTAAAAGCATCTAAATTTTAATTTAATCCTAGTATAGATGATAATTATTAGTTGTTTACCAGGGTTTAAGCATCCATTTGTTAGTTTAACATATAAATAAAAGGAATATGAGTGGAAAAGTAACTTGTATAGTAGAAAACAGCCATATGCATATTGGTGCATATTGAGAGAATATACATGACAATCAGAAGATGTTTTGAGACTATGCAGGGTAATGGAAATATTTTCATTGTTCCGTTGCTTAAAGGGATATTTTGCTTAAAGGGAAGAACTTGTAGCAAAGAGTTGCAGTGCAAAATAATAACGCCAAACACAGCAGAAAAATAGAACAATTCAAAAGTTTTTGATATAGAGTGCATTTGAGGCAACATTCTTTTTTGTTCCATTTTTATCTAACATTTACTGTGCAGCCTAGCTTTTTCTGTGCTTTCCTTAAAGGAGCAATACGAACTGAAATATCTGAAGGCTATAGTGCCATTCCTATTGCCATGTGCCTTATAGGGCCTCTCAATTATTGCGAACTGTTTTGATCAATATTGAGATCATGATAATTTAGAGATTAGAGAGATAATGTGACAAACCATAAATATGTAAAATAATTATTTACAATAAAAATGAATGAACGAATTCAGTGACATTCATGGCCAAAATATGACAACAAACACTGAAACCTTTGCCACATGGCAACTATGGACAATGTGTACACAAAAGCAGGTGGAACTGTAACGATTTAATCATGATTTTCTTGCTATATGATTGTGGGATGCCAAAATTGTAATTCAAATTGAAACCGGACTAATTGCCCAGGACTTTATACAACCTTACCTTTATGTTAAAACTTGTTACTTCAGAAATATGGAAATAACCTTTTAAGAAACCCTTATGATGGCCAGGGTCATTTATTTTTGACCATAAATATTCCATGGAAATCCATCCAAAATTGTGGACGGACTAACTTTTCCTTTCTGTTATGTGTCAATACACTTTTGGTCTTCCGCCATGTTAGCTGCAATTAATCTGACTCACTAAGTTATGCACATTACATTGAAATGAAATGAAGAAAATCAGCATATCATCGGATCATCATATCTGAGAAGCTATAATTTTCCAAATGAGTAATGTCGGATCAATTATCAGCATCATGGTTGATTAATTTCTGTTGAGTGGCTCTTCAATTAATCCCCAAACAGAAGCTGTGAAGATAGGATCTTCTGCAGTAAAACAGAATGCTATATTTCTGCTGCACGTACTGAACCACTGAAGAAGTATGGATTGTTGTAGATGTAGCTCTGTTGTGAAAGCATTTGCATTAGTGCCAGTGAGGTACGAATGCTAGACCCAGCTTAAGGGGATGGTCCTTCTCATCTGTCTTCATCTGCTGAGCAGTAAACGCCTCTTCACTTATACAGGAGCTCATTACTCACAATGGCAGCCATTTGAATCTTTTATCAGAGGGATTTTTAATTGAACATTGGCAAATGTGCTCCAAACAAATGAGCCTCAGCAAAGCCTGTGAGCTGTATGTGTGTGCATAAAATTGTGTGTGTGAAGCTGTCTCGTTCTGAAAACTGTACTGACAAGATACCAGCCCACATAAGAGATGGCGAGCTGTCTGTGGAGGATCTGTGCGATTTTCTCAAAGGAAATCATTAAGCTTCAACATGTTAGTGTTCAATGTGCATATGTAGACCTTTGTGACCATACCTAATCTTTCATACTCTTTTCATTTATTTAACTGTTCATTCACCTTAGCTTGTGCTTTTGTGCACAAGATTCAGGGTTATGACTGATGGTCATTAAAGTTTAAGTATCAAAGAAAACATCCCCAAGGCACTCCATAATATTAAAGAGACAATCCGAGCTTTGTTCAGTCATTGCTGTCAACTCTTCCACAGACCAAAACACGCTACTCTGAGACAAACACGTGACTCCATGGAAAGATCTGTCCATGAGTCTGTAGTAACAACCACTTTACTGATCTTTCCACTTGGATCTGTTCCACTCTCGTATCCGCTGATAGCTATGATGGGGGCTTACACTCCAGCTTGACAAACGCCATCAGCTCGCTGAAGCCTTCTACTGCCACAAAAAAAAATTATGTGAGTGTGTCTTCTGTCGTTAGTTTTACAGGCTAATCCTCTTTGCGAACAATGCTAATGTTTCTTTTCGTTTTGTGTCATATGTCACTTGAGAGTTACCATAGCTGCCATAAAGTAGTTGCTGTTGCTGCAGTCTGGCTTGCTCTTCAGCCATGGCAGGAGAAGTTGCACCTATGTGTAACGTTTTATTATTTTCTCACTTCTTATTCTTTTTTGCAGGGTTGGAAATTAACTTTCTCTCCTACCTGCCACTGTGGCAAGGGGATTCAAAAATCTATCAGCCACTCATTTTTTAACCAGCTATTTTTGATGATGATTCCTGCAACCCCATGATAGAATTGAGGCCTTGTTTAACTATCTTGAACATGGGATAAGTTTATGCCGTATACTGTCATAAACTTCACACCAGCATTGATTTCTGACCACAAACTGGAAGCTATTAAATTTCCTCTCACGCAAAAAAGGTTTGCCTAAGACATTGACTTTTGGAGGCATAACTATTTCAGTCAGCAACACTCTTATCATACATTTAACAATTTAAACAGATACACATTAGGGCTGACATCTGGTTGGTCGGTTGATAAGCTGTCATCCAACTTAGATCCTGCTGGTCAGCTGGTCACACGGGCAAGCTGGAGCACGCAGCTGACTGACAGTCACAAAGCAGGAGGAAAAGGAGCAATGCAGTGCTGGGCAATACAGGTGGAGAAGCACACAAAGTGACGCAGAACATTTTATATTTTGATTGTTTAACAGCAGTTAGACTGTAAATAACTTGGAAACAACATACATGAAACTCAACACCAAGATGGAAGATGCTTGTTTTGATGCGGCGCTGCCAAGTGTCACTACTTTTGCTACTCTGTGCTCTGCCAGAGCATCAACTCCTATGGCCTGTTTAATTCACTGGTCAGCAAATACATGGTATTAAGTCCCTTTATCATTGCATTAAAACATATACATCAGTGCTACTGTCTGTTACAGACAGAGAGCAGAAGGAAAAAAAGACAATATTTCCTGGTTATTAAGTCCTGACCAGCGGACTTTTTTTCCCCCTTCACCTCGGTAAATGAATGCTGCATGCTGTCTGATAAATGCTCATAAATTAAAATCCTGTCAATAGTTATCACTCTGAATTAATACAAACAATTATCTGAGGATATTTTGCAGGCTTTTATAGTCTCTGAGTCAGCTGTTTTATTAGCATAACATAATGAGGATAAAATAATAAATAATGCTTCTTAAATCTTGTGACCTTTTAAGATTATTTAGACTACCAGAAAGATGAAGTGAGGAACCTGTCATGGAGAAAGCTGATTTTGAGATTTTTTTTTTTTTTAACATGACTGATCAATCGATTGGTGAGTGTGTGGGTATAATTTTGGTCAACCAAGTTTTTCTTTGGTTAACTACAGTCCTAATAGACAGTTTAACCTAGCCATGAAGGCTGTGCTCAAAAGATGCTCCCTGGCTTAGTCAAGCAGTATACTTTGACTTTCCAGAGAGTGCATTGCTAGAAACCTCTATATAGACAGATACATAATGACAATGCATGTCGAATATGACAACGCATGTCGGATACAGAGTAAATTGCAGCTGAACAATTTAGTTCAGCTGTAATTTCCTCTGTAGTAGCATGAAAGTGAATATGAGGGTGCAACAAAAGCTTTATGCTTGAAAGGAGGAGGCCTGGCTGTTGGAGATGAAGCTTTGCCAGCAGTAGTGTGGTGGTATTTGCATTGATTCAGCAGATGAGAGAATTTCATATTTAAATGGACTGCCTTGTTGAGCAAATTAACTGTGAAACAGTAATTGAAATCAGTTGTCTGTCAGCTGATTGCAGCGTGGTGTATGTCTTCTGTGTTCTGCATGATGTAACACTAAGCTTTATTTAATCTATATCATAGTCATGCCCCTTTTAAAAGCCAAACAATAGGAAATGTTGTTAAAATTCTTTTCCACACAGTTCTTACATAGCCCTACCTTTATCTTAACCCTGTAGTCATCTGTGAAATCTGCACTTTAGTGTTCATTTACTCCCCTCATCTGTGCATACATGTTAATATTAAGGATTAAGGAGGAAATTCAACTAACAATTGAGCAGGTTCACTGGTTGATCTGCTAGAAGAAATAAGGGGTCAAAGGATTGGATCAGGCCAACTGTCACTTGCCAGTAGTGAAGCGCCCTGAGGTTACAGAGCTTGAAAGGGTCAGAGCTTGTTCCTCCTCTTTCCACCCATCCTGTTCTCTGACCTTATTGCTCACTGTCTTATTAAATATTGTTGGCGCTTGCAGGGTCAAGGGGGAACCAGCTGATGTAGCAGAGCAAACGTCTTCCATTTGAATGGTTTCCAATATGTAACCAAAGTCAAACCGTGCTGTGAGCGCTTCTGTCATGAAATGCACATTCATACATTCTCACATGCAGCATGTATAGGGGCCTGTGGGCTTCTGGTGGCTTCACTGATGCTTTCTTTAGTCCTGCCCAGGGCGTCTTGGTGCTATGCTACCGTGGTGTATGTGTGTGTGGTAGACACTGACACAGATAAAATCCATCTTAATTCTATATTCCCTAATCTTAGACCATTCAGCTGCACTTTTCACTCCCATCCACAGCAAGGATGTTCATCATACACCGAGACAGAGAGTGAGCTCAGGCTGAGAGGATCTGGTGGGTGATGTAACACTTTGATGTATTTTATACTGTAAGAGTGTGCAATAGCTGGCTATGCATTAAATTAACGACCATAAAGGAGATGTGTTTTTTTTTAAACAGATGCACCCTTTTCACAGAGGTAACCTCCTGATTAAAAAATAATAATAATAATAAAAAAAATAAAAGATCTACAGGGTAAATCTTAATGAGGTTATTCTTCTTCTCGCTGAAGCCAGAGGTGCTGGCTTTTCTGAACAACTCTGACAGACTGAACAAGTCATCCTCTAATGAAGCTGTGGCACATTTTTGTTATAATTTCTCACATTAACAAGAAAGCTGAACTTCTTTCAATTGTAATTGCAGCTAACACAGTATTCAGCTGTCAGCTCAGTTAAAGGGCTGCTTGATGGATACATGACAGGCTTTCAGATATCAGAAAGGAACATGAAGTGTCAGCTAGTTGCTACTTGAACCATGTACGAGTACAGACTGCACAGCCTGTAGTTCATTTGCACATCTAGTTAATACTTCAGGTTTGATTAATTAATTGCAGTTCACTGAATGAGGCTGAATTAAACTGTAAAGAGTAGACCTTTTGATGTATGAGGGCACACTTTTCTGCTTTTAACAAAACGTCAGTCTTTTAATCCTTAGGACTAGAGATACAAGGCAAGGTAAATTTGTAACCATATTCAAAGTATCAATATTGAGATTTGTCCAGAACTTGAGTTTAAAATTGGATTTTTTTCAGTACATAAGTTTATTACCACATTGCTGTTGAACTATTTGAATTCCTCCCAACTTTAGCTTTAATTTATGTTTTTCCTCGGAAAAGTTAACATATGCTTCACCAAAATGACTTCTGTAAAGAAAGGAACAATGCCACTTTTTTAAGACCAAGTACTACCATTTGGAAACCCACCAACACCAGGCACAAATATGATGAATATTTGATAAAACCATTACATTTCTATAATTATTTTGAAAGATTTTTTTTCATTGTATGTTTCTTACCCCTTCTTTTGACAATTTGACTGTGAGTAGTTTGCAGGCTAATCTACCTTTGTCATCTTTGTTTATGTTAATATCAGCTAACTGTAAACTTTGCTCCAACTTTACCTACCTGCTAAAATAAGGAGAGGCTACCATGCTACAAAATATTATGAAGTACAGCATTTGCAATAATCTATGAGTAAGTTATGCCCTGATTGGGAAAATTAGGGCCATTGCGGATGTTTAGAACAACAATTCAGCCAATCACCGATACTGCATATTATATGCATATTGGTTCCAATTATTGGTTACAGGTCTCATGAATTACTAATAATCAGTGTCAGCCCTGAAAAAACATCAGTTGACCCTGCCAACATGTTCTCTTGTGTTTAATCTTGGAAACATATAAAAGTGTATCCAACAGACAGCTTCCTCTGTAAAGTGAAGAAAATATTTAATTTGATTCAATGGTCAGGTTTAGGTTGGGTAAATGTCTGCCTTGAAATGATTTGACACTAGAGATAAACATTGTAAACTGATGTCTGTTCATGCTGCATTATTTTGTTGATGGCTGGTGATGGTTAACAGGGCCCATATCAGGCGATGCTATACCAATGCATCAGTGCATCCCTAGTAAGTACTGGCAGAGTACTTAGACTTGCTACTGGTACCAACACTGGTAACAGTGTCAGTGTATCCTGTGTGTAAGAAAATACCAAATGGCAACCTCCATGGTTGAAAAATGAAACCAAAGCAGAAGTACAAAATATGGCAGTTCCTTCCGTGTCCGTTTGAGACGTGTTGCAGAAGCGCCAGAAGTCAAACAGACACATTATGTTAAAATACTGATTTTTACAGCAGAAATAAACATGCTTACAGTCTTAAAAGAAATCTTGGTTGTCATAGTTCATGTTTTTATGGACACACACTGTATGAAAGGTGATTTTTTTTTTGATGACTCATCTGTTTTGGTTTCAAGAAGTCATTCAGTCATTCATAAATAGGGGCATGGTTGATATGATCAAGCCAGCATGGTATACCTGTTTGTCAGGAGGCTTAAGACCACCTCTTGGTCTGTTTCTCCATTGATGGAAAGCTAGTTTGAGAGGCAATCACTGCAGATTGGCTTCAAAAGCCCACTCCAGTAACCAAACAGCTGATGACACTCTGGCTTTGTCAGATATTTTGTCCAGGCTATGGAAAATACCCCAAATCTGTCGTGACGTGTGATTTAATACTAGATCAATTTCCAAATTGAATCAAATGTGTTCAGTTGGTTCAGGGAAATATTGATTGTTTTGCTCAGACTGTTAAAAAAAGGTAGTCTCATTATAGTGAATGTCTTAGGCCCTGTGGTCAGTACAAGTTCAGATATAAATGTTCTGATTGCATAAGCATGAACTGTGAAACTTTTGTTTCTGTCAGATTTTACACTTCTATGGGGTACATTTTTTATGCTTGACATTTTCCAAAAATAACATCAAAATTCAATGTATATCTACCTTGGCAACAGTAATGCAAACAGCAGTAAACATCACAATATTTTGAACTTTAACCTCTGTTTTGTGGCATACATTTTGCCATTTTTTCTTGAAAACACAGTCCTAGTTAGTATATAAGTGCATATATAACTACAACAGTCCATTTCAGCCTTTTTATTTATTTATTTATTTATTTTTTCATTCATTAATTTTGAATAGTTATTTTTCATTTTTACACTTGACTTTATTTTACACATTTTACTTTGTTCTTAGAGAACATCATACACCCTCAACATTTGAACCTTAGAATCCTTCCAGCCCACGGTCTATTTATTTTGACAGCAAAAATGTTTTGTAACATCTATTAGATAACACCTGTATGTCTCTCAATGTCTGTGTTGCACAGGCAAGACAATACACACATGAATGCACACACATACATTGGCATACATAAATACTTAGGCTGATTAATGAGATACTACAGCTCCTTCTCTCTTCCTCCTCAGAGGAAGCTTCTGTTCCTGACAAACCATCACAGCTGTCCTGTACTTTTTTTTCCTCTCTCTCCCCAGGAGACTGAGATCAGCACCAGAAGGAAGGAGTGCGAAGCTCTTGAGGCAGAGGTGAAGAAAAAGAATCAAACATGTCAGACTTTGGTAAGTGCTCCAAAAATATACCCTAGTCTCTGAGCAAAAGGACAGAGCCTCAAATTGATTTGTACCTGAGAGCCTTGACTGCTATCATCACACACAAACATCCCCTGAGAAAATGAGTGGCAGTGTGCTGTAATGATAGCTTGCTTCTTAAGAGGTGGTGACAGAAAGGGAAAAGTGGGTGCAGATGAACACAAGTTGCATTATTTTTGGGTTAAGATTAGTTTGAGAATGAGGGATACATTTCCTAGTTGTGATTATGTGATTAAATAATCATAGACAAACAGAAAAAGAATACAGTGTTCAGTTCTACATTTGTACTCAAGTGCAGTCCTTGGGCTTTGACTATGTCGTTCATGTATATGCACAATAGTACAGAAAGCTCCATTCAACACTCCAGGTCCTTATATCCACAGTAGCACAGACTAATGTGTGCAGTTTTTAATGTAAGGTCACCACTGTCAAAGGTTAGTGATGTTACGCAAGTCTTGTTCTTCATTTGGTGTTTGGGGCCTTTTTGAAGGACTTCTTTTTTCTCACAATGGCCCAGAAATGTCATTCTGCCTGCTGGGTTGCCTTGAGTCAGGACAAAAGAAACAGAGAAAGGAAAGAAAGGACCAAAAATGTCTTTACAGTTCTTGGCTTGATACTTAATCCATAATTTATCAGAAAAAGGCTGTACTCCCCAGGCTTACTGGCCCATCATTATTCACAACATGACATACCTATCCAAATCAATGGTTTGTTCACAACACAAACACAATGATTACTGGTTTACTCACATGTTGATTGAAAGTTGCTGATTTTCAGAGCTTCAGAGTGTGCAACCAAATAGCTGCTAATCAAAGGTACTCTGTGTTTAAAGGTATTCTGTGTTTTTGACCAGAAGTGGAACTATACATCAATGTTCACGAGGGTTTTCACCCCCAGTAGGTTGGTTGGTTGGTTAGTTAAGTGGTGGATCAGCTGTGGTCCAACCAAAACTCAGTGGTATGACAATTGCATGTTAGTTTCATAGCAGAGAGGAGCTTAATCCATTATTTGCAGGGGTTGGAGAATGACCTGATGTACCTTATTTATGTGTAGTATTGAGTAAGACAACAACACTTATGATGAATTGTGCCTTCCTAATATATTTTACCTGTATATATATATATATATATATATATTTTGCCTGATAACTGATGTTTGGAATTTATTTGTTTTGACAAACACAATGTACTTAATTTGCGTGTTAACAAATTAAGGAATATAAACAATTCAGCACTAGCTCTGTCAACATGAGAAACAGCACAGAGCAACACAGTAGCAGCATTCCCTGTGCCAGTTCCACTCAGGCCTCAGATTTGATTGGTTGGTAGTTGTGTGAAATCAAGCCAGAAAGAAAGTGTTGTGAGCAGAACATTAGGTGAGACTGTAGAGAGAGAAAACAAAACCAGAAGGGAAGAAACATCTTGCAGTGGAGCCAAAGTAGCACATTTTTTAATTTAATGATTATCTGGAAAATAAAATGTCTATACTGATAATTGGCTAAATGCCAAATATCCGCATCAGTATTATCGACTTACCCTTAGACTGAAGACTGGAAAAAACGCTACTCAGCTTCCATTTAATCAACACCAGGGTTTATGTGGACATTATTGCATGGAGATGTCCAGCAGATATCAACAGCCAAAATGTCTGGTGAGAAATATACCAACTGCCGAATAAATAAATCGTGAATAATTATGCATTAGATATTGTGTTACTAAAAGATGTTGTGTCAAGAGAACTTAAATAGAACTGCTGGGTTTAGACTTCACTGTTAAATTTTAATCCAGTGTTGAAATCTGTGTTGAAATCCTTGATGAAACCAGCAGATTAAAGCTTGTTTGCTGACTTACTTTAGCTGTTATTTATCTGACATGATAAAAATGCTGACAAGTCCAGTCAATCTTTTAGACAAAGATATAGTCACATGACATGTTCATAACTGCACTTAAAAGGAAATGTTGTTTTTTGCAATTTGCCTTTTATTTTTTAGAGTACTTTCACTGTTTATCCCAGTGGATAGTCTTTGTATTTTTTTCAGTCCATTAATAACTGTGTTAATTAATTCACATAAATGAACACACTTAATGAATGAATCATCGCATTGTGTAATTCAGTTCTCCTTACTGTAGGATACTTGTTGCAATACTGCTTGGGAGGTTTGGGCTCTGCCCTGTTAAACAGATAAGTAAAAGCATGTTGTTGACTTTTGTGCTCTGTTTTATGGTTACTCCCCCACTTGCAGGAGACCTCAGTACACAGCAAAGCCAAGTAAACTGTCCCATCACTTAGCCAGCTTATTATCAAAACACAAAACTTGATCTGTGTCGTATTGGTGATTAATTGATCTCAGTTATAGGCGATCAGCTGCAAGAAACCAGAGAAGGGCATCCTTACTTTATGGAATGCAAAAACGTGCATTCAAGATGGTTCATAAAGAATTAATTCATGTCAAAATAATTACGTGGTTGTCATGACCTGCAAGGCTGTTATGTTGTTGTAGAATGTCTGTGTAAGTTCTCATCTGCTTAGCACACCTGCTTAGTTTTTTTTAACGCTCATAAAATTGTAATTTAACTGAATTATTTGAATGAAAAAATACTTAAAGCATTGGTTCCCAACCTGGGGTCCGGGGCCTCCCAGGGGGGCACCAAAGATCTTAAGGGGGGTGCAAAGCTATGTCTGTTCTGAGGCTACCAAAATTAGATTTGCAAATATTTATTAAAACCATGATAAAGCAGTTATGAAGTTGTTTATACAAAGGTCTTTTGATAAGAAAAGCATGCATATGCCTTTTTAAGGGTTTTATCAGTGAAACACTTAAAATCTATGTAGATTTTTGATGGCATTGTGTCACTTTTTCTTCTCTCTTGGGTCCTGGAGGGGGGACTCCACTTTTCTTTGGTACATATAAGGGGGATACCAGGGAAAAATGGCTAGGAAACACTGACTTCAAGGACCCTGGACCCTTGTTATATGACAGGTCACTGTGTTATGAACCCTAAATCAAATTTGAGTCAAATTAAACATTTCTAAATTTATAAGATTAAGCTTCAAAATCATGACAAATGAGGCAGTAAGATCTGCTCCAGCAGGATGATGTGGGCGTGTCTGTTAAATGAGCTGAAGCCACGTCCACTCAGGAGAAATACGATCCTCTCAGATTTAAAAAATGTTATAATCTAAATGTTGACCTTATGATCAGAGTGAAGCTACCAGGCTCTGTACCAGAGAAGAGACAGAGTCTGTTTTCTGCCTCAAAACTCTGTTATGATCCATAGATCATTGTGGCTGATAGATTTGGCAAATTTACCTCAAAAACCTCTCTTTAGAGGAGCTGTTCAGGTTCCGATGCCACAGGAAGGCCCTGGGCATCCTGAAGGACTCATCCCACCCAGCACATCACCTGTTCCAACTGCTACCCTCATATCAGGAAGACAGTTCAGGACAATAAGAACCAAAACTAACAGTCTAAAAAAAACAGCACCTATCACAGAGCAATTTCGATATTTAATGAGAAACTGCTCGAGCACTAAATAGAACTGCATAAACAATTTCATTGTACATTGTACAATGACAATAATGAAATGAATAAAAACACAGCATTTAACTGACTGTTAGCATTCAATAAAGGCAGTGACATGGACTAACATCAGACTCTACTGAAATGAACTGCTCTGTGATTTTATAATTTAGTGTTAGAGGGGTGGGGTTATTCCTCACTGTGGGCTCATTACATCATGAGCCCACATATTAGCCCCGCCCGAATAAAACCCAGCCAGGAAAGAGGTGAAAAACTTTCTAACGGTCTAAATCCAGAATTCAGTCACATGAAGATCTTAGTGTTTTCACATGTTTACAACAACCTTATTCCAACATACCTAGTGTTTTTGTCTAAAAACACTAGGTATGTTGGAATAAGGTTGTTGTAAACATACCTAGTGTTTTTAGATGAAAACTTTGGATTCCAGGACTGCAGATGGTCAAGTGGTTTAAGTTGCTACCCATGTATGTGGGCAGCCGGGGTTTGAAGCCGGCCTGTGGCCCTTTGCCCCATGTCTCTCCCCGCTCTCATCCCTGTTTCCAAGTCTACCCACTGTCCTTCCTCTGTCAAATAAAGGCATGAAAAGGCCCCAAAATAAATCTTAAAAGAAAAAAAAAAACAACAACTTTGGATTTCACTTTACAGGGACTTTAATGTTTACATTTTTACTGTTTGTTTGTTTGCATGCCATACTTGGAGCAGTGGCATGTTGCTCTCTTTTTCCATCATCAGAGGTTTGCAGACGAGGCACTAGTACCAAATGAAATACTGTAATACACCATAGCAAAACATCAAAGACGAAAAGCAGAAGGCTCCTGATGTCACCTGGGCATGACTGATGTATGAACAGCTACAACAAATTAAATATCATGTATTTAATCATTTGCATTCAATACATACTAAAGGGAAGCACTGAAGACCCTCAGTGACAGTGTTTTCTCTTTGTTCTGGTTGCTAAACAACCTTTACACATGGATTTGCTTGCTTTTTTATTATTTCATTCTTTGGCAGTGTTGCCTTTGTTGCATTCATACCAGTAAAGCATTGAGATGAATAAACAGAATCTTGTATGGTTTGCCAAAAATAAAGAATCACGTTAGATGGTACATTTTCAACTTTTATTGTGAGGTGATGCTGGGAAGGATGGAGGATTTGTTGTTTGAGCCAGGCACTATGCCAAGTGCAGCAAATTGTTTTTATTTTGTAAGGAAACCACCTTAGCTCAAATAAGAGGTGTCGTCAGGCTCTGCCACACTCTCAGCAGGAAGATATCAAAGTTGTAAATCACGGCACGAATCAAGTGTACATGAATGGCTCCCGTCTTTCACCATTGCGGCAATGGAAGCCCCAAAAGCAGAATGAATAATCACTGTATTATTCTATTCTGAGATGAAGAGCTCTGCTCAGCTTCTTTTATAGTTTATTCTGAGTGAAAATGACATCTTACTGCTATGATGTTTCAGTCATAGTAGTTCTCAAAGAAGTGTCCCCATGGGCTGTACAGCAAAATGTTGAGTTTAATTTTAGTTGAATTCACCAGAATTTTAGAGAATGAGTAAGTGCAGACATTTGTACACTTACTGTCTGTGGTTTGGGAGTTGGTAAAAGTAAAACAGGATGTTGACATAAAAGCTACTGTGTGAGAGTTTCTACAGGTTACAAAAGGGTACGGTCATAACCTGTAGATGCAGAAGTAGGCTCAGAGTCATGCATTAGACTAGGAGTGAGATTTGTTCTGTGAAAGGCAGGAGCTGAAGGGGTTCAGCAGTAATCTAAATGGCACTGTTTGGTCTTAGACTATTTGAATTCATTCCCTCATGCCCCAAAGCTCACTTCTTTAGCTGAGCTGTCTTTGTGTGTGGCTCTCTGCCCCAAATAAACACTCCATTAGGACTGTTTTCTTTACTGCCCTCCTCCCATGTCCCCTGCCCACAGCAGCACTTCCCTCCTCACCCATTGTCGCTGACTCCTGGGGAAGCTACCCAGAGGACACACTGTCCCCAAATGGCATGCAGAAATGGCAGGCTGGTCTCCACAGACTGCAGCACAGCTCTTATCTCCTCCTGCACTGAGCTCCAAGAACAGAGACGCAAACACAGACAAGACCAATGAACACTACAATGAGGGGACGGCGAGTTGACAGTAATGTCACTCCCTGTTTAGTCTAAGCCTGCTTACCTCTCTGTCTCTCCTTTGTTTCTCCCCTTTTCCTACATCTTGCTACACAGTTTTCAGGAAAGAGTGCACATACAGCTGTTAGAAACTCCTAGCAGCTGATGCAGTGGTTATTTTTTATCAGCTTAGAACAGTATGAAAACAATATTTAAAGATTCTCTTACAAAGTCTTGAGAAATTTCAGCTGGTGTCAGGGCTGTGTATCCGCACAGTTAGTTCAGCTGTCTTGTGTATAAACACTGTGTATGTGACTGACTGTAAACACTACTATAGCCATCTGGTACCTCCACCTTCCTGGGTATCAAGAGTACAACTGCTGTACGGACCAATGGAGGAGTATGCCTCTGCTAGCATTTAAGGCCAGTTACCATAGCAACAAGGATCTACTGTGCCAGGGTTGCTCAAAACATGTATCAGTGCTAATCGAAGATTAATGCTGAGACAGACAGGACGCTGACTCAACAGGTTAATCGACTGGACTGTGGAGCTGTGCTCTCAAATTTAGCTCAGTAACGGGTGTGAAAAGGTTGACTCTGTGGTCGGCTCTGTTCTCAGTCTGAGTGCTTTGTGAGCTTGTGTTGGGGGCTGGACTGGCAGATCTCGTTGCATGGACACATGGCATGTATTGTATGTGCATGAGCAAAATGCCAGAAAGGCTGACTGTTTAATCCACATTTTTTTCTACATTACCAAAGTACAATTGTACTTAATGTACAGTATTTCTGTACTTAATGTATCCTTTTTCAGTGTTAATCCTTTTACAGTCAGCCAGTGGTCGAGTACAGTGTTCAGGGCCACAGCGCTTTCATAGCACCTGTAATATGTTTACTTCAGTGCAGAAGGTCTGGGTAAAGAAATGGACTGAAAAGGTTAAGCCGGTCATTAGTACGGCAGTAATGGTGGCTGTGGTCTAGGCTGAACACGAGTAAATGATGCTGCTCACCCTGAGTCTACAGAGCAGAGGGTAAGTGGGTGAAATGTTTGCTCTGCTGCTGTGCTAAATGGCAGAGTTGATTCATCCGTCAGGCCTGTCAAAATTAAACACACAGCTCTGGCACAGCAGGCTGAGTCAGACCATGTCTGGACAAGACGCACGACAGCCTCTCAGCTGCTTTCAGACGCAGGATTAACCAAGGTACTCTGCTCCTGGCCTAATAATATTGTAAGTGTATTATTCATGAACCTATCCTGACTTCCCGTGCATTCTGGGCCAATCCAAAATATCTGAAAGACTTTCCTGTATGTCATGTATTTTTAATTTAGTTCATCACTTAGTCTGCATGTTTACTAGTATGAAATTGTAAATTTCAGTTACATTTTTGTAGTTTGATGAGCATTTAAGTCATGTTTACACCTAATATTAATGTTATGAAGGGTAGAATCGATCTTTTCTAATTTCCACCACTAGCCAGTCTCTTAAACATGAGATATCATTAATCAGACAGAGTTTATACTGTGAATATTTGAAAAAAAGGATGAAATACCACCTCTGCACAAATCTCAGGTTTTCATCTGAAGAGCCTTGTAGGCAGCTAAAAATAGGCCACAATGTATTCTGCATGGAATTTACTCCAACACTGGGCTCACAGACTCTCCATAAAAATGTGCCTTGCCAAGGGATTATGACGTGTACTGATCTGTTTAAAGCGTTAACACATCGACAATACAGGACAACAGAACAGCTGATTCTGTGTTCAAGACAATTTGTATTGCAATACAGTGTGTGTGCCCTCATATCCCAGTTTGGAAAAAAGGGATATTAAATAAGGATTTCAGTCATTTTAAAATGCTTAAATCAATGACAAGCTTGAAGTGTTGCAGTCCTTTGTTGTCATCAGTGAGCACAGTAAAATGTGAGGTCTCTGTTTTTTTCTGTTGTTGTTTGTCCTTCAGAATGAGCACCTGGAGGCTTCGCCGGCCCACATTAGCTCTGAATTGAGGATCAATGGATATGAATAGGAAAGCCAATGCAATCTAGTCCTTGTACAGAAAACATTAAAATTGACTGGACACAATTGATGCTGGTTGAAATGCCAATATTTTGTTTTATTTTTTTATGTGACAAAAATTAAATTAATTTAAGGACGGCGGCTCTTAGTTGTGACTTTAGTATTTTTCTTCAGGCTGTTGTTTGCTTATCACTGCTTGTCCTTGACAATATTCCTCCTCTGTGTTGTACACATATTTACACTACACTCACGCAGCTTTTTATGCAGTACATGTCCATAAAGCAATGCCCATCCCTTTCAATTCCTATTATGACAACAAGTGATGAGTGACAAGTGACTACAGTTCTACTAGTACAGTGTTTCCCAACCATTTTTCCTTGGAGTCCCCCCTACATGTACCTAAGAAAATCAGAGCCCCCCCTGGACCCAAGAGAGAAGAAAAAGTGAAACACTGCCATCTAAAATCAACATAAATTTGAATCATTTCACTGATTAAAACCCTAAAAAAGCTTATGCATGCTTTTCTTATCAAAAGATCTGTGTATAATAACTGCAAATTTAATTTTGGCAGCCTCAGAGCAGACAATGCTTTGCGCCCCCCTTTAAGATCTTTGGCGCCCCCCCGGGGGTCCTGGACCCCAGGTTGGGAACAAATGTACTAGTAGAAGCAATTGTTAAAATTCTTGCATACTGTCATTTTTAGCTTGATAATGATAAAAAATATAATGTGTAATATGTGTCTCGTTTAAGTTTCAACAATATGAGAGTAGAAAAGAGGTCCAGACAAAGAAACAGTTTGCATATATTGTAGATGAACCACACAAATAGCACAGCCTAAGAAGCAGAAAATTTTAACAAATTGTAAATTAAAATTGTATCATGAACACAGTGCCATAATGCATATTGCATGGTTACTTTAGATAACATTACATCAGTAGTAGTAATACATGGTTTAAAACAGGTTTTGTGCATTTTTACCCCAGTCTTGTGAAAGAATGCATAAATTTATATTTATGAGTTCATACAGATTGAGCACATAATACTTAAGACTATTCCTTTCATTAATGTAGTAAATTATGTAGCAGTGCTATTTGTTAGCCTACATTCTGATCATTCTGATACAGAAAGATGCAATATATGGACAAAAGTATTTGGCCACACCTGTAAAATAATGAATTCAGGTGTTTCAATCAGACCTGTTGTACAAGTGTATAAAATTAAGCACTTAGCCATGCATTCTCCATTAGCAAATATTTTTGATACAAATGGGTCGTTCTGAAGAGCTCAGTGACTTCAAGTGTGGTACTGTGATGGATGCCACCTTTGTAATAGGACGGTTTGTGAAATATCATCCCTGCTGGATATTCCACAGTCAACTGTTAGTGATATTATTAGAAAGTGGAAGCATTTAGGAACAACAGCAACTCAGCCATGAAGCTAAAGACCATGTGAAATAACAGAGTGATGTCATGAGTCCTGAACTCCCACTGGCATTACTCTAAGCTCAAAACTGTATGGCAGGAGCTTCATGGAATGAGTTTCCATGGCTGAGCAGCTGCATGCAAGCCTCAGATCATCAAATCCAAGTGCCGGTGGGATTGGTGTAAAGCAAACTAACACAGGACAGTGGAGCAGTGGAAATGTGGAAACACTTTTCTGTTTGGCCGGCAGATAGTTGAGGTTTGGTGGATGCCAGGAGAATGTAACCTGCCTGACTGCATTGTGCCAACTGTGAGGTTTGGTAGAGGAGGGATAATGGTATTGAGCTGTTTTCAGGATTTTGACTAGACTCCATAGCTCCAGGGAAGGGCAATCTTAATGCTTCAGCATGCCAGGACTTTTTAGACAATGCTTATGCTTCCAGCTTTGTGGAAAGAGTTTGCGGACCTTTTCCATTCCATCATGACTGTGCCTCAGTGCTCAAAGCAAGGACTATAAAGACATTGTTTGGTGTGTTTGGTGTGGAAGAACAGGAATAGAGATTGTAAGTCAGTCCTCCTCATCCAGCATCAGTCACTGACCTCATGAATGCTCTAAAGAATGAATTTACAAAAATCCCATAGAAACTCTCCAAATTCTAGTGGAAAGCCTCCCAAGAAGTTTAAAGCTGCAAAAGGGGGCCAACTCGATGTTAAAGTTCATGTATGTGAATGCAGTGTTGTTACAGTCCCTAATGGTGTTATGGTCAGGCAGCTAAATACTTTTGTTTATAAAATGCATACCACCATTAGCAGACAACACATTCATATCAGATCCTAGGTCCAAAAATTCTGTCCCAACACAAGCCTGTGCTTGTTCTCTCTGATCCCGTCCCATCCCATCCTCTCTGGGCCAAGCACAGTTTCAACCTGACAATCTGGCTGCTGTATTACAGCGTTAAACTACAAGTTTAAGTTGTTTTAATGACAGAAATCTTTTCAAATGAGATCTTAATGAGCAAAACACAGAAGCTTGTGCTAGAGATGTGGCTTATTTATTGTTTCTGATAAACAGAGCAGTGAGGATGAGGAGTGGATGTGTAGATATCACTGTGCACTGAGCACACAGAGTTATTGGGAGAGCATCAGTCTGTTACAGACTAAGTTACAGTATGCACTTCTCTTCACTCACTTCACTGATAACTGAATTTAATTTGAACAGATGATCAAGCTAAGTACAGGTGCATCTCAAAAAATTAGAATATCATAAAAAAGTTCAATATTTTTTGTCACTCTTTTGTGAAATTGAAACCCATATATTATATAGGCTTGTTACACATAGAGTGAAATATTTCAGGCCTTTTTTTCTTGAAATGTTGATGATTATGGCTTACAGATAAGAAAACCCAAAATTCAGTGTCTCAAAAAAATAGAATATTACATAGGATCAAAAAGGATGTTTTACACAGAAATGTCAGGCTTCGGGAAAGTATGTTGATTTCTTTGCACTCAATACCCGGTTGGGCCTCCTTTTGCATGAATTACTGCATCAATGTGGCGTGGCATGGAGGCAATCAGCCTGTGGCACTGCTCAGGTCTAATGGCAGCCCAGGTTGCTTTGATAGCGGCATTCCGGCATTTGATAGCAGATGCCATGGCTGCCATGACATCTGCTGGTGTTGGTCCACTGTATTTTCTGAAGTCCACAGTCAACGCAGCCATCTACCAGGACATTTTAGAGCACTTCATGCTTCCTTCGGCTGACGAACTTTATGGAGATGCTGATTTCATTTTCCAGCAGGACTTGGCACCTGGCCACACTGCCAAGGGTACCAAAAGCTGGTTCAATGACCATGGTGTTACTGTGCTTGATTGACCAGCAAACTGGCCTGACCTGAACCCCATAGAGAATCTATGGGGTATTGTCAAGAGGAAGATGAGAGACACCAGACCCAACAATGCAGATGACCTGAATGCCGCCATCGAAGCAACCTGGGCTGCCATTACACCTGAGCAGTGCAACAGGCTGACCGCCTCCATGCCACGCCACATTGATGCAGTAATTCATGCAAAAGGAGGCCCCACGGAGTATTGAGTGCATAAAAATCAACAAACTTTCCCGAAGCCTGGCATTTCTGTGTAAACCATCCTTTTTTTATTGATCCTATGTAATATAATTTTTTGAGACACTGTATTTTGGGTTTTCTTATCTGTAAGCCATAATCATCAACATTTCAGAAATAAAGGCCTGAAATGTTTCACTCAATGTGTAACAAGTCTATGTAATACATGGGTTCCACTTTCAGAAAAGAGTGACAAAAAATATTGAACTTTTTTATGATATTCTAATTTTTTGAGATGCACCTGTATTTGCTTCTTTTTCTCCACCCATTTTTAAGTGCATGCGTGGCCTCCTTCATTCATCCCCCCTGCACTATTTAACTATGTTCTTGCAGAGTGGAGGCTGGCAGCTTTTTTAACAGGCTTTCTTTCTCATTATGTTAAAAAAGAGAGATATAATAAACTGCTTGGAGTGTAGATTTTTTTCAAAAGATGTCTTGATTCACTACACATGACCAAGGCTGGGCAGTATGTCTCTACTCATAAATTGTGTTGTGGGTTTGCTCTGAGGGAAGTTGTTTTAAAGTTGGTGCAAGAAAAATAGACAAACACTAAAAAAAATCTAGTGTGGAACATAATTTTCCTGCTATGTTTGACAGGAGGGGCAGGGATACTGGCCCAACCTTGCTCTGGGCCATGTCAGGCTGATCTCAGGCTTGAGTAGTAAATCTAACCTCTAATCAGATCTTTTCTGCATTGTCTAGTTATCATTTCCTCATTATAACATGAATGTAATAAAGAATAATTACATTGGAAAGGGGCTAAATAATAACTAACCTCCAAATATTTAACTGCATTTTTAGTCAGAGGCTTTAAATAAAACACACTGGGTTTCCAAAAACAACAGCCTGACCCTAAAAACTCACATTTTCAGCTGTCTTAATGGACATTCCCAGTGTTACATGTAACATTAATGATACCTCTTTACTACTCAAGTGCACCAGAGATGGTAATAAGGCATGCACTATACAAGGACACTGAACCTGAAGCAGGAATTCAGACACTATTATTGAATTAGTTATGCCTATGGGTTTACAACCGTTAAAGGTCTCCTGTGAAATTGCTCATTGTCATGACTGGCAACATAAAGGTTGTTTATTTACCAGGCATCTTCTGCTGATTTTCCACGCACCCCTCCAACATAGGAATTTACTTAACATTTCCTACTTGGTTCATATGTGAACCCTTGCACTTTTGTTTGTTTCTTTACGTTTACCCGTGTTTCCATTTGCCCTCTGAAACATCCCTCATAAGTAAAACATAAGGGAGTGGGAGTGGATGCATCACAGGCCATTACGAAGCACTGTATTTACTGTAAATGTATCATGCATGAGCTGGTAGGTTTCTTCACTTTTGACAAGAACAACACTTGGCCTACATGCTGCTCTAGCGGCAGTGAAGTGAGCATCTAGCTGACACTGTAAATTGCATCCATGGCACGCCTCATGACTGTTGATTGAATGTAATTAAGTTTTCCTCCTCTGCAATGGAGGTTTTTCTTCCCCTTGCAGCTATACACATGATAAGAGAGGGGAGATCCATTTGTGTTTATGTGTGAACATCAGAATGCTTGCCTGATTTAGATCGACTCACAGGGAGCAGTGAAGAAGAAAATTCCCATGGTGTCTTATTACATCTCCTCCAAAGTGTTAACATAAAAGTTAATTTTTTGACTACATTGTTGCTCTACTGAAGTGGCTAAAATTTTAGGCTTGCTTTCTAAAACATGAAAAAGAACCTCCAGCAGTCTCTTCAGATGAATAATGCAAGGGCTATCACTAACAACGCGCTTAGTTTGGGTGCTGTGCTTTATTGCAATCGCAGTGTCTTTTGTGGCTCTAAACACTGCTTTCTTTCTGCTTCGTTTGTCTAGGAGAATGAGCTTCAAGATTTCCTTCAGGAGAATAAGCACTTTAACCTCCAATTGTTCAACAGTAGCCACAAGGCATCTGAGCATGAGAAGGTAAGAGGAAAAAAATGTCTTAAGTTATTGTTTTATGACTGTACAATGTTATTATTTTAAGGTCACATCTGAGTACACCTGCAACACATTCTGAGACAGTCTAGCAGGATCTTCCCTGCCTTTATTCAAAATGCTGACATTAATTGCTGCTGGAGGACAAATCCTAAGTCGTGATCCTCTGATTTTTTTATGACACCACCATGGTGCTGACATTTATTCTTTTTAGAAATATGTGTATCCATAATGTCTGCTGGGAACTAATTATAATGACTTTGATGATCTCCTGTAGAATTTTTGAGAGCAATGAAAAGTTACAAAAGCTCAAAAACCTGCAGTTCCTTTAGTGTTCATGTTAGCTGCAAAAAATATGGTGTCCCCCATTAGGTCCCATGTTTAAAATGCATGGTTTTTTTTTCTAGCAGAGAGAAACGTGTACAAGAAGCAGTTTTGGTGACCTTAGCTCCTTGTTCTACTTGTTCTATAGTCCCAGACTGTGGAGATTTGGGATTGCCACTGGTTGCAGAATCTCATCTTGAAAATGCTCCACATTGTGATTGCCTTCAATGATGGCAAGCCACGCTTGGCTTGTCGTCGTGGGCACTGCATTGCTTTTTTGTATAGACTTCTTTCATGCCACAGCATCATGTTTTTTTTTTATTATTATTATTAAAAATGTCTGTAAATCTGAGTACATTAAAGACTTTGCTAATTCTGCTCATTTACCGAAGGGGGTAAATCACAAATTATCAGAGGTTAACAGGTAATACTAATCCCATGCGACCTGTGCTTTGGAGACAATCAATATCTCATTTAATAGGAAAAATATTAAATAGGAGGAGCTCCACTCCTGGTTATGGCTGGTTATGTCTATAATTATCTCAATTTTTTCTTAAAAATGTTTAGTTTAACAAAATAGTCTAACTGGAAGCTTACTATGCTAACTACTAAGCAATAAACAAAACTAACCATAAAGCTACTATGCAGTTTTTGTGTTTGTGATGGAGAAAAGTCTGTGTTTAATCCAGCCTTTGCCGGTGTGATCCAATTAAAAAATAAATAAATAGCTATCACTGTCAGGTTTAGTGCTGAAAAATAAATGATTTTTCAATCACATTGTTATTGACTGGCATGAAAATAAGCAGGTATCATTGATGGTAAGAAGGAATGCATCTAAACACATCCTTGTTCTTCATATGTGGCACATATGAAGCAGGTAAAGATAGATGTTTTAGAGTTGCATGATTAATAATGCGATCTAATGTAAGTAAAAAGTTCATGAAAAACATGACATATCACCTCAGTGTCAGTCTTGTGTCTTCATAGTTTACAGCCTCTGTGGCCTTTACAGTTATACTTTATTAGATGGATTTCTGGGTCAAACTCTAACTTGCCCGAGGATGCCGGATAAATGGAGCCTTTCGGCTCAATATACAGCCTACAAATGAAAGTTACAATTCTCCAGACCTAAGTCACTTACCTTCCTGTTAGCCTCAAGACCTCAAAAGCCTTAAGAGTGGATAACACAAATCAAAGTAGATCAGCAAACACACAGCAGCAGATTCTTTATAGACACAGAGACTTTTTCCTAAAGGTGCTGACTGGCAGGTTGTTGGGGTGAAGAAGGGTGGGATGCAGGTTATTGACATCTTATCAGGACTAAGGCAGCTTTCGGAGCAGCTGTCCTGAACAGTTATCACACTGACGGATATGAGAGCAGCACTCTGCAGGGCAGTGCGGATATTAGCCCTCGCTAACACCCTATGTTCTGATCCCTATCGTCTCTGAATGAACTGGGAGGGGCTACAAACTGCACCTCCCTCTGCCCATAATAGACTATTGACCTGCTTCTGCTGGATCCAATATAGTTTTGTTCGATCTGTCTACATTAGGTCTGACAGTCCATGTGGATAGTTCTGCTGTGTGAAGTCAGCCCGTTCATGGACAGACTCACTGAATCTGTTTGTGTTTCGCTTTGCTGATGTTTGTTGAAACGCCCTCCTCCAGGAATCATTAGTCATTCATGGCTGCTCTGAGGAAAGGGTTTCGCCACATTACGGTTGCAGGAGCCAGTCGTTATGCAGCCAAGAAGGGGCATTTAAAAAGCTGGTAAAAAATACCTCATAAATAAAGATGCAGCTGCTCTGTATTAAAAATGATAATAATCAATAAGTAGAAATAAAATGACTTATTTTCATGTATTTAAGGCATTTTGTTTTGTTTAGCAGTGATAGATTAGAGTACCGTCTAAATGTCACGTTTTTGCTTCAGTCAGTAAAATGCTTGATGCTTGGTTGGTAGAGAGGCATAATTTATTTGTATTTCGACCAATATCCATGAAAGTGATTGAATTATGTTACTCTTGCATTAGTACTGTAATATTTAAAGGATTTCATTCTTGAAACCTGCCATTCTCCTCTTCGTGCCTTTTTGGCATTGGGCTGAAAATTAATACTGAACAACAGTCAAAATAAGCCAAAATGATCCTTTATTGATCCCCAGGGGGAGTTCAAGTGTTGGAGCAGCACCAAGACAAAGTAGCAAGTAGGTAAATACAAATAAGAATAAAAACAGAAAAGAAAAAGACATATGCATAAATGTAGAAGACATTACAAGTTAAATAAAGCTGTTATTTGAGGGAAACACTAATATTTGAGGAAACACTGATGTATCGGTTTAACATCAGTGTCGGCCAATATTAGCCCTGTTTACAAACACCAGCCACTGGTCAGATGAAGTGGCATAAGCAGATATCAGTTAGCCATGTTGATCTGTTGTGCCTAATTTAGTCTATGCTTACATCTGGTATTTCTAGCTGCTGAATCAATAAGATACTTTTTGAGGGCAGTAGACGTGACCAGTTAGACAAAATGTGATTTGTTTTCATGATCAAATGTTACATCAAATGTTGGAATATTTGGAGTCTTACACCAAAAGAAGTTTCACTGACAAAACCATGGCAATAAGAACATGGATTTAGATAGCTTAATGAGATGATTATAGAGGTTGAGAGATGGAGGGATGAATTTATAAGGAACCAAGCAGATGGATGCAAAGATTATGTTGGGCTGTCACAAACTGGTTAGCTCCAAGGAAACCTGAGAATTTAAGACTCAAGTTGATGGTATTGGTTGTGGTCCGAGATGAATAATGGACTGACTTAAGCTGGCAATTCTTCAGCATAAGAAAGCTGGAGTCAAGACCTGGGTGCAGGAGCTAGGTGGCTGACTGGTGTCTGCTGATGTTGGTACAATGTGAGGGAACCAGAGGGTTTGAGACTCTGATGGGGGAACTGTCTCCTTGTCATTCTCAGTAAGGAGCCCCCAGTGGTTCCTGTATTTAGACAGAGAGAAGTAAGCAGTAAAGAGGTTTTGGGTGTGAGAGGTGAGAGAGCAGAGTCAGGAGCAAATGGATGAGTGAGGCGTGCTAATGTATGTTCAACAGGATTTGATAGAGGCATGGTCCATGTTCCTAAACCAACTCTATAGAACTATATGATGAAAAACGTTGATATATGCATTGGAATGGTTCAGTAGTTACGTCAAACATTGGTTTTAGAGTCAGCCATAAGTTTCACAATCGGTGCATCTCTTTTGGAAACCATACTGACAGTTCTGGAAGGGTATTAAAGTCCCTGATTTAACTCTCCTTTATGTTAGGCGACCTCCTGGTGTTAGTTTAGTAGATAATACTAAAAGGTGTTTTTCTTTCCTAGTAAAAAGGTACAAGCTGCAAATAATTCATTCAGCATATTCTTAACTCCTGCTTTGATACAGTTCCAGTATTATTCATTAATTTATAAAAATTAGCTAGTCATGATGTTAGAGAGCTGGTTTAATTACTTGTAAAATTACAGTTTTACTTGTAATTATATTCATTATAAATTGTCTGTCACATTCAAACCTCTGACCTTAGTTCCTAAATGTGAATCAGCTTAGCATTGTACTAATTAGCTAAAGTATAATCATGTTGTATTGATATCCAATCTGTTGTGATTACACTGTTAGTGTGGTCTGCAATTACTCTTTCATTGTAAAGCTCCTGAAATAGCATTTTTTAATCAACAGTACAGAATGGTTAGCTAACTGTGACACATATTTTAAGCCTGCCTTAAAGGTACTTTGTGGTATTTTTGAAAACTGGTTGAAATGTTTCAGTGTGTGCATACCAGCTTAATGTTTCAGTCATTAAGCAAATGAGACAGGACAAAAGAACTTCAACAACGATCAGCTTTGCTTCTGTGTTAAAAGAAGGAAATGCTTTCAATAAGAAACAATAAGATAAGAAATAATTAATATATTGGTATGAACAACCATCAGGGTACCTTTAATTTCTCAGTGCAGTAAAAACCCAGCAGGACACCTGCATTTAGCTTGTTCCAAAACAAAATGTAACAGCTTGCTGCAAATCAAAAGGCCAGCAAATGTACACCATATCCATCACTTTAATCATTTGTGGTTTTGATTGCTGTATCTGTGAAAAAAAACATGGAGACTTCAGAGAGTTTTGGCCCATTAATCTCTTGGTGGCCAAAGAATTCAGGCAGACAAGGATGCTTGAAGTTACCTTTCTTGTAAGGGAGACTGATAATGACCAGTCTTATATTTGTAAAGATAGACATGCAGTTTCCTTACAAAGGCCTGACTTTAAAGCAGTTTTATAAATAAGTAAGACTGAAATGGGCTAATTTCACCCTGAGGAAATAAACTGGAGTACAGCTGCACTCTCAGTGTCTCTGTCTTCTACTTTTTCTTTGTGCACAGGTGAAGTCTGAGTATGCCCAGCTCAAAGAGACCCTTGGTGCTGTGACGCAGGAGAGAGATTTAGCCCTGTGGGAGAAGAACCAGCTCCAAGACAAACTGGAGAACCTAGAGCAGGTGCTCAAGGTAAGGACACCAGCTCTAAGGGCACTCTTCTACCTGTCAGTGCTGCGCGCATTTCTATTTCTTGTTGTCTGTCTCTGCGGGGATCCTAAGTCAGGTGTTTAATGCAGCCTAACCCTTTGCAAGTACCCCCTCTCCTACCTGTGCTACACTGCCTCCATCTGGTTCTCTTCAGCTTTACTGTCTAATGTCCCTGACATGTCTGTTGCCTTCCAGTGTCGTGTTGGGAGGTCTGACCAGGAGCTGTGAAAGAGTAGAAGCTTGGAGCAGTCTGCCCTCTTTCCCTTTCCTGTTGTGCCCTTTCATGTTGTCCCACCCTCCCTTAACTGTTCCCTGAACCCTCTGCCCATGCTAGATTTATAAGGTATCACTACCATGTCTGCCTGTTAGGCAGTAGCCCTGTTTATTCCCATTCTGAATGCTTCCTGTCCACCTCAGTGGCTGTGCTTATCTTTCCCTTTATGCGTGGGCTGCTACCAGACATGAATGGTCACCTGGCTATATGACCACAGCACTGTGGAATGTGATTTTTTTGCATGAGGCAGGACAAAGAGTTTGGCTTTATGATGACAGGAGGAGGAAGAAGAGGAGATAGAGAGACTGATTCACTCTTCATGATGATAATGTCAAGTTTGATGACATTACCTATCTTTGACCTCAGTTTTTACTGGCATGAAAATGTCATTTGCTTTTTCCACCTGACAAGAATTCACATACAGTGGGAGCAGTAATGTGACTGGATGACACAGGCAAATTGTGTGATGAAGAGCCTAGCATTCAGTCCCTTGTATTGGATGGCTTCTTTTGTTGTTATGGATGACCACAGACAAGTGAGCACGCAGGAGTTTGCTCACCCTTTCATGTAACGTAAAACCCTGTATTGATCATGCAAAGACAACATGGCTGAGGACTGCCTTTCAAACAGTCCATGTAACCAGACTTCGCACGGGTGTTGTGTTACCTAAAGGGGGCAGCAAACCTGAATGTGAATTGATGTTAGTCTTTTTGTTCACACAGCAAAGCATCTCAAGTCCTCATCCATAAGCACTTTGGTGCAAAATTTGATCTGATCTCTCCAGCAGATCATTCGACATAATCTGTTGTCACGTGGCATATGCTGTGGCGCAGTTTATGTCTTACTTGTTCTTAAGGTACTAAAGGTCAGTACACTCTTAACCAGCCTCTTTATGTATGATCTGTGTGCACATGTAACACCTTGTGTTGTTTCTGAGTGTGGAGGAGAAGACTGGAGATGCATTTTGTGTTGGCTCAGTGCCGTTAGATTTTAGTTTCACTAACAGCAGCCGTCTCTATGCTCCCCCTCCACGATCCTCACCCTGGCTCTCCACCCCTGCACCCCCTCCGGACAGCATATGCGCGAGGCTGCAGAGCGGAGGCAGCAGCTAGAGTTGGAGCATGAGCAGGCCTTGGCTGTACTCAATGCAAAGCAGCAGGAGATTGACCTTCTTCAGAAGGTAGGGGGACTTTTTTGGCTTTCTTGTTTGCCTAGCTTACGCTAGAGTCATGGGTCAAAGAGCTTTTTGTTAAGCAGTGGTGCAATACATAAAGTCAAACAAAGGTGAAGGTCCTCTCAAAACTGTATCAAAGAGAGCAGATGAAAGAATTGAGCTCTCTGTAGACTATAGCACTCACCTCTCTCATTATTTTCATCACCGCTCTCACTATGCATCCACTTTACCCCATCCTTCAGCAGTCCATCACTCCCCACACTCTGAGTGCTCGACAGTTCAGGAGCACTCCTCGTGTTTGTTACGAGCAAGCATATCAAACATTCAAAGCCCAGAGTAGATATGACACTTTTTCCAGGCTTGCTTTAAACAAAAATGCTGGCCCAGGCCATTTGATGGTCAGGCTTCCAACTCCTTGCACTGGCGTTGACTGTAATGTCAAAGCAAAGCCTGCGATGGCTGAGATTGCTGATTGTGTGAACATGATATGAATAGTCACCAATGCCTTCTCTAGAAACAGCGTGTGTACCCCAGTGTTGCTGTTGATGCAGTGTTGCTCTAACTTCACAGTCAGCCTTTCACAGGCAGACTTCTCAGCTTTTTTCTCTCATTAACAGAAGCTCATTACTGCCTTATCTTCCCTCAGACTCAGCCTGCTCTCTGCATTCTCCCAAATTAATTGCCTGCAAAGTAGATTTATGAAATTGTAAAGCCCACAGATGCTCTCATATTCATGTGGAACACTTGTTTTTCTCAACAGATGTTTCTAGTTCCCATAAGAAAAATTGCGTGTATTATGCTATGTTTCTGTACAGTTCAGTGCTTCTACAATACCCAAACCATATTCCCTTTGAATATACGAGTCTTCTCTATTTATAATGTGTGGAACATATTTTTAATTGGTTAAAAATGATGCTTCAGTCTAGGCCATATTTCTTCTATAATTCACAACTACTCAAACTTTTATTTCCAAACTGAAGTAGGTAATCACTGCTGAAAAATAGAAAAATGATTCCTGCAAAATATTTTGAATAAGTCTTTATTCAGTCAGAGTATAAGATATGTGGGAATACAATGTCAGGACAGTTTTACAAAGATGAACTGCCTCAAACAGAAACTACCTTTGGTCCAGTGGTCAGGCTGTGGCCACTTGAACTCTCTGTATCAGACAGGCAGCTATTTGCTCTTTTACTTTTCTTTGAACTGTCCATGCTCTGGGTCAGCTTAGAAAGAGCTGTGTGGGTGTGAGTTAGTGAAGACTTCTTTTGGTCATTCCTGTAGGTTTTCATGCCAAATGTTAAAGATGGTAAGATGAGGAGGTTGATACTGCACTATACATTTGTGCTCTTCGCAAAAGCTGCAGCCGGTTACTTCAGCTAAGCATAAAGATTTACATCAGTATCTTCTTCATGTCTTTGCTGATTATCCTGCTGTAAAGCTGCATATGCAATGGAAATGAATAGAGAATTTCAGGAGGACTTCCCCTAGAATCCTCTTGAGTTGATTGTTCATTAATGCTCCACACAGCGGCAGACTATCCCTATCAGTGAACTTAATGAAGCAGTTTCATTATGAGAGCAGAGCAGAGATCATTCTGATCCAGCATTTAACAGTCTATGGTCTCATGCTGGCTGCATGAAATAAACATCACTTCCTTCTGCTTGCCTGTATATGATTTTCTGAATATTTACTGCTGCTTTCACAAATCAGATTATTCTAACATGGGACAAACTAGTGAAATGGCAGAAAAAAAGTCGTGGTGAAAATTGGTTGTTTTCAATCACACATGCAGATAATATTGGGGATTTTTTAGGTGCTTATGTGAATGGTGTGTGTGATCTTTTCTTACCTTTGGCAGGATAAAGGTGATAGGTCTTTCCCATAAACTGAACACAGAGCCAGTTTCAGCTTACCAAAATGAATTGATTAATGAAGAGGAAAGCCAAAATAAAAAGAACTAAAACGTATATCTGTTAGTCACATCTCGCCCCAGGCTTGTAATTTCGGATCTGCTGGCAGGTGCTCACAGGTAAGAGGTCCTCATAAGGAAGTGTTTGACAGTAGATTAGAAATGCTAATCCTGCTGTATCAGCTTTAATCAGAATCAAGTGCCTCATATAAACATTCAAAATTATTGTTATTTTCCACATATACAGTGTTAAAACTGTAGTTGATACAGACTTATTTAAGCTTTACCATTTGATAAATACAGATGTACTCCAGAAATAAACATGTACTGAATGTATGAGTTAACTGGAGGCAATTGGCTGCATTTAATCATAGTTTCTCTTGTACTACAAAACACTTTCAGCTTTTTCTTGCATTTATTTATTTTTTAAATAATCTGAATACAGCCAAAGTTTACCTCTTCCACACTCTTAAAAACTGAATGTTTTGTGTTGTTGATGCATTAAATATAACCTCAAAGAAATCCATTTGACAATAAAGATAACATTAAGAGTTCAGGGAGTTAAATACTTATGCAAGGCACTGCAGGATCATAAAAATGGTGTTAGACAAGCCTTGATATCTTAAGCTGGTCATGGGTTAGTAACAGCTTATATTGTCCAAAATCAAGGATGTTGCTGAGGATTTTAATCTGATATGGTGTCCTCATATAGGGTGGAAGTAAAACTAAAGTGTCATGTAAATAAAATTTATCTGAACTCTGTTTCCCAGGCTCAGGTTGAAGCTAAAAAGGAACATGAAGGCGCTGTCCATCTGTTAGAGGTGAGTGTCAGACTCTTGGGGGTTGACTGACTGTGCGTTTTTCAGTAGAGCTGTAGTTTAGGGGAACATTCGGCTCTGAGGCACACTTGTGTATAGCTTCAGCCATTTTCTGCTATTTTAACCTCTCTACTTGAACTTTTTTGCTCTTCTTTTCCTTCTTGACTAGAACAAAATTGAATTTTGGCAGAGTGAACATTGCGTTCATTGATATTTTCAAATGAAATATAAATATATTTGCGAGATAAACAGTTGAATTTAACTCAGTTTTAAAAAGAGGAAGATTTGAAAGATTTGAAAGTATTTTGTGCTGTTAAGATGTGTATGAGTGATCACATGTGTAATCGTACTTTGTTTCTTTCCTACATCTCTTTTTACTGAATGGGTGTGTGTTTATGCTAATACAGAACCACTTGGACAGCATGCAGGTATTTCAGAATTGTTTTCATTTGTTTTCTTGATCTTTTCTTAGACCTTTTAGTTTTTACATGATATACTAATGGCATTCTGTGAGCATAAGGTAGCTAAGTAGTTGTCAGTTCAGAATCAGTTTGAAGTGTGATCAGTGCTTTTGCTTTTCAGAAATATTCAAGTCTGCTTTTTGTGGGCTTTGCTACCCACTCAGCTCTGTTTCACATTTCCCATCAAAGCAAACGCACAAGTTCAGAAGTCTGGGAGATGACTGACAGCATGAAGTGGAGGTCTTTCTAACTTGATCACAGAGAAAAATTCAGCAACGCTTGCTTAACAATTGATGAAAGATTCCAGTTGTGAAATCAAGATTCAGAATATGGATCGCCTGAAATTAAAGAGGAATGCCTGGGGCCTTGGTGACCTACCTCAGTTCTTCATTGTGAAATACTTTGCAGAGAGCAAATTTAAATTTATAAAACCAAACACCTGCTCAGAGTGTTTGTTCAGTTGTAAACAAAGAAGACACAATACTAAAAAATTAATGTTAAAGTTAATTACAAATGGAGACCTAATTTTAGCCAATATTTTAGGCCTAAGCCTTTGTGTACAAGTATAAGACTGTGTCATTATTAGAAGTTTACTTTGCTGAACATTGATGAGGGTGGTCCTTTTTCATTGCAGCATTGCATGTGTTATCCAGCATGTGTTTACCATACACCTGAGAACTGTATGATGCTGTGGGAACTCGTAGCTCTAGATTTACAAATTCTTTTTCATCAGTAGAGGAATTCTTTTTGTTGTCCGTCTTCTAACAGCATGTTGTATCTAACACCACTGTCTGCATGAAATGGATTCATTGAACAGCTAAAGAAGGGAAATAAGCAGGGGACTTTGTTCTCTGTTGGGCAGCGCAAACAAATTCCTTGGTGGCCTTGGTGCCATTACTGTTTAAGATTGAAAAGTAAAACATGATATATCAACATTAGAAAATGTGTTTTAGCACCTGGATTTCCTTTATTCCTGCTCAAATGACTTTATTAAGTTTATAAGTGGTAGTATATGCAATTAAATGCTATTTTTATTGTCACCATTATTTTGTATAACTAATCCTTTGAAAAGGACCACTAAAGGATTTAAGGCAGTTTACTACAAATTAAGATGTTACAAATAGAGGGTGTCTGCAGGATCCTAAAACGTATTAAAAGTTGATAAATCAATTATGCCAAAATTAAGGGTTTTAATAATTAATTCTTAAATGCAAGACTTTGAGGTCTTAAATTTTGTAGTTTTATATTTTGTTTTATAGACTATTCGTCTAAAAAGGTTGTAGGCTAGTTTTTCTGCTTTTGTTTTTTATATTTTGATTCAATCACACATGGGAGATAAATTGTTGAACTGAGTACAATCATTGTGAGCTATGGCTGATCAGCTGCAACATTAAGGTGATTACCGACACATCAATGCTTTGAAATCAGAATGACTGATTTTAAGTTTCCTGAAATTGGTAATTATACCCTTTATTTCTTAATACCTAGTTGCAGGCTGTTCAGGTTTTTAGTTTTAATGGCAGTGCTCGTAAATAGATGCTTCTAGATGTTAGGAAAGCTACTTTTAGGCCACTTAATTAGAAAAATAAGACCTTCCATTCAGCTACCTTATGGTATCTGATTCTTTTTGTTATAGTCTTGTCCCAAAATGCTTCAAGAAAGCTTAATTTACATACTACAATAGAAATACTAATGGCATTTTCTTTTCTTTTTGTCACATTCTTGTCTTACTATCAGCACAAAACATACAGTCATGGACAAAAGTATTGGCACCCCTGGAACTTTTCCAGAAAATACACCATTTCTCAGAGAAATTGTTGCAGTTACAAATGGTTTTGGTATACACATGTTTATTTCATTTATGTGCATTGGAACAACACAAAAGAAATAGAAGAAAAAAACCCAAAATTTAATTTTACAAAAAAAACTAAAAAATGGACTGGACTAAATTAATGGCACTCTTTTAAAACTGTGGGTAAATTATTTTATTTCAAGCATGTGATGCTAATTTAAACTCACCTGTGGCAGTAACAGGTGCTGGTAATATAGAAATCATATCTGAAACCAGTTAGAATGTATAAAAATTGACTCAACCTTTATGTTGTGTGCCTGCATGCGTCACACCAAGCATGGAGATGAGAAAGAAGAGCTGAGAATTGTCTGAGGACTTAAGAAACAAAATCGTGGAAAATTATGAACAATCTCAAGGTTACAAGACCATCTCCAGAGATCTTTAAATTCCTTTGTCCACTGTGCATAGTATATTCAAGAAGTTTATAATCCATGGAACTGTGGCTAATCTCCCCGGACGTGGACGGAAGAGAAAAATTGACAAAAGAATGCAACGCAGGATAGTTGGAATGGTGGATAAACATCCTCAGTCAACTTCCACACAGATTCAGGCTGTCCTGCAGACTCAGGGTGCAAAAGTGTCAGCCCCGACCATAGATTGTTATCTGAATAAGATGAAGCGCTATGGCAGGAAACCGAGGAGAACCCCACTGCTGACAAAGAGACATAAAAAAGCCAGACTGGAGTTTGCAAAAATGTACCTGAGTAAGCCTCAATCCTTCTGGGAGAACATTTTGTGGACAGATGAGTCTAAGGTAGAGCTTTTTGGAAAAGCACATCATTCTACTGTTTACAGAAAATGGAATGAGGCCTACAAAGAAAAGAATACAGTAACTACAGTCAAACATAGTGGAGGTTCAAGGATGTTTTGGGGTTGTTTTGCTGCCTCTGGCACTGGGTGCCTTGACTGTGTGCAAGGAATCATGGACTCTGGAGGCCATCAAGAGATTTTGGGCTGCAATGTAGGGCCTAGTGTCAGAAAGCTAGGTCTGCATCAGAGGTCATGGGTGTTCCAGCAGGACAATGACCTCAAAAAGCACCAAGAAATGGTAGGAGACAAAGCACTGAGGAGTTCTGAAGTGGCCAAAAATGAGTCTGGATCTACATCCCATTGAACACCTACGGAGAGATCTCAAAATTACTGTTGCAAGAAGGCACCCTTCAAATCTGAGAGACCTGGAGCAGTTTGCAAATCAAGAGTGGCCCAAAATTCGGGTTGAGAGGTGTAAGAAGCTTGTTGATGGTTATAGAAAGTGATTGGTTTCAGCTATTTTTTCCCAAAGCTGTACAACCAAATATTAAGTTGAGGGTGCCAACAATTTTGTCTGGCCCATATTTTGAGTTTTGTGTAAAATTGTGTCAATTTTAGCTTTTGTCTTCTGCTTTTTTGTGTTACAAAAACATTTGTAACTGCAACAATTTCTGGGAGAAATGGTGTATTTTCTGGAAAAATTCCAGGGCTGCCAGTACTTTCATCCATGACTATATGCGCAACCGTGTCATCGATGTAACTGGTTAGGTTAGGCTAGATAGGTCTTAAAATGTAAGAAGAGGGTCTTTAAAAAGGATTTAAAAATATTGAATCATTGTTAGATTTTCTTTATATATCCTGGAAATTTTTTTTGTTTTCATAAATCATTTTATTCATTTGGAATAAACAGCAGTCTCATTTATAGAAGAAGCTGTTCACTGTAGTTTTTAGCACACACACCAAGAAAAACAGAACAATCAAATCAATGGGGCATCAACAGGGACTATTTTCAACTCTGGTTGAATACATTCTGTGCTCTCGAGAGTTTTAAAAGCTGCAGGACCGTGTAATAGTGATTGACTCAAAATAAACTCTGGTGCCAATTTTCATCATAATAAAGAAACATACACCCCCACTCTGGCTCACTGGTGTGTTTTAACAGCTTTTTGAAGAACAATGCAGCTGTGTGGCACAGAGAAATTAGATATATCCAGCTTTGACACAAAATGAAATTATTATTGGCTTTGGTCTTTTCAAAGGATTATTTGACAAAAGCAAGAAAAACAGAAAATAATGAATCTAATCCTCTCAGACACTGTGCAGTTTGGTGATGCAAAGTGCCAAGAGGCAAGATACTCCTTTCAGTGTTGTTTGCATTAGCTGTAGTTTTGCATGTGATTTGAGCACTGTGCTGTCAGTAGAAGTTAAAAAGTCATTTCAGGAAGTTTCCTCTGCAATGACTGATCCTCGTGTTCTATGTCCTACAGTAGATCTCATCCCATGTTGTATTTATGTGTAGGCAGTACATGTATACCTCTCTATACTGTACATACTGAACCGAATTTGCATACAGTATGTGTTTACACTGAAGTATTTGTGTACAGAATGTTCAGTCATGCATCCTCTAGTTTCATTATTTCTGTCTTCTGTTGTCCTCCTTGTATCCCATCCTTTCCCTTTTTGTCCTCTGTTTCTCTCTTTCTGTCTCTCTCTATCTCCATCTGTCTCCCATTCCCCTGTCAATGACTCTCCTCCCTGACCGTCATCAGGCCAAAGTACGGGAGCTGGAGGAAAAATGCCGGAACCAGAGCGAGCAGTTCAACCTCCTGTCCAAGGAGCTGGAGAAGTTCCGGCTCCAAGCTGGGAAGTTTGACATCCTCAGCACTGAACCGTTAACTTTATGTGAATCTCCAGGGTCACCCAACAAATCCCTGTCCCAGCTCCTCAATGGACTGGCTGCCCCCATAGGAAAAGGTTTGTGTGGGATTCTTTAGACATCTATTGCTTCATTTATTTAAACTCTTAAAAGGCAGTTTGGTCATATGTATAAATGTTTAAGCATAATTTTCTTCTAAACAATGAAAACTGTTCTATGTGATTGATTGTGGTGACTCAAGTTAATAATAAGAGACTCTGGAACTGAATAAATGTATCATACCTGCCATGTAGAAGCCTCTGGCAGTAACTTCTTTGTGTCCTATAAGGGGAGGAGTTACAATGAGCTGGAAGAAATCACTGCTGAAAGTCACCATCTGAGAGGCTGATGCAATCTGCAGTAAACACAAACTGTTAATGAAATACTCAATCTTAGAGAGAAATATCCGCTAGCAAGAAAATGTTTTCAGATTTTTTTCCACTTGTTTACTGAATAAACAAACTCTGCTCTAATTACAGGAGCAAGTATCATTCAACTCTTACAATGTTTAGTTCATGTCATAAATAAGAGAAATCTCTGGAAACTGGAGCACACAGTTTTGTGAGGTGTCCGTTTAAATAACACCTCAAGGACAAATTTAACTCTTCAAATCCTTAGATAAAATAAATTTCACTGACATAGGTTAGGTTAGTGCAGGGCTGTCCAATTTGGGGCCCGCGGGCCAACTTTGGCCCACAAGCTATTATTTTTGGCCCGCTGCCCATGTTCGAATTTTTTTTTTTTAATTATTATTTTCCCACTGCCAGCAGTCTAAATATTTCTTTCAATATTTATTTATTGTTGCATTTCCTCTCCTGACCACAAATTAACATTGTGTTACATCGGGGGTAGGGTGGCGCTGTTGAGCTCCCGTCAGCTCAGAAGCCCATGATCAGAGAGTGAGTCAGTGAGAAGATACTGAGGTCATGGCAGAGATGGAGCGTGTGAGGTAGTGGCACACTGATAAGAGAAAGTTTAAAAATAGTTGGGAACATGAGTACTTTTATACTGAAATTAATTTCAAGGCAGTATGCCTAATTAGTATTTGTGCCATATGGATGTTCAGTAATTTCATGCTGTGAAACACAATAAAGAATAGTGTTACTCATTTTCAAAATTACTTTGTATGAGTTATTATTTTGCGCAATTATGCTATAGGCACATTTAATTACATGCACTGCAACATGAATGTTTAGTTTTGGCCCGCGACCCTCCATCCCGATTCATTTTTGGCCCTTCACTGAAAAGAATTTGGGCACCTCTTGGTTAGTGGCTATTAAGTTTGTATTTCTGCCTCTGTTTTTCATGAAAAGATTTTGACAGGACTGGTGATTGTTTTGCACTGTTTACTTTCAGGCCTTTTTTGGTCACAAGCTTGGAATAAGTTCTGCTTTTGAGCTGTGAGGATCTGACGAGAGACGCTGTGTTTGTTCCACAGGCAATGAAGCTCCAACAAGCAGATCTTTGATATCAGAGTTCATTCGGCCGCTCCAAATCAGTGGAGACAAGCCAGAGCTCCTCTCCGTTAAGCCAACATTCCTCACACGCAGTCGAACCCGAAGCCCAGCATTCCTCTCTGAGGTATTTTAATGTCCTTTATTTACACTTTGCATAGCATCTTTTGAAACAATTCAAATAAACTTGAATCTGTAGAGGACAATTAGGACTCCCCTTTTATTTAGATGATTCAGTCGACTTTGTTGACCAAAATGAAATGCTAAAGTCAGCTATTTAAAGGCCTGCCTCCAAGTGATCAAAAAACGTAATACTGTTTCGTAAACAGCATCCCGTAAGTATGGACAGTAAACTAAAGTTTGGGGGATAAATGCTGCTTTATTTTAATCCTGTTTGTGCTGAGAAAATCCCCTCTGCAGGCATGCATGAGGCCTTCTTGTTGAACTCATACAGGCTGACTAACTTAGATTAATGGAAATATTTTTAGTATGCCTGAGATAAGCACATGATATAAAGAATATCGTGATTGTTGTATTCCAATTTAAAATTAAAATTTCTATATAGATGAAAAGAGCAGGGTTAGATTAGAGGAACCAGTTTTTTTTTATTAATAACATAACATGGCTGTCAAGTAATGAGACTGTGCTTATGAGGATAAAACCACATGGTTTACAGTCACAGTGTAAATGTTATATATTAAAGGCTGGGTACTCATGCACCACTGCTCTAAGTTTCCAATAAGTGATGTCTTTAGTTCGCTGCTAGCCACTGATATAAGTGCATGTGTTTATGCTAAGGCATTGGAGAATGATTAGCTTAAAAGTTAAGAAATGCATTAAATTTAAATTTTTGGTTAAATTGAACAAAACAGCAGCCAGATCTTTTGGTATGTTAACAGAGGTGTATGGGCAACGCTGCATGTCACATGCACATGTGTTTGAATAACACAAAAGATTTTTTGAAGATAAAGAGAATGTCGAATCGATGATCGTCCTGGGCGCCCATGCACATCAAAAACTTCTGATTAGGTTTGAGAAATTGAACAGATTGTTTGAAATGATCAACGATTCAGTATAAGAGTGATAGCAAAAATGTCTCCATTGATAAAGAGACAGTTGCACTAATTTTGCTTGAAAATTTGAATATGACAAAAGTGTGGGCCAAAGTTGTCACAAAACTTCTGACTCCCTGAGCAAAAGGAAAATTCCTAACAAATGTGGAGACTTTTTGGAACAAATTAAAGGGAACCCACATTTTATAGAAGTAGAGATTACATGCAGGGAAACTTGAATCTTCCAATTCAATTTTGAGACAAAACAGCAGTCAAAGCATTGAAAAACCCCATCATCACCAAGGATGAAGAGAGTACTACAAAGCAAGTCTAAATTCAAGGCCATGCAGATTGTTTTAAAGATGTAATTAAAGGTATAATTTTGGATAAGTGAGTTCCAGAGGGCTCAGTGGTGCATCAACACTATCCCAAACAGGTTCTAGAAAAACTGAGAGAAAAAGTGTGAAGAAAGAGACTGCAGTTGTGGAAAAAAGGTTTTGTTCTTCATCAAGGCAACATGCCAGCTTACACTGGGCTCTGGGTGAAGCAGTTTCTGATCCAAAAACAAATCACAGTGCTTGATCACCCTCCCTATTCACCTGATCTGGCACCATGTGACATTTTCCTTTTTCCTAAGATCAAATCCGTGCTCAGAGGAGCACATTTTGAGTCTGTGTCAGATGAACAACAGAGGTTCTGAGACAGAAAAAGGCCTGCTGCACTGCTTTGATCAGTGGACTGGAATTCTGTGGGTTTGTTAAACCAGAAGAGGAGTATATTGGAGGAGAAAGACTTTGAAAAATGCTTATTTTCAATAAAATTGTATTACAGCAATAGTCTAGTTTTTTAATAGCCATACCTCTTGGTTTGGTCTCAAAACATCTCTATACAACCCCCTCAAATGTGTTTATTTGGGTCCTCTTCTGTTCTGTGCAAAAATATATTTACTTGTAATGCATGCCATTCTGGTTATGTAATGAAAATGAATGGATGTAACAAACATGATTTTCTTTTTCCTTCACTAGATGGACAAAGAGCTCGGCTCAACAACCAGGTCCAAACTAAGATTCACAGGGAAGGTCCGTCTGTGCATTGCTAGGTACAGGTAGGTATATACAACACATAGTTAATTATTCACTTTATTATTATATTTATTCTAGTTTGAATTGAAAACAGAACTCAAACAAAAAACTGTATGTCAGTGCAGTATACAATGTACCATTACTGCTGCAAGCAAAAGCAAAGTTGTATTACTGCTGCAAGGAAAGTTATAGCAAGTCCTTACATTGTATAGAAGTATTAAATGTATTTCAGAGTAAAGGCTAACAGGAACTTATCATTAACATTACAGAAACCTTTGGACTAAACTGAAACAGTTTAATGTCTTAAGAGACGTTGATAATGAACAGGAGGGAAGGATTTTATTTCCTACTAATAGTGAAGTTAAAAGGCTAGAAAAGTCATAGACACATACTGCTGGGACTCTGCGCTTTCTCTCACAGAGCTTTAGGCTGTGGTCTTAAAGATGATTCAGTGTTTCTATCTCTATAGAAAATTACCTGTCAGCACAAAAAATAATTGGAATCCTCAGAGCACAAATATGAACAGGGCCAATGCTTTCAACCCACACTGTCCTCAGCTCGCTCTCATATTCGCTGAAAAAAACAAATCAATCACTAGAGAAAAAAAGTAACAAACGTCATATTTTCCAAGCAGCACTCAGCAAATCATTTTCCCTGACATGCCTATTAGAGAATTGAAGTGTTTGACATGAAAGATCTCCAGGGGAGAGGAATTTCAAGAAATATATGTAATTGTTTGACAGTTAAATTTTTTATTTGTTTTTCTGCTGTAGTTACAATCCTTATGATGGGCCTAATGAGCACCCTGAGGCAGAGCTCCCCCTGGTGGCAGGGAAGTACCTCTATGTTTATGGGACGATGGATGAGGATGGCTTTTATGAAGGTCTGTTGTGCTCTGATAATCCTCTAAACTTTTTTCCTCATTAGTACCATCAACCATCTCCTCCTTGTTTCTTAGGGGAGCTGCTGGATGGACAGCGGGGACTTGTCCCATCCAATTTTGTGGACTTTATCCAAGATGAGGAAACATCGTCCACCCAACAAAGGGACACAGTAGCTAAAGAACCTGGCTACCTCAACCACAGTAGCCTGGGGGCCCAGAGACATGGGGTGGGCACAGGAACGGGAACAGGCATAAGCAGCCTGCTGTGTGACAGTAAACTAGACTGTCTCAGCACCAGCAGCTTGGGCATGGACCTCCTGGGCTCCTCCAGCAATGGGACAGGAACCTTGGATGTCAATATTGACGAGGTTGGTGAAGACATTGTGCCTTATCCCCGCCGCATCAACCTAATTAAACAACTTGCCAAGAGTGTGATTATTGGCTGGGATGCTCCTGTGGTCCCGCCGGGCTGGGGCACCATCAGTGGCTACAATGTCTTGGTGGACAAGGAGCTGCGCATGAGTGTCCCCTACGGGGGCAGGACAAAGTCTCTTATTGAAAAGCTCAATTTGGCCACCAACACCTACCGTATCTCAGTTCAGAGCATCACTGACAGAGGCCTATCAGACGAGCTGCGGTGCACTCTGCTCGTGGGAAAGGACGTGGTGGTGGCACCTTATTATCTACGAGTGGACTGTATAACGCAGGTTTCTGCTGAGCTCTCTTGGATGCCCAGCAACAGCAACTACAGTCACACCATCTTCCTGAATGGCGCAGAGTATGACATGGTCAAAGCAGGAGGCTATAAGTACAAATTCTTTAACCTGAAGCCCATGACCGTTTACAAAGTGAAGGTTGTGGCGCAGCCGCATCAGGTGCCTTGGCAGCTTCCAATGGATCAAAGGGACAAGAGGGAAATCTCCGTGGAGTTCTGCACACAGCATGCAGGTCAGCCTTATAAACGTAATTCACATCACAACTTTTATCTGCTCAGTAAACCACAGCCTAGCAGTGACTGCATTTTACAAGTAAAATGAGGTTAATGGTTGCCCAGTACAGCCCAGGCTGGCCAGCTGATTCTTTTCCAGCAGTTCTCACATAGCTGTAGGGATGGTGGATTCAGACTGTTTGTCTATAATAATAATAATCTGCATCAGTTCAGGGTGAAATATTGCCATAAAATAAGATGCATATATCCAGGTGTGCAGAGGTGGTATGCTTGGGATTCCCCTAATCTGGAGTCATTTCTATCAGATGTGGTCTTTAGGTCAAGATCTGATCCAGGTCATGTGTATCATAAGCATTTTTATTATAAACTCTTGACATGTGGATGTAAGCAGTTTAGTCAAAGTAGCCAGAAGACTTCATTACTAAATCATTGATTTGGCTTTGAGTCTTATTTTACTTGTGTCTATTTTATGTGGGCTTAAGGAATCAAATTTAAGTGACATTATTTGACTCGAGAAGTCTAAAGTTTTTGAGGTAAAACCTGTAGTTGCTTTAAAAAAAAAATCCAGCAGATATTAATCAACATTACTCCTAATTTAGAGTAATGTGATTCATTTATTCACTTGGCAGATGTAAGGCTACGTTCATGTTAAGCTCCATTAAGTTTTTTTTAAATACCTGAGAAATATGTTTTGTTTGAAGATGAATAATGACCCTTTGTGTTTACTAAGTAATGAACTTTGTCATTGTTTCTGCAACTACAGTGTGTTTTGAGGGTTTTTCTTTGAAAACAGCTGCTAGCTGTAGCTTTTGATAAGGTTGATTAGCATGTCAGATAGAAACTGAGTGGCTGTGCAGATACTAATGACTTAAGACCATAGTTCAAGCTTCTCATGATAAACATAGATCATTGTTCTCCTGGTCCCACAAATGTGATTGCTTTCCTTGTGATCAAATAAAATGTTTAGGTTCAAAGTCATCAGATATTTCACAATGAAAGCCATCTGACAGTTTACATCCAACACGGCATTCTTTTATTAACACAGCCACAGGCTTTAAGCCCTTTACTTCTACAAACCTGACAAACATCTCAGCCATTTTCATTTTTCCCCAGCCACTTTTAGAGTGCCCTCAAGGATTTGTGTGTGCACTCCTGCGATAAGAAACATGCATGGCAGAAAAACAAACAAAAAAGGGCAATGAGAGAACATTAAAGAATCCATCCCAGAGTTAAGCTACATAACCCTAGAAACAAGAGTCTCTTGAAACCAAATTAGTTTAAATAGTGAGCATGGATCTCTGGGATTTCTTCTCCCTTGAGGCTTGTTGATGCTGAGGCTGTTGCCAGCGCTAACTTGGGTCTCACAGCCTGGCTGTCGTGCTGCTGCAAATATTTTAAGTGAGAATTTAATAGGAGTGATTCTCTCCACAGCCAGCTACATTTATGGCAATGAGTGTTTGGGGGTGTAAATTTGTAGTCACAGTGTAGTAAACCAGTTTTGCCTCTAACTTAAGTGTTGTTCATACATGTCATCTTATTGCTTCTTTAACATAACTTTAATTTTACATGAAAACAAATCAAAATGGACACTGTTTTAGTGCCAGAATAAGATTGTAGCAGTTCAGACAGGAAGAAACAAACAGGACAAAGCAGGGGGATAAAACGTTCAAGTAACGGCTAAAAGAGAAGGGGAAAAAGGAGGAGACACAGGTGGTACAGCCGATGTTTGAAGTGACATCTTCAGTTGGCAGCTGATCCGCTAACATGCTGAGGGTTCATTAAGTGATCTGTCTATTGAACGTGTTAATTTAGAAGTGTCTAAAATAGTCTCATTATCATAGTGGGAAACTGTTGTCAATATGAAAAACAGAGTGTGAAGGCATTATATCGGAGTTTTACTCTCAGTGTGTGTTCTCTAAACAAGTGTCTTCATTAGTCATTAGCTGTGCAACATTTTTATTATTTTAAGACACACAGGGCAGCCTCTGATCTCCTGCCTAGAAATCAGCATATGCTTTTTGGGTCTAATATAAATGAAAGTGGCTCCACTGAAACATTCATTTAAACACTAATTCCAGTCCTCAAAGGAGCGTGTTTATGACAGGCGGTAGTTTAGAAATGACAAGAGGAAATAAAATGTCTCAAAAGCCAATGCTGCTGTTCCAAGACTGTGTGTTTTGTCTGCTGACAGTCAGCGTAGAAATGTGATTAAGATTGCACTGATGTGGATTCTTGGACACACAAACAGCTGCACGTTGCAGCTCGGAGACACTGCTGACTGCATCTGCTCTCTCTCTTTCTTACTGTGTGACTGCGGGTTGGGCTGAGGGGGGTAGGGTGGGGGTGGGGGGAGCAGCACTGCACAGATGGCTATGTTGTTTAGTATGCAGGCAGCACTTACAGATTGTGGAAATAGCAAACTGTTTTTTATGCTCTGAAGAATATTGTCAGTGAGACTCTGGCTACAGGATATTTCTGTTCATACACTGATGGCTGAATGTTGACAAACTCAATATTACGCCTGAGCTTGATGCACATGTAAGTGAATCTCAGGATTCACAGAATGAACCTGCACAGACATGAGTCAAAATATCCCAAAGTCATCTTACAAATGACAACATAAGAATATAACCAGATCTGTTATTAAGTGTCACTGACTACCACAACACATACCATCTCTTCATATATCTCATTCACTTTACATGGTTTGGCCTTATATAGTGCTTTTGAATGTGAGATCTGTAATGCACTTCCCTTGAATTTAGATTATCCTTATTTCATACCTCTGTAAAATGGTGATAGGACTCTGTAGCATCAATGTCAGCAAAACAGAAATCTATCTAATACAGTAATAATAATGTTACAGCTACTGTTGGGATATTTTTCCTATGCTTATTCAGTGTATGTATGGCGTTCTTCAGGGCCTCCTCATCCTCCCCAGGAGGTGCAGGTTCAGTGTGGTCAGACGCCTGGCGTCCTGCAGGTCAGATGGAAGCCACCACCTCTGACGCCTTCAGGAACCTCCAACGGCGCCTGTGTGATTGGTTACGCTGTGTGCACAAAAGGACAAAAGGTACCTAATGTCAAAACAACTAATGTACTCATTGTAGTGTACAGTTCTTTAAACAGAAAGCCTCTGCCTCCCTCAATGGAAGCTACTATTAGTAGAGTTTTATTGCCATCTCCTGGAGAAAATTTATACTGTTGGCGCCTTCAGGGATGAGTATTACTTAAGAAATAACCTCTGAAAACAAGAGGTGCAGCAGGCTCAATGGCATTGTGTCACTTTGACATCTCTTTTCCATTGGCAGCTGTTGCTATTGTGTTTGTGTGACAGTATTATGGAAGTAAACAAGCCTGACGTGGATGTGAAACTTGTGCTGCTTATTTTTTTATTCTAAGAACTCAGAACAGACTTTTTTTTAGCAGTTTTGTTTTCAAAGGAGGCAATTCTTCTCAGTCAAAAGATAAGGTAGCTACTGAGACATGCAGACATGTTTGTGTGATTGTTTAAAAGCATGACCTTGTGTTTGATGACATTTTGAGCTACCCTGTGGTTATGACTCTTTGGTTCTTTGTGAATGCAGATAGCAGAGGTCTTATACCCCACAGCAGACTTTGTGAGCGTGGAGTTAAACAGGATTCAGTGTCTGGAGGCCCGAGAAGTCATTGTAAGGACGTTGTCAACACAAGGGGAGTCCCAGGACTCGCCCGTGGCCATCATCCCGCACAATCTCTTGGGCTCTCCCCACCTTTCACGCAGGACCACAAGTCATCCTATTCCCCAATCAGTGCATTCACAAACCCACCCTCCTTACCCATCAACATACCCGCCCAATCACCCACAGCCACAAGTTCAGCCTCTGCCTCGAGCCCAACCCCATACACTGCCCCACGCACAGCCACACTCTCAGCCTGGCCGTCATCCCCCTCCCCATCCCCAGCCTCAGCCTCAGCCTCAGCCTCATTTTCAGCGTCACCCCATGCCCAAGTCCAAACCGTTAGTAAGTGCCAGAGAGCCAGAAACCAAAGAGCATGAAGTGGGCCTACGGTCGACCCCGCACTGGGAGCGATCCCCCTCTCCGCTGCCTCCAATGCGCGGACCAAACCTGGAGCCACCGCACTTCCAGCCACGGCGATCACCCTCTCCTCAGAGGATCCTGCCGCAGCCTCAGGGAGTCCCCATCCCCAACACCATCGCCAAGGCCATGGCCAGGGAAGCTGCCCAGAGAGTCTTTGCCGAGGGCAACCGGGTAAGAAGGAATTTAATTTTCATACAGTATTTTTCTCAACATGAGTGAAAATATATAGAACTGAGCCTGGAAACTGATTTTTCATTATGCTTTATGGTTGTTGAGAAGAAAAGACAGCCTTAGTTGTCTCAAAACCAGCTATGGGTTGCACCAGCTCTGGGTAAATTCAGATGTGCCTGGTCTGAATGTAAGTTCTTATTTATGACAGTTTCACTCTACCACCATCTAAAGTGATGCACGAGCTGATACAATTTCATTCATTCGTTTTCCATGAGTGAGAATAATTCCCACCATCCACTGTTAAACTAGCCCATGACGATTTTATCACACCATGTCAGCGTTGTTACTTATGCTGGCCCTAGGTTTAGGCTGTAGGCTTTGGAAATCACCTATGCAAAATGCTTTGTCATATTTTGCATACGCTTTCAGTACTGTTTGAGGATTAATGGCAGTTAGCAGAAGTATTTTCAGCTGTTAGCCTGTTTAGAGACAATTAGACACAAGAGGCAGCCCTGCAACAAACACTAGGTCAAAAAATGCTTTTAACTGATTGATTAGATTAAGTAAAGTCTCCATGGTGCAATCAAACAATGACACAACATGAGTTACAACTTAAAAAGTTTCAACATAGGGTTTAGTGTGGACTTTACACAATAACCTAAGACATAACTTACACATAGCTGGTGCAACTGGCTGCAGGTTGCTTTAAAAAACCTTTATCACAACTACATTTATTTTTGATTTCAAGATAAAAAAAAAATAGACATGTAAACAAAATAGCATGAACTAATCACAACCATAGATTACAAATACTCCACATTAACTGTATTTATATGTTTACATTAGGTTTGTCAAAAGATTGACAATTTTATTCGCAATTGATATAGATTGAAAATTAAGGAGCAGTGGTGGATCATTAAATCTGCAGGGAGACGCTGTTGCAGCCGTAACCAAAGTGTGTTGAAAGGGACAATCAACGCATGTGATCAGTTGCGATTAAAGAATGTTTGTGCACTATTTTTGGACCTTAATCAGTTGAAATTAACTCAATCTTGACAGCCCTAGTTTACGTATTACGTAACATATCAGTCAGTGTTGAGATGTGTACAGCTAATGCAAACCCTTAAATTAAAAAAAAACAAAAACAAAACATTTGCACAGGTCTGGGTCAGGTAAAAAAAAAATACAACATAAAAACATCTAATTTAAGTAACTCAATTGATAGTTTTGCCAGATTCATGATAATGTAGTTTAACAGTACCTTTGGAGTATTTTTTCAACCGGGATGTTGAACATATTTCTTCTCAGGTGGAGAAGAGGAACATCTTTAGTGACCGAGGAAACGCCCTACAATCGCTAAACTCTGACGAGGAGGAGGATGGCTATGATTCTCCTCATGCGAGGAGGAGAGGAGCCTCGGTGGATGAATTCCTCAGAGGCTCAGAGCTGGGCCGACAGGTACTTCAATGAGCTGTCCTGTTTTGATCAGTGAGCATTTGTAGCTCCTTTCTATTAAGAACATATAGCAAAGGCTTATGGCTGCAGCTGTCAAAAATACAAATGTATGTTTTTCCTATAATTTTCATACTTAATTGTCAAAATTTAAAGTGAAGTAAAAGGACCATAAGGTAACAAATGCAATTTTTGTTTTTGGGGAAATTGCATTCTTTCAGTTCCTATTGTTTAACTTATCAAGTATATTAACAGCTCACAGGTCATTGCTACCACCACATTTTGGCTTTGATCTTGAGCAGTAAATTAAACACAAGGATGGACCCTGCAGCCATTACACTAGTTTACATACATCGCTATCAAAGGCTGAAGAAAATCCTTTATGTAGGCCAACCCACTGGAGGTTATAACTGAACTGTAATGGAGGTGTCCATCATCATTTGTGGTAATCAGTCAGTGCCGTGGTAGTGTGAGAACATACCTCTCTTCATCACTGGCTCCTGCTAACAGTTAAACCCCAAATATATTATTTACTTTAACAGCAAAATAATCAAGACAAATATCTTGTGTATGTTAATCTTCTTGGTAGAAACACAGATTCTGATTCTGTGTCTTGGTCTGCTGAGAATGTAAATCCTCTGTTTTCTCTGTCTTGTCTTCCCTCAGCATCATTACCATCACTACAGCCACAGTGAGGAGTACCACACAGAGAGCAGCCGGGGCTCTGACCTGTCTGACATCATGGAGGAGGACGAGGAAGATCTCTACTCTGAGATGCAGCTGGAGGAGGGTCGTAGGCGCAGCATCAACTCTCACAACACTCTTAAGGTACACACTGCACACGTTCACTCTGTAGTGGTCAGTGGGGAGGATAGACATTTATGAAGAGGGAGAGGGGGGGGTCTTACTCTCTCACACAGGCTCTACAACCAGGCCCGCTGTGGCTTTGCCTGGCTGAGCTCCCCCGCCTCACGTTAGCTGAATCAGCCTGTCTGCCCCAGCCTGCTCCTCCACCCTGCCCCTGCAGCACTGCTTTACTCATTCAAGGCTGAGCTCTTGGGAATGGCTGTGTAAACATAACTGTACAGCATGTGAGTGGGGAAGGCTATAAATGAATAGCATTAAAATTTCTATGGTTTAAATTGCATTTTGATAAAAAAAAGTAATCTTATAACTGGTATTATGAAACATTAGAGCACAAATTATTGTACTGTACTGTATTAAAGGGTCATGGCATATGAAGTGCATATGGGAATCTCATTTAAGTGAGTACTTAAATGGAAATATTCACTTTTGTTTATGTCTGTCATGTCCCAATGTTTTAGTTTTCAATTGTCGATGTAAATGTAAACATTGTTGGTACATGATCTTGTCCTCATTTGGTCCGTCCCGGGGATGTGTGGATGTAAAGCCAAGATCTGCCATCACTGTAGCAAAGCACCGTGTTAGAGTGATAGGAGCTGTAATGGAGGATTGGTTCTCAGTATTGTAGCATATCTGCCATCTTAAATCAATACTAAATAACTGCAAATTAGGTTGGATTTTTTGCTGGTTTTGTCCAATTACCTGTGCAGTATTGTGCTATTATAAGGGCTATTTATTGGTGTATTTGTGCTTTGAATACACCAATGCTGCATCCAGTTTTTTGTCTCTTCATAGTCTGTTTGTAAATCACTGTTGCAAATTATCCATTCTGTATGAATATTATTTATTTATTAAAAACATGTAAAGGATTTTTACATTTGAAGTAGATATTTTTAATACAAAGTTTAAGTTTTTCCTGCTATTGTATTTGTGAGCTCATAGAAAGAAGTTGTGTGTGTATTTTCACATCTGAAATGTTGCTGAACAAGTGTCCTAATGTAGTGTCTTTAGCAGAAGACCCATTGCTCACTTATGTTCCTGTTCTACTGAGCTTTTTATGATTTATTTGTTCATTTCATCCTCAGCAATGTTTTTATTAATCCTTTAGCTTTTACTTATGAAGTCTGTCTCTTTTGGTTTGATTATTTTTAATTTCTCACCTGTAAAATTTCCTTTTCCTCATTTAACTTTATGCTCACTGTGTTTATCAATTCCTTCTCCATATTTGAGCCTTCACAGATTCCTGTTCAGAGCATGCCATTTCCTCCTCACGGAATGAGACTGCATGTTTTACTACATTGCCACAAATAACTAATTCTGTCTTTATTTTGTCTTTTCCCCCATTTGTTCTATTCACACACTGTGTTGTTTCCTGCCTGTTCTAAAACCTCCAAAAACTTTTCAACCCCCTTCACAAAATCTTAACTGAACCTTGTGAAAAATACTGACTATTACTGAACTGTGAAATTGTGGAACCTGATCATGACTGAAGGCTTATTACAAGCGTCAGGACTTAGCTGAGGAAAGAGACTGCTGGGACCTCCAGAGGGAGGTGGTGAAGCAGAAGTCGCTCCGCAGCAAGCGCCTCCACAGCATCCCTGAGGTGGCAGAGGAAGAATCGGACTGTGTAGATGGCATGGGCCAGCACCTTAGCTTTGAAGACAGTGGGCGGCCGGGGACGCCACACACTCAGAGGAAGATGTACCCCAGGAACAACCACATCACCCCCAACAAGAGCACCCGCTACCTGCAACGCCAGCGTTCCTCCCCTCGCTTCACTGACAGCCGCTACTACTACAACGCAGATGAGCGCAGCTTAGGAAGACTCAACCGCCAGAGCACTAAGAGTCCTGACAGTGGTTTGGACTGTGGCAGCGAGGAGGAAGGCTCCTTGGGCCGGAGTCATCGAGGGTATTATGCTCATGGAAGCCCCATGCGGGGGCCAGTGCACTTCATCCACTGTGAAGGCCCTGTAGAAAGGAGAGCGCTGGCTATGGGCCGTAAAAGGACTCTGACCCGGCAGTGCAGCGTGGAGGAGGACTATCCAGGGACTTCAACCAAATCGGTACACACGGGTGACTTTAAGAACAGGGAGCACTTTGGGCCTGGTCGTGAGCGTAACTACTCCAGGGAAGGGGCACTGAGCGAGGGCCGGCTGAACGAGCTGGACAGGGCCTATTACAGCCCCCACAGGGAGGCTAGGGCCCACTCTATGTCCAGGCTCAACCGGGACCAGCCGCTGGTGTGTGATTCAGACTTTCTGCTGTACTTTTCATCAGCAAGCTGAAGCCATTCTTAATGTCGTCTGTTTTTATTTACAACCCCCTCCCTCTCTTTATTTGGCATTTTGTTATCACACGCTCATGATTAGTCTCATTTAATGTTTTCTTTTGTGTGAATTATGTCGTTTGTATTCCGATTGTCAGGTGGATTTTAAAGTATAGTTTTTAATTACCTAAAGGCCATTTAACAAAGTTTTGACTTCTCATGTCTTTGAGGGGAAAGGTTTCATTAAGATTAAAGTGTCTGTGTGGTTCATGGGGGCTGCTGCTCCTGTACCTTCTTCTCCTTCGCCCTCTGCTAGCTGCCAGTCTCATTTGTTGCTCTTCATGTGTCGCCCTCTAGACCTGCAGCAGTAACACTGCACCTTGTGCTTGGAGCTTTATTTCTGCAATTCCAGCCTCTCATTGCTTCACATTCAACATCTGGATCAAGACTTTTGCAGCCTGCAATGATTCATATAGTCTTCAACTCATGCGCATTGTCTTGCTTGTGTTTTTCACTTGTTTCAGTTAAAAAATCTCATGTTCATCATATTTATTTATTTATCAAATGTTTGAAGTTGTTATTAAAAGCCCCAGGCTGAGGCTGTGATGGCTGGCTGTCTAAACACATATTCATCCTTTCTTAGTCAAACACATCCTCAGCTTTCACTCTGTTTTATCTCATCCACTCTTTCTTTCCTCTCATGACCTTTGCGTTCTGTTCCCATACAGGCTGACATGCACAGAACAAAACAAACCAAAAAAATGGTCTTTAGCTAAACATCTGACTCTTCCTTACCCTCAGTTCATGTTGTGTTGGGGTTGATTTGGTTTTATGGTTTGTTGGGTTTCCTTTATTATTTTGTGTATTTTTTTTAAATTATTTTACCTCCTTAAGGACAAATGGAAGCCATCATTTGCTCTTATGGTTTTTCGGTTCTTTTAACAGAAATGTGGGATTCTTTTTATTTTACATTTTCTATTTAATAAACAAAATAATGCTGCAGGTTTTGCATTTCTAACCCCTAATCTGTTGTTCTTTTACTCTAAAGATCATTGGAAACTCATCACATGGAAACGCTGATCGTCCAGAGCACTCAGGGAGGAGGCTGGTTCACATCGGCAACCCCCCTCAGCAACGGCCCATCCCATCCATTGGTTAGTGAGGTCACCACATGAGGAGACGCCTCATCCCCACCTGCAGGGCCACTGATGTTTGTGCTATTTATACCATGTGTTTCCTTTACCCATGTAAGCTGAGCCGTACATCTCTCCCATAGAGCTTAAACAACCACATAGACCCTTATTTTGTGGGGTGTTTGCACACCCTTTAGCTCTCCATCCTCACCAGCTGGAATCGTCAGATGTTCACACGCAGTTTTGCAGGAAAGTTCTCCCAGATACCATCCCTATGCCTGTGTTTACTGTGGCTTAATATGTTAACATGACTACCCAATTTGACCTCCACGCAACAGTGCAAGCATTGCTGTTTTACACCCAGTGACTCCAGAGTGAATCCTGTTGCCTTGTACACCTTCCCACCTCAGGGCAACCTCATCATCCTTCTGTCTCAGCATGAGTGAATGGGCCATGGGGTAGACCAGAGTGTGTATGTGGGGGATCTCTGACCGTAACGTTGTGATTGGTGTCTTCTGTAGAGATCACCATGGACAGTAACAGTGAGGGGAGTGAGGGGAACCTCTCACCCGTCAAGGAGGATGTTTACTATGGCAGTGTAGCTCGGCGCAGGATATGGCGGTCTTTGTCCTCAGAGGATCAATATGGTATGTGGTGCAGCTTCTCTCCAAGGTGACAATTCAACTTGACAAGGTCAGAAAAAGGCCAATATTGCAGTGATATCATGGTGGTCTTTGAACTGTGATGGACAGTTAGCTTTTTTTGTTTAGCTTAGCTTAGCTTAGCTGAATAAAGCTGACAGGGGAAGACAAGTCTGGCCACTTTCCCCGTTGCTGGAGAATGAAAACCCTTTCCCTGTATGTTCTCCTACCCCCTTAACCCCAAGAAACCCTGACTCACTCACTCTCCCCATTCACCCTCCATTACCAATCCACTCTCTCACCCCAACCTCCACCTAAACCTCACCTCCCCTCCAGGTTTTCCTCCACCATCCCCTTCTTTCCTTCTCTTCCCACCTTCATGAGCCAGCAGCCTGTTTTTGGTGTTAGTTTGCATGAACCGTTTACAGCACAGTGAGAAGGAAAGACACGTTAGTGGATGAGATGTTGCATTCTTGCCTTGTTGGTATCACTTGGTTGCATTTTCATTTACTTTACCGCCATCAAAATCTAACACATTTTACACCAGTGGAGCACATTCTGCATATTTGAAAAAGCATTTCTCAGTTGCATAGGTTGGCATTGGTTGCATTATCTCCGAGCCATTAACCAGACTTACAGCCTGCCATTGAGACATTTAACATGGTGATCCATGAGAAGCATGGGGAACTGATATCAGGTTCATCCCTTCCCCCTCACTGTCCCTGATATCTGCATTGCTAGGAACTGCTGGGGCATTTGATTTGTAATCCTTCCTGGGAGCGTGCCACCTTTCCCTTGTTTTTCGCTGCACATTATTTCCAGATGCAGCCTTCAAAGCATGACAGCACACCTGCATTTGATGTAGGAATGCTCTCCTAATCATGTTTAATCCCAGAACAGCATGCATGTTGATCAGCCTCTGTGAGATAAGGCAGTGAAACAGCAATGAACAGTAGTGCAGTGTTACTTGTGTCCTCCTGGTGTGCATAGTTATTCAGTTTCCCCTGCATCCCGACAAACTGCTTGACCTGTGTTTTCCTGTCTGTGCTGTGTTGTACTGTATGATGTCCAGTGACTGTCACACCAGCAAACAGAGATGTGTGAACGAAGAACCCTGCTGTACTGAGTCGTTATTGTGCAAGCATTCTTTGCTTTTAGCGCTCAAACACAACACGAGCCTCTTTTTTTCCAACTGATGGACATTAAAAATACAAATCTAAATTACAGCATTCGATCTTTGGCTCTTTTTTCACACATGAATCTCATCACCCTCTCCCCTGTCAGCTCTAACAGAGAGACATCTTCTGCTCTCATTGCCTCTGCAGCCAGCGTGGCTGTAAAAGGCTGGTAGTAGCAGCAGAGGCCTCCTCTATGTTTCAGACGGCTATAGCGGGCGAAGGCACGGGCGGGGACGGCGTTCCCTGGATTACTACGAGGAGTCGGAGCTGGATGAGTTGACCCGGGTGTTCGTGGCTCTGTTTGACTATGACCCCATGTCCATGTCTCCCAACCCGGATGCTGCGGATGAGGAGCTGCCATTCAAGGAGGGCCAGATCATCAAGGTGATGTCTCACACACCCACAGATAAAATATGCTCTAAAATGGCTAGATTTTCTATTCTGTTTCTATATCTGTATCTTTGTCTGGATTCTATGTCATGTCCACTGCTCCTCTATGCCTTTCTTCCCCTGACATTTTGTCTTCTTCAGGTGTTTGGGAATAAAGACAAAGATGGCTTCTACAGGGCAGAGATCAGAGACAGAGTGGGGCTCATCCCCTGTAACATGGTCTCTGAGATCCAGACGGAGGATGACGACATGATGGACCAGCTCCTCAAACAGGGTTTCCTGCCACTCAACACTCCTGTGGAGAAGTTAGGTGAGAGCTCTCTTCTCTTACAGATTCTTAAGTATGCTTTGGTTTTTACTTTGCCCTTTATCTTCTGTGTCTTTCTGGACTTCTCAATGCTCCACTGAGCTGTCTTTTACTGACTATGTTCTCCTTTTCTCTGCTCTCTCCACCTAATTGGGTTTCTCTGCTTTCCTGTGAAGTGAACTGTGACCGTTTCAAAGATGGGCGCTCAATAAATCGCAGGTCCAGAAAGTCTAAGAGAGGTCTGTGTCCAGTGATCTGCTTCTCTGCTTCATCTCTAATGCTTTACCTCCCTTCATCTTATTCATCTTTGAATACTCCCTTTTTGCACTGTATACTGTCAGTTAGTTATTCCTTAGCCTGACACACACCAAAATTCCTAAAATCTTAACAGATTTTAAAAATGTGAGAGACCCCACACATGACGACCAGAGTCTCCACTCTCAAAACTCAAAATCTTGCACTGTCAAACACGACTTCAGAGAAAAGAAATATAAACTATCATCAAGCTAAATATAGCTAGTGGTTAGCCACCTGTTACATCTAGCAGGTGGCAATTTCAGTCCAACTTCTCTCCTTGTCAGTTTGATTGTAATATGTTTACAGGAAATCCAGATCCAGATTATCCTGTAGTGTGCACCCCACCTTAAACTGTGAACATAAGAACAATTTACCTTGAAAGCCAGTTGATCAAACTGCAAAGAGTGGACCTGCACATCCATAACAACCTTTCTGATTGAGAAAGTTTTAGAATAGTTCATACCAATAAGCCTTTTATGTCTTTTCCACTTCACAGAAAGAAACAGGCGGAGTGGCCGTCAACATCCAATGTCCACACGGAGAATGGTGGCTCTGTACGACTACGACCCTCGAGAGAGCTCCCCTAATGTTGATGTAGAGGTACCGTCCTCTTTCAGCTCCAGCTTTTCACTTTGTCTCAATCATTCTCTGTTACCATCACCATGTTAACAGATGCATAAAATCTAAATGTTTCAGGTGTCAAAGCATAATGATAAATGTTACTTTTGTAGTTTAGTCAATAATGTACGGACAGGAATAGTTTAGGAATGATTCATTTTGTTGCCAGGATCAATTATAGATTTGGAAGCATTGATTCTCTGCTACCAACTAACTAAAAGGGCAAATTTCCCTATCAGAACCTCTAAAGCTCACTATTTAGCCCATTAAATCTCATTTGTTTCACTGTAAAACAGCATTTTAAGGAAGGGCTGAACAATAAATTGCATTTTCACTATCATCAAAACAACATGCACCATAAACACAACACAAAACCACACCTTCCTTAGAATTTAATCTTATCACAAAGGAATTACATCTGAAGCTGGCATAAATAAAAACAGATTAATAAAACTGTGAGATTAAAAATGTAAATAAAGATAAAAGAAGAGAAGTTACACAGCCCAGATAAAAAAACAATTATACTGTACTTCTACCACATTGAGCCAGAGGCTGAAATAGTTTTAAAACAGCACAGTAAAGCACATCTTTAAAAGTGCTATGCATTGTAAATATGTAAAATAGCTGGTAGTGAATAATCAGTGTAAAGAAGAGGGTAAAACACAAGTTTTTTTCAGTCTAAATCAGACTTATGCAGATACTTAAGTGTCATGCATATAGAGCTTGTCACTGGTTACAAGGATAAAAGCTGTTGATTGCTGCGTTTTTGGTCCAGGCATTCTGTAAAAGTGGCCAGAGGGAAAAAAAAAATGAAGATCTTAGAAAAATAAAGACTGCATGAAAAGCAACAAAAGCAACCATTTTATGAAAAAGTGTAAACATTAGCCCTGTCAAATGGAGCTCTGGAGACAATGGCCATGCATTCAGGACATTCAAAGGGAACGTTTATTTTAATTATGTTGTAAGACGTACTTATCAACAGTATGTATCCTGTGCACAGCCAGTTAAATCCAGTACAATCTCTGTTTGAAGAGGCCAGCTAAAATGCCTACACTGAATCTTGACAGACTGGCTTGACAAATGCTGTTGGCTCTCCAAAGCCGCCTTCTTCCACAATACATGACATGAGCGCCAGTTTCATTATAAGCAGGCTAATGTTTGCTTGCTTTTTGAGTCATATGTCCCTTTAGACTTACCGTAGCTGTTGTAAAGCAGTCATCGTTGCTGTAGTCTGGCTTGCTGTGCTAATAAAGCCAGTGTCATGGCAGGAGAAGTTACACCCTTTGTATATGTTTATTGCTTTCTTAATTTTATTTTTTTCTTACAAAGTTTATTCAGTTAGACAAACCTTGAAATTCTGAGTACACATGTAATGCTGAATCTGTCAAAATATGTATAACTTCAGTATGACGGCTTTTAACCTATGGTTCAGACCTCACTGGTTGTAGCAGTGCAGCAGTTTTTTAAATTATAATAAATCTAAAAGTCAAGATCATGAGGTTAATTTCTTTGCCTTCATTTGATTCCCAAATCAAGACGCTGGTAACTGTTGCTAACCATTGCAGGGTGGGAATTTAGCACCCACTGCGAGCCAAACAGGTGTATTTTTTAACAGTGTCAGGTGACATTTATCAGCCACTGGGTTTGAACCAATGTATTGTTTGTCTAAAGTCCAAGATAGTTAAATAAAGATGTAATTTTGACGTGTGACTAAAGAAATTGTACAAAAAACGTTTGATTTGTCAAGTACAGGACAAATTGTCTGAAAAACGGAGTATAAAATGAACAACAGTTTAGATCATTTATACACCAAATTCCTCTCATTGAATAGCCTATAACCTGACTACTACAAGTCTTGATTATTATACTATACCTCATTAAACAATGCTCCTTGTTTAAAAGAGTGGCTGGTAAAAAAACAAAAACAAAAACAAAGTTTGCCTGGAAAATTTTTGACTGGCCACAGTGGCAGTTAGACAGAAAAGTTAAATTCCAACCCTATCTTATTGTTAATGTGGACTGCATTTTTTTATGCAATGTAATGATATTTTAAAAATGTGATTAAAATGAATTAATTTTGATTGATAAATTAATTTCAGCAATTATTTACAGTTTAAAAAAATAAATTAAAGGATAGTCCTATTTACTAGACTGTATTAGTACTGCAATGTTAAAAATTGTTTTTGCAAATTTTACATTTTCCCTCCATTCAGGTCTGATTGTTTGGTTTTAACTGATGTACGTCACAAAGACATCAAAGAAAAAATGTACATACATAAGCCCTTTAAACCTGTAGTTTTTGAACAGACTGAATGAGATGTAATGTGCTAACAAGTGAGTGTTAGTGATGCTGGAAGGCAGGTTTTGCATTCAGAGTCATATGAGCTGTTTCACCAAGCTTCCTGCATTCATGTCAAGCTAAACTAATATCATCCAGCTGAAGTTTTCTCATTAATCCAGAGATTAAAAAAGATCCTAAACAAGACAATGTTAAACTGTTCTTCAGTTTGGTATTATGGCTAACATGTTAGAAGGTTAGGTTGAGTGAGTGGTTACAGTTAGTACTGTTTAAGCTAGAGGACTGAATTACTCTCCCGTGCTGTTTTTTGCCCTCCCCCGTTTACTTACTCTCACCTTTTCATTGGCAATGCCACCGACACAGTATGAGGGCAACAGACTAAATGAGGAGGTGAGTGAGGGTGAGAAGGGTACGCTACTGTCTGGTTGTGTGTGTTTCCTCCCCCGTTTGTTGGACTGCAAACGAGGAGGTGGGACTGGATGAAGGGCCACGGCCCTCTGTCCCTGGTGGTCATGACACAGCCCCTCATGCATTGCCTGAGCCAGCACCTCCCCTCCTCGGTTTGGTCTTTTGTGTCAACCTGTCTCCCACATACTGTACATACGCTCTGTTTGGTCTGTGTGGTTTGGAGAATCCCATAGGACCGATGTGCTACATGTGTTGCAATCCTGTCTTCAAAGATCCAACACCTGATGCATTTACAGTTGCAACAGTCCATCTGCCGAGACTGAATTGACATTCCTGTTTAAGATGCATCACTTTGTTTTGGAGAAGGAAGCACAGCATTTCAAACTCATAAAACCCCAGTGATTATTTGATGTTCTGGAAAGTTTTCAGCTCACTTCAATAACTGTAAACTACAAGAAAAGTACACCAGATCAGATGTTTCTGAAGACTTTTTCTTCTTTGACAGGCTGAACTGACTTTCTGTGCCGGTGATGTCATCATGGTTTTTGGTGAAATTGATGAAGATGGCTTTTACTATGTAAGTCCCAGAGTTTCTACTTTCACATCTGTGTTTTACCCTAGCATAATTACTCCTTACAGATGCGCTAGAGTCAAAAGTTTAACTGAAAACACATCTTCTGAACTAACCAATATACTTTAATGATAGTGTAAATAAGCTTAATTCTTTGGCATCAATTAGCAGCATGTTAGTTATTTTTTTCTGCAATGTTAAGATGAAACATACTATCATGTATAGTAAAATGTATGTAGGCTATAAATAAAAAGCCTCTGCTTCTGCCTCTGGAAAACAAGCTTTAACCTCAGTCTTTCAGCATGATATTATGTATGTGGCTATCAAATAAATTTTCTGCACTAATTAGGAGGATTCTCACATGTGGACAGGCCAAGTGATGAAAAAGTGCAGTTGATAGAATTTGTAGCCAAGTATTCATATATTTTCTAGGTCACAAAAATCAAGTGTAAAATGAGAAACTTTCTCTTACTTCTGAGAATAATGACCTGACCCTTTAACTTGTTTTTAAAGCTACACTCACAAAGTAAATTAGTGGCTGCTAACATTGTAAACTGTTTTGGTGCCATTAGACAGGATCTAAAAGGCAGGAAAGAACTGTCCTCTCTCACCTCATCTTTGTCTGACAGCAAGTATTAGTAGGGCTTAGTCCTTGCAGGTATCTTAAAGTTCTCAAATCTCTAAGCAGCCACAGCTTGGGCTGATAGCCTCTCTTTTTAACAAGAACATGCTGGATATGATCTTTTGTTTCATCATTGCATTATCATCAGGTCGCAATGCCAGTAACTGTGTCAAAAGGCCATAAAAATACATCCACCTTTCCATTGTGCAACCATGCCACATAAAAATTTGAGACGGAGCGGCTTTTTCCTCCAATTGCTGACAAATCCTTCATGTTGTTTTTCTTCCAAAGATCAAAAACCTATGAAGAACCATCTTCTAATACTCCCTGATTTAAACTCCCAGTGAACTTACAGATGAAAAAAACTGCTGTTTACCTCTGTTATGTCACAGGATAAAGAGTATTTAGAGCTGGAAGGAGGCTGGAAAGCTTCTTCGGTGTTTTCTCTATTTGTGGAGCCATCTTTTTATGAACCACTGGTGTCACGGTTTGAAAAGGCGCAAGTTAAAGAACTACTTGTGGGTTATATGTTTAACATGAATACCAAACATTGTCTGGTACCAGCTGTTAAAATTTGCTAATTGTGAAATTAATTGTTAAATTCCTTTTTAAAAGTAAAATGTTTTACTTACAAGAAGGAAGTTAGAGGAAAAGCTTCCATTTCAGGGTGCAGATAGCCTGGTGCGCTGGTTCCCAAAGTGGGCCGTGGGCCGTGGGCCCCCCAGGGGGGCGCGGGGCATGACAGAGGGGGCGCGGCGTGGCGCGGCAAGGCTAAGCAACACCAGCTGATGACTTCAACACTGCAGAAAAAGAGCAGTTCATTGATGTCCCCTCAGATTCAACAATTTTATTGCAGTTCAAGTCTAAGATATTTTTTGCATTTTGGATTGGAGCGGAAAAGTAGTACAGTATCCACTGCTAGGCTTGAAAGCCTTGATGACACTCTTTCCTGTTGCAACATCCTACCAGTGTGAGATCTGTTTTTTAAGACGAAACAAAAATCAAAGCTGGATATTAAAAATGAACAGACATTGGCAGTCTCAGAGCTGCACCCAGGACTCAAGAAGATCTGTAACATCAAATAAGCCCACAGTCATCACTGAGATTATTTAAGTTTTTTATTTTCAAGGGAATTGTTCACCTTCAGATAGTTCGATTTTTAAAACTCAAATTTTTAGGCTAAAATTCGAGAAAAAAAGGAATTTGCAAATATGCTAATAACAGTGTGTTTGTAGTATTTGCATGTTTGCGTTTGCATTTTTTTACATGTTGATATGTTGGGGGGGGTTGAAAATATTTTCACCTGCCAACGGGGTGCTCGACAGAAAAAAGTTTGGGAACCACTGGCCTAGTGGTTAGGTCATACCCATGTCCCATGTGGGTGACCAAGGTTCAAGTCCAGCCAGTGGCTGACTGAGCTGAATGTTCATAAGTCATTTACAGTGGGTCGCTTAAATTATTGTCTTCTATTTTTATTGTTTGGATAGTCTTAAACTTCATTATACTTGTTGTTACAATAGTTCAATATTGTCTATGTGCTGGTAGCATAAATTTAAGCTTGACAGGACATCAAGTCCACTGTTTCCCTACCAGGAAAGAAACTGAGCCAGCTCTGTCTCTGTGTGTTTAGTGCGAATGAAGATACAGGAATTCTTTTCGTCACGATACAGGGTGGGAAATCAGCACCCACCACCCATCCATAGCTGATGTTTTATGCAGTGTCTGGTGAATTTGTTAGTCATACCAGCCAGACAGCCATGACTGATCAGAAGCAAGCTGTGACGGTGACTCTAGTCAAAGAAGCGGCTGTAAATAAGATAATTCCCCACAGTGTTATTGATTAGCACTGGCATAACTCTGCTAAAACTCCAGGTATTTTCATAAACACATTTTATTTCAGATAAATGTTTCACAAGAAAAGTCCCTCGCTGTAAAAATGCCAAAGGGCTTTAAACATGAAACAACTTAAGCAGGATGCATGGTGTTGTGAGCCTTAGCAACTAAACACAATAGATGTCTGAAGCATGAGCAGGGACACAGGAGAGAAACAACACTTTTCAACAGTAACATAAAGCTGTGATATTTTCAGATCATTCTAAAACAATACGATGAGAACCACATCAACCCCATTGTCATGTTTAGCCCTGATTTGCAACAGGAGGGATTTTTTCCCTGTTACATGCTGGATATCAGTGAAACTGATGGAGAACACCATCAGATTCACTCACTTTTAATAACTTGTTATAGCCTTTGATATGTGATAAACTTTGAAATGTTGTTACCAAGGCCATGTTTTCTTCTGGTTCTCATCACTTCACAGCTCTGTTTCTCAACTTCAGTCAGTATTTCTCCCTCTCCTGACCTGTTTTTACTCTCTTTGATACCTTGCAGGTTTATGATTAAAACATTCTCTTGGGTCTCAAATCAGCAAGTTGCTCTTTAAAAGGGGACCTGGAGCTTTATTCGGGCTCTTTATTCAAGCCCTGCATCTCCACCAAATGTGTCTAGTAAAGACTGTAGCCTTTTTGGTTGATTAAGCTAATGGCTGAGCTCCAGAGAGACAGCAGCCCAGCTGTTGGCAATGTTGTCAGACATTAAAAGCTTGCACAGCAATGGTGCCATGTTTTGTTGAGTAAATTTGTAAGAGAGCCCGTAGTTCACTGCTGCGTCCATTAATACAGCTATGGAAGTCACATGCTTTAAGGACAAATTAATTATCTCAGGGTTATTAGGTGTGGTTGAGTCAAAGCACTGGGATATCATCTGTTAAAGCCCTATAGGCCTAGTAATAGTAGCCATTCAGGGATCTGTATTCACATCTATTTGGCTGCCATGTCTGTCCGTCACATTGGCGTTGATGGAGTGATACCAGACGCTAAACGTCTGACCAGTCTGACCATGTGATCTCCAAATGGACTCATCTTTCTCAGCCCTGTGCTTAAATGCAGTATCCTCTCATGGGATTGGGCATTAGGGGGCTGCTTGTGGTCCCACTGCTCTGCATCTCTCTTAGACCTCTTCAAATGGATTGGGTAATCTTCATGTGCTCATCTTATACCCAGCTCACCCCCTCTGTCTCCAATTACATTAAACTAGTCTGGGCTATATCTACCACAGCATTCCTGCATCTTATAGATCTTTGAATTCTTAACTTTGTTCCTTCTTTCGCATCAGAAAGCAGAAAAGGCTATATTTCCCTGTGTCCTGAGCCAATATAGTACATTTATTTAGACCACACTTAGAGTGTGCAGTGTGGAAGACTAGCTATTTGTCTGTGTTGTTTCTCTAGTTAAGAAGTATAGTCAACACTTTGTTCTCCTTTGATTAAAAAGTGAATATATAGGCACTTTACATAAAAAAAAACAATTTATTAGACATGACTAAGACTTGACAAGCTGTATTTTGGTAAGAGAAATGTAATCACTGATCATTAATTCCACCTTGATTAGCAGGTGTAAGCATTGATTGTTAAATCCCTTTTAAATTTTGGTTCTTTTATGGGAGCATCTGTAATAATGACTTATATTATTCTCAGCTATCACAGTAAAGTGTTTCAGATTTACTACTGCTCTGTTTACCCTCTTTAATACAACACAAAATTCCATAAATTCTAGATACATCTCATACAAAGTGAACCTTTTCAACACAGTTTTTTGTTTAATGTTGATGATTACAGCTTACAGCTCATTTATGCTTGCAGTAATAGGTTGGAGCTCCTTTGTCACAAATTATTGCATTTATTTTACAGGGCATTTAGCCAATCTGTCCGCTGGGTGTTACGAAGCCCAGGTTGCTCTGATAGCAGCCTTCAGCTCATCTGTATCGTTGAGTCTGGTGTCTCTCATTGTCCTCTTGACATTTCCCCAGAGGTTTTCTGCGGGGTTCATGTCAGACCAGTTGGCTGGCCAATCAAACACAGGGCCAGTAAACCAGTTTCTGGTACTATCAGCTTCACTGTGGGCAGGTGCCAAGTCCTGCTGGGAACAAGGAAATTAGTATCTCCATAAAGCTTCTCTGCAGATGGAAGCATGAAGTACTCTAAAATCTCCTGTTAGATGGCTGACAGCATTGACTCTAGACTTCATAAAGCACATTGGACCAACATCAGCAGATGACATCACACCCCAAACCATCATGACTGTGGAAACTGAAAAACACTGGTCTTCAAGGACCTTTGATAATGGGCCTCTCAGATCTTCCTCCAGACTCTGGAACCTTGATTTCTAAACGAAATGCTAAATTTGGTTTCATCTTGAAACAGCCCACTTGGCCTGCTGTCCATTTATCTCTCCTTAGCTCAGGTGAGAAGCTTATGCTGTTGTCTCTGGTTCAGAAGTAGCTCCAAACTAGGAACACCACACTTGTAGACCATTTCCAGGACCCGTCTGTGTGTCGTGGCTCTTGATCCACTGACTCCAGCCTCAGTCCACTCCTCGTGAAGCTCCCCTAAGCTCTTGAATCTGCTTTGTTTGACAGTCCTCTAAAGGCTGAGCTCATGTTGCTTGTGCACCTTTTCTTCCCACACTTTTCTCTTCCAGTCAACTTCCATGAATGAGCTTTAATAACAGCCTCTGAGAACAGCCTGGCCTTTAGCAGTGACATTCTTCTCCTTGTGGAGGGTGTCAGTGACTGTCTTCTGGACAGCTGTCAAGTCAGCAGTCTTCCCCATGATTGTGATTCTATGTGCTAAACCAGGGTGAGAGGCTGAAGGCTCAGGAAACCTTTGCAAATTAGACTTTTTCACAATATCCTAATATTTTGAGATAGTGGATTTTTATATTTTTGTGAGCTGTAAGCTGTAATCATCATGATTAAAAAAAAGTTTCTCTTTGTTTGAAAATAATCTGGAATATATATAAAAGTTTAACTTTTTGAAGTAAGTCACAGCAAAAAAAAACTTTTGCATGATATTCCAATTTTTTTAGATGCATCTGTATGTTAGTTGTGGCAAAGGTTTCTGGGTATTGTAGTCCAAGGCCTCCAGGCTGCTTAAATGACGGATAAGAAAAAAAAAAAAAAAAATTATAAATAAAGTTCAACAATTTAAACTGTAAACATCAAAGTCTAGAGGGTTATGTTGCTCTAAGTTAAGAGGATGGTTTTTAACAGATTTAAACAACTCAGACTCTTGGAGAGCTGCAGTTGCTCTGACTTTCCAGCCCTGTTGCATCATTTCTATGACACATCTGTGCTTTGTCTAAAAACAGTGAGTTTAACTGTTGAATACAGGGAATATTTCATGTTAAACACAGTAGCTGGAGCCTCACTGTGCCTTTGTTTCCCTCAGGGCGAGCTCAATGGACACAAGGGACTTGTTCCTTCCAACTTTCTAGAAGAAGTGCCTGACGATGTGGAGGTTTTTCTCACTGACTCACCATCTCGATACCCCCAGGACACTCCAGCACGGATAAAGACCAAAAGGGTACATGCTCCTTCGCAGTACTAGCCCTGTGTCATCCATTTACTTTTCAGTTCCCTCTCTCTCCTTTAGTTTGGTGTCTGTGCGTGTGTGTGTGTGTCTCATTGAAGTACAATGGGATCTCAGACTTTGGAGCGTTACACTGTAAATAAATAGATGTCCAAGATCTATGAAAAAATTAAACTTTAAGACTTATACTTGACAGAGGATCTTTTATTTTTCATGTTTACTGCTGTGAAAAAGGGGAAGTTGTGCATTGTATGATATATTGTATTCATAAAGCATTCTCAGTGAGAGTAAAATAATGAGGGGAGGGGGCTCCTGTGACTTTTTACTTGTTCTGTCATGTCTGGAAAAACAGCAGTTAACACTTTTTGCACATGCATATTGAGCATTGGAACAGATGCTTTATGAATATATTGTGTGTTTGATCAATAATTTCTAATAGAGTCAATAGTTTTGTTGTACTAAAAGATGATCTATGTAGTCTGTAGCTTAGCATGTTCTCTAGTCCAGATGCATGACTTCAGCATTTTATACCAAAATGATAAGTCTAGTGTAGTTCAACTTTTGTATCTGCTCCTGAACGCCTTGTTTTGTAAATTGCTTTCTTGTAAAGTAGCACGCAAAGGTCACTTAACCTATGTTGCCATCAGAGAATAATTTCAGAAGTAAATCTTTATTAACTGTAAATATGTGATGTTATTTTTATGTTAAAGAAGAAATAATGCAATTGTTAAAATATGAATAGATGTCATCAGACGTTTCTTCCCCTGTCTTCTGATTTACCATTGTCATTGTGAAAACTATTGAAAATGCCATCACCATATTTTTTTTATTTCTTTTCCTCACCCGCTTGGCAAAACAGAAGAAGAGTGTTCATTTCACACCTTAAAGGCTCTGTTTCCGTCACGTAAGTGAGCAACTGAGGATACCACGATTACGCTCCCCTCGTCTAATGCAGATGACATGGGTCCCCTTAGTTTCTGGTATGCAACACGTGTACTCTATCTGACATTCCTTCAGCTCTGCTTTGTCTTTAGGAAGTTTTAGGACTCTTCTTTGTTGTACCAAAACTGTACATGATGTCTGTTGGTAGGAAAGTCAACCCCAGCCAATGCATTAGACAAGAAGTATGGTATCTTCAGTTGTTTCTCTGAGTGTTGTACATGACAATGTCCGTCTCCTGCAATAAGCCTCCTGCTGTAATTCATGCTGAGCTAAAAGGCCAGAATTGGTCGATCAAATCCCACAAAACATTAATATTCAAAGTGGCAACATGTGGACTACTTTAGTGCAGTAGAGCATTCTAGAAAGACATCCAGAAGAAAATCTATGCAAACATGAGAAGACAAGCAAAAAGAATTTTGGGGTTTTATTTTTCTAATGCATTTCAGGTTTCGTTATTTTTTCAGAATCCAATCAGAGACTCTTTTTAATAAATTCCAACAATGTCACAGACTTCTTAGTCACCCAAGATTACCTTTAGGTTAGACTGCCGAGATACTGATTTAAAGCGAGACTTTGTAACCAACCTCTGATGAACAGATGATGTAAAATTACTACTCAATACATAAGCAATTATCTACAAGTTCTTGTAGCACAAAAGGTCAAGAGTCAAAAATGGAAACATATTCTATCTTCTATAATAGCGCTATTTAGTCAAAGTGTAGTAATGTTAGCTTAGATTAGCCACCATAAGCTACTAGTCATAATACTTGGCCTGGTAAGGCACTAAAAAACAAACTAAAGATTGTATAAAGGAAGTGGATGTGACCACTGATATGAAGCTCCTCACTAAGGCCAAAGTTTGATTTTTACTCCATCATTATCATTATGTTTTAAAAACACCACACTAAGGGTGGCTGTGAAATCCTGAGGTCAAAATGTAATAATTTAGGGTGCTTTCACACTTATTGCTGTCTTTCTCTTTAGCAGTCAAGATAACAACTGATGCATTGTTGCGATTTTCTCTTGGGTTGGTTGTTTTGGATTCACACTGCAATATCCTACAGCTGGCCAAAAGACAGGCTGTCCTCATGCCATTATATCATTTGTAAACCAATGCATAGCCTACTAGTCAAACTTTGCATTCATGATACCACGTGGGTTTACTTGGAGCACAGGGAGGTCAAAAGCCGTAGCTACACTTGAGCCAATGAGCATTTTTACCGAAAGTTTGACACCGCTTACAAAACAGTCCATGAACAAGAGTGTCTCTCAAAGCTCTGCCAGTGCTAAGGTTTAATGTTTGACTATGTTATCTGGTATTGAGTGGTGTTCTTAACTTTTTTTTAGGATGCATGGTTTTGGTTTTCTAGTGGACAAAAAAAAATTGTTATATTTGTGAGTTCTCTAGTTATATTCAAAATTTGTTGTCACAAAGGCATCACAGACAAGCAGCTAAATGCCACCAATAAACAAGGTCACCTTCAAACTGCTTCACCTGTGAGTGTAGGCAGAGACACTCTGACAGCTGGATGCAAAAGTAGAAACCAGCTTGCTAAACGTGGAGGTTCTAGTGATGAGAAGGAAAACTTTCCCTGGTTCACAGTCTGGATTTATGATGCATTCCATTTCATCTCAGAACTTGGAAATTCAGAGTTGACATCATCAAAAAAGGGCCATGAACTCATAATTCCGACTAGTAAAATCAGAGCAACCCCCATTGCCCCAGTTCCAAGCTCATAACAAATTTAATACATTTAACTTGGATGTGACATAATTCCCAGCTCTGACATCTGAGGTAAATGCCACGCAGAAAAAATTCTAGATCTAAATAAGTTGTTGAACCAGACAAAGTTGTTGAAACCTGTGATGCTCTGCTGGCAAGACAGTGAGTAAAGTTAGCTTGCTGCAATTTTTATGATGATTAGTGTCAGAGCACTAAAAGCTGTGTAAACACCCAACTGGATTGTAAATGGTTGTTATTCCTATTATTTTATAATCAGATGCAAACAGAATTGCCTGGTCGCCGTATTGCTGCTACTGGAGTGTAATAAGTCTAGCTTAATTGCTTTTCACTGCAAACAAACTACTTCAAATAAAAGCTGCTGAGATCACCTCTTCTGAGCGATTTCGATTGTCGTGATCAAACAAACCAGGCCAAAGAGGAAATGCCGCTAAATTTCGTTATTGTTTCACATAATCCAGGTGTGAAAGCACCCTTAGTCTCAATACCATGCGTTTTAAAATGATACAGTCTCCCTCACTGAAATGAAATCAGAAAGTATCAGAGTTTTAAAAACAAACTTCTGCGAGCAAGAGAATGGTCTTTACATTCACGGTCCAAATTCTGACAATAAAAATTTCTTCTGGCTGCTAACAAAGATAAAAAAGCCACGTTGATGGCCCAAGAGGAGGTGGCACTCTTAATAGCACAATTTCTGTGGCAACTTTTGAGTACTAAACCTTACCACTGTGCTGGAGTTTGCCTGTAATATTTGGTGATCAAAAATGAAGTAATTGCCCAATATTAGACACCTGGAACCTTTATTTTTGATGCAATGGTACTGAAACAGATACAGATACTATCTGGGCCTCACCAATAATGCATTGAGGTTCATATCGTGGTTGACAGAATGCTGTAATGGAGATTTATCAGTCACAGAAAACTACATTCAAATCATCTTTTTCTTCACTGCTTTAAACCAGCTGAACTCATACAAGCAGTGAGGTCTCCCTCTGCTGGCCTTTAGAAAGAATGCAGGTTTAAGGCACCTCTAAATTGGCTTAACTTTAAAAGTCTCAAACTGCCTCCGATATTAAACTGACAAGAGTTTAACTTATTTTCCCAGTAGGGAAATAATTTATTTGTACTTTCAGAAGTTATGTCTCGCTTTAAAGTCAGTCTAAAGTGAGCCAAATACAGCAGAGTGATTCACCTGTACTGGGGTATAATCTGGGGATCTGACAGTACACGTTCAGCTTTAGAGATTCTCTTTGAGTTATAGAGTTTATTACAAATTTAACCTTCAATCACCCAAAGTGCATTTTCCCAGAAGCCTTTTAGCTCATGATTACAGCAAAGGACTAGTGACCGGTAGTTTCTCTGTAACCCAGTTGTACCAGTAAAAATCCATATCCAGTATAATTGAGAGAAAAGATTGTGGTTGTGATATAAATATGTCCCAATTGTGTCCCAAAATGCAAATGTATCTGTTGATGTGAGAGAAACTGCCCCGCCTTTGTTGGGAAATGTTGTCACCTGAAATTGATGTGGAAGTTAGTGGATGTCATGCTTTAACTCTGTGCTGTTGTAAATTACTCATAGCAACTTGGAAAATAATATCTATTTCTACCTGGGTGGGAGGGTGAGCTTCTATGCACAGGACAACAACCAGGGAGGTAGACGCCAGAGCTATGGTGGCCCTACAGAGGCAGAAAGGACAAAAAGAGAAGTAGAGGCTGAGGTGTGACAGACCGCTGGCCTTTTTAACACCCTCAACTGTCCCTTACGGGTCTCCCATTAGGTTCCATTGGAAAAATCGGCTCCGCCCAGAAGAGCAGCCTCTCCCACAGTGCGTCCACACATCCCCGGCTCCGGCCCCGCCACCATGGGGCCCAGCAGCCCCATCAGGGCCCCACTGGACATGTACTCCTCCAAACAGAGGAAGGGACTGCTCTCCAAAGGGAAGAAACTATTACAAAGACTGGGCACTGCAAAATAATTTGGAGAGAAAAAATCAAACAGTGGACAGGTGGCTATATTCTTGTACATCTGTTGTATACTAAAACATTTGTATTTTGTTCACAGTCTCAGCATATTTTCAATTATACATTTCATATTCTAATCCTGAGACCTCATGGTGTCGGCACATGAGTATCTTACCTCCAGGTCTCCTGGCTGATGAAGTTCGGCTGTAGTCAAAGACAGGGCTCGCGGCGTTTTCCATTCTGCAGTCGCTTAATTCATCACATCACGAGTCTGACCCGTGTCTCTGTGAAAATCAGAATGTCTTTCAAACAATGAGGGCTCAGTTTAACCTTTGAGCCCATTCAGGAGAAAGAGACAGACTCAGAGGACTTGGACTTGAGCTCACAAAAGCAGCCAGTTATATTCATGGTTTGCATGCTTTTCTTCTGCACATTCCCTCCGTCCTCTCCTCAAAGCGTGCACATGGTTACCTGGAGCATGCAGTACTTTCATACAGCGCCGCTGACTCGCTGTGCAGTATACTGTGACAAATCAGCAGAATCAACTCCAACTCCTCTGTCCTATTTTAACAACTGAGAGAGCCAAGCCCCCCTCCCCCTTCCTTCCAACATGTCAGACGCCTCCAAAACAAGCACATGCTGCACCTACTACAGGGTCTCTGCAGTCCAATCAGCCTGAATGGAAATGCCTCGTAGATCCAACCTCCATGTATTTGCCTTATTATCGCACAATGGTTAGTTCTCTGTCCATTAGAGTTTGCAGTCTCATGCCTGTTTTTCATTTCTGTTGCTTCATAAAACAACCTGACTTGTGATGTGCAGGGTACTGTGACTTTCGTGATCTCCGTACGACCACAGCTGACATTTAACCGTCCATAATCAATAGTGAAGCCCACAAATTATTTTTACTGTAAAGAAAGGGCAAAAATAGTCTATTTTTTATTCATTTAACTGTTTTGCTGCCACACTGATGCATATCTGTGTTCAAATGACTACTCTACTGAGGAACCATATAGAGAATAGACAGTAACTGTGTAACATAACATCAGCAAATGGAGTCCTGTTATTGTTCTGCAACTGGTCCAAACATGCGGCACTATCAGGCTTCAGAAGAAGATTTTAGGTTTGACTGTTTTCACAGAACAGCGAGACACAAGGCTACCTCTACGCTGCCCCTCTACCCGACAGAACCCCCCGATCTATAAACCAGAATCATGTTTATTCAAGCCAATCTGTCAGTGATGCCTGTTCAGTGTGTCCAGAGTGATGTTGGTGCAGGATACAAAGTACTGTATATCAATATATAAATATATCTACACCTTAATGTAGAGTAGTGAATGTATGATGAATTGAAAGCCAATGTATTTTCAAAGCTGCCCAAAAGGATTGTGCAGATGTTAGTCTTTGTGCGTGAAATGAAACAGTCCACCTTTAATTTCCTCCCATCGTTCTGTTTGTCCATTTCATCCTCATGTATTTAAAAAATAAGAGAATATCTAGCCTATTTTTTCTACACACGAGTTGAACTGAAACTGCCAAAAAAGAATGTATGCAAAACATTCTGTGATACTTTCTGTACAATTGTCGGCCAACAGCCATGAAACCGTGCGGTAAACCTGCTGATGTACATCTTTTCCTATTTCTGGACCACGTCTTCAGACATCGCTTCGATTCATTTTGAGTGACTGTTGCTCTTTTTGTACTTTTGTCCATTTGTAAATTGTTTTTAAATGTTTATACTTGATTTTCAAACTGCCTTTTTTGTACATTTAACTTTATAATCAAACAGTGCAAGCTTTCCCCATGGTGTCTTGAAGACCATATTGTTTAAAAGTCTGCAGTTGTGTGCTAGCTTTATGATAAGAATTATCAGCCTATATTGATGGTTAAAAAATAATTGTGTGGGTGTGCATGTGCAATCTTTTCTAAAAAAAAAAATCTAAATAAATTTGATATTTTGTAATGTTTCATGTGTGATTCAACTCAAAACACAAAAAGTGGAACAAAAAGTTTATTACAACAGTATTGAGCCTTGACACAAACAAAAATACTTTTTTCCTCACTATGGAGGACACTTGCAGCACTTTCATCTTTAAATCACAAGGTGGCTCATTTAAAAACTCAGAATTTTTGTATTCCTACAAAGAAAGTGCTATTTTAAAAGATTTCCTGACTGAAAAACCAAAAACATTGATACTGAAGTTGGTACATGAATTCAAGTCTGATTTCAGCTTTGTTAACTCACGAGGGACCTTTAAATATCTTTATCCACATCACTAAGTGTCAAACGGGGGACACTGCACACATTTAAATCTGAAATTTAACTTCAATATTCATTAGAAACCTCAAACTGTGTAATTTAATACACAGACTCCTCTGACTCTACAAACAACTGAACTCTCATCATTTATCAACATTTTGAACCTATTTGCTTTTAAACTCAGAAGAACTTTACAAAAAAAAGAAAGGTTTACATACAAACGTATGTACAACATGCTTCTCTACAAGGTAACCAAAGAGTCAGAGCCCAGCATTTTTCTGTCCTTACAGGTAGAAGAGGAGGTCCTCAAGTTTCACGTTTGGCTCTCTGTGGATGCTCTGACCCACGAGGAATGCCAGCTTATGGGCATACTGGCAGGGAGCGGGTACTCTGATGGTCCCCTGGAACAGAAATATCAAAATAAGTCACACTTTCATATTTCATAGTATTTCTTCATTGAAATAAAGGTGTTGTCTTTCTGCCCTTTGAAATTATCAATGTATTAACTGGCTGCACAATATTCTTAACATGACTGATGCACTATTTCATTGATTTTTAGTAGTGAAATGTATCAAAGCCTTAAAAAAAGAGCCCATTTGAAATTTCAAATAAAATGCACCCTGTCTAAATTTTTCTTAAACACTGGTCACAATTCAGCTCTGAATCATTGCTCATCTTTTTGTGCACCTTAAGCCCAGTTCAGACCCATGATTCAGACAAGTCGAGCTGAAACTCACAAGCGCTAGCAATGGGCTTTTCTACGTTCTAAACACCTGCCAGTTCACACTACTGCAGCTGAAGGACACCAGTCTCTCAGTTAGACGTGATTTATTTCTGAAGTTAATGCACATTAAGTCTGACTCTACAAAAGGACAAGTACATCACATCAACATTTTCAGGCATTCATCATGATCATGTGTTAGTATATCCAGGGTTCTTGCAGATCCCTAAAAAGTCTTGAAGGGTACCAAATCAGACTTTAAATTTAAGGGCCTTAAAGTCTTACTAACTAGCGAGGCATCTTACCTTTTAGATGGCAAATGTACTTAGATCTGTTTTTTTCCAATCTTTGTTTTCCACCTCCATAGATTTTAATCAGTACTTTTTTGACAATATAATTGTTGGATGATAAAAGCATCACTGTACTGTATATTGATTAAAAAGACATATTTAACATGCCAGAAATCATCAAATTTGGGTGTTTATGACCAAATCATCTTTGTCTTGCATAAACAATGTACTTTAAACAAGCCAATTCAGTCCAATGTATCAAGGAATATCTCATGCCTTTACTTTTTGACCACCTGCCGTAAAAAAATCTGGTACTCATCTATATCGGCTAAGGTCTTAGAAAGTCTTAAACTTGAGTATTAAAGCTGTATGAGAACCCTGTATATCATGTGCATGTGAGTAATTCATTGCCAACTCTTTCTTGTCATAGCCTTTGGAGCATGGCAGCAGAATTTCACTGCACATATTGATATAAAAATGCTTCCCTAGCTCAGTCCTGTTATAAAGAAGCCATGTGCTGTGAATAATTGATTTCAACAGACAAATCTAGTTCCTACAGCCTCAAGTTTCTCATGGATTATCTCATATAGCGTCACGCGTCCGCCGGTCATATGTGGAACAACAAGAGCCTTTTCAAAACAATATTTCTATTCCGACTTCACATTTTTCTGCTTCTTGGAAATGATTACATTGCTAAATCTATTTTTTTTTTGTTTTGTTTTCACTCTGAAACGTTGACCTGTAAACACTCCCGTCTCCTCTGCTGTACATCATGCTTAAATGTACGGGTTAGGTTCTAAAGCTCATAGCATGACTAACAAAATTAGTGATTATAGCCTTCCCACACGAGATTTCTATTCCTTTTTCCCCCTTTTTTATCTGCTTGCAACATCCTGCAACTTGATAAGCTGAACTGCAGAAGACTGCATCAGACAGCTTGATTTGAGCTGCGATGGCTCGGTGCAGTTGTTTTGGAAGTCCATATTGGGCTAAGATTCTCCGCAAAGGGGGGGGGGGGGGCCTTAACCTGGCACGCCAGATGGATTTGTTTCACACATCCACCTTGAAAACCGCTCAGACAGCATTTGGGAAACGGCAGAGCATTTAAAAAAAAACTTTTAGGGTGATAGGATGAATGTTCTGTCTGCCACATCTTTACGGGCCAACCAGAACACCAAAACACGTGACGTAGCCGCTACAAAGCTGTGCCCCTACTGAAGGAGTGAACTCAGTATCTGCATAACATGAACCATGGCGACTGTAGACATGTCAGTACATGACTTGTCGTTTTTTAAAAACAGCTCAATGCTGTTATTTGTTCTTCTTTAATGAAGAAATGTCATCAAGTTCTGATAAAACTGGCGCTTAAGCAGCATCCATGCTAATCTCTTCTGCCCTTACTGCACCGGCCTCTTGTCACTGCTTGCATACATCGCGACTCTGCCACGCCCAAAAGTTCTGCCCCTTGTCGCTGATTGGTCCTGTCACTTTCTACCCAGGCCCTAGCTGTTCAGACGGGCGCTTTGCAAGCTAGATTCACCAGTGAAAAACATGCAAACAGGCATATCCATCTGCTTTGCAAGGTTGGGGCTACATGGAGGAAACACCTTTATTAAAACAGGTATCAGTATCAATCCTGGGACTGCGAATGCTTCAATATCTCACCATTTGATTTAGAACTGATTCCCAAACTAAAACACATTTTCTATACAGAATGTTACAGGGATCTAAATTCAGGATAAACTCCAGTCTGCACTAAGGAGATGCAAATTATAAATCAAAAAGACATTAAAACTAATTTGATTCCGTCAAGATATCTAACATATTTGATAACAGATTACACTGATCTAAATACAGAAGAAATCTTAAATAAACATGTCCGCATTACTGGTGAAAACCTTTAATATTAACTATTTAAAGTTCCATTAATGTCCTAACACATTTGTGCCTGGACAAAAAATGTCCACTTCCCAAAAGCTGCTGTAAAAATATATATAAAAGATTTTTCCCCCACTTTAAACAAGTCAATCTTTTATAACGACGTCTGCCTGAAACAAACATGTCAAATAGTGATTATTAATTTTGGGAATTGAAACTTTTTAAAGGCAAGTCTGTTTACACAACGCCACATTTTTTCAACCAGAAAATCAAAAAACAAATTACTCTCATAAAAAACATTGAGTATTTTACTATTATTATCATCATCATCAGGTCCTGTGATGGTTCAATGACTGGTAGCATCATTGAATTTGGTGAATTATTTCTCTGCAGTGTCAGATTAAAAAAAAAAAAAAAAAAAAAAAACTCAGTCCGAACAAAAATTGCCTGCTTCTTAAAACCAGCTTTAAAATGAATTCTTTTCCCCACTTTAAAACAGTCTTTAAAAATACTTCAGCCTGAAACAAACATATCAAATATTATATATTAAGGATTTCAGTATGTTTAAACAACTCCACTGTTTTTAAGAGAACAGAACCACACAAACGTAAATAAACACGCACCATTCTCAAACATCAATAGCGACACACATTTGTCATTTCAGCAGCAAGGCACCCTTGCAGAAAGAAGAAAATGTGAAATTTTGCAGCATGCTTTGAGTGGGAAAATTGTGTAATTTATGGACTTTCTGAATGGATTCAGAATCTTAGAAATTAACAGCCATTCTGTCAAGATTGTGCATCATATTTAAGTTTGGAGTTCTGGAGTCGTGACAGCCCTATGCAGCACAGCCGAAGTTCTCAAAGTGCGAAGCCGCACTCGTCAGTTGATGCAGTTATTTTTGAGTCGACCTACCTGCCAGTTGAAGTACATGTGGCACATTTTGTAGGTGAGCCTCTGCATGTGGTCAGGCTTTAGTCCACTGGTGTCGTACACCACGTTGTAGTGAGTCGGAGACACGCTTCCACTGCGGACGGCCTGGCTCACGATGTAGAAGTCGTACCTGAGTGACATCATTTATTTTTATAGAGCCAACATCATGACACATAGCATTTCATAAAAATATTACAAAATACATGGAGTAAATTTACAATGGTACAAAAAGTCAAAGTTAACAGAAATCAAAAGCATTATCGATAAAAGCCATCTTCAACAGGAACAGCTGAAAAATATGTTTTTAACGCACTGAAGACAGAAGCTGAACCAGAGGCTAGGGCTGCAACATTCCTTCATCTGGCACAGAGCAGCTTTAAAGTATCTTGGCTCTAACAGTTAAATACTTTCATACACACTGAGGTCTGAGTTTGGCTCCTTTATTAAAAGCAGCTTAAAAACCACGTACCACTCTGGGCGGGTGACCTCTGAGTCAACGACGGTGCCTGGGGGAGGGTTGTCTGATTTGCCGTTGTTCTGGACAAAGAACCTGGTGGCGATGCGCTTCTTCACCACCACCACGCTCAGCTTGGGCCTCGAACGAGTAGAGGGAGAGAGTGTAAGACCAGCAGACACTTAATCAGTAGCAGAGCACATGGTTGTGTTTCAGTCAAAAGAACTTTGTGCTCACTTGAGAGACTACACCCTCATTTGGGTCAAAACAACTGAGAATGTAGTTGTGGTAAATGCTAATACTCTGGTAGCAAGGTGGGTAAACACTATCCTGTACATTTTTCATCCACAAAGGACAGAAAAGGTAAAAGAAGAGCTCAGTGGTTTTCAGCTGAAACCAGAAAAGAGTAAAGTGGTAAAATATGGGACCAGTGATGTGTTCTTTTTTTTTTAAACCAAGTATCGTTTTGTGACAGCAGCACTTTTAGTCTGCATGCCTGTTCATAGATTATTCCACTCATTCACCAACAACTTAACATTTTAATCATCACATCTAGAATATGTTTTGAAAAAACGCCCACCATTTGCCCATTTACCACCATTTATTCTGATGGAATATTTTCAGCCAGAAAGGGACGGGGCAAAGAACCCTGAAGTGTTGCTCTCATCGATACATCTCAGTGCAGCAGTGTTTACTGAATAAACAACTGGACACCGCATAACTCACATGTAGTCGTGTCCCATGGACTTAATAGACTCCAAGATCTGAGAGACCTCGTAGTTGACCACGCTGTGCAGCTGGCCGTCTCCCACTCCATCTCTGTACACGATGATGCGTGAAGGCAAGCAGTTGTTGAACTTCATGTAGTCTTTCAGTGCACCTAGAAAATAAAAACAGTCATGGCAGCTTTGCTTACACAGACCAAATACAAACATGGAAAACACGTCCCATGCTTTGGGTTTTAAAACAAACCAGAGAACTCTGATCAAGTTTCAAAAACTGCAAGCAGCTACAAAGACTTCAAATGGTATAATTTAAACGCAACTTTTGCAGGCATATTCTTCTACTCTTAAAAAAAAAAAAATAATAATAATAATAATAATAATATGACGAAAGATGGATAAAAACGAGCATTACATGCTGAAGCAGCTGTCCTTTCACTGCTAGTTATGTAATAAAAGTTTAGAACCAATTCAAGAAACTCTTGCAGCCAAGTTGCAACTGTGTAGGACAGCATATTCAATTAGCGGCCCACAGGCCACATGCAACCCAGAACCAATCCCCAAGTGGCCCAGCCTGTGGTCATGCCAGAGATGCAGAGAGCAACCTGTTTTTCAAGTTTTCATAAATTCACACAGTATTTCAGACCATAAATGCAACACTCAGAATAGCCTAGCAACAGTCTACCTACAATGCACTGCGTTGTTTTGAAGCGTGGGTAGCAATGCTGACAGAAGTAGCCCTATGGTACCGAGTTTAAAACATGTCCTGTTCAACTGTAGCTACAACTGTGTAAATTCAGTTTATATGTACTTTAAGATATGCCGGGGTAAGATGTGACCAAAATTATTGTTTACAGAATTTCATTTGATTTTTTATTCTATACATTTTATTTTTATTAAGTGAAAAAAAAAAACATTTTTACTATCTCAGGTCATATTCAAATACAGCTCTGTGCTTTTATGCACTTGTTTCTACGTGCTTTTGTCTTGTTGCCAAGTTTAAAGGGAAGACTACGTATAAAAAGTGCATATTTTTCACCAAATTGATCTGGATTGGTTTGAAATTTGACATTATCAACTGCTTACTGGGCGCTGAACATGTCTGGGCTGGCTACATTTCTTGATTTTAAAATTTGGCCCAGTTGGATTTGTAATCAAATAGTCCTCGGTGTAGGATTTAGCTTGCATTTTCTGATTAACTCCTTAAGCACTTGACTTAAACATATCACCAAAAAAAAAAAACTATCCATCTCAGTTTAAAAACACAATCACATATCAGCTTTTGGAAATCTTACTTAAACTATCATTCTGCAAAGGAAAGCAGATCACACTTTACATGCAGGACAAATGGCCGAAGTTTGCAGTCTAACTGTTGGTTTAAATTAGAGGTTTCTGCCACAGCTGCTCTTCCGTATGGCTACTCCTGGTCAGTGCACAGCTGGAACCAAGTTTATTAACAGTCAGCATCCACGAGATAGAGACTTTTTGTTTGTAGCTTCAAAAAAAAAAAAGCAGTGTGTGATCTGTTTCACTCATGTCCTGTTAACATGTTGGGCTCATGACCTGCAGGCTAGAGAATCAAATATTTTGACCTCACTTACAAGGAGCATTCATCTTTACATAAAGCCAAGTTAGTTGAAATGTGATGACATAGCAAAGTGACTAACCAGATAAGGCCATCTTCAGTCCATCCATGATCTCCTGACCTTTGTGCTGCAGCACACACTTTGAGTACCACCTGTACAAAGACATTAAAGATGTTACAACCTTAGTCCAGAGCTCTGACACTGCCAGTAAAGACTTAAGTTACTGCTATAGAGCCTGACCTGCTCATGCTGTTGTTCAGGCTGGCCACCAGCGCTCCAATGGACCGTTTTCCTGCTGAAATGTCGTGATAACAGTCGATGCCCACAATCATCAGTTGCTTGAGCTGCACAAAGAGGTCAAGGACAGAATAGTTACTTTTAATATCCATCACTGATTACAAGTGAAACTACTCCATAATGTCTGGTTTAGTTTTTAGGTCATACACATGGATTAGCAAATTAAAAATACAGCAATTTGATCACCATAGCTCTCATTCAGGCTAAAAATAAGCTTCAAAACATCTGCCAGGTTCATCTGCTGAGAACTACTCAGTTAAAGCTTTCCCATAAGATCTCATCTACGCATCTCTTAAATGTACAAATTTAGAGTTAACAGGAATTACGGGGATTTCCACACTCCACAGCTCTCCTCCCATCTTGCATGCCATCTGCAGTGCGATCTTGGTGGCCACAGTCATGAGCGCCTGAGGCTTGCTGATCGTACGGCCAACCACACACTGGCTGGGCACGGGGCAGTCCACACACAGATACTTCTTGACACTGTCATACTTGTCCTTCCTGTTGCTGGGGAGGACCACCACAACCTGACAAATAAACAAGTGTCATACTAGGAAAATACTCACAAATGTCTGTGCTTTAGAAACACACAGGACATTTGACAAATGGGCCCGATGCAGACATTAAAGTTCATCTAAGGTCAAAAAGAACATGTCAGAGCACGGAGTAACTTACAACCCAAATACAGAAGAGCTCTGCCTTTACATAGAGTACATAATTACGTGTGTGTGTAAAGTCACTTACCATCTGTGTTTGAGGTCCAACATTATGCTGCAGAGCTCTGAGCAGAGACTCCTGATGATCTTCATACTCAATCCTAAACGGGTTACAATAATTAGGTGGAGAAATGACCAGCCAATCAGAACTCAGCTATCTGAGCAAAAATTAGCCAGTTTAATCAGAGTGGCTTAAAAAGAGGTGGCAGTAAATGGCTATCTTTCTTAATTTCCATGATCAAAGTACAGACCTTAAGGTGTACCTTTTCTTGTTCCCGAGATAGTGTTAAAAGGTAAAGGTGCAATTGTACAAAAAATCATGACAGCACAGAAAGCAGAATGTATTCTCTGCCATACATGTTGTAAGCAGCAAACTTTTTTTTTTCCTCATGTTGACATAAAAGCTCAAGATTCAAGGATGTAGACACCAGTGTGAATTCTTTAAATAACCTTTAAGGATTCAGTGCTCTCCCTCCTGACACAAGGTGGTGCAGTCAGTCTGTTTGAATTACTCTCAGGTTGAAACTTACATGGTGGCTCTCTGCATGCGGATACCAAGTGGGCCTGAGACTTTGCCGAGGGTCTGAAGGAGAGATTGTGATTCGTTGCCGTTACGGCGGGTGTAAAGCAGGAGCCAGTTGTTCAGTGGAGGTGAGCTGATCAAAGGTACCCCACGCATCTCTCTGGACCAGTCGGCTGATTGTGGGTTGAAATCATACTAGGTGAGCGGAAACAAGTTATGTTAATCTCATAATTAATGAATTCAAAAGAGCAAATTAAAGCAACCCCAAGCACATTTTACCGATCTTGGTCCCTGGTAAATCCTCTCCCCTGGGAGGATTCTGCCAGTCAGGTTTAGGAGCGTCCTATCGAAGCTGAGTCCCCACTTATCCAACTCTGACTGTGCCTGAGGATTCCTGAGAAATTATTTTAAATATTTAGAATCAAACACAAGCTATGCTGCATAAAGATGTTCTCATGTTTGACATATTTGCTTCTTATCAGACCAATTACACAAAAAGCTGAAAGGGGAAGTGAGGCAAACTGTTGGGCCATCAGGATTAACCAAAAAAACTAATAGAAATCTTAGGATAAATAAGTGATGCGACAGGAAAAATTACTGATTAGGGATGGGTACAGTAGTAGATTAGTCAATGTAGCCGTCATTACTTGAGTAAATGTTTAGTAACTGTGCACATACTGTGTGGCAGTTAACAAGTATAAAACCCAGTGAAACATAAAACTGACAAAAAAAAAAAGGCCGGCAGAAAGCATTACAGACATTGATTTGTGTAGCAGAAAGAGGGTAAAACAATGCAACAGTATCAGAATTGAATGGTAAGTGCAATTGCATGTATGCATTTACATAGTCCAGGGTTTCCCATCAATTAATTAGACCATAGTGCTCCGCCATAGTCAAATTTTTATCAGTCTAATTTGCCCATCCAATAATGCATTTCATATAGCTGACAGCCTATTGGCCTAATCGGCAGGGAACCTGCATGGTGTACATGCATGTGGGCAGGGCTGCACAAACAGTGATCAGCTCCAGAGTTCTTGGCCCTGCTGAACGCTCTGCATTGTGTGACTGAACTTCAGACACTCAAAGACTAGAGGAGAGGGGGCTAGGCTTTGAAAATTTTCAGGTAAAACACATTGTCCCCTCTGCCCTCTCTACCTCATATCCATATCGGATCTGCACATCTGCATGGATTTGCGTGCTCCCACTGTGTCTTGCTTAAACACAAGCAGGGCAATGCTAATTCAATCAATATTCAGAAAATCTTATTTCAAGTAGACAAACCTCAGTATGTGAGCGTGATCTTTAATCAGACATCACTTTACATGAATTTTGATTTCAGAGTTTATAGCAATAGTAAAACATTTTTGCACCCATAAATGATGTTGGAGTGAGGAGAGAGGCGTAAGGTAAGATATTCAGCTCTAGCTGAATTAAGCTTTCTCTGATTTTAGTTGCACGTTATTTAATTTATAAAACCTTCAGGAGTTACAGAGATTAAAGCTGCTGTATACGTCCTTTTTTTTTCCTGTGATTTAATTAATTTCCCAGTTACATGACAAGTAGGGCTGAACACAGTAAAAAGTAAACAAGAATGCAGGAAATAAAGGCTGACAGTTTTCTGGTGGAGATTAGTTCAAGTAAAAACCAGAGATGGTCATGTGACATGTTGCAGTTTAGATTTTTTTAATTTAGAAAAAAACAATCCTTTAAAGACTAGGTAAAAACATAATTTTTGATGTCAAGATACTTTTTAAATAAAGAAAATCTGGATCATCCAATAAATATCAGGTCACACCAAGAAAAAAAAATTACAATCAGCCAATCAAATTGTAATCCATACACCTCCGATTTAAAAATAGCACAAAATAGTATAAAGAGAAAATTTTCATAGATTTAGCCCCTTAATTTTACTCTTAAAGTGCATGGCATTAATGCATTCAACTCCAAGACAGTTCGCAGTCCTCCGACATTGTCTCTTAAAATCCTGTGGGAAACCAACAAGATCAGGCTCCTTCCTCCAGTATACAGGTACATCTCAAAAAATTAGAATATCATGGAAAATTTCTATTTTTTTGTCACTCATTTCAAAAGTAAAACCCATGAATCATATAGACCCATTACAAAGAGTGAAATATTTCAAGCCTTTATTTCTTGAAATCAGGGGTGCACAATAACTATTGGGCCGATAATTATTCGGCCGATAACAGGAAATTATATCGTGACGACTAGCCCCGATAACACATTTTTGTCAGCACGGTAGTGCTGGCGTTTGTTTTCTTTCTCACGACACTACACATTCCAAAACAGCAGGTGGCGCCGCAGTACACGACCCGCTGTTAAGCACCAGAGAAGAAGAGGAAGCAGCCCCTGTGCTAAAATGCTGACATGTGGCGTTACTCAGTATTTACTGGGAGGATAACACAACCGTGTGTGTAGAATTTGCCCTGCAAAGGTTGCAAAGAGTAGAAAGAGGCCCTCGACGAATCTTATAAGTCACTTAAGAGTCATCATCCTAACGGTGTTAAAACGAATATGAGGATAAAGTGACCATTACTGCTGGCTTGTAAACAGATCCATCCATAGACTCGTGTTATTGTTAGCTATTTTGTGTCAGAGTAGCATGTTTTGGTCTGTAGATGGGTTGATGCTGATGGCTGAATAAGGTTGAAAAACTTCTTGTTCATACAATGGAGTCTTGTGTTGATGTTCTCTTTGCACCTATACATCCAAAAGTGCTCAGTCGACCATTTATTTCATTTAGAGCTGGGATCTGAAATGCCGATGGGCATTGCACCATAAAAAAGCAGTGAGCCAAGGGCAACCATGTGTGCTATGCATTTGTTTTTTATGATTTGCAAGTACTGTAGTACCAAATCTGTAAAATCCAATCCCTACTTGTTATGGATTTGAAATTCACTTTTGACAAACTGCATTTGAAATATTTACTTCTTCACTCATATCAAAAAAAGGTAAGAAAAAATATTTGGTTACATGGTAATTGTCAAAACCATGCAGGCTCTACTGTTTGCCAGGGGTCATTATGTACACACAAATAACACAGTAGGCTACTGCCATCACCTACTTCTGAATGCTGGAGATGAATCTGTTGAGGCGTCCCTCCCTCTGATCCGGAGTCAGTCGTGTGTGACTGCTCAGGTCCTTCATTATTTGGAAATCATTTCGCATCTTGTCAGTCAGGCCTGTCCAACACAAAGTGCTGATGGTTCACAAATGATCACTCTAATCAAGGACATCAGATTTGAAGAATTCACTGCAGTCAGCGGAAAGCACATTTCGATTTTATGATGCAAATCTAAGTCATGAGACCTTTATATCTTCTCAGCATTCCCTACAAAACTCTTTCCCTGAACAAGTTTCCAGGGCATTTCCGCAAATCTCTTTGATCAACATTAAACTTTTCTGCATTTGTATGGTTAACAAATTGTTAAAAAAAAAAAAAAGCTGCAGTGGGATTGCAAACTTTTCAACAGTTTATATCAATGCTATGCATGAAGCAGTGAATGCCTTAAATTTTGCCATTTTGAATGGAGAGTCAGCAGGAGTTTGGCTTCACCTGTAAGAAAGCACAGCTCAGGGATGAGTAAGGCAGGGCCAGGTTCAGGACCTCCAGCAGGACCCCGCCTCTTCACATGGCTGACCAGCAGTACCTGGTTTCCATCAACAATGTCCAGGCCATATTGCTGGGGGAAAAGTATTGAATAATATGTATAAAATTGCAAAAAGTATTAATATTTGCATGAAGAACAACAGTGAATTGACTGAAAAATAATGCTAAGGTGTATTGGTTTGCTTTCTCTATAGATACAGCAAAAAAAAAAAAAATCAGGTCCCTACAGCAGCTACTACGTTTCCCCTTAAACCTTAGAGAGATTCTCAACACTAGTGTACAGAGTCTTGAGTCTTTACTTAACATTTACAGCCCTTTAAACTGGGTTTGAGCCAGTGTTGAGTTAGACTTAACATTTATTGTTTCCTTCTGGGTGCAATTATTGAAGACAAAACACTTACACTCTTGTAGTAATTCTTGAAGGAAACTTCTGTGTCTCCCCTCTTGAAAGTGTTGTTGGGAGTGTGATCCCAGGCAATATCATCGATCCTGTAGGTCTTGTTGTTGTACCTTAAAAAAACATGAGAGGTATCAGGGAAAGACATTCAGTCAAGAAAATTAGATTTCAAAATTTTGGTGCTCCTAAGCTTCTGAGCTGATTAACATCTCTGTCAAGCCTAGCATCGACACTCGGGATAAAACTGCGACTGGTTAGAATGATAACCATGATAATTTATCACACCGCTCAAGTTTTAGTTGTTACTAAAACTGCAACAACTGTGCTTTAATATCATGGTATGTCCAGACAGCATGCAACTGAAAATGAAAAAAATACCCAGAGTTCAGAGCAGTGACAAACAGGCGTGTGTAAGGAGCATTTTAGCCTTGGCTTATCAACTCATAGGATAGACACACGTTAGCATTGTGAAATTTCAGGTCACTATAATCGTGACATGAAATTCTTACATCGTTGCATCTCCATCAAAACTTCTGCACAGGAACCAAAAATAGATCAAGTGAAATGTGGACTGTACTTGGTGAGGACAATGAGTCCAATGAGCTCCTTGGCACAGATTTCAGGGAAGCGCTGGTTTCCACACTGTTGCCTCAGGTTGATCATGAAGTCCAGGACCGTCTCACTGCGCAGGACCTTGTGGCTCACATCCGTACACATCATAATAGACGACTCGTAATGCAGGATGGTGGTGGTGTAGCCTGGCCAGATGGTCAGCCTAAGACAGATGGGATGGGCTTAATATTTATGATGAAAAATGAGGTTTTTTTTTCTAGATTACACTTTAACAAAACTTCAGGGGGGAAACACCTTGCAGATAATTATTTTTGCCTCAAGGACGACTTTTTAAAAGTGAACCCTATTGCTATATAATACTAAGAGGGGGGTAAACCTTCTCTGCATTAAGAATTACAGACAAGCTGTGTTAATGCTTATGGAAAATCACACTTTAAATGACTCAATAGCTTAAAAGAGCAAGAAAAATTAATGCACTTGTGTTGTGGGACGTTGAGTGGATCGCCAGGGTTGTAGTAGTTGCGTCCAATCTGCTGCATGTTGAGAACTTTCAAGATCCTGTAGAGAGAGGAAAAAGTATTAAGACCTGAAGTGTCTAGTTTTGGATTTAATAAGCCATTTCAGTGTGAAGATAACTTCATTTACACTGCTGAAAAGCAAATCTACCAATTTGAACATACTTTAATCTACTCTGCCAATGAAATTACTATAGTCCTTAATATTTTGTTCAGAAAATGAAACCATTACCGTCTGAAGATGATGTTGTAAAACTGAATGCAAACAGGAGATGTTGGTGGCAATTCGTTTGTCAAGGTGATTGTAATCTGAACCTTCTCCCCATTCCTTGTCTCACTGAAGACCACAGTCTCCTAAACACAGGGTTGAAGAAGAAAAGAAAAAATATTTTTAATCTGAGAGCAAGTACAAAGATCACCAACAAAACCCGTGCTCCTAATGAGGTTACAGTAGGACCACTGGATCACAACAGAAGTAACATTTTTGAAAAAAACCTCAAAGCAGACAACAACTGTGCTATACTTTTAAATTATTTCAAGATGTTTGCAGATATTAGTAATCAGATTACCTTGCTGTGAAGTCTGTGAGGCAGAAAAAGCAGAGCTCCATCAAAGCTCCGTGCTGACCCTAGTGTCTCTTCATGTTGGAAAAGGAGAGCAATTCTCAGGCGACGGGACTCCATTGGGGGTTTGAAGTCCACATGGTATTGATACAGAACCCACTGAGGGCGGGACAGGATGCGAAAGAAGTTTGCAGACAGTTGAATTCTACGGCCAGAGGTTCCTAAGGAGAAAGATAATAACTGGGTACTGTATCAATTCAGCATGTAGATTTGCTAGTTGTATTGGTGTAGACAAGTTTAATAAAGGTAACAGACCCGTCTTTGAATCCCTAACATGCTCCATCGCCTGCCTGGTGTTGATCCCTGCATCATGAAAGTCCCGGCGGCGTCCGCCTCTTTCGCCAAGTTTGACCTGCTGAAATCCTGCTGAAATCTGGAGTACAGCTACAAACAACCAAAAAAGGCAAAATTTAAAGTACAAGTTACACACAATGTGACTGTGCACAAGTCTGCACAAAAATTAATAATAGTAAACCGAGAGCAGGAGAAGTTTGCACACTTTAAACGCTTTTCCAGATTCCTAGGCTTTTGGGACTTAAGAGCAAAAGTACAAATCATCTAAGTACATCTTGAGTCTTTAAGCTAAAAGTCAATGACATACTTATTTAATTTTTCACATCTCCTAATTGGAAGGTGAATAAAAAGTGCCTTCAACACTACAAAGTTTTACCTTAAACTACTTAAATATTTTCCTTTAAAAACAATGAAGGAACATAAAACATAATAAATTATGAAAATGAATACAACTTGACTGTGTTTGAGCAAACCTTCTCCACTGAAGGGTCCGGGGGTGCCCTTCTGTCTCCCTCTTCCAACCAGCTCCCCCTCTGTAGGTGGTGCAGGTGCAGGTGCGGGCTCTCGAGACTGGCTCTTGAAGAGAAAATGAGTTTGAAATGCGTTGGTAATCCGTTCAAGAAATGTTAATTCATATTCAGCATCAAAGCAAAGCACAGAACTTCCAACGAAACTGAGTCTGCTCAGAACAATCAAAGCCGTCTTTCTTTCTTTCTGTTCAGTATTTTGTTGTCCCTGAACGCTGAAGAATTCATTCATTCAAAGAATCCACTCCAAAGACTACAATAGAACAACAAGATACATAGAAAGTGTACTTGTAGTGAGTTGATAAGCTCAGTTTTCTAAAATTAGAGTACCATTTGTCCTTTGAGAGCTCTAAGTTAGAGTCCTTACAGCTATGTTTTCTGGCAAGTTCCATTAACAGTTTTAGGAGGCTTTGTGTTTTTAAAAATATTGCCATATTAAAAGTAAATTCTGTTAATCTGCCTTGGCATAGTACCCCCTTTTAAAACCTCTAGTTGAAGTTGAAGGCAAACACCTGCATTATACCTTAATTTTATAAGTGATTGTTGCAAACATGTAAGTGCAACTGAAAGGTATATAGCGTGAAGGATTTAGACTGTAATTTTTGACAGATTCATTCTCCTACAGCCTTGTCTTATTAAATTAATAAAGTTAAGGATACAACATGCATTTTATGCACTTAACTATCCAATACAGAAAAAAGCTTCAATCAGTGTTTGAACTGCTACTAGAAGTAAGGCCTGGGTGATATAGCCTAAAAATCTAGTTGTTCATTTTCTTTTTAAAAAATTTGATTTACAATTTTAAACAATTTTTTCTTATCCTTGTTTCAAAAAAACACACAAATGACTAAAAATTTATTAAAGCATGTTTTTGCCTTTATTTTATGAATAAAATGTAACAAATACCAAATAAATTTTCCTCTTGGGTAAGAGCAAGCTGTAATTTGGTCTCAAAAAATTGACTTACTGCAAGGGGAATTCACAAAAACACAGAAAGACTGCAATTATTTGCAGAAACCTGTGATGGCATACAGAATTTATGTCTGAGCAAAAAATGTTTTTTTTTTAAATCTCTATGTTCAGTATTGTGTTACTGCTCCGGTAGTTTTAGGTTTCACTTTTGTTAAGCTGAGGTGAGTCGAGCTTTAATCGCCTGCACCTTATTTCCTATTGGGACGTTCACAATCTAAACCCTCAATAAACTAGCAGCTACAGACTTTAATTGTAAAGGAATTGTTGGAGGTAGCGTTTTTATCATTGTTCAACTAAGTTTCTGCAGCGGTACCGGCAACTTTCTGCAAGTGTAGCGTTTACAGCTACTGCTCTACATACATCTCTTTCTCATTTAACCCCACAGCTCACTTCTAGGACTGAACATGGACTTATTAAGCGTGTCAGGAATTTAAACACATTTCAAACTGTTTCTTAAGTGGAATCACTGCAGCGCTGAGCTACAAACAAACCAAGGCGACCCAACCTGTGTTAGAGCCCCAGACAGACAGATACGCTTTGCACAGCGAACACAGTCCTTACTACAGACATTAAACTAAGAGGAAAAACACAGGTTTAACTAACTTCAATCTGTATTCAGTGAAGGTGATGTTACAGCCATATTTATGGATTGTGTTGATGAACGATCAACAAGTGCATCATTTTAAATAAAGTTCATGCAACAGAATTGTGGGTCATCTTTTCTACTCTCCTTTCAGAGAGGATGGTCCAGTGTATCCTATTCTCAAGGAGACAATAAAAGGGACAATGAGGCCCCTTCCTTATCATGTGGATAATTCAAATGGTTCTTATTATGGCTCACACAAAAACACTTCTACACCCAGTTAGGAACCTTTCTAAACTAAAAGGGCCATTTGAACAGACCCATAACCTAAAGCAGGGGTGTCAAACTCAATCAAAGCAGGGGCCGGATTCTGGACTCAGGACTAACCTAAGGGGCCAACAGCGTCAACTTTTTAACCATAAACTGTCGACCTCATTTCACCAGTAATAAAATATGGAGGGGGAAAAAAAACCTCAGCACTTATTATAAATCATTTTGACATTTATAAAGTTAAAAAGACAAATTTCAAGGCTCACAATCTGAGAAAAGTAAATTTAAGTAGTTCAAAATGGTCAAAACATGAAATTGAAAAATTTTTTTTTTAATGGCAAATACATCAGAAAGAAAGTCAAAACCATGAGTTTAGAAGGTCAAAATATGAAATAAAATCTGTAATCATGAAACTAAAAGTCAAAATTCAAAACTTTAAATTGTGAGTCTGAAAGGTAAAACTATGGGATTATGAAGTCAAAGTTTAGAGTTGAAAGTATGAGGTAAAATACAAATAATTAGTTAAAAAGTTCAAAATATCACTTAAAAATTAGAATTATAAATCTTAAAGCCCAAAATATTATGAGGAGTCAAAATTATCAGTTGAAAAGCTCAAAGTATGAAATTAAAACTCAAAATACTAAGTTTATGTCCTAATTGTGAGATGCTAAATTAAAAATGTGAAATTGAAACACAAATTAAATTTTTTCTCCACATTCCTGACTTCATATCTAAATATTTTTACTTCTTACTTTTTCAGATTTTGTGACTTAACAAGGATATCTTTAAATCATCAAGGATAAGATTATATTTTTATACTTGAAGAAATCTGCAGACATCATACTGACAAGTTATAACAGAAATATGAGATCATCTTGCAGGCCGGATTTGGCCCCGGGCCTTAAGTTTGACACCTGTGACCTAAAGTAAAATTCAACAGTTGTTCTGGGGTGAAATGTGGGTTTATTCTCGTGTTTATTGTGACTGGTGTGTGTTGTCAAAACAAAACAACTGGCCATTTTCTTGTCAGAAAAATTGGACCTCTTTGTTTTGGCTTTTTGTGTTTTTATTTTGTACTCAATACTTAATGCTGTTTAAAGTGTAATTAAGTTCAATGTTCCAAAAAATATAGTAGTCACTTTAAAAAGTAAAAGTCCTTGAAAAGCTACTTCATCACAGAGATATTGAAAGATGGATATATAGAATATCAAGCAATCAATTTGAGGTAAATACACAAGGATGGCAAAGCCTGCCCTTACCGCGCCAGGTGCTGTGGTCTCCTGACCACGTGCTCTTCCTCTTGATCTCGCTCGTGCACGACCAGTCATTTTTTAACGTCTTGAACAGAACCTCTAATGAACAATTAAATTCAACCGTTAGTTGAATATAGCATTTAAACATGCACCTAACCTAACACAGTAACATTTAGACTGCCAAACCCTAACCCTAAATACATTTTATAAGCACATAAAGCATCAACTACTCCTTTTTTCTGTTGCAGTAAAAATGGCGCCGCTAACTAGCTAAACATGCGCTCTCCGCTAGCATAGGTCAAGTTGGTTAGCACTAGCATGCTCACAAAAGCTACCATGAAGTCCTTACAGCAGATTTTATGTTTAAGTGTTACATTCAGGAAGGTTTTCGAAAATTCGTTAGTGTTGCCTTTAAACTACACTAAAACTCGGTTGCAATTTATTAGTCAACGATGATGAAGTAAAAACGAATTAAATTTCAAACGAGTATGCACTTTGGAAATATATTAACAATTGAATGTAGATGATAAAATACTTTCGGTAACTTTACTTTTATACGGAAGAGTATTAGGTACTCACCGTTGAAGAAAGATTTTTGTATTTTCGGTCCAACTGAAGTTCAGCACAGGTGAATCCAAGATGAGGAGAAAAGAAGTCCCGCGATTGATTTATACGCCTCTTCACTGAAATAATTAATACGCTTTGAACTTGTTTAAAAACACCTATTTAACGCCTAATAGGTCAAAACAAATCCTCTTTATCTACTCAATACTTCAATACTTCAGATTTAATGTAGACATATGTTGCTGAATCATAGCAAAAAATAATAGACTATCCTAAAGCCCAAGGACTACTTTTTAAGCGCAGTGATACCTTTGAATCAGTGTTGTCTGTGAATTTTACTGTAGTCTCAAGTGTGGCCACGGGATGGCAGCAAAGTCCAAACAGAGGGTTCAGATACTTGCTTTCAGGGCTGCCACCTACCTCTCTGGATACGTTTTAATATTAGAAGGGTTCTGATTCACATTTTCATTGAAATATTGGCAAATAAAGCAGCAACAAAGATACAAACGTCTAATTTAGCTTGTAGGACCACAGCTCACTGTGAGCCATAACGATAGCAAAAAATATTAACCAAAACATCGCTCCGACTTTTTGGCACTGAAAGCTATGGCTATGTTAAATGATAGATTTAAGTACAATTCTATGGTGCATTTACAGCATTTCTTTAAAAATATGGCAAACATGCACAAAAAATTTATTACACATTTAAATAGTGAACTAGATTATAGTCAGTAAAATATTAAATTGAGGATAAATGCTGAATAATTTTGCAGAGAGCCTGTAAGGCCTATAACAAGGTCTTGTTGGATGCATGTTTAGACTGTTACAGGACCTTCTGAAGGCCTTTTGGATTGAGTTGATATTCCCTTTCTTTGTAAGTTTACCTTATCACAACAATGAGAGGCAATGATTAAAGAATCACTCAAAATGTGTTACAAAGACAGAAAAAAAATCTTCTTATGCTTTCCTTTTAAGAGCTACTTGATCACAAGCTATTATTCCTTCCCAAACTTTTCCTCTCCCCTCCACATCCTTCCATTTGAAGCAGAACTTGGCACCTCAGAGGGCATTTTTTTGGGAAGATGTACGCAAGTCTTTCATGTCTGAGATCTAAGAGTGATTACAGATTCAGACCTGAGGGACCAGTCTGCGAGGACCTGCTTCAGTCACTGTTTACCTGCTGGAAGAAGACTGAGGAGAGATGAAGAAGGAGGCAGGGACATGAGTGTCATCGAGCCTGATTGTGGGTAAAAAGGGAAAGTCGCACATAAGACGCAGGCGTGAACGTGTCTTTGAGCATGTGAACTGAAGCAGATGCAACCTCAGACCCACATAGTGAGATTATATTGTCAAAATAATGAACAATAACATGACATAAACTGTCAAGTTTGGAACAAAGCTTTGATAAAAAATGAAAAGTTTTCTTCAAAGGCCCAGCTATCTTTTAAAAAACAACAAAGCAAAAAGAAAAGAATAAAAATGAAAGAAAAAAGAGGAAAACATGGGCATGCAGAGGGCTGCAAGCTGAGCGGTGTGAAGCTGAGAAAGGTGCACCCTGCCAGGGCCGTTGATGAATGCGCTTCAGGCTTCAAGCTTGCCCTGCAGCCCCCAGCGGTGTGGATTCCACGCTGACGCTAATCATGCTCGGTGAGATACTACGGCCCAGAGCTGATGAAAGGAAACATGCAACACAGTCAGTTTATCAAACTGGCTGCACTTTCACAAAATATATTAGAATAATTACAACTGAGGATGTCATCAGCGCCGATATCAGGAACATGTTTCTGTTTATTAATACATCATGCAGCCTCACTTTCTGTTTGAAATGCTAAAAACAAATTATGATGAAAGCTTTGAGTCCCTCATAAATCACAGTACTCCCGTTTAGCTTGAACTCCTGGTCGCAAAAACTAGAACAAGAGAGGATTGTGAATAATAAGGATCTCCTCCACCATGATATCAGTAAGCGGGTTAGCAAAATTAGATTATTCTCTCTCCTGCCGTGGAACTTAATCTGCTCTGCATCAGTGTGTTCCCCTTTAAAAAGACGCAGACGCTGCATCACACACAAACACACACACATTTGCACCAGGAGTTCGTGAGCCTGCATGTGCAGAATAAACAGCCAAACCATGCGTACAGTATTTTAAAAGAAGCTGGCGTTCTATTTATAATGAAGACAGAAAGCACAGCAGTGTGTTTTTTGGGGCTTTTTTAGCGATGGTGCACAGTGGGTATTGTCAAAATCATTGAGGTTCACACCGAATAGCAGAATGATCATTTCCAAGCAGATTCTGAAGGAATAAGAGAGGGGATTCTTCACCAAAACATCTGAGTTTCTTCTTCATTTATACATGAAGCCATTTTCTGCTCTGAATGATTAATACACCATAGATTGAACTTTATCTACATGTAGACATCCAAAAAGCTGCTGCTTGCTCCTCAAATAGAATAAAGGACAGACTTTCTGCAGCAATATGGCTGTCTACTTCTGTTTTAGTGCCATTACATTACATTTAAAATAACAGTAGACCCATGTATTTGTGATAGAATGACCCTCCTTTATATATCTTTCTCACTAGCAACGACTACACCATCAACCAGTATGTTATTTGACTGTTATTTATCATTAGATTAGCCTTTACCAAACTTGTCTTATACTCTTGTGAGGCCTGGATGTTGACTGATGACCAGAGGTGCCAACTGGACTCCTTTGTGACAACTTCTCTTTGGTGCATCCTTGGAAAGACCGTATGTCTAATGTTGACACACTCAGGAGGGAGAAGATGGGAAGGGGCACCTGCCCCGCTTTCCCGGGCCTAATCCAGGTCACCACATACTGGGTGCCCAGGACTCAGTGGGCTGGTCCAGGCGCCAGGGCCGACCACGTGCAACATGATGGACTACAGCAGCAAATGATGACAGGAGATGGTAAGAAAAGGAAACTGAGGATACAGTTCACACCGTCTCACCATAACCGGACAATAAATGGCTAAAGGAACGTTGCCTGCTCTGATGAGTCTCAATATTTGAATGGTAGAGTCAGAGCAATATGAGAGTCGACTTCCTTTATCATTCTGATGCTCAGTTTAAACTCCAGCAGATCATCTTGATCATGTCTACATGCCTAAATGAGTTGATTACTGCCATATGATTGGCTGATTAGATAGAATTATTATGGAGCAGTTGGACAGGTGTTCCTAATAAAGTGATCGATGAGTGTAGCCGACAGTATGCATGAGTTTGCCAGCAACTTCTGCATTTCAAAACAAGATATAGTTCAAAATACTGGGTGCCAAAGACTTCTATGTGTAGATATCGATTTAATTTTTATTGCTATCATGTTAAGGAGCTTATAATTCTTGTTTTGTGATGACACTTAGATGATTATTCATGGAAAACTTTCATTACAGGAAAATGTGTTGTGACAACTTTGCATAAACAAATATCTTTGCCAATTTGATGCCTCTGAGAATGAAGTCATCTCGGGCCTGTGCTAGATCAGACAGAGCTGTTGACTTCACTCCTAGTTTTGGAGAGATTGATGTAGATGTGTCTACAGGCTGTATATTATTATGAACTTTGTGTATTTGCAGATTTATATGAATCATGGTGTCTTTATTTTGGATGTTGAACCCGTAATAAAATTTTAATTAAATTGACCTAACTGCTGAATAGATGATGATCTGCTTTTGTAGTTGAACTGTTGAAAATTAAACTATCACATGGGTTTGTATAACTTGTGTTGATTTCATGCCAAAAAATAGCAATCTCCATTACTATCAAGGCAACCAAAACAACAACAACAACAACAACAAAAAAAAACAAAACAATCAAGAACTCTATTTTATGTGAATTTTGGCTGACAAAGCCAGGGCCGGAGCAGGACTCTTTTTCAGCCCTGGAGTCTGATGGTTCAGACCAGCCTACCCCAGTTCACACCTCTTACTGGAGATTTATAATGTGGATTAAATATATTCTTTATTACAACTTTCGACAATTATTATTATTATTATTTTTACAAAAAGCGTTAAAGGTTACTTTTAGCATTCAGGCACAGATATTCTGCAGCCAGTTTTATCTTGTACAATTGTTCACACATTGGAACAACAGCTAGTGTGGGCTGTATGTTACTGACAGCTACATTTCACTGAGCTTAATTCTACTATCCAAAACTTTATTAGGGTGTTTTTCTGGGTGACTTTAATTAGAATAGTATCTATATTGTACTCTTTATAATGTTTACATTGACTGAATTCTACACTGTAAAAAAAAAATCTGTAAGATTTACTGTAGAATACCGGCAGATGTGGTTGCCAGAGATTTACCGTAAAAATACGGTGAGAATGTATAAGAAAAAACTGTGTTTTCATTCTGCAGCTGTAAATATTACAGTACAAACCTGTTTTTAACTGTAAATTTCTGTAGAAAAAAATACACTATTGTAAACATTTATACAAGGATTTGCTGTAAAACTAACAGTTATACTGTAATGGTATTTACGGTAATTTGCTGTAAAAATTACAGCTCTATTATGACACCTTCGACAGGGGTTAGCAGTAAAAATAACAATAATGAAACAAACCTGTTTACAGTAAATTACTTACAAAAAAAATCCTGTAAACCTAATTACAGTCTATCTCAGTAATAAAAACAGTACACCTGTATGATGTTTAGTGGTATTTTAAATTTTATGATAAATTATCGGCAGCTGTGATTGCCAGAAATTTACCGTAAAAAAATACAGTACAAAACATGAGAAATTACAGTTTATGTTTGCAGATTTTACGGTAAGGTTCCCTGTTGTACAGTATTTTTAACCTCTTGTCCCCGCTAAAATAATAGTAAATGATTGCAATTTTTTTACAGATTTTTTTGTGAATAGAAATGTGCATGAGAGCAAATTCTGTTATTTAAACCAAAGACTACCTTAATTTATAGCGTAATTGCCTGTCTTGAAGATTACAGTATTTTTCCTTTAATTTCACAGTTTTCTTTCATTTTAACTTAATAACTTTATTATTCCATACTATCTTGTAAATATCAATCTTTTGTACCATTGCTGGATTTACAGTACTTCTGTGTATTCTATACATTACTATATGTTTTCTGTTTTACGGTCTGTTATTGTTGCTATTTGATAGTCTTTCATAGTGTTTTCTTCTGACATTTTTTACAGTGTACCTGCCCTCTCTCATGGCCTGTCCTTCTCAGTGATGGTGGCTCTCCCTCCCCATAGTCAGCAGCAGACTGGTTGAGGGGCTGCAGCTGCTGCAGACGCAATGTTTTACACTTTCAAACCTTTATTTATTCTCTAAGGGCATTGAGGTTTCCCTCATTCCCAAGGGCATTGAGATTACAAGCACATTAAAACCACAGCACAATAAAACAAACTACAGTGCTTAACAAATTTATTAGACCACCCTAACCCTAACCAAAGTAAGGTTTATGCCACAGCTGCCCTAAATTAACAGCATTGGTAATTACTAAAATCATTTTTTATGTTTCTGCGATGGTTAATACACCAATATGTAGAAGCTCTTTAACCCAAATGATATTCTTAATGCTAAATATAATAATTATTGTAATCCATGAATTTTCAAATTTACTGATTTACAAAAAAAAACTGAAAAAATAGTCAAGCACATTATTATTTCTTGATTATTATGTCAAATTATAGTTATTTACTTGCATCCCTGAACAGAAAAATGAGTTTTAGTGGTTAAATGTTATGCTTGATTCATTTCTGACTTCTCAGAGAAGCCCAGAGAGCCAGCTCAAATTTGTGTGTTGTTTGAAATCCCTTATTCCTGTTCAAAATGCTAAAACGTGGAGAGCTCACTGAAAATGAAAGAGTCTGCATTAAAGCACTTAATGATGCTGGATGGCCTCTGAGACAAATATGTCAGGTGGTCTAATACATTTGTTAAGCACTGTATATAGAAGCAATCATTGAGAACAACAACATATTGTCAGTGACAAAGGTAGATAGATTGAAGTCAAGTAAAATAGTGAGTGTGAAACACAGTGGCTGGAAATTAAAGTCCTAAACTGTGAAAGAGAGGGAAGAACGTCTGTCTTTAGAGTTTGATGCCCCAAGCTCATGAAAAGATCTCCAACAAAGGACTTAGATATATGGGCTATACCATCATACAACTCACTGATTTGATTCAGAAAACTGGACAGTAGTTTGCACATTTTATGTTACGTTATGTGCTGTGATCTAACATTGTTAGCTTACCTGTGTCATCTCCACATCTCCTGGTGTGTTGACATGTAGCACCAAGCTTGTCATAACAAAATAAACTTGCATTTGCCCACACACGCTTCCAAAGCTTTCTGTTTTGAAATCTACCTTTTACACTGACCTCTCTCTAGTTATTATCAATATTTTTCTCTTGATTATCAGCTTGACTGTCTTTGATCAGAGGGACTGACCACTGACACACGTGGAACCAATGTAATTTTAGTGTTTCCAGTCAGATGGACACAGATGGCCCACCCAAGCACAGAGAGAGAGAAAAAGAGAGAGAGAAATTTTTGTTAGAGGAAACGCAACTTGAATAATGAGCGCTCCTGCTTGTGTCCATCCCTTGAGAGTACAGCCTGTTTAACCCTTTAGGACCTACCATAGAAGGCAAAAATGAAGATAAAATGAAATTGCAATCAACTTGCAAAAAGACAGCATGTTTATAAAAACATAAACTATGCACAGTAGTGCAATCAAATCTCTAAGTCTGCCAGATACTTTTGAGCATACATGCGTTTGCAGAAGACCATGATGAAACAATGATAAGTGCGACTCATGACCTGCAAACAAACAATGCGATAGGTTTCATGCAGACACGTCACCAAACGTCATCATGTACACGTAAACTAGAAAGTGCTGTGAAAGGCAGTGGTCTGGATTATATTATATTAATAGTGTTTTTGATGTGTTTGCTTTTTACTACATTTTTACTAAAAAAGGAAGGATGTCTCTGGAAGAAACAGTACTCTGGGACACATTGAATGTGTGATACGTTATTGTTACTCCTCCGGTTTTATATGCAAAAAATGTTTTTGCTCTGTCTCATTTGGTTGCAATTTCAGTTAAAAAGAGAAATGCATTGGGAGCGCCAGCGATCCCGTAGGTCTCAAAGGTCTACTGCCACTGTACAGCGGCCCTCCTGGCCTGAAAGTAGCCCGGCCCTCCTGGAATCCTCCCGGTTCTCCAGATTAGCCTCTCTGGGCCTGGACAAAGCCGAATATGTTATCTCTGCTGATTCAGTTCTGCATAGATCCATTTTAATTTCTTATATAAACAGACAAAAATCTCTCAATAAATCAGTTTAACTAACACAGGCAAACATGGAGATCCACACAAAGCTCATATGTTAGCATTAAGTTCAATTTTGTTGCTATCTTTCCAGTTAAGGATTCTACATTTAAAAACAGAATGAAAAGTTTCTGGTTTTCTGCTCATGAAGCTCTCTGGTTTCTGTCTGTAGTTTATTTGTTGTCCAAACTGACCAGTGGCGATCAGCAGGCTTTGGGGCGGACAGAAGAACTCTTTGTGAAGAGAACAAACAGGCAGAGCCTTATGTGCAGCAATGACATCAGCAGTACTCTTAAGATGAATTTCTCTCTATAAACAGATACCTGCATAAAAGGGCAAAGTAAAAATTCATAATCAATTTAACTTTCCAACGTGTGTCTCTAAGATGCTTCACAGCATGTACTGAAAGCCAATCAGTGTTTAGTTTCACTGACCTTAGATACATCAGAAATGCTCAGGCCAACCTTAATTTTAAAAAACAAGTTAAAGAAATAAACCTGCCATTTAGTTATTATTATTTTTTTGCTTCTCCTCTTGGTGACAGACCTGACAGAGCTTACATTACAAATCTGCACCATGGTGTTTTCATTTCAGCAAACTTTACTCCCCTTAATTCTGAGAAAATCACATTCGTGTTTTTATCTTTTTTCGGACTCATACCACTGAAGTGAGAGGGAGTAAAGGCTGGATCAGACTGCACTTCTTTTTAGTCTTCATAATTGTACTTGAGTTCAGGTTGTTGGGAGGTGGGTCAAGGAGTCTCAATCATGGCTACAGCAGAATCTCTGAACTCTGAGAAGAAGAAAACAATAAAGACGAAATGAATGAATTGGTCTTTATGTATCAATAAAAGGGCAATATGGACCGGCTTTACACTCAAAAAGAACCTCAGATAGATACGAATGTGATAACCTCAAGAAAATGAGCCTGGTTAGCCTAGCTAAATACCATTATGCACATGAGGTTTGCTGTGTGTAAACAGAAAGTTTCCTTGAGCAAAAGCTATCCTACTGGCCTCAGGTCAGGTTGTCAAACTAGAGGGAAGATGCACAGAAGAAAATTCTGACATGCCTGTCTTGTTGAATTGGGAATGTGGGACATCCTGCATGCATTCATGAACGACAAGCAATGTTAATTAAATACAAATATGTAATGTAAAATAAGTGAATGCATAAACATTCAAACCTTCAAGTCTTTATTTAGTAAATGCATCTTTGGCTGCAATGACAGCACTGTGTGGATAGCTCTCATTCAGACTTCTCTCAGGATGTACTTCTCTTGCAGAGTGAATTAGATTGTCCTCAAGGATTTCCCCATATTTTGCAACATTTACAGTACCCTCAACATTTATGTGCCTTCCAGGGATGGCTGCTGAGAAGCATCCCCACAGCATGATGCTGCCACCACATTGCGTCACAGTGGGGAATGCAGTGTTTCTTCTCTGATGTCCAAGAAGCACCATTTTGGTCTCATCAGATCAAAGAACTTTCTCCCACTTGACCATGGAGTCTCCAACATGCCTGAGTTTTCTTCAACAGTGGCTTTCTCTTTGCCACCCTCCCATAAAGCTTTGTCTGGTGAAGAACCCAGCCAACAGCTGTTGTATGCAGATTCTCTCCCATCTCAGTTGCCTTCAGAGTAGTCATGGGTGTCTTGGTGGCCTCATAAGTCTCCTTCTTAAACTGTCACTCAGTTTGAGAGGACGGCCTGATCCAGATTTACACATGTGCCATATTCCATCCATTCTTGATGATGGATTTAGCTAAACTCTGGGGATGTTCAGTACCTTGGATCATTTTTGTATCCATACCCCTGACTTAAACTTTTCATTAACCTTTTCTCTGAGTGTTGTCTTCATGGTGTAATGGTATCCAGGAAAACTGATTAACCAGTGACTGCACCTTTCGGACACAGGTGTCTTTACACTACAATCACTTGATACACATTCACTGCACTGAGGTGATCCCCATTTCACTAACTGTGAGACTACTAGCACCAATTGGCTGGACCTCTGTTATATTAGGTCAGTCACTTTAAAGAGGCTGAATAGTTATGCAGTCACTTATTTTACATTACATTTCTTATTCAATTGACATTGCAAATTCCCCCTCAAACTGCTTATGAAATTCCCCAAAATTACAAACACATTCCCTGAACTGTTTCCCTCAAATTTCCACAAAATTCTTGAAAAATTCCCCAACCGCCACGCCAAATTCCCAATTAAATTCCCAAAAATTACAAATTCATTTCCCAGATTTCCATTAGAAAAACAAACAATTTCAAAGCATATTCCCCAAAATAATAATCAAACCCTAAAAATACAAATAAATTTCCCCAAACATCTCTCCAAAATACCCAAACAAGTTCCCCAATGTCTCCCAACATTTCCATTAAGGTACTAAATTTTTCTGGACATTCCAGACAATCTAAAAAAATTTAACAGGAGAAATGATAATGTTATTGTAGGAAAGCCAAACTGTAATGTCCTGATACATTCATGCAGGGTCTTAGGAGGATATAATTATTTTTTAAACTGCAGGCCAGATGAAACCTGGCTGACTGTAACACCCCAGCCATTTAACATTAGTATCCTATCAAATCCTCTGTGCATTTGATGGAGCAGTGAGAAAAAAGATCTTCCATTTATTCTGTTTATGAATTAACAACAAAGAAACTGTCTGGATTCAGGCCCCCTTCATTCACATTAAAGAGCCAGTTCATAGAAACGGCTCTTTCATGAACAACACATCATCAACATGTCAGCGTCAGTGTTGTAATACTGGCTGAGCTCTGGCACTGATGTCATGTTGATTTATTTCTTGTAATTGTTTCTTATTAACTTGATATTTTCCTCTGGGTGATGAAGTTTGTGGGAATGGAGAGATGAGTGAGAGCTTGTGGGTCAGGATGACTCTAAACATGAGCTCTGTGGGGAAAAGTTTCTCTCTTTCATGTGAACTTTGAATCAGACTCATCAACTTTGTCACAGCTGAGCCCTTCTTCCTCTGCCGTGTCTTTCATATCCTGTAGACCAGACATATTCTTTCATAAGAACAACACACAGTAAGTCTGAATTTCTATACAGCATGAAATCTTTGACAGAAACTCATCTTTGTAAATCAGCTTCATCCTGAAAGCCTGGGCGTCAAGGACAAATCCCATTCAACTCCCATTTGTTTGGCGGATACTTCCTGCTCATTTGATAACAAAGTCTGTCTAGTGGCCTCGACTTGTTGGAGATTATTTGTGCAAACAGATACAGGAAATCTTGGAAGAATAAGATTTGATTCACAGATTTATCTGCTGAATAAATGGAGGTTTAAAGTAAATAGAAGAATTGTCAATCATTTTTTGCCAGGAAGAAGGAAAGGCGATGTCTGAAAGACACTTTTTAAATATTTGTGCATGTCTTTGGCATGTTCATCCTTTTCTTTTGTAGAGGTAGGGGGTAAAGACGGCAGGAGGAGGAGGCCCATGCTGACCATAGCAGAGTTTTTTGCGGAGGCAGAGCCCCCTTGGAGCCTGCCACAGTGAGGATGCCATGTGATCTCCGCAAAGTCAACAAGGGCTGGTCCACAGCTGGGCTGCAGGAGAACAGAGAGCAGACACGTAGCAACACCCTCCTGCTGGGAGCAGCCGAGGAGACGAAGGACTCACAGCCTGCCTCTGAATCCACTGTAGATTTCTCCGAGCAGACAGCGGGGAGGAACCTTCCTCAACTCAGTCTGCAGTGATTCTTATTTTTAGCTCTTATTTTAGTTTACATACATGGCTGGATCCTGCTTTTTGATTCCTTGACAATAAATGTAACACCATCTCTGCCAAAAAGAAAAACTCCCCAGTGCCAGAGAGTCACTGCACAACAGGAGAGCTGCAGATTTAATTTCCACAAAAGATTAAGTTGCCTTCTGCATCACTGAAACTTTCAGGGGGTTTGAAGTTGAAATCTCGGCGGTTTTGCCTCTTTGTCCACAGCGTTGCTTCGAACAAAGGTGCAGTGAAGCATCAGCAGCAAAGGATCTAATAAGCACAATGTGGGAATAAAGCAGAGGGGAGTGAGCATCAAAGGCAGCCAGGCACAGCATGACTGGCATCAGCCTGAACTCCCAACCTAGGACACTCAGCATGCTCTTCAGCAACCACCCCCTTTAGACCAGTCCTGGGCAGTAATTAAAACCATCATTCCCACTGCCTCAGTATCTCATTAGCCACAGGACCCCGGGCTTTCATCCTTGCTTGTCCAAAAATATCACAACTCCGCACCAGCAAAGATGAGTCCCACACAAGCGAAAACATGCGTCTGTGGCATCTCAGGGACTGCACAGAGCATTATCCAACTATCATCCAACTCCAAAGAACAGTGGGAGATCACAAAAGCCTGCCTCTTCATGTCCACAGTAATTAATACTGCACCTAACCGGGACGATTTGGAGGGAAAGCGTCACCCTGCTGTTGCTTGATTTAATCTACCTGTGCAGGAAACAAAGAGGAAAAACAGAAATTAAAGAGCCACTAAAATGTAGCAATGACACGTTTGCTCTGCAGGGAACAAGAGATCTTTGTAGAATTTTGCTTTAGCTCCAAACATCAACCAGTGTTTGCAGAGAAAGCCATTAAAAAAGAGGACAAACTGATACATTTGAAGCTCCTACGCTTTCTCTATATCAAAGGGGGGATTTGAAGTGGGCGAGTATCGGTTGCAGTGGTCAGATTTAGTACTTTGGCTGTAGATAAAAAGAAACTCTTCTTCCCATGTTTAATTCAGTATGAGCCATGACTAACTCATGTAATATACTGGGCCTCTGAAGTCGAGTGAAGGCTTCTTCGCTCTGCTTTGTGTGCTGTGGACTGAAATGAATGTGTCATTGTGTTTTGATGGGGATGCACCTCTGCACAGGGAAGCCTGTTAGGGATAGACGACGGGACAGGTTGGTTTTATTCGCTGGTTAATCCAAATTTCTTAGTAAAACAGCAGCGCAGAGCTAAACTAAAACCTTAATCCACTGCATGTTATTAACCCACTTGGCTTTACTGGCAGGCTGTTTTCGTGCTTTAGAAATGACAGCAGGAGGGAGGATGTTAGCAAGAGTAGAATTGTGTTTCTTTAACACTGGAAAGACCATGGCAGTCATTTTGACTGTTGTAGTACATAATACTTTACTGAATTACTTCAAAGTTACAATACTGCAGGTGTCTGACTTTCCTGAAAATGTCTGTACTTTAACTTGAGATCCTAATTAAAAAAATTACAGAAAAAGCTGAGAATATTTCATCACTTACATCTTGAAAGACAGCAGGCAGTCATTTGACTGCACAGATTTTGCTGCATGCACTTCAATTGATATGTTTTTCTGCAGTGGCATCTTGGTTGCAAGGCAGTACAGGGCCCCATTCACCAATATAAGAACATTTCTTAAAGTAACCAACATTAGATTCATGACACATTTCACGCCTGCTCTTAAACTGATGAAATCCAGGTGCACTAAGCTGGAAATACATGCATGTTTCTCCATATTAGCATAGAGATACACCCCTTTCATGCCCATATAAAGGCATGACACTGCAGGGTAGTGTGCAAACACAGAAGGCAGAGGAGTGGGAGGAGAAGAAGCGAGCTGTCGGTAACATCCAACTATATTTTTAGATACAATGATAGTGGATAATGCTGACAAAATAGGAAGATTTATTATATTTTCAGCACCAGTAGTGGAAATTGAATATATTCTACAAAAACATTACTGATTTTAATCACTGTTTTTGATGGCACTTTCATCAGAGATAAGAAAAAAATGCATACCAGGTGAGTTCAAAAATAGTTAAATCATTTTTTTCCAGAGAGTTATCTCATTTAAACAAACATTTCTTCTAAAATAAAGTAGTTTAAAATGATTGAGCATCATTTTATAAATCAATCAAGGTCAATATGATATGGCTTTTTGACAAAAAACAATCTAGCAAAAACCCTCTTTAATGTTGAAGTGAAAACAGATTTCTGAAATGTAATATAAATTTAATTAAAACATGTAAAGTAAAATAAGTGTTTGCATAAATATTCACCCCTTTAAAGTGACTGACCTGATTTATCAGAGGTCCAGACAGTTGGTGCTAGTAGTCTCACAGTTAGTGAAATGGGGATCACGTGAGTGCGGGGAATGTGTCTTGAGTGATTGTAGTATAAAGACATGTGTGTCTGGAATGTGCAGTCACTGGTTAATCAGTTTTCCTGGTTACAATTACACCATGAAGAAAAAAGAACACTCAGAGAAAAGATTATCAAAAAGTATAAGTCAGGAGATGGATACAAAAAAATCCAAGGTACTGAACATCCCCTAGAGTTTAATTTAATTCATCATCAAGAAATGGAAAGAATATTGCACATGTGTAACTCTGCCTGGATCAGGCCGTCCTCACAAACTGAGTGACCGTGCAAGAAGACTTGTGAGCGAGGCCACCAAGACACCCATGATTACTCTGAAGGAATTACAAGCTTCAGCAGCTGAGAGACTCTCTGCATACAACAACTGTTGGCCGGGTTCTTCATCAGTCAAAGCTTTATGGGAGAGTGGCAAAGAGAAAGTCACTGTTGAAGAAAACACAGATTAAATCTCGACTAGAGTTTGCCAAAAGCCATGTGGGAGATTCCATGGTCAAGTGGGAGAAAGTTCTTTGGTCTGATGAGACCAAAATGGTGCTCCTTGGTTTTCAGACAAGACTGTATTTGGCTGATACCAAACACTGCACATCACCACAAACACACTATCTGCCTGCTGTGAAGCATGGTGGTGGCAGCATCATGCTGTGGGGATGCTGCTCAGCAGATAGCCCAGGAAGGTTATTAAATTACAGGTAAAATGAATGTGGTATAAATGCGGCAAAATACAGAAGGACTTTCTTATTCAGGACTATACCACCTAATCTGTTGATTTCCCAACACAGTGAATGTATTTCTCTCTGTACTGAGTATCTATCATCAGAGATAATAAGGTTTGTAACACGTCTGACAAAATGACCTCCCGTGGTCTTTCTAGGTTTGGAATTCTGGCCATCCTAGCTTCTCCACTGCGTCTTCAGTAGCTGGTGAAATGTATGAAAAAGCTCTGTAGACAAATTGTGAGCATCTTTGAGATGTTCAGTTTAATCAAATGTCAAATATGTTGCAACAGAACTTTGGAAATAATTTTAACATTTTTTCCTGCATCGAAGTGTTGCAAAATAGCTGCAGCATGCCCCACCCAAGCTAATAAAGCAGGAGAAGTCTGTTCCTAAAAAGTGCTGCTATGTCGACCTCACAAACATACCAAACACTCCTCCTCCTCCTCCTCTGCACAAGTGTGTGTGTTTATGTGTGTGTGTGTGTTTTGAGTCTCCCATTCTTTGACCATGAAAAAACTCCTCTGATCTTTCAATGACACAAAGACTTGTGCAAGAAGAGGATGAGCTCTCAACCTTTGTCAACATTCAGCCTGACTTCCCGGCTCTCTTAATAACAGCGGCACATTGTTTATCTGAGTGTTTGCTCAGAAAAAAAAAAAAAAGAAAGGCCCTGATGCCACAAAAACCATTAAAGACCGGGGTCCCTGTTTCCTCCTCTGTGCCATTATGAGTGTGTGGAAATTAAAAGCCAACCACAAGCTGGTTCTCAGCCAAATTCAGCTAACTGACTCTCTCCCGCTCTGTTTCTTTGAGAAGCCTTTGATGTTAGCAGGGGGCTTTTGCACTCGCAGTGATGGTAACGAATGATACTTTAAGCGATTCTTTTTTATCCGGCGAGCTTAATGAAAGATTAATGGGTTTGATATTTTCCCTTGTTTATATTTTATTCAAAAAGTAAGCCACGGTCCTTGGAACCTGTTAAAAGCTTCTTGCTAATGATTTTATGATCAGTGGAAGTCATATTCTTGTCTTTGGCTCTAAACTCCATGAGAAGTGTTGATTGTCTTCTAAGCAACATTATCTTTACATGAAAAGCTTTGACCTTGCCTAAATCTCTGTCTGATATAGATGGAGAGCACTGCTGCTGCTGCGGCGCCAGAGATATGTTCATTTCCATATGTCCTAATTCAGCCGGCTGCAGACTCCCAATTTCTTTTTCACAGCTCAAAGGATGAAATGATTCAGACTCGGTGGATTTTGCAGTGACAGTGTATAGATTTTCCCTTCAGCCTGAGATATTGCTTGTTCAACAGAAGGGAGATGTCTGATCTGACGATAGAGGGGAAATGTACAGCTGAATGCCAATCAGAGAAGACCGCTTTTTCTTCTCCAGTTTCCTCAGCGGAGCTTAAATCATGTCCTTCAAGAACAGCTGTTTATTGTTGGCTATAAATATTCAAAATGATTTAACGTCCAACTAAACAAACCGCCAATTAAGACTGATCCAAACATACATCCACAATTCATATTAGAGTTAGACTGCAGCTACTACTCCCTTAAGAGTCCTTTATGTAAATGGTGCAGTAATTGTTTGCGACCTAAACTATGCAGCTTCACTACCACCACATTAGAGGCTATTAAGGGGAGTTTTCCCCCCTGTCTTGCTAGTTTTTTTTAAAGATCTTGAAAAGCTTTCCCTCCTTGTAGAAAGCATGGATAGATCACGATCAAAGACTTTCCCTAATGTTATTTTTAATGCCATGAATGTGACTGATCAGGCATCTTTCTGCTTTCGTGAGAGGTCTTCTTCATTGTGAGTACTGAGGAGATCATACTCCAGTTATCTTTACATGAAAAGAAGGGGCTTTACCTGAATATGTGAGACATTTTTTTATCTGTTTTCTTTCAAAATTGCTTTAGTGGCAGAAACTTACTAAAGCCCATAGCCCATATCCTTTCTCCTGGAGGTCTCGTCGTCAGGTGCTTTTCAGCCAGCCCTGTTTTCTCTTCTAGGAAAAGATCTGTCCGGTGGTGGCTGATCCTTCCCCATCTTCTCCCCCTGATTTTTTTTCCACTAGTTGGTGGGTCTTCTTTCAGAGATCGATGTTGCTGATCTCATCTGGCCAGTGAATTTGAAGGCTCTGTCTCAGGAAGCTCTTAACGAATGTCTGAACCTTGTATGTGGTGGTCTTGGTCATCCTCCATGCCTCCGAACCAAACAACACTTTATGTTGGAAATGAAATGTACTAGTGCTGTTCACTTTCAGGATTTTTGTCTTTCCCCCTTAGATATTCAGGCCTACTAATGAGGAGGTGTCAGCTAGTATTGTTGTTTTACCTTGCATTTGCTGCTGGCTAGAGAGTAACGACAGGTCATCTGCAAAGTCCAGACCATCTAGAGTGTCCGCCGGACTCTGTTTCTTCTCTGCTCTGTCGTCTTTATAATCCAGTCGATGGCTATTAAGAAGAGAGATGGAGACAGCAGGTATCCTTCACCTGACGACTCTATTACTCACAAAGTGGAGCAGCAAAAAAGCAGTGTGTTTAAGTTGATGGTCTATTACGCTTAAATGTTTGATTGTTCCAAATGGTGTCTCACAAGGGTCCATCCTGGGTCCTATTTTTTTTTATCATTTCAATAATTTACATAGAAATACTGATGCAAAGTTTCATATTTCTGCAATTATCCATGCTTCATTTTCTTCCTTATAAAGTGAAACTAATAAACTACAAGTGGCATCAAATGTTGTCCAGAGTAACTTTGTAAGGTGAGTTGCTTGGAGTGTTCTTTTGTCTTCTTGGTGTAATGGTAGCCAGGAATACTGATTAACCAGTGACTGGACCTTCCAGACACAGGTGTCTTTGTACTACAATCACTTGCACTCAGGTGATCCCTGTTTGACAAATTGTGAGACTACTAGCACCAATTAGCTGGACTTCTGTTGAATTAGGTCAGTCACTTTAAAGGGGGCGAATATTTATGCAGTCACTTATGATAGCTCAAATATTTTTATTCACTTGACATTAAATTGTAGAAATCGGTTTTCACTTTGACATATAAGAGATTTTTTCATGTAATTTTTCTGTCAAAAAAGCCAAATAATGTGGACCATGATTGATTTATAAAATGAATAAAAGAGTAAAAAAATCCAATTGATGAGTGATCAATTTACGAGTCAGGGACAGAGAGACAACCACTCAGGGGCGCTGTGTCTAGAGGCACAGTAATAGGGTTTGGATCCATCCATTTTCTATACTGCTCATCCCACTGGGGGTTGCGGGGAGGCTGGAGCCTATCTGTCATTGGGCGAGAGGCGGGGTACACCCTGGACAGGTCGCCAGTCAATCGCAGGGCTGACATAGAGACAGACAACCAGGCATGCTCACATCCTCACCTATGGCCAATTTAGAGACCGCAGTTAACCTAATGAGCATATTTTTGGTGGTGAGAGGAACCTGAAGCACATGGAGACACATGCATGGGGGAACAGAAAGGCCCTGACTGACAAGCGAACTAGGGACCTTCTTGCTGTGAGGCAACAGCGCTAACCCCTGCACCGCCATGCAGCCCCGGTTTGGATCCAATTGTACCAAAACATTTTTTCATTATTTTAAAAGATTCAGCAAAAGAAAATGTGTATTTATTCATGTTTCCATACACTGCTGTTGTATGAGTGTTAAGTGTCAACAGATCGATCTATAGGTGCTACTGAAGAAACAAATAAGGGAATACAACAGTTTAAAAAGAGGGCCCAATGCCACATTACATAACAGTCTAATGCCTACATCTTGGAACCTGGTAAAGAGTAAAAACAAATGAAAGGATTTTATCTGTGGGAATGGAAAGTTCTGAACAAATTCATCTAAACTTGTGAGCTCTTGGACTGGCTGCTTTTGTAATTTTGTCAATCCAGAGAAAATGCTTATTTGCTAAATGTGTTTCCACTGCTAAAAACCACCCTCTCTTTTAATACATGCACTGACTTTTACACATCTTTTCAGTATAAAAGCTTTTCTATTATATTAATTGAATTATCGCCATTCCCAGTCAGTTTTTAATGTACTAATTGAAAAATAAACGTGTGGATGGAAACCTCCCTTATAGCAGAATTTTGTGATAGGAGAACTATTCGACAAAGAACAGCCTTTGTTGGGTCTGGGAAAGGCGCTTAAGTACCACATACACTACACTACTGCACCTTTTGAGTGAACTCTGTTTGAAAACAAGAGCATGAACAAATTCCTAAAACTGTTCGTCTATGTCACTGATAGAAGTTTTTTTGTGGTGTCACATAGCACAGAGAGATGAGCGTAGTTCAGAGCGGTTTCGTGAGCCAAATGACAAACTATGTTTGTGTCTTGTTTGTCGATAGCAGTCAACATGAGTCTTTAACCACAGTTGTTCCCTAAACACATCCCCTTGGTTATTATTGTAGCCATGACGACAACCACATTGCTGTTTTTCTCAGCCTGACCAAGTCTTTTTGGTCCTGGTTTCCTGGAGGAGTCTCTGACAACATGGTTACACAACCCTTATGTAAACTTTTGTTTGTTGACAAGATAACCCAACAAAGCACCGCAGTATCGTGGATTTCTTCTTGTTATACCAAATGCAGGGTTTTTATTTTACCAGAAATGTAAACTTCACTGTGGTTCTACTGAATATTACTTGGCATGGATTTCTGTTTGATGCCACAGAAACAAAAGTACAAGTCCTGGTCATTTGTTGTATCTAATTACCAGAAACTGCAAGAAAGCTTCTGAGACATTTTTATCTCAACTTGTTAAGAAAACTCACAGTCAGCACATGTAATCTTCTAGTGCTTCAAATACTGTATTACTGTAAAGTATATATGGGGCCTTTCTGCCTTTACTGACAGGACATCTGAAGAGAGAATACATGTGGGGCGAAGAGATTATAAGCAGGGCTGACTCGAGCCATTTTGACACTCAAGATGAGATTCCAGTATGGTTTCCCCATCCCAGCACTTCATCATTACCTCTGAGTTAAGTTAATAGAAAGTTAATAAAGTTTACACACTCATATTTGCATAGGATTTTTGTTTTGATATATTTTTTGCCTGTGGTAAGAAACATTGTTCATATGAAGCACTGTAAAATGTTTGAAGAGGAATTCAGTAAGGATAAGTTGAGATAACTTCAAAGTTTGAATATATAAGGAAGATTTTGGGCCTTTTAAGGCACAGCCCAGACCTCTGGGGGTCTGGGGGTTTCTCCCTAAAGATGTTTGATGGTATTTTATGCACCCTGGGGTCTTTATTTGTGGTGAAAATACTAATCTAATACTAATCTAATAATAATACTAATCACTTAAATTTGAAAACTGTGTCTTAAATTTGCTTTGCAGTCATTTAACTTTTATACTTAAAAATGTAAGTTTTCGTGCAGTTCAGTGTAGAACCATTTAAAATGGCATTTTATTTTAAAACTGTGATTCAAGCGGCGTCTTGTTTTGGACCTACATGTTTTACGGCTCTTTATGCCGTGCTTTGCGTTAAGTGCCGAAAAACGTTTTCCAGTGTCTCAAAATAAGACAGCTTAAAAGTTGTATTTTAAATCAAGAGAAGTTTAATATGGCATTTATAATTACATAATTTCAAATGGTGTTTAATTTTGAAACTATACGTTTGATTTTGAAACAGCAATTCACATAGCCTCTTATTTTGAAACATTGTTTTTATAGGGCTTTATGCTGTTCTTTGCATAAAGTGCTGGAAAAAACAAGTGCACTAAGCAGTTTTTTCCTATTTTTTCAAAATAAGATGAGAGATTGCATTTCAAAATGAAACACTTTTAGATAGCATTTAGAAATAAAATGTCTTTTCAAGCAGCATTTTATTTTGAAATGCTGTTTCAAACTGATTTATTTTGAAACATGGGGCAGTCACACATGTGTGTGTGTGTGTGTGTGTGTGGGTGGGTGGGTGGGTCGGGCTGGAAAGAGGGCTGCAGAGTTTAGAGTATGAAGTTCACAAGTGGACAATCTGTTACACTGGTGCTTCAGTCAAAATGTTCAGATCAGTGCCCCCTTCAGGGTAGCATCTCTGGGTATTTTTTTTTTTAGTAGTTGAAATCGTTTTCAAGCATTTATTTTCCATTTGCAACATTCAAATAACCAGAGGATAGAGATTTTAGAAAAGGTCTGTTGACACTGGACTTAATTATTGACAGGCAAGAGAAAAAAATGGATTGTGGCTCGTTACTTTTCAAAGTAAAAGCCCTGTAAAAGGTTCTATTCAGTAAACGGCAAAGTGGCTTTGCCCATAATTGTAACTATTTGTGTAATATAGGCCACCTTTTTGCCTAATCTAAATTTTCAATCCAAAAACATTTTTTATTTTGAAAATGAATCTAGGCAAATATTTCTTAACATGGAAAAACTAGGAAAACTTTGAGTCCTTGTACTGATGTTTTAATTTTGAAAAAAAGGGCCAGTCTGTTGCAAATATCAGGGCCTCTTTGATCCTAGTTCATCTCTGGCCAACTAAATAAGATGCATGCCATGCACTGATCCAAATTTTCCCTCATCTGATTTTGATGCTTCTTATTCCCTTTTCTTTATATAACCTCTGTATTTGTCATCTCAGCTCTATTCTTATTAAAACATGCAAAAAGAAATAAAAGAAAAGCCCCCCCTAAAAAATCCATAGTCTAATCCAACCCCCACATCTAATTTTAAAATGCACAGAAAAAAATATGTGGGCAACTTTAACGTTTTTGAAAAAATACATTCCCATCTTAGATTTTATGTTTGCAGCAGCTTTCCAAAAAAAGATGTGTTGCAAAGACACTGTGACAAATACTCTGTGGTTTTGAAGCTTAAAGTAGAATCAAGCAGGAAATGAGTGGTAACAAGTAGTTTTATTTTAGATAAAAGCATTAATTCATCTCACTGATAAACAACTATGCTGACGACTAACCGTTCTATGTTTGCACTCGTTATTTTCCAATTAAGCATGTTTATAAAGCTAACTTAGTGCTCTATTTCTCTCTTTAAGACATCTGCACGGCAGAATTTCAACAGCAGTTTGCTCTCAAATAAAATGCAGATAGATTTGCACTGACTGTGGTTATGACACATTTAGTAGAGAGTCTAGAATTTCCCTCGGAGGAACGTGAAAACAAGAAGAATGGCAAAGGTCCACATCAACAGTCACAACCACTGTTTCCTGTGGTCTGGCGTTGCTGCTTTAATGTGTGCAGGATGAAGGAGTCTGGTGTAATCAGGAACCCTAGGGACCAGTTAAAGGACCCACTATAGTCAGACTACCACAGAGACGGGAAGAAAGACTGAAAGCGTGTGTTTGTGTTGATGGGATGAGAGAAAAACGAGTGAAAGAAAGTAAAAAAAAGAAGAGGGACTGAGGGGAGGGTATTTAGGAGGGAACAGTGTGTTTCTTAGTGTCAGGGCCTCCTCTGGCCCTGAGGCGGCACTCGTCCCTCTCTCTCTTCACTTTCTCTCTCCAACTTTTTGCTCTGTGATTTATACCTAACCTCTGTAATTACTGTGCCAACCGCAGAAGCCGTCAGGTTCAGATGGGGTGAGGCACAGACATGCCCCATCACCTGAGAGCAGCAGCAACTCGCCAGCTCTGTGCTGCAAAATACAGCTGCAATTTTCCCTTCAGCCTAATCTCCTTGACACTGACTTTAGGAACATATTTGTGTGACAACAAGAAGCTGCAGCGCCAGACATCAGTCAATTGTTTTTTATTAGAAAACACAGTAAGGTTATGAAAACTGATGCTCGAGAGTGAGTCAAATGAATTTTTGTTGATGGATTTTTTCTCTTATCAGTGAGCTCTAAGTTTACGGTGCTCCACTGCTGTTAAAGGAAACGAGTGTAAGGACAGAATGAGAGCTCCAGATCATGACACACATGAAAAAGCTCATCCGGCATGAAGTGTCAGGAGTACAAAAGTCTTTCGCTGCTGCTGTGAGATGAAATATGATTGGCAGTTATTTGGACTTGGTGACCTGCAGCGCAGATCAACCACCTGACCTGACATGTCCTTGGATACAAAACACCCACTCAGATCCAACAACAGAGAGGAAATATATGCGTTGCCATGCATTTTGAGAGGAGAAGCCATTGGATTTTCAGCGCCTGCTCTTCTTTGCACTGTATATGTATGAGGATGTCCATGACACCCCAGGCATTGTCAGTGGACAGAAAGCTCTCTTTGGCAGCCCCCTCGGCGAAGCAGCACGATAGAAAGTCAGAGGAAGAAAAGAAAGAGAGGAAGAAAGAGAAAATGTGCCCACATGAGTGTGACATAGTACTGCCGGACTGATTTGCTCTCCATGACAACCGCGCAGAGACGGGCGGGGGGGCCGGGGCGCTCTGTGGCTTTTCGGCCCGGCACAATACGGAGAGGCACGGCTGTCTTAACCTCAGTGACATCCCTGTTGTCAGCGGGTCAAATCCTTGAATATCAATGAACTGACTCAGTGCCCCTTGCAGTGGTCCTCAAAAGTGTCCGACTCACATAAGAAGCTCTGGCTGTCCTCTCTGACCTCCTCTGACCTGCCTCCAGCCTCTTACTGCATTCAGACCTCAAAGACTGAATCCACAGGGTTAAACAACACTTAATCAGTGCACATGCATTCCTGCTTCCAGTTGAAAGTCGACTCAGTCACTTTCTTTCTTTCTGCTGGAGCAGTGAATCCCCGACTAGAGGTACTTTACCCAAGGGAACCCAACCCAGGGCTGCAGAAAGACTTTAAGGAAAGATTTAGTAGAGGCTCAGCTGATTTTAAATAGAAACTCTGATTTTTTTAAATAAAATACAACTAAAAAAATACAAAATAAAGAAACTAGATTTTTACAAATACATGTAATTTGATATAGATTTAGCCCCCCTTTTGCAGCTATAACAGTCTCCATTCCTCTTTGAAGGCTTTCCACAAGATTTTGGAGTGGTTCTGTGGGAATTTGTGGCCATTCATTCTATAGAGCATTTATGAGGTCCAGCACTGATGCTGGAAGAAGGCCTGGCCACCATCTCTATGCCACCTCATCCCAAAGGTGCTCGATGGGGTTGAAGTCAGGGCTCTGTGTGGGCCAGTCAAGTTCTTCCACACCAAACTCATCAAATTAGTCACGTTGGAACAGACAAGAGCCTTCCCCTAAACTGTTGCCACAAGGTTGGAAGCAAAGCATTGCCCAAAATGTCGTAAGCATTAAGAGTGGCCCTCACTGGAGCTTAGGGGCCTAGCTAAAACAGCCCCATATCATTATCCCTCCTGCACCAAACTTCACTGTTGGCACAATGCAGTCAGGCAGCTAAAGTTCTCCTGGCATCCATCTAAGCCAGACTCTCCCATCTGACTGCTCAACAGTCCAATGTCATTTTGCTTTACAGTCTGACACTTGACATTGGACTTGGTGATGTGAGGCTTACATGCAGCTGCTCAGCCATGGAAACCTATTCAATGAAGCTCCCGCCACATGTTTTTGTGCTTAGATTAATGTCAGCAGAAGCTCAGAACTCTTCAGCTATGGAATCAGCAGAGTATCGACGACTGTTTTTCACCATACGCCTTAGCAGTCATTGACCCCGCTCTGTGAGTTCTCATGGTCTTCTGCTTTATGACTGAGTTGTTGTTATTCCTAAATGCTTCATTTTTGCCACTTTAATCCTGTATTGCCCTTTTCTTGCCAATTTTTGTCCCATTTTATACCACTTGTTGCCCCTTTTTTGCCAATTTCTGCATCATCTTTTTGCAACTTTTGCCTACTTTAGCCGCCATGTGCAATTTTTGCTGCTTTTTACCACTTTATGCTTCTTTTTTCCACTTATGGCCATTGTTCCATCTTTTGCCCTTTTTTCGCCCATCCTTGCAACTTTTTTTTTAACGACTATTTGACCCTTTTTTGCCCATTTATGCAACATCATTTTGCAGCTTTTTGCCTATTTTTGTCAATTTTTGTCCAATGTTGCCATTTTTTGCTGCATTTAACCAATTTTTACTGCTTTTCGCCCATTTCATATGCCACTTTTTGACAATTTTTGCAACTACCCACCCATTTTAGCCACTTCATTTTACCACTTTTAACCCCCATTTTTTGCCATTTCTGTCAATCTTTTTACAACCTTTTTCCAACTTTAGACGCCTTTTGCCACTTTTTGTACATTTTTGCCACTTTTATCCCATATTGCCTTTTATTTGCCCATTTTGTTTCCCATTTTATTCCACTTTTTGCCCCTTTTTTGACATTTCTGCAACATCTTTTTGCAACTTTTGCCTACTTTAGCTGCCATGTGCAATTTTTGCCTGCTTTTTGCTGCATTGTTTACAGTAACCCGAGATGCCCTTTCTGTGTGGATGAAATGCCGATACAACAAAGACTTTTTGCATATACACCTGAATTCATTTCCATGTGGACGGGGCCTTAATGTAGTGTAGATCCCTCGTCTTCTGCTGTGTTAAAAAAAAAAATTTTCACCAGTAACACTATCTCCTGCTTAACTTGTTGAGACCTTAGACTTGCACACATGCTTTTTTGCAAAATTTCAAAATGTCTGTATTTATAAATTTAATTTTGTCTGCTTAAATTTATAGCAGAACAGGAAGTTTTTAGCTAAAAGTCAAGGTTAAACATGTGATACAGTGAGCTAAAAGTCATGTGTAAGAGCTTCAGACTTGACTAAGCTCATAACAGTGTTTTATTTCCTCTGTATGAAAAGTTGCAACAATTTCAAGCGCCTCTAAACATCCACTGTAAAACCAGTGGGAATGAACCACATTTGAAACATGGCATGTTAAGTGAAAGGGCATTTCCTCCACAGGGACATGGGTTGATAGGAACCACTTTGCCTGAAATATGCCTGTCTTTGATATACATAATAAACTAATGCATCTATCTAAATACAACCCATTGCTCGAGCACATGAGCAAGCTCCTGTTTCTGCCTTTGAGGACACCGCATCCCCACCGCAGTGCTGACCATCTCTTCAATCCCCATCGACATCAAGTCATGTGTTTCCTGCTTAATAGAACATTTCGTTGTCTGCAGCTCGCCTCCTTCTCTCCTTTGAAGAGAGAAGAACAGAGGCCCGTCTTTATGATGTTTTGTGAATTTTAGCCATGTTGGTTCAAAGTGTTTTCCGTGACCTGAGGCAGTGATCAAACGCAGCGCTAAATTTAGGTCTTCATTTCTAAGTCAGCCATTCTTGCTTATGATAAATTATGAACATTGGTTTGAAAAGTGTAGTGTGCAGGTGTTGTGCTGTAGACACACAGTTTGCATGCTATAGTGAAACACCCTTTACCAGAGTGTGATAGGATGGCCTTTTCTTGTATGACAGCTGTGTCATAGACTTCAATTATAATACAGCATTATAAATCCTGAAGAAACCCACAGACTACAACATCTTTTGGAAACTTTCAGAACACAAAGTTAAAATCCATGTGAAGTTTTCACATACAAATTAACTTCAAACGGCTGGAAATAGATTTCAGTGTGACAAAATGTCTCAGAGCCAGCGAGTTGTCATGTAAACAAAGACAGCATTTGGACAACAGTGTTTCTATTGGGCTGTCATGCTGCAATCACTTTAAGTGGGCCTCTATTTTCCACTCAGGCCAGATAGCTGGGTCCTGACCTCTCCTCTGTGTAGATTAGCTGCCGCTGCCATCACTCCCATTACCATTATCAGGACCAGACAATCTGGCCCGCTACCAATATCCAGGAAGCGCAGATTCTCCTGCCATGCTCCAGCCTGATTGCTCAAAGGAACACATGTAGTTGTATCAGATGCAGTCACAAAAACCCTACAGTAGGGTCATTTATCATCTCAACCTTCCCTCCATACTTATCCCAAATTGCTTCCAGTCCTGTCACTGCATAAAGGAAGCTGGGAGCAGAACAGGACATTGTCTTGGACTGCTGTAGACCAACACATGTTATGTGTTGTACATGCCGGTTTATATTAACGTGATGCCTTGAGAAAAAAAACAAGAAAATGTGGCCAAAACCTTAACAATAAAATAAAAGCAAGCTGACAAACAAGACTTTGAATTGCAGATACTGATAGTGCAGATAACAAACACCACAGCTGAGCATATGCAAATGAAAAACAGACAGTGTGTCATGTTCTGTTTGCTTCTTTATGTCTATTTAAGATCTGTTATATGGCTTTTCTTGTGCTGTTTTCAATGATGGCTCATTTTACTTTCCCTTGAGAACAGTGGTGACGTACTTCTCCTTGACTTAAGTATTTTAGTTAAACAATAGCTCCATTCAGTAAAATATGTGATATTTGAAGAAATATGCTGCTTTGTTGTCTATTAGAGCGATAAAAGAAAGGATAGGTGCCACCCTACATGTCTGAGCAGTAAACATTCAAAACTGTGAGTACATGTCAGGGTGATTACACCGATAAACAAGTAGCCTGAGTCCCTCAAAAGCACTGCATTGATCCTCTCATCCACCTATTTGTAAACTGCCATTAAACTATTTTAAAAAGTTTTATTTTGGGACTTTTATGCCTGTTTTAAGTGTAGTAGTTGGAAACGAAATGTGCTTATAGGGTCAGAGTCACACCTAGCTTCCATACATGACGTGACCAGGAGATCATGGGCGTAGCACGAGAGGGAAAAAGGGTACTGATTACCTGGACCCACGGCTGGGAGGGGTCCTTGGGAAGCCTGCAATGAAAAGTGTGTTTTTATTTTTGTTCTTAGTTATTAGTTTCATTACTGAATCAAAAGTGACTGAATGAAACGGTCAACAGACGGGAATTAGTATCTAATAGAGCATAATACAAATCTGGGGGGCCGCTGCTCCTCCATTAAAAATGTCCAAATGGTGTAATCCAGTGCTGCGAAATAATGCAAGTAAATTTAATTTTTACCACAGTAAAATTATTGCTCATAAATGTGGAAACTATGGTTCAAAAATACATTGAAATGCAAAGATATTTGTAAAAATGGTGCAACATTTACTGTGTAATATTCTTTCTGGGGGCCCTAAATCCCTAGCTACTCCCCTGTCAGGGATGCTTTGAGAGAAATGGCATGAGCCCCCCTTGGAATTTTGTCAGCCACCCAACATGCAGGCACATCGCCAGGATTATGGTTTTATGCCCCTCATTTTATTGGTGACTGATTCAGGAAAGGATCAGCAGCCTGGGTTTTACTGCTCTTCCATATTTTGGTACTAAGGATGTTCCTAGGCAGCTGTTCCCTGTTCTGTTTAACCCGCACTTAAAATGTGTTTAACTGACCAGTCTAAGATGCTCAGAAAACAGTCAAATTCATTCAAGGGTTGTTGTGTCCATTTGTATATGATGTCAGGCTGATGTGCCGATTAGAGTGTGGCTAAAGTTAGCAGCAAGCTCCGCCAGCCTCCGTTCATGTGCAGATTAATAGTGAGCTTAATCTAGTTGATTGTGAGATTGAAAGGTGTATTGGTCATGATCTCTGAGTGATGACTGAAAGAAGGTGATACCGAGTTCAAGCGGTTGAAATGTGAGGAGGGTGGCTGGGCTCAGCCTTAGAGATAGGGTGAAGAGCTCAAACATTCAGATGGCGCTTGAAATAGAGCCACTCCTTTGCATGGAGATGAGCCAGTAGATGTGGCATCTGATAAGGATGCCTCCTAGATGCCTCCCTTTGGAGGTCTCCCAGGTGCGCCCAACTGGGGGAAAACCCCAGGGTAGACCCAGGACTTGGTGGAGGGATTATTTATCTCATCAGGCCTGGGAACGCCTCGTAATCCCTCAGGAAGAGCTGGAACAGGAGAGAGATGTTTGGGTTGACTTGCTTAGACTGCTGCCTCTGCGACCCAGCCCTGGTTGAGCAGAAGAAAATGGATGGATGGGTGGATAAATGGAGTTACTCATCACTTTGGATGAGTTGTTATCCATGAGTATAGAGCATTTGACTGGGATTTTAGGCTTGTGATTTTAAAAATGACACATAATTAGTTAAACCGACTCATAAATCTTGCATATTGATATGGGAATTTAGCAATTTAGCCAGTAACTACATGCATTTCTTTATGGTACTCCTAAAAAACAGTCCTTTTGCATTTGCACATTGACCCACTTCTGCAGCTTGACTTTAGCTGGTGAAGATCATTATGGAAATATGATGAAGGAAGCAGGCTGATAGGACATAGTGCTACCAGGTCCTCAATTTGGCTTGGTGGGAGAGCAGGTACCTATGTGCTGAGGTCTTGATGTACCGGTCGCTGGTTTGAGTCCTGATCTTGGTCCTGTTAAGTGCATGACTTCCCCCATTGTCTCTCTTTCTGTATTTCCTGTCTCTCCTCAACTGTAAACTGTATGGAGGCTATGAAGCGGGAGCACTTTGTGTGCCTGTGTAAACCCTGTACTACACCAATGGTTTAACTGTTTCCCTCCTTATAGGCCACTATATATCTAAAAATGCTGGATAAGTTTCTCTGGAACATTTTGCGTATACAATAGAGACAGCCTTTGTTGTTGCATCCACTTCTGAGTCATGTACAAATTGATTGGCGCCACAAAAGCATCTCGTAATACTTAATGCAAAGCACATGATCTTGTTTGTTTCCTGCTTTATTGAATATCTATCTATGAATCAATCATCAGAACACTTTTTAACTTCTCTGTAAGAAAATCCTGTCTCTGATGATTGTTATTTGTTTACATTGATAGCAGGAAGAGATAGAGTCTGTCAATGGAAAAAGAGCGTTGCACCATGCTGAGCTCGTATCATCAGAAACAGTTTGATTATGCTTTAAAGAGAATTTAAAGACATTCAGAGAGCTGAGTCTGTCTCTGTCCCTGATAGATCCATCTGCTGCTCAGCTAAGAGACATAATGGGTGTGAGCAGACCCAAACTAGTAATACCAGCCTGGACATTGAAAATGGCCCAATATAACTGGTGATGACTTCACACAGGACAGCTGCATAATTATGATGCCTATACTTTTTAAGGTGGTATTTTGGGTGTTAAATAGCATTAATCCAAATGTATTTTACAGTTTAAGCTAGGAAAATTTGTTTGAATGTTTTTCCAATGTAGTGAACAAATGAGCCAGCATTGTTTTTGGGCCCATTTTTACCTTAAACCTGCTAAATTATGCTGAAAAACTACCTGTCTGTGACTCTGTATAGCCTAGCTTTACTACTCCAAGCGAGTCATATTTAAAGGGGAAACACCGACTGAAATCTCTGCAGGCTAATGCCATTGCTATTGACAAGTATGTTATATGACCCATTGTCAAAAATACTGAATTTCTCTTTAACACAGAATTGAAAGCAGATGTGTATTAGATGTGCTTCAGCAGGAATATAAAAACCTGGCAGAAAACAAACGCTAAAGTACTTAAATTTAAAGTTTTTATCTTAAAATTGTATTTGAGTATTGCACTAAGCGTACTACTCACTTTTACCACAGCTGCTTTAAGAAAAAAATCGGTAAAAATGTTGCTTGCCCTAAAAATTATCATTTCAAACGAATAAGTGAAGGATGTTGGCAGCTAGGCCTGCCCACAGAATCGGCTGGGCCCCTGAAACCCCCAGAGAATGGGCCCGCCCCAGCTGTGGTTTATTGATTATATCAATGCATGAGTGTTGGATCAGTAGCATTAGTGCTAGCATCCTGGCTAAAAGTCACTTCATTTTGAAGGCGAAAAGTTTGTCAAGCTAGGTTCTGATGTCCCAATAATTTGTTTGTGCCACTTTTTAACCCTTGTACATCACTTTTGCCGCCCTATTTTATCGCATTAGGTCACATTAAACCCAGTTTTGGCACCTTTAAACTGTTTTTGTTACTTTTAACCCTGTCACTCCTTAAGCTGTCCATTCTTGCCACTTTAAACTCGTTTTGCCACTTTTCAACTGCTTTTCATCATTTTTAACAGCTGTGTTTGCCATTTTGAACCCATTTTTTGACACTTTCCAACTGATTTTCACCATTCTTACTGCCCATTTTTGCCACTTTTAGCCAATTTTTTGTCACTTTGAACTCATTTTGCCCTTTTTTTAACCTCTTTTCACCATTTCCACCTCCTGTTTTTGGAATTTCTAGCCATGTTTTGCGACTTTGGACCCTTTCTTGCTATTCTCAGCCATTTCTTAGTATTTAAACCCATTTTTTCCACTTTTCAACTTCTACGCACCATCTGTTCCTGGTGTTTTTGCCACTTTCAACTAATTTTTGCCACTTTTAGCTCATTTTTGGTCACTTTGAACCCATTTTGCCATTTTTTCAGCTTTTCATAACTTTTATCACCTGTTTTGGCCATTTATAGCCATTTTTGACACTTTGGGTGCTAATTAGCCACTTTTAGCTGTTTTTTGCCCTCTGTAACCACTTTTCCTCACTCATTTTTGGCACTTTTTAACTGCTTTTCACCCTTTTTAACACTCATATTTGCCACCAATAAGTTTTTGGCCACTTTAAGGCAAATTTGACCATGACCTTTCTGACCTCCATGGGACCCCATGTTTGGCTGCGCCCCAGAGCTTTCACCCCCTAATATGGAGGGATCAGTTCCCCTTTACCCCCTTATGGGCAGCCTTGTTAGCAACTACATGATAATGATGATCAAATGCCAAATCAATAAAGTAAAAACTGTATATTCATTAAAGAATATATTTTGTGGGGTTAAACTTGTGTCACTTAGTTTTATTGTTGTTAATTTAACAACATTTTCAGGAGCCAAACACCCCTACGGTTCTCATTCGAAAATGAAAAACAGTTGAAAAGGCCTTGAACACAACAATATCCTAGTTAGTTCTCCCTAACATTGGTTCAGTTAGTGGTTGAAACTGCTACTTTCAGTCATGTTGTTGTTGTGTTTCATGCTGTCCACTGAACTGACTTCATGCAAAAATAGTCAAATGTCTGCCTACAGTATTTTCAGCCAGCAGGGCCGGGATGTTTTCTCCAACTTAATGTGAGAGATGATTGTGTGGTTCTCTTTCATGTCCTCCCCCTCTGTGCCATCTTTCTTTGTTAAGTTTGCTGAGAGTGTCTTTGAACCACAGGCATTTTCTCCCAGCGGTGCTCATGAGCCCTGCCAGATCCATCATCATCCCTCTCCCTCCGTCTCTGCCTCTATAGCTCCTATACTGTCTGTAAACTCACACATGCAGATATATACAACATGTAGACAGTCTCCCGTTGTGCTTCCTCTCACCACTCCACCATCAAACCTGTCACCGTCGCATAAAAACATCTCTAAAACACAACTTACATGTGACAGACAGGAGCATGTCGACACAAATACGCATTAATACACACATGCATGCAGTAAAGTAAGCGTAGGTGTGTTTTTGAGATCAGGGACATTAATTTTTTAGGTAAATCACTGCATCCAAACTTCTAAGACATCAGAACCAGCATGAACAAACTGGCTCTTTGTGTGTCTGTATATTTGTGTGCAGATGTCCTTTTGAAAATCTCTGCTGACAAAGGAAAGCCGCCCCCGTCTCCTGTATTTCTGCTGTTTTAAAATGATCGCAGCTCTTTGCGGTGTGGATTAGGAAGGTGGCAGATTAGAGTCTGCTGCTAAATCACCATGGCGAAAACCTCGCTTCCAGCTGACACTACACTCTTCACATCTCTCTAACCACACAATCTTTTGGTCACGTTGCTGCTCACAGCTGACAGCGTTATAAAAAAAAAAAAGATGTTTCTCACATCTGACGGGGTTGTTTTCAGTGTTGCATATCCATCATTTGGATTTACATGAACACAATGATCTATTTCTCATTTGTGAGTTAAAATCTTCACAATTTGGTAATAAACACTTAATTCCTCTTTTGCTGAGACAATATAGATCCTCCCTGGACTGCCATTTAAGTCAAAATAATGAGAATATTGTACTTTGTATATGAGGTAACTCTGCCCATCAACACTAGGAGGCAGTATGACAAAGTAAGACACTATTATGTGGAATTAACCTGGACAGGACTGATAATTATTATCTAAGTAAAAGAAGATGGGATGTTTTATGTTAGAGGGGTTACTGGCCTCTTACAGTAGGTGGCGCTACAGCAAAAGCATAAAATTAACATTTGAGTGGGGCAGACTTTGATCGTACATGGGAAATTTGAAGCAAATCAGATGCTTGATATGAGTTTTTTTTCCGACTTCCTGTGAAACTGGCGAGTTACCAAAATGCTCACCATCGCCAGTTAGGCGTTCTTTAATGAAACATGTCTGTGTTGTGGACAAATAATGAGACCTTTGTGTCAATATCTAAACTTAAAAGGTTCAGCAGAGTGATGGGAATGAACAAATTTCTTTAGCTTGTCAATTCCTGGTTCCCGGGGGGGGGGGTCGATGAGATCTTTGCATGTCGGTGTATTAAGTGGGGTAATGTTGTCTGGAGCTGGAGCTGTTGGGATTTGAGTATGGCTCCAAGAGACTTTTTTGTAGGTTTCATGATGATCCATATGCTGACCAAAAATCATTAGCCTTTGGGGGCTGAATGTTTTAAGTTGTTTTTAAGAGAAAAACAAATGACTTTTTGTACTTCCATCTTGTCTAAAATGACCCAAAAATCCTCTTGCACTGACCTTATCCCTGTTGTAACCCATAGATTATGCTGGATAACACCACACAATTCACTGATTTCATTCATGAACTTGGACAGTGGATTGCATGTTGAATGTTACATTTAGTGTTTCACATCTGGCTCTACTAGTTTACATCTAGCATCTCTACCTGCCACATTTATGTCAAGCTGAGAGCTTTGAAAAAACTTAATGTGAAGACTAAAATGTTTTAGAGTTTTCATCCACTAAAACTAGACATAAACTATGAAGGATGGAAATGACTAAAATGAGACTAAAACTAAAATCCATATCATTTGAAGACTAAAACTAAGACTAAAATTAAAAGTAGCTGTCAAAATTAACACTGATGGGCCCAGAGGATATACTGCATGTGAGCTGCAAGAGGTCTTTTACAACATATTAAAAAGCCATACAGAATTATTAAAGTCAAAATCATGGTTTAAACAATCAAACAAAACTTACACGTCATCTTTTTTCATTTATTTTCTCTGATGTACTAAACCGGTGTCATGGTTTAACTGGTGCTGGATAAAATGATGAACATTCTATAATGCTGGGGTGCAGATGGCCTAGTGGTTAGGTTGCACTCGATGTTTGTGGGTGGCTTGGGTTCAAGTCCAGCCTGCGGCTCTTTTCCTGCATGTCTCTCCCCCACTCTCTCATCCCTGTTTCTAACTATTCAATACCTTTAGAGGTATTAAAGTCTCTAGGAGTATGCAGAGTCCTAAAGCAGTGGTTCCCAACCTGGGTCTCTGGGGGAGCATGGATCCCTGTCCTCCCTGACATTGTCAAAATAAGAAATTTGTCTTTTAAAAAATAAGATAGAATGTAAGCATAATGTAAGACAGCATAGGGCCACCCATGAAGAAAAAAATAGAAGATCTGTTCATTTTTGAAACCAAACTCTGCATTTAGAAAGTCATACATTTACGCAAAAAAAAAAAAAAAAAAAAAAAAATTCTCAAGTTAAAAAAGTTGTAAATGTTGTCATCATCAACTCAAAAATTTCAGTTTTTTTTTATAATGGATAATTTTGGACTTTATAATGTCAAAAATAATTTTTTACATTTAAATGTTCACCTTTTAGAGTAAACAATTCAAGTATTTTTCTCAAAAACATTTTAAACTTGAAAATTTTGAGGTTTTTCTTCATCAATATTAACAGATCTTTTTTTAAATTTACATTCCTTTTTTTTTAAAGGGTGGCCCTAATACATTGTTGTAATGATAGATCGTTTATTTATAGATATACAAATAAGTAGGCTTAATGTGTTGGGATTTTCGTCAGGGAAAACAATTCAAATTGAAGTCTAATTTTTCGAGTGGGCCCTGGACAGGGGGAGCTTAGCTTTTCTTAGATATGAGGCCCTGTAGAAAATAAGGTTCAGAACCACTGTCCTAAAGTATGTTTGAGGAGATGAAAATTAGGAAATGAAATATAGATGACTTTACAAATGCCTGATCAAAACAACCCAAACAGTGATGGCTAGGTGGTTGTACTTTCTGACTCTGCAGATGTTTTCCTAATAATGTTAATAACTCTGCAGGCACAGGTTATTTGAACATCTGAACATCTTCAGATTGTCACCAGTTAATTCAACACCAGTTAAACTGTAACACCATCACATCTCTTTATCCCATTAGTGTGCATGCATAGGTGTTTTTATGGAATAAAAATGTTGAGATGAAGAGTCTGAGTCTCGTGCTGTGGTTGTATGATGGTTTTGGTGGATCCAAAAAGGTTTTCAGGATTCAGATTTGGCAGTGGAATGGTTAAGTTTGGATAAAGCAGGTCTTAACTTCTAATAATATGACTGTTTTAAGCAAGGCTGAGCGAATGAGCTGCATGGCTACTAATATCATACAGAATCAGGACTGTGTTGTTCCTTAAAACTATTGTAATTTTTATGAGCAGTAAAAACTCCAGGCTAGCTTTTCTACTTTATGCTAAGCTAAGTGAGTCTGCTGCTGGTTGTGGCTTCATATTTAGTGAATAAATATGAGCGTAGTGTTTGTCTACTTGTCTTATTTCAACATCTATAAAACACTGTACGCCTGTTTTTCCACTTCCTGTATGTTCTGTTTAACTGTGTAGTAATTTTCCTGATATCAATCACTCATGTGAAATTTGTCCTTGATATATTTTATTGGGTTTACTCATCACTGGTTTCATTTGTCAGCTCAGAGTTTGCCTGCTCTCACATGCTCCGAGTAAAACAAGCCAAAATCTGTGAAAAAAAGAAGAGACAGGCTTAGGGGAGGAGGCTGCATGAAAAGAACAATGTCTGAAAATTAGCAGGAGCCGCGGCGCTCTGGTTTGTCTGATGTTGTATTCAGCCTAACTAGTCCTGGGAGGAAGTGCCCCGCTTGTATGCAGGGGGAGTGTCTGTTTGCACAGGTCTCTGTCAGTTAACACTAATCTGCCTGATCTCCACCTCAAAGTCAGTCACTTCTCCACATGCAAATAAACATATTCAGTCCTCTTTCAAACCAAAGCCACTATCAAACACTTGTTTGATCAGCAGAGGGCCTGCGAGGCACTTCATTATGCATTTAAAAAAAAAGTGCCCTGCCCCCTCCTCGCAGGCTCATTGTTGCCAGGAGTTTTTTTTTTTTTTTTTTTTTTTAATGTAATTACTCTCACCTTCAGCAGTGGCTGGGAACAACTGCCTCCACAGCAGGCTAATGCACGTGTGTCTTAGAGCTCTTAGTCCCTTGTTACTGCACATTTGGCGTACATACTGTAGACTCACACTGGCCCAGATTCTGTGCTGTATAGATCAGTAAAGAACATGAAGCCCACCCACCCACACCTCCTTCAACCATCATCCTCACAGCTCCGGATTTATATACCGGCACAACTCCAGGGATGAAAGGCTGCTTTCAATGCTTTCACTGATAACATTCAGGCCTCTGAAACTTGCAGCTCTGTCTGCAAACTTTTTTTCTTCAACGACGCTTTTACTCCACGTTACTTCTTTAGCAAGGAAACAAAGCTTCATTTGGCACAATGCATCCACTATTTCTCTACTCTGGTGCAGGAAAAGGATGCAAAAATTTCTAAAAAGTGGCATCATGGCATTTTGAGATAATAAGAGAAGTGCTACACAAAAACTCAAATCAAGTGTATTTCTTACTCAAAAAGATCTTGTTTGCCAACTTTCAGCCAAATTATCCTGACAAGTTAAGATAAACATCTGAATTTAATATCATAAAAACAAAAAATAAGACCCAAATTGGCCTTGAATGTAACAAGAAAAGCCAATCTTACATATGCTTACTGATTTGTGCATCATGTGAGTCCAGGACATTGAGGGGCTAAAAGCTTCATACAAGCTTCACTACTGTCTGACTCAATAAACAAAGTTATTTATGATATTTTTTGGTACCAAAAAAGAAGATATTGATCCTATTGATGAGATAGAGGTATCATAAAAGTATGTATCAAATATGATTCATTTAATATTTTAAAAGCAAAAAGTAAGTCCTGAATTGGCCTTCAATGGTAATAAGAAAAAGCAAATCCTACTTATGAACTAAGCCATCTGCGCCCCATTAAAGTGGTTTATTTTATCCAGTATTGTAAAAAAAACCTTAAATCATTTCAATTTGAAACAAGCCATCATTATTAAGTGATATTTGTGCTTAAATGTAAGTAATGTGTACGAATACTCCTAAAAGTGTAAATTTGTGCATAGTGATTTATGCAGCATCATATTCTTCATCCGCCTCCAGAGACAGTGGGGTCCCAGTCTCTGGGGCTTTTATTTTGGAGGTCACAGGCTCAAATTTAGTAGACATGTTTGTATTGAATCCACTCATGCTTTATTTTGACAGTCCAGGCTGCTTCAGCCATCATGTGTTTGCAATGTTCTCGCTTACTAATATATTTTGTCTTTTTGCGTGTTTTTGTTTCTTTCTGTTCTCTGTCTGTCTCTGTGTATTTTCTTTATCGTTAAAATTCTGCAATGCTGCTGATTTGATTTGTGTTGGGACCTCCTAAAGATGCTCTTCACCAGGACAATAGCCATTCTTCTGCCACAAATCACATGTTTGTTATTTATTGCAGCCATTGATCCACACTCTTAAATGTGTCTTTGAGTGTTTATTGAAGTGATGTAATATCTTGAATAAATCTAATCCAGTTTGTGCTTTAGTGCTGGTATTGCAAACTAATGTAGACTATTTCAACTTGAAATTGTGAGTTGTTCCTTTACATAGAACTATGAAATCAAGTTAAGAACACCAGGGTTGGCTGTGTGTTTGCTTAATCTGCAGATTTTTCCCAGAGTGCTTTTTGGCATTCGGAACTTTTGCACCATGAGTGAAGTGACTGACTTGGTTAGACAAGAAGATCAAACACACTTTTCAGTCTTTTACTGTAAGACTGAACAGTCGACGGTTGTTAAAAAAAAAAAAAACAGCTATTTCAGCTCTATTCTTCTGAGTTAATAGAACACATTTGTAATTTTAAGTGAACAGTGCCCAGTCACTTATATTTGTGACTTTATGCAAATAATTTGAAATTTAACTCATTTTTGATGCTGTTTTATTCACTTTTGTTGCCTTATTTACATTCAAAATACATGTCTTGACCAAAATCACTGTCTGAATCATTACAGTATCTACTTCATCTATGATGCACAGCCATGTTGAATTAAATTTTTCTCAGTGTCTCACGAGCCCTTGGGGGTCTTGAGACACTGAAAGAGGGTCTCCAAATGCCCTAAAAAAACTAATAAATTTTTCAAATTACGCTGTTGCCACTTTACACCGATTTTGCAAATTTTGACACATTTTAGCCACCCAAAGCCTAGTTTTTGTCAATTCTAAACCCTTTCCACCACTTTTTTCTGCTTGTTTTGCCACTTCTAAACCTATTCTTTAAACTTTACACCTAATGTTGCCTCTGTTGACCCATTATTGCCCCTACTAACCACCATTTTAACCACATTTGCCCATTTGTCAGTTTATATCAAAACTCAACAGAGTTTTGCAAATTTGAAGCCATCTTAGCCATTTTTAAATCCATTTTTACCTCTATTTATGCCTGTTTTTGCCAATTTAACCCATTTTTGACATTTTTTGGTAATTTTTTTGCCATGTTTATCAACTTTTTGCCATAAATAACACATTTCTGCTACTTTCAAAATCCAATTATACCATTGTTTCCACCATTTTTTGCCATTATTAACCCATTTTAATTCTTTTTTTTTTTACAAAAAGGAATTTACATTTTAAGAAGGTATTTATGAATAAAAAAGAATATTCTTTGATAAGAGTGGTTATTTTTCAGGTTAAACATAAAATTTGGATATCGCAGCTTTACTTTACAATGGACTGTGGTTTTGGTGACCTCCATGGGCCCCCTCTTTGGCTGTACCCCAGAAAGCTCTCCCATTTATCCCCCTTATGGGCGGCCTTGTCTGCACATGACTATGCTTGAATATGCATGGCTGTGTTCAATCACCTTCAGGTACAGCGAGGGTCCCCGGTCTCTTGCAGGGAAGGCCCAGGGAAATTGCCTGATGGTAAAACCACTCTTGGTAAATAAAATGGCAGAGTTTGAATTTCCTTTATCTACTTAAGTATATTTTTGCATCTTACATTTCAAACTAAGACGTTAATCGGGTCTTGTCAAGCAACTGTGGCTAAAATAAGTGTATTCCTGGCATGAATGAGTTAAATACCCCTACTTAGATGTGATTGTTTGCAGTGCTTTGGAACTATATGTTTGAAGACCCCACCCCCCCGTCCCAGAGCACCCGTTGAATTCCTTTGTGTATGTGTATGTTGTGCTGTGTGCGTCACATATGAGCCCATGACATTGGGAGGCTAAGCACTGCTTTGCAAACAAGACAGGCCTGAACTAGTAAACAGGTGCTGCTGGAGCAGCTGAGGATGAGGACATGGGGCGTCTCCACAAAGCCTGATCAAAGAGGAGCTGTCTCAGCCGCCAGTCATCCCCTGCAACATGATTTATGTCACTGTGTCAGAGAACTTCACCGCTTGCAAAAACAGGAGACAAAGTAAAGGTACACAGGTTCCTCTGAGGCCTCTCCTACAACAACACGACACAAAGAAGAAGTCATTTGTTGATATAAGAGTGTAGTTTTAAGCTCTCAAAGGTTGTGTTGTCTCTCTTTGAACAAGCCTTTGACAATCAGAGGAGGATTAATTGATCTGTCATTTATCTCTCTGTTTTTAATGCCACAAAGACATTAAACATCAGCCCCATTACAGAGTGTGAAAAGCTGAAAATCCCCGCTCGCTGGCGAAACAGTCACATTAAATCAAATCAAGTAATCACTAATGGTTTGATGCCGTTTCAACAACACTGATCACAAGCAGAAGCCTTTTTTTGTCAACACATCACAGGCCAACGCCGCTATCTCCTGTGTGGCTCAGCAGAAAGGACGAGAAACGGAGGAGTGTGGTGTGACAGCATTCGTCCTGGTGGAGTCTGCAGACATATGGGTCTGAGACTCATCAGCCTGAGTCACATGGCTGCGGCGGGATTCCCCTTCAGCTTTGACGAATAAAACATGCCATCTCAAAGAACGGCTTTTAATGATGAGCAACACCAGATGAAAGATTTTTTTCACCCTAAAGTGCAATGTGATGAAATAAAATCTATACTTTTAAAAGCCTAAATCCAGTGATACACACAGCCGAGTGTGATTTCCAAAGAAAAAAGAGAAAAAAACTTTCTTGCCAGCACTACTTTGCCCTTGCTCAGAGCAGGATTTTTCCCTTTGAAGCGAGCAGAAGAAGAGAAGTGAAGCCTGCTTGGCTGAAGAAGCCCTGGAGGGGGGTGGTAACTGTCATTTATATTTACAGCCTTCCCAGACACCTCGAGGGGCTGTTATCCAGGTGGCCTCTGCTGAAGCTCTCAGAAGCACTCGCACCTTTTTCTGCGACTCACAGTATCAATAGACACTGGCTGACTTTGATTCAGCCACATAAAGGTTGTGAGTCATGTGCTTTTGACTGTTAAAACGGGTTGGGCTGACGCTGGAACTTGAATGCCCTCGGGGAGAAAGCATTACTACACTTTCTGAAACTTTATTAGACCAGAGAGGACTCTCTACCACAGGTTTTAAACCTGCAGAAAAGGTTGAAAGTGAAGCAGATAAAGGTAAAAAAGGCCTTTACCTCCAAACCTGCACCTTTTCTCAGACATTTAAACGATAACTTCACGCTGATTTCCCTCACTAACCTATCTTACTCCTGCATATGTGCCTCTTTAATGGTTGACATACTTGCAAATGTTGCCAAAGTTAATAGCAGTTGCTTTGATTCAAGACGGGACTTGAACTGTTGACAGTGTAAGGATCATTTAACCCCAAAACATCTCCACAAGGTGTTTTCTCTTTGCTTTAAAGCAGCTTCAGTCAATATGTAACTACTTCAAATCCAGGCCAGATGTGTCTTTAGAAATGTCACCGCGGCCTGGCCGATAAGAGGAGAAGAGATGACAGATATTCTGTATTTTGGGGTTTGCAGCGATCCTCCTTTCAAAGTCAAAATCCTTCAAACAGTCTAATCCTGTCCTGAATGAGAGCTGGATTATTGTATAACCCCTTCATTGATACGCACCGACACATGCAACACAGCAAGAGACACAGAAAGAGAGAGGGAGAAGGGGCTCAAATAAAGTTGTGTATCCCTTTCAGCTGAGGGTTAAAACTATACAAAAGGTTGTAAAAGCAGCCAGCATACAGGCAGTGAGTAAATATTTAAAATCATTAACAGGTTTTTAAACCTAAACTGCAACTAAAACCTCAAATTTGCCTTGAATAATCACAATCTTTAAGCTGTTAATAGTTCCTTTTGATGAAACCCCTGCTTTCACTTTCTATTATGAGACTACTGACAAAAACGTTGAAAAACGAGTAATTTTGAATGCTTTCAAAGGCAAATTTTCTAAACAAAAAGGCATGATTTCTTTTAGGAAGTCTTCATCACTCTTGGTTATACAGTCTTGATTAGAAAGAAACAGGAATCATGATTTTTGATCAAAATAATCCCAGATAAAATCAGACATGAATGCATTGATTACTTAGCCTTCTTATTTACCAAAATGGACTGAATATGCATGTGCAGAGAAACCTTTATATACCTCACATATTCAGTTCATGTGTGTATTTTTGCATAAAGTTGTCAGTAATCCATCCCTGTTATGATGGGAATAAATGAAGCATTGATATAGTTTTCTGCATGGAAAACACTAAAATTGAAATGTCAATGCTTTCCCTGTCTTCTGCCTCAAGCAGCCATTTATTAAGCATGGTTAAATCCTTTCTGTAATGTAGAAATGTTTTATAACCCATGGCAGGAGATATAATGTGAGTGTTACACATTTATGAGCTGATTTAACCTGGTCATAAAACCAAGCTGTTATTTTTGCATAATATAAAGGAAATAGTGTCATTTGGTTGGCTTTTTAGTCATCCCCAACATAATGCAATTCCCAAACCTGCTGGAATCCAGCTCTGCCATCCTATCATGATCACAATAAAGATTTTATGATATATTGAAATGACTGCTGTGAACTTCCAGACCATAAAAGCAAGAGCTGAGGGTAGGGCTGCACAGTTGAGTGGATTTTAAACCCCTGTGTTGCCTGAATTGACCCACCCTGATCTTAATGTTCTTCATGTTTTTATTTGTGTCTCATTTTCAACTGTAGAACAGACTGAGTGCTGAAATGATTCAAATATGTGAGCCCTTTTATGCGTAAAAGGAAGTATAAAGGAATGATTCGTAAGAGGTACCTTGATGAATAATTACCACAAGGTGCATGCTGGATATTTGGATGAAAATGTTGCAGTTTATGTTTAATACGTATGCCCAATAGGTAACTGAATGTTGAAGCACTTATTGTATATTTTCTGTATAAGTAATACAGGTACTGCTCCTTTTTGCTCTTGTAAACTGAGATACATAAGAATTTGCAGATGAACATTATTATGCATCACATGATCAAAATTAAGATGTCAATATATAAGTCAATCTTGTTATATTCTGATTTAATGTTACTTCTACTCAATAGGGTTGATGGCCAAATGGGGAATACAGGGAGTTTGCAGTTGTCTTCTTCATTGTAAATATAAGTATTCTTTATGTCCCTATATGTAACAATAAAGCTTCATTCCTTCATTTATCGAAATGCATTCAAAGATCAGTTTTGCAGCTTTTTAGGCTATGTGTTCATTTCTTGCACACAGAAATCATCACTTCAAGGATGCATTAATTTAGCAATCATATTTATGATACTAATAAACCTTTAATTTAGTAAAGACACACTATTTTGTGTGCTGCAATAAAAACAAGCAGTGTCAACTGACTAATAGCAGTCTTTCTACTTAGAGTTAGCTGTTATTCTAGGAGTTTAGTGAAGAAGAGCATACAGAAAATTAAGACAACACAAGGTTTAAGTGCATTATTGATTATGGCTTTTTTAACAAGAAGCAATTATTTAAATCAAAATATGCATTCAAAAAGCTGCCATATTAAGTTTAAATACAAGATACCCCTCCTATTATGAAAATAAATACTGACCTCTGACCTCTACTGTTGCATGAGTATAGATGTTATGGATGCACAATATAATCAGCACTATATCAGCAGATATTAGTCTAAAAGTGAATTATCTGTATCAGCAATATGAAACCTCTGCTGATATTTACAGCCGATATATTGGCTGTAAAAATCAGCCATATTTATGAACAAGTCTGTGGAGTTTTAGGCAGGACTAGCAGGCTTCATCAGCTGAGGTCTTTTCTGGTTCACCCTCATTCCTTGAACTTGAATGTTTAAGGACTGAAGATCGCTTGGTTTTTCACCCTGAAGCTTTAAAGTGTATTTTAAGGATTGTGATTGTTTAATTTTTCATTCTTAAGCCTTTAAAGTGCTTCAAGATTTCAGTTTAAGGTCAGAAATACATATTTAAACATCGGTATAGGCTACAATGAATTTGTAAAGATCGGCATATCAGCACATATCCAATATCATGCATCCCTAGAGAATGTGCATCATTGCTGGGTCATGTCTGGCAACTTGTTTGGGACACATCTGGTCCAAAAGACCCGGTTAGATGTTTGTCCCAGTCCAGCCCTTCAAACAGATAAGTAGCAAGACATAAACATTTTTAAAATAAACCATAGCAATGCAAAAAAGTCCTTGAAATCAATGATTGATAACTGTGGGTGTGGATGAAAGTAGTCGTGACAATCATTCTGACTGAAATCGTGCAGCCCTAGTTTAAGGCACTGAAAATTTCCCCTTAAAGCAGCTGTATGAGAAGGGACACTCAGAGAAACACATTTAGAAATCACAATTTCCGCTTCACAAGCATTTAAAACTAGAACGTTTTATTAATTTTTCTATAAAGATCTCAAGTTTTTTTTAGAAATATATACAAACGTTCCCTTGTGCTATAAAACAGCAAAGAAAAAAAACTCCACAGCGTGTACAAATAAGTTTTCAATATCGAGTGCTTGATTAATTTATGGCATCGATTCGCCTCACAATGGGCAGTTTTGGAAAGGTCCTGAGCGCTTTTCAACAGCTGCTCTCCCTCCAGTTCAAACATTTATGACACTGCCTGGATTTCCATTAAAAAGCCTGCAAACACCGCACTCATCTCTCTGACCACTCGCCTCCATTGTCTATGGGGTCTTTTCATTGTCTGTAATCTGTCACTAACAGTCCAAGTGTCTTTTTCTTTGCCTGTGAGGAAAAAAAACATCTATTGCACATTATTCAAGTAACCCCATGGCACATCCAAATGGTTTATTCCACTCTTTTTGTCTTGGGAACAATACGATTTTTTTCTCTCTACCAAGTTCCTCAATAGGATAAGTGAATCCAGGAGTAGCAGATTTTTCTCAAACAAAGGCAGCTCTTGTTGCATGAGATGGCTCAAGATACAAAAAAACCCACGTTGCATGATCTTCAATGCAGTTTGCATAAATAAAACATGAACCAAGAGTCTTTTGAGGGCACTCTGATTACAAAGTCTCGTTTAGGTAAGGGCTTTACAAGTATTTGGGGGTTCATTTAGCTCATACGCATGTTGGAGGAGGCCGTGTAGGCTCATACTTGGTACTGTGGCCTTTGAGAGACGGGTGAGGTTTGATGTAAGGCCTGCTGCTGGTGAACACACTGGCAGCCTTCCTCCTCGTCCTCTTCTTCAGCTTCCTGCTGAACACATTCTGCCATGACTGCAGAGTCTTTGAGGTCCAGATCCACATGCCGCTAGTGATGCCCACCACTAGCAGCATGAAGATTTTCACCATGAAGATCTCCACAGCGGGGATGGACGTCTTCATGACGCACTCGTCCGACTCCGGCCCGCTGCCCTCCACACATTTCTGTTCGATAGCCAGGATGCGCCAGTAGTCCATGTTTAGCCTCTCGTAGAAGTAGCAGGCGATGACGCAGGTGGCCGGGACGGTGTAGAGCACGGAGAAGACCCCGATGCGAACCATTAGCTTCTCTAGCTTGTCGGTGTTCTCGCCCTCCGTTTTCATGATCTTACGGATGTGGAAAAGGGCGACGAAGCCAGACAGCAGGAAGGAAGTGCCAATGATAAGGTAGCAGGAAAGAGGAATGAGCACGAAGCCGGTGAGAGCTTTGACGTCCATGCTGCCCACGTAGCAGACGCCTGTTAGCTCGTCCCCCGCCACCTTCCGCATCACCAGGATCATGATGGTCTTCACGGCCGGGATGGCCCACGCCGCAAGGTGGAAGTAGCTGCTGTTGGCTTCAATGGCCTCATGACCCCACTTCTTCCCAGCAGCCAGGAACCATGTGAGGGTTAGGATAACCCACCAGAGTGAGCTGGCCATGCCGAAGTAATACAGGATGAGGAACACAATGGTGCAGCCAGTGCTCTCTAGACCCTCCTGGATGACATACTGGACGCCATTGTCTCTGTCGCAGGCTATTCTGTCAGCTCCCACAAAGAGTCGGATGAGGTAGCCCACAGAGTAAACACAGTAGGACATGGAGAGGAAGATGATCGGCCTCTCTGGGTATTTAAACCTTTGCGGGTCTATGAGGAAGGTGAGCACAGTGAAGGCGCTGGAAACAAAGCAGAGGATAGACCAGATGGCCATCCACACCAGGGAGAACTGCTTGTCCCCCTGACTCCAGTAAACATCCACTTTGGGGTAACATTTAGGGGCACAGGACTCACTTTTCTCCACAAAGTGGAACTTGCCCGGATTGCGGCACGCCTCCTTGCTGTTGCTGTCCTTTAAGTTCAAGTCCTGCCCACTCAGAGGCCGCTGGGGCCTGAAGTCAGGAGGCTGGGTGTGGGAGACTTTGGGAGGCTCGTCTGAGCCGTTGTTGGGCGCTTCCATGCAGAGGTTGTTCGGGTCGTTTTTGGTCGGCAGCTGGGAGCAGTCCAGAGAGTCTGGCCAGGGGAAATTAAACTGCTCCAGGATGGGTGAGCATTTCAGCTTGACCTGCTCACACATCACTCTGCATGCTGGGATGGGGTTGGACACCTGCTCTGTGCACATGGGAGCATACAGAGAACACAGGAAGAATTTAAGATGACTGTGGCATCCAAATTGAATCAGTGTTGCAAACTCCTGCAGCTTTATCGCTGCTTCTTTTTGGTCATCGTGGCCCATAAGGTTTGGCATTCGAGTCATGTTGTAGCCAATGTCTTTGCACTGAGGGATGGTGATCTGTTGACATCTCCCCTCTCCTGACCAGTCCGGGTCTATGGAGCTGATGGCTGAGCCTCCATCACTCCACAGGAGCAGTAGCACACAGAGCAGGCTCACTTTAACAGCTGAACACATCCTCCTCCTTTGATTTAAAAAAATAGCCCAAATGTTCACTGCTAACACAACAAACAAGTTTCTCTCGCTGTTAAAGCCGGCTGGTGTCTGTGTGTGAGATCAAAAACTTACTGAACTATCTGTTGCAAGACCAGCGTCTCCTCATTTTAGGTTTCAAAAGTTTAACAAAAACATAAATCCAAAAAAACAGCCCGAAAGTGATCCCTCTCTGTGTGGGTCGCGTGCGTTCAGGTCCATGCTTTCACGCGCTCAGTTTGTGGCTGAAGTGTGGGATCTACTTCTTCACTCTCTTCCTCCGCGCATGTCAGCCTTCAGAGGGTAAAATGAATGATAACGTGCTCCGGTTTGCCCTCTTCTTGTTTCCAAACGGGTCACCCGTCCGTCCTCACGTTGCATGACACTTTCCGGAGTCTCTCTCTCTCTCGGTGCAGCGGAGCGGTTTCAGTCCTTTAAGCGAAAACTTGGACAAAAACAACCAAAATAATTTTCCTTTCAGCGTCGGGAATGGCTGCTCACGAGGCACCCGGAACAATTTACGAGTCAGTGAAATAAGTCGAATAAATATCCTCGGTTTGAATTGTTAATATGTTCCAGAGAGGCAGGATTATGCTCCTCCCGTCAGCAGGCAGTTGGTGCGTTTGGTGGCAGCGCTCGTCTGAGCTGGTCGGAGCCTCCGTCCCGGTCTAACCTGCCAAAAGATCCGCCTTCAAAGACAGCTACTTTGCATAAGAAAGATGACACTGACACGCGGATTATTTTCAAATCGTGCGGAACAGCTTGTTCATTACAGCAGTTTCAAAGGCTCACAGCAAACTTCCTTCTCCCTGTTTGTTTGTGTTGAGGCACAAACTTCACTTAAAACAGGACAGAAACGTGTTTTTACCAGAATCCACGAATGTTGCGCAATATTTAGGCGCTGAAGGACGAGGGCTTCACCACAGCTATGTGATGATTTAGCCGCACATAGGGACATGAAGAAGAATATATTAAACATTTACATCCTTTCTATATTTTTCTTTAAAAATTATTCATAAGCATCGAAAATCAAATACTAACTGTTTGCACTGCACAGCCAAATATTGTTTTCTCCTATTTAACATGCTTTAGAATGGTACAACCCATGATTAAGTCATAAAAATAACTAAACTGGTAAAAACTAATTAAGTTTAACCTAAAAGTGCACTCTAGGATCAAAGATCTATCTTAAAATTAATTCCATGTTTCCCATTCTGCAGCTCTCTGAGACATAGCTGAACATGCATGAAGACAGATGTTCTGCAGAGGTTCAGCAGCTCCTTAACCATAATGCAATGCGATCCGATGGAATGCAATGTAATGTATTTCAGGGATTCAATAGCTTATGTGATGCAAAAGAAAATGCATCCAAAACACTAAAATGACATTTTATGTGGGACAAAAATACTCATAAAATGAAAAAAGTAAGAAAACTCTCAGACTGGAGTATTATTGAGTTAGCCAGTATACTTTATATTGCCATTGCACAAGTAAGGACAAGTTTGATCTTTTTAAGGTGCAGCTGGTTTTGATTTTACCATATGCACTTTAGAAACTAATATTTAACCCTTGATTTGTCATAAGGTAAAAAAAAACTCAAATCCCTTTAACCATCTTCAATTATTTTAAAATTTTACAACTCTTCTTAAAGTGGCTCCCTCAAAAGAAAACGTGAACATTATTGTGTATTTTGTTGTAGCCTATATATGTGTAGTAAGTTCAACTTCCTGTAACTTCCTTCCAATACCAGTGTCTTTTGCAAATAATTATGTCTACAAATATGCATTTACTTAAGTAATTATCATAATTATAACCACAATGATACTACAAGTCTAATTACAGAGGATTACAGAAGTGTTGTAATAGATATAAGTTGCTTTCAGTGACTAAATGTAGAGCGAAAACAAATACTTACAAAGTTGAAGATGATTTGCAGGTTCTTCATTCATGCTAAATAGATTGGGGGTTTAAAATTAAAGGGTCAAAATACTTATAAATATTTCTGACTAATTCTGTAAACATAATAGCCGTCATGGGAGTCCAAAGAGAGAAAATGAAAACATTTCCTCCTGTAACGTGGTATGAGTGATATAGAGAGTAGCATGAATTTCAAATGTTCAGACATGGGCAGAGCCATAGGGTGGCTCTCAGGGCTAAAGCCCCAAATCTTGGTAAAAGTATGCTGCTGTTGAGTGTTATGATAGAGATGCAAAAAGGAACAGATGATAATAATTAATGGAAAAGTCAAGATCCAGAAAACCCTCAAACAAAGTGTAGTATTATTAAGTTATGGTGCATACTTAACCTTTATATTGACATTGTTTAAGTAGGCACAAGTTTGAGTTTGAATCCATTTTGAAGTGCAGCTGATTTTAATTTTATCACATGCATTTTTTAGACTAATAAGAAAAACAAAAATTCTTTATCAGCATATTACTGATTCTGAGAAAAATAGCAATCATATGGATGTCAAAGAAAAAAACAAAACATTTCCTCCTGTAATGTGGCATGAGAAATATAGATTATGGCATGAAATGCAAAAGTTTAAATCATAGGCAGAGTCATAGGGTGGTTCACAGGGCTAAAGCCCCTGATGCTTCCTCACAAGCCCCAAATTTTTCAGGTTAGTAAAAAGTGTCACTGCTGAGTGTTCTGATAGAAAAATGAGCAGCCTGGGTTCAACTCCAGCCTGTCGCTCTTCAACCGTGTCATCCCTGACTCTCTCGCTCCTGCTTCTAACTCTATCCACTGTCCTATCTTTACAAAAAGGCATAAAGCCCTTTCATAAATCTTCAAAAATAGTTATAAGTTTAGTTTTTTTAAACACACAGAATGTAAAATTCTGCCACCAGGGGGCTCTCAACCAAAAAATGACACAATATGACGAGTCCAGACCAGTGCTGCAGCCAATAATTAAATAAGCCTCATGATGTACCTTTTTATTGAACAGTCCTCAGTCCAACACCAGAAGTTGTACTGACAAGGAGGCTGCAGAGGTGGGTGGGGCTTAGCAGTGCTGGTCTTAACTCACTGGAAATGCAGAGTGGCAGCCTCCGCCATGTCAGGTTACAATAATTTAAAAGGAAGAATTTCTCACTCTTTAATTATTTTAGGAAATATCCTAGATTCTTTAGGACCTCAGTTAAAAAAAATTACAAGGGAATGGTCACTTTTTGGGTTCTAGGACATTAGAAATATATGATATTTCTCAGTGTGTATAATCTGTCTAAACATGAGCAGAGGTGAGAGAGAAGTAGTAGTGTGTGTCTGTGTGTGCATCTCCTCTGAATAACCCAGCAGTAATATTTGCATCGAGCTAAACAAAACTGTGGTTGGCCAAACTTTGGTTAAACAAACTCAGTGGCTGCTGCTGCCAGAAGCATGCAGCTACATAACATCGGCTACCTCCTCATTATTTAAAAAAAAAAAAAAAAGTCAGCGGTAAACGATCCAAAACTTTTGACAAAGTCCAGTTAGTTAAAAATATGAATCTGATGTTAAAATCTGTGGTGAAATCAGCAGGTTAAAAGAAATATGTTTTTTTTCCAGACAATATAGGGCAGATAAATGATTTCTGTTTAAAACAGATTATTGTCTCATATTTTCACCAAATGATAGAAAATAATTCATTGTGCTTCTGATAAGGACTAGGACTGAGAAGTTCTAATATAAAAATCAACTACCCCTGTCTAAATGTGAAAGTACTACACTACAATTAAAAGTCTGTCATTCCACAAACGTCAGTATTTTCATCAGTTTATCTTAAATTAATCCAAGTATTGAGAGCAGTAGTATGAATGTTTAACATTTATGTTCATTGGAAAATCGATCTTATTAAGTTCAAAGACCAAAAAAAAATGTATTTTTAAAAGTTATGGCTAAAATGTAAGGACTTTTATTCACTAAAACTGGACTAAAATATTTTGAGTTTTCACTGGAAAAAAATAGACATATACCGTAAAGGTTAGAATGACTAAAATGTGACCACAACTTAAATTTGTGAATTTGTATACTTAAAGTTCATGACATGTATCAACTCTCTGTGAAACCACCTTTGTTTGAATGTTTTCAGTATATTTGAATGATATAATTAACTTCATATTTGGACATCTCAAACCCTGAAAATGTCAGGTGGCATGAAAATCAAAAGATCACTGAAACTGTTAAGTGACATTTTATTTGTAAGGAATTCAAATTAGAATACTTTGGTATGATTTTATGGTTCAAATCTTTGAAATAAAAAAATATGAATAAAAAATATTATTTCTAAAGCTACTAAGGTCACTGAAAAATATTTTTCTCTGAATTTTCAAGCTCTTAAAATTCAGGGTGCACCCATAATCATGGGACTTTTGTTTTGAAAAGAAGTGGCAATGTTGGACTAAATAATACTTAATAATTTTTCGACTTCAGCTGACACTTATGATAAAGTGAAAAGGTTTGTAGATCATTTTTAAGTAAAGATAAAATCATTTATTTTCAGTCACAGGTGGGCGGGAACACTTTCACTGTCAGGTGGTTCAACCAATGAAAAACTACTAAAATTTATTTTACCATAAAACTCTTGATTTTATTCTATAAATATATGTGTTCACTTTACAACAAGAGCAAACAAAACTGTCATAATGTTTGCCTGTTTATTTAAAATTAGTTTCAAATGTCAGGTGGCACAACTACAATAAGTTTCAATAAATGAAATATATATTATTTATAGCTCTAAGAATATTTACTCTACTTTTAATAATGTAAAGGAGGTATCACATATTTAAAAAAAAAAGATTATTTACAATTTTGTGAGCGGGTTAGCTTTCCTTGTCAGGTGAGGATACAGATGTGTTAAACAGCAAAATTTTATTTACCATGAATTTCTTCCTTTTTTGAAAAATATGGCCTCTTTTCAAAGAATAAAAGTAACAACAAGTGTCTGAGTATTAATCTGTTTAATTTGAAACTAGTGGCACATGTGAGTTGGAGCAACCACAATGAATCAAGCTCTTTATGTCACTGACACATTTTCATCTAAGGACAAAAAATAAGACTAAATCTGACCACATCTTATAGATCATTTGAGGATCTGTTTTGAGATTCCACAGTATCTATGAGTTTTTGGACAAAAACATTTTAGTAAATGGAGGTTTGTCTGTCTTCATGCAAAAAAAAATGCTTATACAGATATTCTATGTGAGGTTCTGTTCAGTTAAGCTGTGATGGATTCAGTTTACTGTCTTATATTTTTTTTGCTGTAAAATAATAATAATAATAAAAAACTGCCTAGACATTTCATTTTTTCAGTTAATGTCATGCAAAGTAAAAAGTTCCAAATCCACTTCTTAACATCAGGCCCATCTGTATCCTCACCAGATGTGGACCACTGCAGTGTTTTCACAGTTTTGCTGGGATGTTAATTCAACTGGCAACACTTGGAGCCACTTAAAAGCTTAAACCCTACTAGTGTGGCTGATTTTGAATCAGCTATACAACACTGGCATGCCCTTTAATGCATTATTATTGTGTTTTTATTCTAAGTTGACTGATTTGTAAAGTTTAAGAGGGATTTAAAACCATCCTCCTTAATGCACCCTCAAATATTTGCATTGATTCTTGTTTATTTTTCCATAGTGAATGCCAAGCTGGCCCTTCAGACACATTAGGTTAAACATGTTCCACTTTGTTGCAGAAAAACATCCCTGTATTGAGATTTTACATACAGTCTGAGCTGGATGATCCAACTCTCTTATAACTCAGATCATATTAGAAACAGAGATATGTCTCATTAAAAATGGATGAACTCAACAACATTCATAAAGCCTTGTGTTCAGCTTAGCGGCTTGTGTTTTTATGCAGGAGGAAAAGGTGCAAACAAGCTGTGGGTTGAACAGAGTTTATCCATTTCAGCTGCTGTAGGGTCCACTTCTTTTTTATTATCATTCACTTTGATGGAACAGTGGAGTTTTTCTGCTGGTGTGGAGAAATGGACATAGACCTGTCAGCCTTGTAATGAAGTGTCCAGAGTGCATCCTGTCTCTAGCAGTGGAAAGGCTCCAGCCCCCCGTGACCTGCCCAGGATAAGAGCTTTAGAGAATGAATGGATGGAGAGGCGTTTATTAGCCTGTTAAAGAGAGACAATTCCCTCAGAGAGTCGGCCTGCATGACACACACTGTGTCATAAAATAAACCCAGTTGAACATATCAACACCTAGGCTTCTGTAATTAAGTGTAGGTAAACTTGCATGAGAAACTGTTTTTACAGTCATGTGAGCTGCATCTTGGTGTTGCTTTGTGTCCGTTTGCTCATGGAGGAGCTTGATGCTTGTGCACGCAGTGACAAACAGGTTATGAGGCCTTCTGTGCATTTTATATGTGCAATGCATGTGAGTGAGATCCTGCAGACCTAGCTCACATTACCTTGTAAAAAGTTTGTAGTGCTAAGATTTATGCTTGTACCCGGGTGGTGGTCTTCATCAAGGGTGAAACACTGATCACGAGTAAACAGGAGTGCTTTTAGTACCTTTATTTTCCCTTTACAAGAGTCACTAAAGTGCTTTTAAAAGTATTTCAGAAATGTGCCCAAGCAAGATGAGAAACCTGGCACCAGCGTGCCTAAGTGGTTTAAGCACAGCATATCTTAGCGGTGGCATTTCAGCTGTTAGCGCTCAGTGTGTGGAGCAGGAGCATAAATATAGGGTATGAATACACTTTTGAACACAATACCCTCCTCCTATGCAGCACATGTGCCTCTCAGATATCACAAATCCAGCTGGTCATGTTTGAAGAAGCTTGGTTTGAACATAAGGAGAAAATATTTCATATTTATTGGTTTATTTTGACGAGGCAGAACTGGTGGAAAAACATTTGTGAGCAATGCTTTTTCATCAGTTTCCTATCAGGTGCAATTCTATCATTCTAGGTCTTAGATTTAGTGCATTTTTAATGACATGCAATCCATTTTCTTTTGTCCACACAGCCTGGGTGCACAGCAGCATGCATTTCATACATCCTGACCCCTCGCAACAGCTGACATGCCTGCCGCGGCCCTCCCTCTCCACTAGACCTTTATTATGTGGCTGATGTGTAGGAGAAGAACAAAAAGGAGATGACAGCTTTAATGTGAAGAAGAATAATGTAATATCAATGGATTCCCAGAACCAGGGCCCCGATCTGCTCTCCATTTACTGATCATACGGCTTTCACAAAACCCTGTCTGGCATATTTTAAAGCAAATATCTGCCCTTATTACCGCTGCCTTTGGTGTAATGAAGCTGACAAGATAACACTGTCACACTGTCTAATAAGAAGACACAGCCCACTGGTTTGTTGTAATTCATCGCCTTTGTTCTGTCCTCGCTCCTGCCTCCTTCTCTTTCATGATTGTTTTCGCCGGTCATGATGATATCTCTTTGAAAAGAAGAAGAAAAGAGGACGAATCAGGCCTGTTCACTCTTTAGCATCTGTAGCCTCTGCAGCTACGACTGTGTCTTTTATGATTCCCCCCCCCGTCTAACACCCTCTGTTTCATATACAACCCCCTCCTATAGCTCATTTCTCTTCACACATGTGCAAAACACACACTCACACACACACACACAGCAACTTTATCTCATCTTTGCAACCATAACGGCGCGGCGAAAAGAAAAGCAGCGCAGCTCCATCTCTGAGAAATCAGCAACTGTGAGATAATTCTGTAACTAATAAAGTGAAAGGAGGGGGCCCTTTGATGGCTGAAGCTGAAAAGATATTTTATTTTTTTGTGTGTGGGATTTGCGATGTGTGATTCTATGGAGCGAGTGGGCTCCCCTGCTGCTAGGCTCTGGCTGGAAGCTGGCCCCCCTCTGGCTAATGTTATGGAGAATCGCTGGAATTTTATGGCTGTCTTTTCCCTCAGCCCTCTTTTTTCTTTTGTTCCCCTTTGAAGAATGACTTTAGACATTTTATTTACATATTTAACCATGGATGAAAGAAACGAAGGGTGAGGAAGCAAAGCTCCTCGGCTTCTTTAGGGAATTTTGATCAGTGAAAAATGAGTTGAAGCTAATACATTTCCCTTTGCGTAGCCTGAGAATTAGATGGCTATCAAACGCACTACTATGATGGTGACATTTCTTGAATTGACGCCATCACTTCTTTGACGGGAAGCATGATTTGTGTACACCCACTCTGCATTAGTAAGAGTGCTATTTCTCCTAATTGCTGTGGTTGGAGGCCTGGCATGCTGTTCCAACATGTGAGGTATGCTATGGGAGAAAAACGGGGGACGTTTTAGACATGTTTGGCATTGTTGCCGGCGCTGAAAGGGCATGTTGATTAAACGTACGGGTGGGGTAGGGCTATAATCTTCTTAACCAAGGCCCTCCTCTTCTCTTTCAGACGGCACAATGAGAAGAAACAACACACTCAGTCGGAGGTGAGACTATTTGTCCGCATGCCCCGCACATTGTCCCAGGATCCTGTTCTCCCTCCTGATCGCACACATTCGGCATTTAGCTCAGGATGATCCTATTTATCAACATAATCTGTTATTTTCTTTCTCATCGCCACTCCACAGCTTGTGAAGAGGTTCACGCACAAACCTTAAAGCTCCTGTGAGGAGTTTTTAGTTTGTTATAAAGCTGACTGAAATTAATATACGAGCTCTTTTATGATCTTCAAAAGCACACCAGGCCATCAGAGATTGCATTATTTTTTCTATATTATGTTATATAAGCCTGCCATTCACACTGGAGGATAGGTGTCAGGTGAGGCCATTTTAAAGCTCCTGTTAAGATTTTTAAGTTTGTAATGAATGGACTAAAAATTACACTGAGGCCTTTTATGACCTACAAAAGCAAACTATATCATCAGAAATACATGCAAGTATTCATGTATTGTTTTATAAGCCTGTCATTCATGCCAAGGGTAGGTGACAGACCGAGGAATTTAAAGCTCCTGTCAGAAGTTTCTAGTTTGTAATAAAGTAGACTGAAATTAATATAGGAGCTTTTTTATGAACTTCAAAAGCACATCAGACCATCATGAATAAAATTAATTATTTTTGTATAGTTGTTTTATAAGCCTATCATTCATGCCAAGGGGTAGCCGTCACACCAGGGAATTTAAAGCTCCTTACAAGAGATTTTGCACACTGGCAAATACTGATTTACAAAAAAATCACACCAAAGACTTCTAATGAGTTGGACATCAGACTTTTAAACTGGGATGTGATAACCCACTAAGTCATGAAACAATAAGATATGATATGAAACAATACATTATGATACAAAACAACAGGATACGATATGAAACAACAGGATACAATCTGATATAATATGAAATAATACGAACAAATAAAACACAATACAATATTAAACAATATGACACAATATGAAACAATAAGATACCATCCAATACAACGATATGATACAAAACCTTATGATATGATATGAAATGATTAAATACAAAAAATTAAAACATGATATGATGTTCTAGGATTCAATATAATACAATATTAAATAAAACAAAATGATACAACAGTGGTTTCAATCTTTTTTCCCCCAAGGCACAGCTGAGCTCGAGCCAAAATCTTAAGGCACACCATTTCTACGTAAAGCATATGCTTTTAAGAAATGTACTTTGCCATGAGAAATAAAGCTGTTTAATTACATATAAAACATACAGTGTGCCTTGGAGTACTCAATGAAGGACAGTTTTTTTTTTTTTCATGACACATTTTTGTATTAAAAACTTTTTTTTTCACTCATTAAACAACACCTTCACCCGATGTTCTGAGCAAGTTTTTATATCCATGTTGTTTTTACTTGTATTAAATTTCAGTTTAGTTTACAGTAGTTTTTACTGCTGTTTTTTTTAGTTCAGTCAAGTTTTATTTTACATTAGTGCTTTGTCTTAGCCTAGTTTTTATTAGTTTTAGTGTTAGTTTTAGATTTTTTTTCTGCAATATAGGGTACTTGTCAGGGGTGAGACCCACAAGAGCTCATCACTTTTCATTTAATTTATTCAATTTGGATGTTTATATGTGACTCAAGACCTGAAATTACCATACTGTAAAGTATTTCCAATCAAATTCAGGTGGTTTTACTCTCTCCAGGCTTGATTGTAAGTCAGTCAGTTTGCTGCAATCAAAGACTAGGATACAATACAAAACCATATGATACGATATGAAACAATACAACAGGACGCAATACTATATGATACGATATGAAACAAAAGATACGATACAGTAAGATATGAAACAATACAATACAAAAAGATAAGATAGAATATGACATGATACGAGACGATACGACATATAACTGTACAATATGAAACAATGTTTAATTAAATGAAACAAAACAAAATTATATAATACGGTATACTAAGATACTGGGTTCGCGAAATGATTTCATCATAACTTTTTATTATTCTTTAATTTTTGTAGACAGAAGATCAAAGTCAATACATGAGTAAATAAGATTATTTGATTTTCTAAGAAGTGGAGAATATCTGTTTTATTTATTTTTCTGGAGTTACATTTTTTTCTAGCTATACTAATAAAACAATGCAATTTGTTTCTAAATAAGTGACATTTTATCTTTTAAAAATATATTTTTCAAACTTTAGTCTTGCACATGTAATGTATAAATTAGGAAAACATCTTTAAATACTCAAAAATTTTTGACTTGAAAGATTTTGAAATTAAGAGACCTTATTTTCTCAAATTTTTGCACCTCATATAGTTTTTAATGTTTTTTTTTAAACTGTTACATCATCACTAATGGCTTTAATGTTCTAATCATATCATGACACTGCATATTAAAATGTTCACATTGAGGATTTGTTGAGTTACACATCAGACATTTAAACAGGGAGCGTTGCAGGACAATGCTAAGCGATAGAAACCACAGAACTGGCTCATGATATGATTTTTTTCACAATTTTCTTATTCTTGTAAAAGCAGAAAATTGGGGATGATATTTAGTTCATTTTGATTCAAATTCTCTCACAAGAAAAAAGTATAATGTACAGTTCAAGTAATGCTTTCTCATGTGTATATTTTTCTTCACAAATAGTGACACTGATGATACCTTCAAAAAACTTTTAAACTTTTGCTGAAAGCTTTTTTCAAACAGTTTCTTGAATGTGACGCACAGAATGGGAACATTTCTTTAAATAAACTGAGTTGCAGACTGAGTCTCTGTCTTTGAAGGGCATAGAGATTTAAAAAGAGACCTCATTTTCTCAACTTTCCATCACATCACACAGTGTTTTAGTTTTGAACCTCTGAATCATTACAAATGGTTTCTGCACCATAAAGGCGAGTGGGTTTTCCAATTTGCCTTGGTGATGTCTGCTATGATGTCCAAAGCTTGTCAGCGTGATGCTATTTCACTTGTGCATCATGTTGTTTGTACTGTTTTAGTCATTTATCTGTCTCTTGGAGTGTTTGCACTCTGTTCTTCTGCTCACCTCCTGTTCAGGGGCTTAGCTAGCCTTTATTGAATGAGGTGGCTCAACTGTGGCAGTGACTCATGCAGGGGTGGCCCAAAGAGACACAATAATAAACAATATTTATGTATCCTGACTGATTTCACTTAATATGCCTAATTAAAAGAACTAACACCAAAGCATTCTTCATGTATTTTATTCCTGTGTACATATATTAACTATGATGGAGAGAGAGTGGGGAATGGTGTGCAGGAAAGGAGCCGTAGGCCAGATTTGAACCAAGGCTTCCCACTTCCTAGGCGGGTTAGTAGGGGGTGTATTGGTTTCTGGGGAGGCTGCTGTGAACCACCAGGTCCCTGTCTGACCAAAGCTAGAGTTGTGCCCGCATTCTCAGCACAAAGTCGGACACTATCCTGGTGCGTGTTGGCCTCCACCAGGGCTACCCCTAGTCATGATTCTGTTTGTGATTTTCATGGACAGAATCTTGAGGGGGGAGGAGGTTTTCTGGTTTGGTGACCTCCAAATTTAATCTTTGCTGTTTGAAGATGTGGTTCTGTTGCCTTCTTCAACTGGGGACCTCCAGCAGGCACTAGGGTCAGCACCTCCAAGTCTGAGGCCATGGCTCTCTGCTGGAAAACGGTGGATTGCTCTTTCTGGGTGGGAAGTGAGTCTTTGCCCCAGGTGAAGGAGTTTAAGTATCTATGGGTCTTGTTCACAAGTGGGGGTAGAATGGACTGTGGCAGATTTGTGCCGCATCTGCAGGCACTGTGGTGAAGAGGGAGCCGAGTCGGAAGGAAAAGTCTTCAATTTACTAGTTGATCTATGTCCCAACCCTCACCTCCGGGTTCAGCCTTAGAGATGGGATGAGGAATTGGGACATCTGGAGGGTACATGAAGTTGCTCCTTTGTGGTGAAAGGAGCTAGTTGAGGTAGTTCTGGTGATCAGGATGCTTCCCGGTCGCCTCCCTGTGGGGGTCCTCTGGGCACTTATATATCCCATTTGGCCTGGAAGAAACTTGGAAATGTCACTGGGAAGAGGGACGTCCGGGTTGCTGTCTGACATGCTTCGCCAAGAAGTGCAAGAAGATGATGGATAACTCTGATTTTTTTTTTTTTTTTTAAGATTTATTTTTGGGCTTTTTAGTGCCTTTATTCGTTAGAGGAGGACAGTCGATAGAGTCGGAAATGGGATGAGAGTGGGGTGAGACATGCGGCGAAGGGCCACATGCCGGATTCAAACCAGGGCTGCCCAGCTACATGGGTCGCGCCTTAGACTGCTAGGCCATGTGCGTGCCCCACAGTGCTCTGATTACCTCTGCCAAGAAGGTTATGTGATCGGGTGGGTTGGTTCGTTTGTTAGCAACATAACTCAAAAAGTTGTGGACGGATTTTGATGAAATTTTCAGGAAACGTCAGGAAGAATAAGGATAAGGAAGAACTGATTAGATTTTGGGAGTGATCCAGATCACCGTCTGGATCCAGGAATTTTTTTTTTTTTTTCCAAGATTTATTTTTGGGCATCTTTGTGCCTTTATTAGAAAGAGGAAGACAGTGGATAGAGTCAGAAACAGGGTTAAGAGTGGGGGTGAGACATGCGGTGAAGGGCCTCAGGCCGGATTCAAACCCGGGCCGCCTGCGTACATGGGGAGCGCCTTTAACCACTAGGCCACCTGCTCCCCGATCCAGGAATTTTTTAAAGGATTCTGAATTATTGGGAGATAGGGCTAATGGCGGAGGGCTGCGCTGCTACCACTTTACACCAGGAGATGGCGGACATGCGTAACTTCAATCAAAGCAGCATTTTGGGTGTGTTTCTATTCGAAGCTTTGGAGGTTATAGAGTTTGAAAGACGCACGCCCGGTTGAGGAGATGAGTCAGAGTGTAACAGAGAGAAAGACAGTGAATTGCAGCGAGAATACTCACAATGCTGGGAGGAATAGAGGAATATTCACCCTCTGTCATGACCTCTAGTCATCCAGTGAGACCATGGGTGAAGCTGTTAGTGCATCTGTTGGCATCAGCAGGCAATGCTTCTGCCGTGACAGTCCACCCATAGCGAAGCCAATGTTTTGCCTCACCATGTTTCCAACCCATTAGAGAGGGAGTAATCGGCGAATGCCGTGGTGGGGGGCACATGGGGACGGATCCAGGAATTTTTTTATAGGATTCTTCACTATTGGGAGATAGGTCTAATGGTGGAGGTCTGCGTTCTCTGAGTGCTTTTCTAGTTTTAATTTTATTGCGAGGTATTATTTCATCCTTTCATTAAAAAGAAAAAAGATTTTTTTTCTTTCTTTCTAAGTGATCAGCAAAGAGATACGCAACACACTTTGTCCACAGGGGGCACTAAAAGAGACATACATTTCTCACAGGAGTATTATGAAGAAAAAAAGGCCGAAAACATCTAAATACAAACAGTCAAGCACATTGGTATGAGAAAAAAATCAGGAATATTGAAGCAAGTCTTCCCTCTCCCATTTTTAGAAGAGTATTTCACTTCTGCTAGCAGAGATAATTCTGTTTAAAGTCAAACATGCTATTTTTCTGCCCTGCTTGAAATGAGTGAGCTGTAATAAGAGCACCATTTCCGTAAAGGGTCAGACGTTTTGAGGAAACGCATATGAATCGGGCGATTAATTATTGAAGAGCCCTGTCAACATCAAAGCCTGCAGTATTCTTTGCTCATATGGTTTAAATAGTTCAATAAAGTAACTTATTAATGAGCGCTAATTTGCCTCACTCTTCTTTTCACTTTGCTCTGTTGAAATCTGCTTTGTTTCAGCAGTGCTTATTACACACAGAGTCCCATCAGCTGAAGGTTAACCCTGTGACCTCGCTCATTGTGCAGCGCGGTTGATAAGAGGAAGTCTCTGCATTATTGTGACCTCTCAAGTGTTTATAGAGTAGATTAGTATAATTATAAGCATGCAAGGACCCTTTTATGGCTGTGGAGGCTGACAGGCAATCTGCAATAAACAGTGTTGTAATGATTTTTGTTTTTTAAAGCGAGTCCAATAACATCTGGGTTGAGGCTGCTTTGGAGCAGCAATATTAGTTTAGTGTTCTTACATCATACGCTTTCATGTGGTGGTCGTTTAACTGCAAAGAGACGGGGGGTTGTGCCGGAGCTCAGCAGCTTGAGACGAAGCAATGAACCAAAGCAGTCTTGCAAAATGCATTTTTGTTTCAGAAAGTCACCCAGTGGAGACGTTTTTTTTTTTTTTTGCGAGTGATTTGCGACTTTTCTGCAAAGTTCTGACAAACATGAGGGCAAATAGAGGACGTTATGGATGAAGGAGGACGGTAAAGTCAAAAAGTAGGGGGTTAACATTTTATTGCATGTGTGGGTGAAGGACACTGATGGCAATATTATTACCCAGGATCCTCGTGGGGGCACTTGAGTGTGAATTGCTAATCAGGAAGGCCTTCTCTGGTCTAATCCCTCTTTGAGTGGCCGGCCTGGAATCAGCGCGTCTGGGGGAGACTCCCCACTGCTTCTGGCTCTGGAGGCTCCATTGAATAGCGCGGCCCTCCTGTCCCATTCCCACAGTCCCCTCACACTGTGCATCGGAGCCATGCATGCGCACCCACACACACACATATCCTCCTCCAACCAAATTAGATTAGACCCTTCCCTTTCTCCCCAGCAAGGCGCTGGTCTTTTCTCTGCCTGGTCATTTATCCTACCCTTTTGTCTCTGCTTTAGAAAAGAGAAACAAATTCCCAAACAACTCCCCTTCTAAGAATGTGCTGGTTTTGGGGAAAAAAGGACGAAGGAAGGGCAGACATCTTTAGCAGACCTTAGGTGATGCTATAATATCACCCTCTCCTTTGGTGTGTCAGCTCTAATGATGTGTGGGGGAGCAGAGCAGTGAGAACGACGCCAGCTGTGCATCTTGTCAACCTGTTACCCCACAACAACGCGGAGCTGCTTCTGACAGCAGCACTGAGGATCTCTTTATTGTGGCCCCCTCGCTAACATTGTCCAACATTTGCTCTGCTTGGCTGTGAATCCTCCCTGACTAGAATAGATAAAGTGCAGTTTGGGGGAACTGATGGCACGAGATGTGCATCAATTGTCGTGTTTTCACAGATTACAAAAAACTTTCCAGAAATGTTCAGGGGTGACAGCATGACAGTTTTTTTTCAGCCCAGTTTTACCTGAAGTTTATTCCTCTGTAAATTTTCTACATTCAGACAAGATGATGTGTGAATACACCCAGTGCTTTAATTGTAAAAAAAAAATGTGCCGGTTCTCCCCTACATCACCTGTTGTCACACAATCAAGGAACTTGTTTGGGCAATAAGGGGCAAAAATCATATCTCTGTTTTTTTGTTTTTGTGGAACTGCAATACATGATACAGTGCTTCACAGATTTACAAGACCATCACCCAATGTAAGATTTATGCTAAATGAAAAGCATTGGTAGTTACCAAAATCTAACAGAACAGAATTTTAGAATATTTTGCAAGTTTACTTAAAATGAAAAAATAAAATATTACATTGACACATATTTAAACTCATTGCAAAAACAGTTAAAATTTAGCGCAGGTTCCTCCCATTTCTTTTGATCTTTACTGAGATGTTTCTACAGCTTGGTTGGAGTCCTCCTGTGGTCAATTAAACTGATTGAACATGATTTGGAAAGGCACACCTCTCTATAGAAAGCCTCACAGCTGACAATGGTATCAGAGTAAAACCAAGCCATGAGGTCAAAGGAACTGTCTACAGAGATCAGAGACTGGATTGTTGCAAGGCACAGATCTGGGGAAGGCTACAAAAAAGTTCTGCGAACTCACAGTAGGTCAACCGTGCCATATTCTAACCGTGCTAAAGCCCATTTGACCCCCTCCCCTGTCCCCCCTTTAGCCGGCACTCACACTGCTCAACGTATCCAGGCCTGGGCACAGATACGTCTCGCACCGACGTCATCACACGAAGCATCCACCGTTGATAAATTTATACGTGTTGATGACTAAGTATACATGAGTATTGTTTTTTGGATGTAAAATAGCAACAGATTTATACGATATCTGATCTAAAATCGGAGTTATTTCACCTGTACTGGGGTCAGTAGGCTACGTAAACCATACAGAGCCCAGTGAAGAGATAGAGAAAGCGGTTAATAGCGTAGAGTTAATGCTCACAGCATATAATCTGGAGCCTGATCAGAGTCCCAAGCACTTCTGCTGAATGAAACACGAACACTAACTCATACGAGCCCCTACACTCGTTCTTCTGTTCATGTACTATCTGTATCCCCCTGGCATTTCTTTATGCCATGAACTGTGCCCTCTTTCAGTGTAATTTTGGATGCCTTTCAGTGCTGCACCAAACAAGCTCTCATGTCATAGGACAGCCTTTGTCCAGAACAGGATTAAATGTTCAGTTAAAAGATTTTTTTTAACCTTGAGAAGTGCAATTTTAACCATCTGACGAGAGCTGGAGGCGAAACCGCCACAGTATTAGTAAACGATGCTCCGCTCAAACGTCAGCGATCAAGGTTACAGTTTCACTGCTTGATGACATGAAATAGAATTAAAGGTAAGCTAATTCAGTGAACGATAGTATGGTATTATAATTTTATAATAAGAGAGGCACACACTTGTCCTCGTATTTGGCACTCTCCTTCACGCACAGAGGATGAAAGGTGTTTGTTATCCTGTGAGCTGCTAACTTGACATGCCAGATGGATGGGAAAGCTTCAATAGGACACGTTTGAGAAAAGGCAGAGGCTTTGAAAAATCCTTGGAGTGTGATTGGGTGAACGTTCTGTCTGTCACATCTCTACGGGCCAATCAGTGCAACGAAGCACGTGACGTAGCTGCTAGCAAGCTGCGCGTGCGCAGCTACTGAGGAATAACGCAAAACGTGCCGACTACAGACATGTAAGTACTCAACTTTTGTCGTTTTTGAAAAGAAAACAACTCTCTGCAGTTCTTTGTTCTTCTTTTAAAGAAGAAATGTTGTCAAGTTCTGATAAAACTGGCGCTTTAGCAGAATCCACTCTAATCTCTTCCTCTATAACTGCACCAGCTCTTGCTGCTGCTTGTTTATGTCATGACTCTGCTGTGCCTGAAAGTACTGCCCTTCATCGCTGATTGGTCCTGTCACTTTCTAACCGGGCCCAAACGGTTCAGATGGGAGATTTGCAAGATGGATTCGCCAGTGAAAAACAAGGAAACGGACGTATCCATCTGCTTTGCAAGGTTAGTGAGCTGCTGTTTGTGGCTCAGTCAAGGGAAGAAGCTATATTTCATAAACCAAAAAAACCTCTCACTGTGGTTAAAGCCTGACTTTGCTAGAAACTGGTCAGGAATGTGGACTGGACTGGGATCCATTAGAACGAGGTCGTAGTGGAGCTGTGCGAAGTTAAATTCTTCAGCTCTGATAAAATCTTTGTAACTTGTTGAAATACAATGAGACAAAATATATAGATCTCTCTCTTTCTAGTAAAAATCCTGCTCTCTCTGTGCCTAGGCCCACCTCGTCCTTCCGTGCCGGGGCTGGGAAGCGTGCCACGCTGAAGCACGGAACGATTGCACTCACACTGGCCAAACATACCGGATTTTAGGCTGAAATGGGCCCAGGCACGGTATGGATGGCCTAGTGTGAGTGTCCCCTTCGCTTTAAATGAGGGCCAGTTCTTTAGAAAACATCACAATATGTGTGGTAATTTTGAAAAATTAAATCAAACTGATTTTCTCCTCCTCATTTGATGCCGGCATGATTTAACCTTCTCTGCATGTATGAATGGCATTTTCTTTTTGCCTGAAATTCATGTCACTGCTAGTTATGCGCATTTAGTGCTTTCTCATTCTGTACCAGCTTGTAAAATGGTGCGACTTAAAATTGGTGCGACTCATAGGCGGAGCGGGGGGTTGGGTAGGGGGCTCAAATGTTTTTTGTTTTTTTTAAACGTCTGAATCTTTTAGGTTGGTTAAAAGTACGTTGCTTATATATGCTAAAATAGATGCAGAAACAAATAAACAATAAACAGCAGGGCCTTGCTGGTCACAACATGGAATTGTCTGCATTTTTGTCAATAAATCAATAACTAAAATACTATGTGTTGTTTTTTATGTCCTTTGTTTGAAATAAATAATTCTACTTGTACATTTTTGCACCAAATTCCTGCCCTACCGTTGCAAAGACGATTAAGAAAAAAGAAAAAGCCACATTTTTGGGAGGCAGAGGCAGAAATTATTGACCATCATTTTAGAATGGTACTGACACTTTAAGCCTAATTACATTGAAATAAAATTATGTTAACACTGAGGATTTTTTAGGTTACATTTTTATCACTTTTGCCCAAATGCTGCATAGATTTGTTGGCATTTTAATTCTTAATCTGTGTTTCAAGTTGCACAAAAATAATACAACTGCCAAATAAGCAAAAAATCTCCGGGGAAGCCGCCCCCTGGACAGTCTTTTGTTTGGCCTTAGCGGTGGATATTTAACACATCTAGCTGTGCCCCTGGTGCAACATCTTTGTTCATAACATGATGTTGCCCTAAAATCTTCTCACAGCAAACACTTGGGCTAAAGGAAAAATGTGGCATCGAAGTTAGCACAGTTGTTTTGGAGTGGCGTCCGAAGTTGTATTTCTTGCACCAGGATGCAACACACCTCTTGCACAAACAGAAATAAACACATCCTTCCTTAGTTGAACTGTCTGTCCTCAGCATCTGCTTTTTGTCTTTTTTTTTTTTTTAGTAGAAAGATACATTTTGTGTGGCTTGTGTACTAAGCAAGAACATGGACACAGGTGATGAAATGTGTGCACTGAGACACAAGATGGGAGAACAGCTCATGTGTTAGGAGAAGATTTGGATAAACAGGAATAACTAACACCTAGGCCTGATAACTGCCAGACCTGTTGATTCAAGAAATCTCTTACATGGAAGCTGTCTGACAAAGTGGAGTAGGCTAAAAGATCTAAAAAAGCAACACATAGCAGGATCTAAAGAAATTCAAGAACATGTGAGAAACAAAGTCATTGACATCTATCACTCTAGAAAGGGTTACAAAGCCATTTCAAGGCTTTGGGACTGCAGCACAGCCAGAGCCCTTATCCACGAATGGAGAAAACTTGAAACAGCGGTGATCCTTCCCAGGACTGGCTGGTCAACCAAAATTACTTGATCAACATCTCATCAAGGAAGTAACACAAGATCTCAGAACAACATCCAAGGACCTGTAGGCGGACTCAGTTAAAGTCCCTGTAAACTGAAATCCAAACTTTATGTGTAAACATTGGATCATGTTGGAATAAGGTTGCTGTAAACGTGGAAACACTGAGCTACACGTGTGACTAAATTTTTTAATTGGAGCAGGGCAAAAATCTGATCCCATGACATCACCAGTCTCTTTGGGGAATTACCCCGCCCCCCCAACGCTATAATGATGTAAAACAACCAAGCAGTTCATCAGCAGTTTGAGTACAGTCCCAGTTAGCTGATGTTACTGCCTTCATTGAATATTAAAGCTTGAGTAGGTAACATTCGATGAGAGCCGTGTAGAATCAACTCTACTCCCCCTCCCTTCCTGTTCTCTTTTGTTTGAGCTCCATAGCTCCGCCCCTCTTCTCACATACCTCCTCACAAATGTGCATGTCTGCTGAATTGAATACTGATGGTGGCAAAGCTCTCGTGGAGTGATTTTGCTCTGCTTTTCCACTGAAATCAATGGCTGGATTACAGGTAAGAATACACTACATCTTAGCATGAACAAATTCTACATAGGACCGAACACCGCTAGTAACTCCGCCATTGTATCAACTTCTCACTGAGCTGAGAGGCAGAAGCGGCCAATACAGCGGCCAATAGAGTGGTGCCGAGTGAGTCCTAAAACACGGAGATGAGTTAGCATTTTAGCACTTCCAACTCTGGTCTGAAAGTCTATGAGATTTTTGAATGAGTTTTCGGTTAAATGCCTGACATTAGGTCTGTGGTGAACACAAGCTTAAGAGAGTTTAACGCTTTATCCCACAACATTAAAATACATCTGAAACATGCCCCACCTTTGAATTGTGTATTTTTTCACGTCTTAATGAAGGCAGTTGCTAAAAGAAAGTTAACAAGGACTACAGCGTTTGTTGGGAAGACTATACGTCATCATCCAAAGTGTGGCAACTGAGCCCGCCGTCGCAGGCGATGACGTTAAATTCAGTTGACCGTGTTGTAGTTCGATATAGCATGACGTTAGCTTTTTACTTAAGTCAGTTGGATTAACGAACCAGATATGAAGCTTATATTACAGATGTATGAAGATTATCTTTATGAACAAAATGTGCAAGTTTCATACACTTTAATTGGACACAGACCTTATTTTCAGCAATAATCCAAAAACCCATTGAAAAATCCCATAGCCTCGACGCAGAGGGATCCCATGCTACGTGAACTTCCGGGTTTGCCTACAAAATCACGTCACAACTGCACCACTCTATAGGAGCGCACCCTCTGACCTGAGCTGTGAGTGGCTGCGGCTGCTAGCCTCCTCACTGGCTGGAGCATCATCCCTTGCTGGTTTTCCGTGAGAGGAGGCGTTGCAGGAGTGTGTTATTCTGTTAGATGGCTTTAATAACAAGACCCTGGCGGATTGTGTTGTTTTTGTGGGCATACGATACTAAAAATAAATCGCTTACTACAGCTTTAACAGCCAGCTACATGATATGTGTTTGTTCATTTTGAGGTAATTTTCCCAAATCCATCAGCCACAGTGGCCTATGGATCGTTGAAAGTATCATAAAAGAGAGATTTGATCCAGAAAACAGTAAATTTTATCCCCAACTAGTCGTTTTGCTAGGCAGCTGTGCTGTGATAAGTAGCACTTTTTTTTTTTAAATCTGAGAGGATCATATTTCTTGTGAGTGGGTGTGGCTTCAGTTCATTCAACGACACACCCACACCACCCTAGAGCAGATTAAACTGCCTTATTTTTCATGACTTTTAAGCTTAATTTTATAAACATGGATATGTTTTTCATGGCTGAAATTTGGTTGGGTGGTTCATATCACAGTGGCCTTCCATACACCAAACATGAAATAAAGATTTTTTTTTATCACTTTTCAGGGACTTTAAGGCCAGTGTTCATGATTCAACAATAAGAAAGAGACCAGGAAAAATGACATTCTTAGGAAAGTTCCAAGGCCAAAACCACTGCTCACAAAAAACAACTCAAAGGCTCATCTCACGTTTGTCAAAAAACATCTTGATGATCCCCAAAACTTTTGGAAAAGTATTCTGATTGATGAGACAAAGCTTCAACTTTTTGGAAAGTGTGCGTCCCATTACATCTGGTGTAAAACTAACGTAGCATTTCATTAAAGAACATCTTACCAAGAGTTAAACATGGTGATGGTGGTAGTGTGATGTTCTGGGACTGCTTTGCATCTTGAGGGACCTGTATGACTTGCCATAGTTGATGGAACCATGAATTCTGCTTTTTACAAGAAAACCCTGAAGGAGAATGTATGGCCATCAGTTCATGACCTCTAGCTCAAGTGCAGTTCAATCAGGAGAGACTTAATACGAGTTTAGCAATGATTTAATTAACAAGTTTAGAAATGTTTGAAACTGTGAAATGTTGAATAAACTATCATGGTTCTTTAAGAACTTGAAGGAGTAGTGAGGCTGACAGAAGGAAAGGATACCCCCTGTGGAGTCAGGACACTGGTGGTGGTGATGAAAGGAGTAGGATAAGATGAGTAAGACTTCTGAGGAGCTTGACCCAGACACCAGTGAGATGGCTTGGAAGTGTCTTCTGCAAAGAAGAGTGGGATAAAATTCCTCCACAGTGATATTAAAGACCCATTGCCAGTAATTGCAAATGCTTGCTTGCAGTTGTTGCCGCCAAGGGTGGAACAGCCAGTTATTACTTTTCTCACAGCACCAGGTAGGTTTGGATGTCTTTTTTCCTTTATAAATGAATCATAATTTAAAAACTGCATTTTGTACTTGCTTTATCTTTGTCTGATATTAAACTTTGTTACTTTTTTACAGCACTGTAGATGTTTATTTTTTCGCTGTAACCTCAGTACTGTAGTAAAATAGCTGAAAATGGGCTGATCATCACCTGCTGTGGGGGTGTCAAACTCAATCACAGCAGGGGCCGAAATCTGAATTAAGGTCTAACCTGAAGGCCTAACAAGGTTTAAACAAACAGTCAACCTCGTTTTCGGCAGTAATAAATTATGGAGGGAAAATTAGCACTGATGATGAATTATTGTTTCAGCTGGAATACAAAAAGAAGATAGAGAGGAATTTTCAACACAGCAACATCCGTAATGTGTGGAGAGGAATCAGTACCATCTCTGGACACAACAATAAAAAGAAAAGACAGCCAATAGTGGCTCAACATATGGAAATCCCCACTATAGCTCCTCCTTCTCCTTCTCCTACACATCTCCACAGCTGCAGCCACTTCCCTTCTAGCACCTGTACCCTTCTCTGTCACAGAGACAAGGGTGAGGTTGGAGCTGGGGAGACTTTGCTCTGGGAAGGCAGCTGGCCCAGATGGTGTGTGTCCAAGGCTGCTTAAAGACTGTGCTGCACAACTGTGTCAGCTTCTCCACAGGATCTTCAACCTGAGTCTTCAGCTGGGGCAGGTGCCTGCTCTATGGAAAACATCCTGTATTGTACCGGTACCAAAAATCAAATGTCCGGCTGAACTAAATGACTACAGACCTTTTGCCCCTGAGTCCTGCCACATCCAGAAATACTCGGACGACACTGCTATCGTGGCATGTATCAGAAATGGACAAGAAGCCGAATACAGGGATCTGATAAGTGCCTTCAGTGTCTGGAGTCACAAAAACCACCTCCTACTCAACACCTCAAAGACAAAGGAAATGATCATAGATTTCCGCAGATCCAAACCCGCTCTTCGGCCAGTGAACACTTATGGCATGGACATCGAGGTGGTGACATCGTACAAATATTTAGGTGTACACCTGGATAGTAAGTTGGACTGGTCTAAAAACGTAGACTTCATCTACAAAAAGGGGCAGAGCCGCCTCTTTTGCCTGAGAAGACTCTGATCAATAGACATCTGCAGTAAGATGCTGCAGATGTTTTATCAGTCTGTGGTGGCAAGTGTTCTGTTTTATGCTGCAGTCTGCTGGGGAGGCAGTGTAAAACACAAGGATGCAAGGCGTCTGAACAAACTGGTTAAAAAAGCTGGCTCTGTGGTTGGAATCAAATTGAACTCATTGGAGGATGAGGTGGAGAGACGCGCACTGAGCAAGGTGGAGGCCATTCTGAGAAACATAGATCATCCACTTCATATCTTCCTCAGTGAGCAAAGAAACAATGGTGGTGGACGGCTCCTATCCCTGCGCTGCAGGACAGAAAGATTTAGGAAATCTTTCATACCATCAGCTATTAGACTTTATAGTTCTACAGTAAACAGATGAGAATCCCAGACGAGTGAATTTCCCTTCGGGGATGAAAAAAGTTTTTGTATTGTATTGTATTGTATTGTATTATTTTGAGATTCAACAACTCAAAATGAAAGGTTTAAAGGCTTAAAATCTCAGATAAAAAGACAACTTATTAGTTCAAAGTTCAAAACAAAATAAGATGTTAAAATGAGGCAAATATATAAAAGGAAAGTCATAATCATGTTTTTAAGGCAAAAATATGACAAAAGATAAAATGGTGCGCCTAAAAGGTCAAAAAAGAGATTAAGGTGAAAATAATAAAGTGAAAAGGTCAAAATATTAGATTAAAAGTCAAAATTATAAATTTAAAAGGTCAAAACATGAGACAAAAAGTCAATATAATAAATTTTAAAGCTTAAAATATGAGATGAAAAGTCAAGATTATGAATTAAAAAAGCCAAAATTATTAGATAAAGAAAATTTTAAGCTGAAAAGGTCAAAATATGAGACAAAAAGTCAAAATAATAAATGTAAAAGGTCAAAATAAGAAAAAAAGTTCAAAAAACAGATTGAAGTCATAATTGTGCAATGCAAAATTGAAAATAAGAAATGAAAACAAATGAATATCATTTCTCACATTTCCCCTTATCTAATTATTTTTACTCTTTTCTTCACATTTTCATGACTTAAAGGGATACTTTAACATTTTGGCAAATTCGCCCATTGCCATAATTCCTATAATCTTAGTAAAAGGTTCGTTACTTTTAGTTGTCGGTGCAAGCTATTTTTAGATCGGTGCTGCTGAGTTCGGCTGCTGCACTGTGTCACTCCGCCCAGTGGTTTATTCAAGAAATAGTTCCAAGTATTTGCTTCATGTGTCGTAATGTTACATAATTATACATTAATATTTCATAGCGTGGTGAATGTACAGGTCACAACTTGTCCACGAGAGTGTTTTGGAGTTGTTGGATTGTGTATTTGATGAGTTTGATGAGGGAAAGCCGGAATATCATCTGCTTACGTTGAGTTGGCACAGCAGCTCCGAACTCGGCAGCGCCGATCTAAAAACAGCTTGCACTGACAACTAAAGGTAATGAACCTATTACTAAGACTATAGGGATTATGGCAATGGACGAATTTGCCAAAATGTTGAAGTATCCCTTTAAGGATATTTAACATTAAGAGTAAGGTTACATTTTTATACTTGAAGAAATCTGCAGATGTCATTCTGATGGGCCAGTTATAATAAGAATATGACATGATCATACGGGCCGTGTGTAACTGTACCACGGGCCCCCAGGCCTTGAGTTTGACACCTGTGACCTACTGTAACAGAATCTAACATATTTTTATCAATTGATGGATTTTCCTGTTTGCTTATAATGGAGCTATTATTGTATTTGGCTTAACTTTAAATGTTAACATCAAGCTTCATTCACCGTATCTGCATCGTACTTTTTACATCATCTTTCACCTCCTGAGACCCCACAATCACCCTCTGGTTGGCTAAAGAAAGCCTCCTGTTGTGTGGTGAATATGAACAGGCTAGATTTTAGGGGCTAGAATTTTCAAGATATTTTGGGGGGGGGTGCATGTGTGAAAAAAAGGCTTATGTCAGAGTCCGGCACCGCTGGTTGTTTTGATTCTTTGTGTCTTTATTCGTAGCGAAACAGCAGTAATGGACACTGACGCATATAGGCAAAATAAAGGCCTCAGTTGAAAGGGTCTTTTGTAAGAAAGCCCTGGTGGAAGCTTATTCCTCCTGGTTGAATGTGCAGCCAAGCTATCCCAAAAGCAGCAAATTGAGATCAAAGCGAAATTAAAGCTGACTCGTTCAAAGCAAGATAAAAATGTGTGAGCCTGCAGCAATATTTTCTCTATTGATTTCCTCCTTTGCTTGCACTCGGTGGGACTGCGCTGGCTGTGCTGTGCTCAGCGCCAGCATCGGAGAGACTCTAAGGCTGCTGCAGGGAGAGAGGAAATGACTATCGATACAGACAGAAAAACACTGTCATAATGATCAGGGATAAACGGATTTCACAGAGCGCTCCACATCTAAGTGCTTGGGTAACTTTTCACTGCCATCCAAATCTGCTTTCACTTTGCAATAAGACACAAAGAAGAATAATGAGAACATCTAATGGCTAGCATAAGAGTGGCATAAAGACAATCATGGGAACGAGCATTGTCTTTTGCAGCTATTAGTTGTGATAGAAGCAGCCAAGTTTAGTCATTGTCCTTGTTTTTTCCCTGCGAGGAACCACATGTGGCGTCCATCTCTCTGAAGTTTATTTAGATCTGCAAGAACACTGAAGAATGTCTTTCACAGACTTTTTCTCTGGCCGTTTCTTATTTGCTTTCATGTTCTCAAAGAATCAGGCACAGAAGTTTCCTCAGTGCTGCACAGCAGATAACTGCACATTGGAAAGATGTCAGCTTTAATTAGAGAGCGTCGGCTTCAGTCTGATGTTCCAATAATAACAAAACAGCAAACAAAATGTCTTTGTTATGTCGAGCTCCAATCTAGGTAATTATGGGTAATTTAGCAGCGCTGTACTTGCACTGCAGGTTGTCGGCGAGGTGTGAGGGGATGAGTGAAGGTGCAGGTGAAGGATTGAGCGCTGCTGTTTGAAGTCCTGGGAGGGATTGACAAGCCTTGCAGTGAAACCTGAGCAGGTATGAAGACAAGCTGGAACAATCAGACACCGCAGACCGAGACAGTTTCTCTCTTTCTGATGTAATTTTCCTCCTGTTGGATCTTTAGTCTTGCACATCAATCTTTATCTGCAGCACAACAATGTGGCGAAGATGTCGGAAAAAGCTGATAAGAAATCTGAAAAAGTCTGTCGCTCAGTGCTCAGAGCTTTAAAAAAATAGACAAAAAAAGGGAACTCTTTGTTTCCTGCTTCTCCAAAAACACATGCAAGAGTGTGTTTGCACTTCTTTTATGCTCTCTTCACTTTTCTCTTTTGAGGTGTAACACCTGGGCGAGCTGAAAGGAAGATGAATCAAGCAGAGGAAAATGTCTTTTAATCTGTTTCAGATATTGTTTCATAGCTGTAAGCAGTCTTACCTCATCTGTGAAGCTTCCTCTTCACACAGAGGGATCAGTGTATCTGTAGGCATTCCTCAGGCTCAAATATCAAAACAGCACTAAATAACCTGTCATTCTCCCTCTGCTGAACACAGACGAGGCTGCGTGATCAAGCTTGTGGTCGGATTTTGACGAGAAATTTGCCTACAATGGGACAACCTTTAGATTTTAAGGTTTGCATCACTGTAAAGTCAGACGGTGAGAAAACAGGGAAGCTTTATCAGGAATTATGCAGGCTTTAATGAAGTGATCTGTATACTGATGCAGTAAAATGCCTCTTAAATGAAAGTAGCAATAAAAACGGCTTGTTTTTGCAAATTTCAGCCCCTGTCAGAGAGACAGCTGTTGGTAACCCAGATAAGGAATGTGCCTGTGGGCTTTTTTCTCCCCTCACACTCTGAGCAAGAGCAATGGCTGTTTGACTTCTTCGCTTTTAATGTTCAAGAGGTGTCCCAGACACAGATATCAAACTTAATACCAAGTGATTTCCATCTCACATCAGTGCCTCCTGAGTGATCGAACGGGGAGCCCGTGACATCTCCAGCAGTCAAGAAGAAGAAGCCACCACGACAGTCAGTCAAAAGTCGTCCTGTTTCAGAGCTGTTTGACATGCAAGTTTCATACATCCTGTTTGATACGCTGTGGCTTTATCTGCAAAGTATGTGGGATGGTATCTTTGGGGAAAGGGGCTGTTTTTTTTTTCCAGCGATTAAACAACACACGAAACAATGTGCATTCATCTCTACATCGCATGCAAACACGCATATCCCTCTTTCTGCTTCATAGTGTGTGCAGATGAGACCGGCTCTGCCTCTTGTAAGTGAAAGGATGCTGATGTCAAGACTTTATTGAAGGGATCTGAGGCAGTCTTATTGGTGTTGGCTCTGATAAGAATCCGGTGACTTGAGCAAAGAAAACGTGCACGTTGACGGTTCAAAGATGGCTCTCGTTATGGTGCACAAGAGACTGCTGCAGATTGGGTGTGACAGGCTTAGCTCAGGTTTGAGCTCTTAAGCTCGTTACAAAAAGCATTCATGGTCTCAGGCTTAGAGACTTTCTTTGTCTGCATTTTATGCTTATTAATATTTAATCAAAACAAAGTTTCTCACCACAAACAGTCCTGGTAACACTGTCAAACAGAATCATTGTGTTTTGACTGAAGGTGTGGCCACACTCTAGCATTTAGAGTACAGCCAGCTGTTTCTCCATCTTTCCAGTTTTTATGCTAGACTAGGACAACTCAGTGGGGAGCTGAGAGATGGCTGATTTTGTACTTAAAAAATCGACACCACAAATTTGAAAGTAAGAATATTTTCTTGCTTTTAGACAATTCTACAATACATTTTTTGAACATTTGAACTGTTAAGATAGCCTAAAAGACAACCTCTTTGTCTGGGATATTGGCTCAGTAAATGAATCCACCAAGTGCCAGAATACCACTTATTCAGCAGTTCTCTCTCCATGAGCAATACACTAAATAAACTATGTACATTGAGGTTTCAGTAACACATTGTCTTGTCCATTCTTAATTGTCTGAAGAATAAAAAATGTGTACAACAGATGTTTTAAGGATCAACAAAAAGAAAATGCAACAACGTACAAATAACAAAAGCTAACAGCAGCCTTTGGCCTAAATAAGGGTTTAAAGTTAGAGCCCCATAGCCAATCATTGTTTGGGGAGGTGGGTGGGAGGTGGCATTCAGTTTGAAGACCCCCACCCCCCCATTCTGGCCAATACTCTTCTCTAACCCCAATTACATACCCTGCTGTTCTACAAACCCCAATTCCAAAAAATGTTGTCTACACCTCTCAGTATCAATGGTGCCTTCATAGATGTGCAAGTTACCCATGCCGTGGGCATCAAAGCACCCCAACACTTTGCATTGATAAACATCTGGATCATCCTTTTTCTCACCCTAGATTACTGAATGGCAACTTGAAACTCCTCAAACCACAGCGCACTTTTCCACTCATTACTTCTCAGATGAGCTCAGGGAGGTCAGTGGTATCTCTGGGTGTTGTTGATAAAGGGGCTTTCACTTTGCATGGGTAAGTTTTAACATACATTTGTAGATGCAGTGACCTACTGTGTCAAGTGGCACTGTTTTCTAAAGTGTTCCTAAAGGTCACAGACATCCAGTGTAGTGTTTCTTGGATTTGCCCTTACATACAGGGATCTTCTGGTGATATTATAGACTGTAGATAGTCACATCTCCTACTGCCTTAAAATTGCACATTGAGAATTACTGTTCACAACCTGTTGGACAATTTGCCCCTGCATTTTTTTTCACAAAGTGAAATCATGCTGTGATTGATAGTGGCCAACTGAGTGTTTCAGAGGTTCTCCTTTTTGTACCCAATCATGGTACTATCACCTGATATCAACAAACATATGCTTGTTTTGGGAATTTTCCAGGTGGTTTTAAAGCGCCACAAAATCTTCCTGTTTATGTCCCAACTTTTTGGAATCTATTGCATCAAATTCTAAAAATGTGTTTGGTAAATTAACAAAAAAAGTTGATTAATATGAACATGAAATATATTCTTTTTGTGCTGGATTAGATTAAATATACGTTTAAAGAACTTGTAAATCACTGTGTTGTTTTTATCACATTTCAAAGTGTCCAGATTGTTTTGGAATTTGGGTTTGTGATTCAATTTCCCTAAACAATTTCAAAGTCTTCATCTTATTCCTTAATTTTGCTGATCATAAATGTCATTTATGTTTTATTCAGACATAAATGTGAGAGAAGTTTCTTTGGTGTCTGTCCAGTCAGTGATGTGGACGCTGAATCAGTGATAAAATAACATGCAGGGTTGCTGGTATAATGCCAATGAATATCCACATATCATTTTTAATTCTATCAGGCTGCAATGCATTAACATTTAATGAACTGCAGAATCCCTTGATAATAATGTGCTGCTCACATGCATGCATGTGTCTTCTTTAACCTGCATACAGACACCAACATTAAATGAAGCATGCATGCTAACCTGGTATGACCTACAAACAGGGGTGATGAACTGCACTTGCAACCAGCTGTTGCCTTTTATCAACCATACAATACAAAAGTGAATTTTTTTGCCCATCTGAGAATATTTTACAAAAAATATCAAACTATTCCTAAATCAGTAAACTTCTTACCTCAGTGAATAAACTGAGTATAGACTGTTTCTTAAAGTGAGCTGTGTGCTTTGTGCGACTATTTAAACACATGAAGTATGTGACTATGCAGTCTTTGGTAACACTAAATATCTAGTAATTTTCTTGTAATAAGTTCGTATTTTACTAAATAACAGCACACAAATATGGTAATATTAAGGAAGTATTCACCTAGCAATAATGTGTTAACTATCAAGTAATTCTTTGCAATATTATGGCAATTCTCAGGTTATTAGGTGGTATAGTACCTTAGCCCCTAATCCCCTAACCCTAATCCTCTAACCCTAACCCTAAATATTACTTATAAATTATTCAGGAAGGACTCACTTTAATTTAGTGGGCCAAATTATAGAGAAACTCAAATAGAATATGGTCATCTTATTTCTCAGAAATTACTGGATAAAATACCACCTAATTAGCAGAGAATTGCCACAATATTAAGAGTAATTACTTGATAATTGATATGTTATTACTATGTAAATACTTCCTTAATATTAATGAGTTATTACCTAGAAAAATGCAAACTTATTACAATGTAATAACATATTATACTTGAGAAATTACTAGGTAATTACAGCTTATTACTGTGAAATTGCTTGGTAAATAGGGCCCACTGAAATAAAGTGCTACCCAGTGTTAGATTTGAAATATACCAACCCTTTACTTTCTGTTTGTTTTGACCTAAGATGTATGAGTGAGGAACATGAGAAATAACTGAGTTGCACTGAGCCAACATTCTTGACTGTAAATGCCATCTCAGATAAGGTGGGTGGCGGTTGTGTCTGAGCTGAAACAAGGTTTGATTTTCATGTTAGCAAGTCAGGACTTTGAGACTGCCTGCATGAAAGCCATGTCATGCACACTAAGAATCTAGAGAATAAAAGACTCACCTATTTTTTCTAAGTGGTGCATGTCTCTCGGGTGAAATGTGGGAAAAGACATTAATTTGTGTTTTCATTTCATATTTTCAACTTTTCATCTTAAAATTCTCATATCTTGACCTTTCAGATTCACAATTTTAATTTGAAGTCCTATTTTGACCTTTTCAACTCCTAACATTGACTTTTAATCTCATAATTTGGCATTTAAGACTCAAAATTTTAAATTTCAACTCATACTCTGACCTACCATACTCATGATATTGACTTTCTGTTTTACATATTTGCCTTTTAAAAGCATTATTCTGACATTTGATTTCATGTTTTGGTGTTTTAAACTAATAAGTCTGACTTATCTCAGATTTTGAGCCTCTAACTTATATTCTTTATTTTTTTAATCCCATAAACATTCATTTTTAGCGCTGAATTCTTTGTTTTTCCCCCAAAATGTATTGCCAGTTAAAATGAAGTTGACAGTTTATGGTTAAATGTTATAATAATAATAATTATTATAATAATAATAACTGCATTTATGGAGCACCTTTAAAAACAAGGCTTTGACATGGTTAGCAACAAGAACAAAGCAACTAACAAAAGACAGAGACAACAGAACAGTTACACCCAGAAACACCAACAGAACCCAACAGTTCAAGAACCTGAGCAGAAAACATAAACAAGATAATACACTAATAGCACCAGAACCTCGATGTCACAGATACCAAGTAAACCAATATCATACACATGATTAGTGTGTGGGCATTATAAGAGACCATACAAACAAAGACATCAATGACATCAGTAGAGCACAGACGTCATAAGTACCATAAAAATAAAATCAAAAACATAGTAACCCAGGCAACGTAGGAACCCAGCTACACAGGTTGAAACCAAGAGGATCAAAATGTAAGAGTGAGCAGTTAAAAGAGACTTTAAGAGGTAAAAAAAAAAGGAGAGGAATAAAAACAATGAAAGGAGGGTAAAAGCAATCAGATGTGATAAGAGAAGCAGAACAAGAGCAAGTAAGAACAGTAAATTCGCAGTGAAAGGGGAAAAAAATCTGTTTAAGATAAAGCTCTATACAAATGAGGCATTAAAACTGATAAATTTAAGAGAAAAAGCAGAAAGAGAGCAAACAATGAAATGGACAGAAACATTAAAAGGGTGGGGTAAAAAATGAAATGAAATAAAAGAAGAGTAAAAACAGAAATAAATCAGTAAAAAAAAAAAATAGAACCAAATGAATCCATTAAAATCAATTAAGAAGATGACATCACATAAAAGCAAGTCTGCAAATATGTTTTTTAAGAAGTGATTTAAAAGGACTGACTGATTCTGCACGCCTTATCTCCTCAGATAGTTTGTTCCAAAGTCGAGGAGCCCTGATGGAAAATGCTCAATCACCTTTAGCCTGGAGTTTCCCACCTGAGGATCTAAGGCTGCGGGCTGGGACATGGGGGATTAAAAGTTTTATTATATATTTTGGAGCCAGACCCTTTAGTGTCTTAAAAGTAACAAGTAAAATCTTAAAGTCAACTCTAAAACTAGCGGGGAGCCAGTAAAAAGATAATGATGTGATGTCGTCTGTTAAAATGAGTTAGAAGCCTAGCTGCTGCATTTTGTACTAGTTGAAGGCGAGAGAGGGATTTTTGGCTGATACCTAGCAGGAGAGAGTTGCAGAAGGGAAAAAATGAGTGCATGGATTACCTTTTCCATATTTGACTTGTGGAGAATTGGTTTTATTTTGGAAATTGAGCATAAGTGAAAAAAAAATGACTATAACTTTATTGATGTGTGTTGCGAAGGTGAGGTTGGAATCAAATTCTACTCCTAAATTTCAGGCTGTTGATATAATATTAGATGACAATGGACCAAGGCTGTTTGTGATTGTTTTGGAAGAGTTTTGAAAATTGAAAAGAATGATTTCGGATTTGGAATTATTGAGTTGTAGGAAGTTTTGTGCCATCCAGCAGATGATATCATCTTAACAGTCTATGGCAGCAGCTAGGCTTCTAGGGTCTAGTGGTGTACTTCTGCGGTACACCACAGGGAAGTGTTGACCCTGTTAGAATCAGATTTCAGATTCCAGTCCCTGCTGTGATTGACTTTGACCATAGACTGTAAAAAGAACTGGCCATTTGATTACAATAGGCAGACTCAAACAGCTTTTGAAGCCAATCCGTAGCGGCCTTCATATGGAAATCGCTGCCTCAACCTTTGGATCAAACTAACAGCTGACAAGAGCCCGCCCACTGAGCTTGACTTCCTGTGAGCTAAGCTAGCACTAAAGCTAGACTTCTGGTGGTAGTATCTGCCTGTCAAGCTATCTGTCAATCAAATGAGACATGCCAATCAGTGCAAAGTGAGGTTTTTCCTCAATGTAACAGAAATGATTGTGGTACCAAAACATTCACCCCGTACTATGTGAGGACATGAAGACATTAGCTAATGAGACACGCATGCATTTTTTTGAACCAGGTTTAAAGCCACAATCATCAAGGTTAAATTGACATTTCTACACTTGAGGAAATCTGCACACCTTGTACCGGTGGGCCAGTTATAATAACAATATGACATTTTATTGCAGGCCGGGTATAACTGTACCACAGGCCAATTTGGCCCCTGGGCCTTGAGTTTGACACCCCTGTCTTTGGACTTCAGAGTGCTCCAAATCAAACTTTTAAAATATTCAAAAGTAACTGAGGCAAAGTTTCTTTGCTATAGCATCTTTCACAGAGCAAAGTCACTGAATGCTTCACAAAACTTCATAATCACAGTATTATCAGCAGCAGCAATAAAAACGGGCTACAATAATGCAAAATTTGTACAAAATGACAGTTGATCAAAAGTTAATCTAAAAAATTTAGGTTTAAGACACATTCAAAAACTTCATTAAGGAAAAATAAGTCAAATTTCTCATGCACCTTTTAAACTCCTAGTAATGTGTGGCCCAGGGTCATCTTAGGTGTTTTCATAAGTGTGCTTTGTGTTTAATTGAACTAGGTTTAAAACCTGGCTGGAACTCCACATTCCTGTGAGTTTGATGTCTTTAATTGCTGCTCATGTTGCTACGCTTAGCAGAATATTTCACACTGATCTGTTTGTGCATGTTATAACTCCTATCTACTGTAACGACTCATTTAACCTCTAAGTTCTTCTTTATCTTCCTCCAGGTGTGACTACAATGAGGACGAGGTCTGTGTGAAGCTCGCAAGAAGGACGGCAGCCCTGTTTCATGGCTGCATCCAATTATTATTCTGTTTCATCTTCACCACAGATGTTGACAAGATCCATGCCTTCATTCACCTGAGAGGGAGACCAAAAGGAGGGTAAACAAAACTTCTGCGTCTCAAGTGCCGTGGAGAGTGTCAAGAGCTGTCGACAATGTGTGTTCAGAATGAGCAGACTGTTAACTGTCTAAACAGGGTGACAGCGGACGGCCCACTGTAGTTCAAACAGGTCAGCAGGAGTGAAAGACAACACCAGCTCAGGCCCGTCCTCTACACGCTGACACAACCTTGTCTTAGCCCCCCTGACTCCCCTCCTCTGTGACGACAGACTCCCTTGTCCCCTATCCTAACCTATAACAGTGAAGAATAGGACACACTGTCACCACCATGACCCTCTTTCTGGACAAACAACCCGTTTCTCCTCACTTTCTCACCTCCTCTCTGTGACAGAGGGGCTGCTGTTTCAGGTTCAGGACGTTTCCATTAGCACCTTTTGGTGAATCCCTTTCATCCGGCCGTCACAGGCCTTGTGATGTGACCATGTCTGAGCTGTTAGCTCTGAGGCAGACTCCTCAACACAAAGAGGAAGCTCTCTGTTCTGTACTTTCTCTGTTTGCTGGCTCTCTAATAATTGTTTGCCCCGCCGTCTGGAGGTGTTTGTTTTTGTCTGTTGACATTTGGCTCTGTGTTGACGCCTGATACGTGTTAGCCATACCTGTCATGTTTGAACTTCATTCCTGAGTGCGAAGCAGTCCGTTGTGGGTTGTACTGTTTGACATTGTTGTTTTTATGTGTTTGTTGGCATCCTTACAGGCGTTTATCGTATCTTTTTACTTTGCAGACATGCTGAGACAAAGAACAAAGATCTTAGGCCATGGAGTCACATCCGAGTTGGCTTTTGTACATCAATCTAATCTCCCCTTCAGCATTTCTGCATCATATTTCAACTTACAACTTTATTATACAAACAAACTTAATATTACACAGTGTTTTCAACAAGCATAAGAGAACAACAGAACCCACGACAACTTACCTGGCATGCATGAACGGAAACATTCGAAAACATTTCATACACTGGTTTTTACAGCAACATTTCATGCATGTTTTTATGCACATTTCCATGAAGAGTAAGAATGAAATGATGTCAATCAAATCTTAAATCTGCAAGTTTGGCCAAGAGAATCAGGCAGTAGACATCAGACACCTGTAAATGCATGCTTAGCTGACATTTAGGTCTCAGCTTTTGGTCAGAAAATTGAGAGGACTCCTTGGCGTTGTTTACAAAGATTTCAGAGTTAATAGTTTTTTAGAGTTTAAAAGTATAGACTGCAGAGTTTGTCATCAATTTGGATTATTAAAACTAAGAAATAACAGTTATTACTGATCTTATAAAAGTTATCATTCATGAATAAATTTCACATTTACAGCTGGCAAGACCTCCTTCTTCTGATTGTTCTTTCTTTTAAAAACTTTTAAAAACTTTCTTTTATAAACGGCGGCATGGACACAAACTGATACGGAACCATGACGCCAAAACATCTGGTGCATTTATACCCAGCATCGGCTTCCTCCTCGCTGCAAACTGATATTAACCAAAAGTCTAGGAAGAGAGTTTTTTCAGAAATCCAGTCTAAAGCACAGTGGTTCCAAAACCTTAACTGGCTGGCTCCCATTTTGGCAGCTGAATATATTCAGGCCCCCCACTACCACTAACTGTACAAATCAACATGTAAAAATATACAAATGTATTAAAAACACATCGTAAGCCACAATTTTTGTTAACAAATTCCAATTGACTGCAAGATAGAGCATCAAATTTGGTAGAAATAACAACAACCATCACCTTAAGCTAACTCTCTGAAGATGAACAATTCCTTGAAAATAAAAACTTGGCATAATTTTTTTATGATTTATATTTCCAGTCCTGCAATAGTTTCAGTGACTACTGTTGGCTTGTTTTGTGCTACAGAGTTTCTGGGTGCAGTTGTGAGGATGTCACTCTCAGTCCATTTTTAGCATCCACTTTGATCTGTATTTTGTCTTGATTGAGGCAACAGTAGAAAAAACCCCATCTCAAATAGGTAGGATAGTGCCTAAAAGAAGGGTGTGGCTGCACTCCTACCTTGAAGTGGGTACCACTTTTTTCACTCCTGTCCAAAATGCAGAAAAAAAGCTGTTTCCTTCACCCTTAGAAATGCGCAAAATCTGAAATCTAAATAAAAAAAGGTCATGGAAACACCTGAATTTCAAAAAACCTCTTAAATATGGCTAAAAAGTTTCAAGCTCTCATGAGGTTTTCGAGACATTTCAGATATACATCGAAAAAGTGCAATGGCAACCCACATTTTTACAAGTCACGAGATGTAGCGTGCGGGGTCACATGACCAGTTCAGGCCGAGACAACATGGTGCAGTATGTGTGGACAGAAGAAGAGACAGAGACTCTTCTTAACAACATACTTCTACCCTTATACGTGGTTTTTGCCATACATACAGACTTTGCCTCTTAACTATCATCCGTTGCCTTTGTCTTTTGTTCAAAATTGTCAAAGCAACCACTTTAGATGTAATCATAACCGTACCAACACAACAGGTATCTAGCTTCATTGCAGCGGAGTCTCACGAGATGAGGTTTTACGAGAATTTCAAGGCTCATGCCCAAAACTCCCTTCAATGGAAACAAATTCAAAGTACAATTGTACTCAGTCAAAATTTAATAAATATTGCTTTTATTTTGTGAAAAACTGTAATAGAAGTCTATCTTGCCCAGTGGCTCACTTTGGGAACTACTGCTATAGCATGTTTTAATAAAGAGTTATTGTTGACAATGAAGAGAACCACTAAGAGGAGCTGCTGTGTTTACTCTTGACATCCGGTGCAAAAATTCAATTCTGGAGATGTTGTGACTCTGTTTGGACTCTGGTGACTCTGTGGACGTATAAGCATAGACAAGGCTATAGAGTGGTTATGGTGGTAATTCATTCTTCTGGTACATGTGCCAAAGGAGGTCAACTGTGCATGCACTGACAGATATATGAGCTACACCTGTTAACATATGTCTGCAGCCAGGTGCCTTTCAGTTTGTCTGCAATTATTCTGAATTCTATATACCTGAATCAATAATCAATCTCTATGTCAGAGATCCAAGTGCACTGGTGGAGCAATGCAACAAAAATTGGTGGGTGCACCAACTTTCACATTAGAAATTTTTGTCCTAAGGTTCTGTTGCTTGTTATCATAGCCTGTTTTTTGCATGCTGTGTCTTACCTCCAATTTCCACATTAACGTCTGTGCTGTAATAGCTAAACACACTGTGGAGCTTATTGCTCCCTGTCTTCTCAATAACAGCAGCTCCACTTCCCGCACGGTCCGGCTCCAGCCAGTTCAAGAGGCACCACTGCACTCCACTTTGTTGGTAATACACCACAGGTCTATTTTCTATTTGTGAAACACATCCATCTGGTAAACCTCCCATAGATGTTTGGGAAAGGGAAGAGCCTTAAAAAAAAAAACAAAAAAAAACAAAAAACTCAGAGGGTGATTGGATGAACGTTCTGTCTTTCACATCTTTACAAGCCAAACAGAGCAACAAACACCTGACATTGTAGCCCCTGCCATAATTGCACCGGCCTCTTGTTGCTGCTTGCTTACATCACAACTCTGCCCTGCCTGAAAGTACTGCCTCTGGTCGCTGATTGGTCCTGTCACTTTCTAACGGTTTGATATTTATGATTTGGGGTCTGGAAGGCTACAAAGAATGTGGAGCAGTGAAACAATCGTGGTGATACCACACACTTGAGGATCATTCAGACAAATTGTCGTTCACTTGGGATACGCCCCCATGATCGACAGGGGAGGCAAATCTGGCCTCAATCCGGTCTTAAAATCCTGTAGTGTGTGGCCAGCCTTAGTCAGCAGCCAGTTTATGTTTTAGAAATCTTGGATTGGCTCATTTTAGTGATTTTTCAGCATTTTACCTTTTTTTTTTTTTTAGTTTTCTAATCAAATTACTTAGTTGTTTTTTTTTTTAATTTTATTTTGTTTTTACTGTATTTTTATGTCCATAGGGATTTTTAACTGACCTTTCATGTTTCTGAGTCTGCTTCTGGGTCCTCTAACCTACCTTGTGTAACATATTATTGAACAGAGAGCATTTCACTGAGGTGGATATCAGTTCAAGAATGAAAACAAACAAGAACAGTCAGATACAGAGTGGTGATAACGATGTCTGACTGACACGCAGAGTGAATATTCACAATAAGAAATTATCAAAGAAGATAATCTAATGTCTAAAATGTAGTTTTTGTTTTACGGTTTTCTGTGTTATTTATTTCAACCCATTTTTTTGTTTGAGACACCAGAGCTCTGTCAGTGCTTTTATAAATCTTCTTTATTGGTTAAATAGGATTTTTTATGAAGCCAATAAATTGAGCTGTACCGAAAGGCAAAGATTTCTGTACCAGTAGAAACAAATTTTAATATCTGTTTCCATAAATAATAATTGGAGTGAGACATCTGGACAGGTAAATGTGATGAAGACTTCAGCTCATAAATATGTCAAAATGTTTGTTAAGGAGGTCTGTGATTGGTCTCTTATATAAATAATAAACAAAGTCCCTTAGCTGATTTTAAAAAGGTCTTGTTTCCCTCTTTTTCTTTAATTTTATAAAGAAAAAAAGTTATTTGACTCCATAATCAATTCATAGGGGACTGAATCAAATCAAATCAGACTGAATTGTTTTAACTGAATCTAAGTGAATCAGATCATTACCTGTAATATAGATGGATGGACAGACAGGCTATACTTTTGGTGCCATTTTCTTATGGCCGCCTCAGGAACTACATTTTTGTCCTGATTTTCAGCCCTGGAGGTTGCCTCTTCTCCTCTGAAGAGTCTAAAAATAGAAGAAATAGAAACATCAGAAAACAGCAAAGGCATTCACTGCTGGGAAGATTCAGAGACTCAGACTCTACATACATAATACATGAAACAAACAGATAAATGGAACGAATTCATCACGTTTTCCTCTTTTGTCGGTGCAGTTTTTTTTATTCTATCATATCCTTGCATCTTTAGCTTCAAAGGCAGTCAACTAACAAATTGATACTTGATGCAAAAAATATACTGGCTATATTGGATTTATTTAAGTTTTCTTTTTTGATCCTCTTAAAAAAAATCCCTTAAAGTGTTTTTGAGATATTACATTCAAAATCCATATGTAAGCTGGATGGGCATACATGCGTATATACAGTGCTGTGAAAAATTATTTGCCCCATTCTTGATATTTTTTTGTTTATTTTGTGCTAATGTGTCTCAGATCAACCCACAGCCCAGGTAAATACAAAAATTCAGTTTTTAAATGATTATTTCATCTATTAAGGTAAAAATGCCACCCAAACATACGTATCTGGCCTTTTTGAAAAGTAAATGCACCTCAATCCTAATAACTGGTTGTTCCACCCTTGGCGACCTGTTGTCTCGGTCTCTTTTGTGACGTCCTGGATGAGTTGTTGATTCATTCTTGGAATGATATTATCAGGCCGACCACTCCTGGAAAGGTTCACCACTGTTCCAAGTTTTCTCCATTTGTGGATAATGGCCCTCACAGTGGTTTGCTAGCTGCAGGTCTGGCAGTAACCAGGCCTGTGTGTGGCTGGTGAAACTGAACTCAGCTTTCCAAAAAATGTGGTTAATCACAGTCAATTCAGGATTTAACATGGGGGGTTAGTTTTTCACACGGGGCAGGAACGTTTAGATGTCCTTTTTCCATAAATAAATCAAATCATCATTTAAAAACTGCATTTATTCTTTACAACTTTATCTTTGTCTAATATTAAAATCTGTTTGATGATCTGAGACATTTAAGTGTGACTAATAGGCAAAAAAAAAGGAATAAAGAAGGGGAAAAAAAAATATATATATATATATATATTTTTACAGCACTGTACATATAAACATGCATACAAACAAACCCACGTACATATGTACAAACAGACAGCCCTAAAACATAATGTCTGTTGCCCATGGCTATCACCGGTACAGAAGCTTTAGAAAAATTGCAAAAAAAAGGTGAAACAAATGTATGAACATTAAAAGACCAGCAATATATAAAGAGTGCAACTTCAAAAAGCACAAACTGGAATTAAAAGAAAAAAGCTTAACATGTTAATCACAACAAAGGTACTTTAGGCCTCTTGGGACACTTGGAGCTACAGGTTTTTTTTTTTTTGATAATCAAGCTTCTTTAAGCCACATTAGCCTATGAGGTTTCATAAGATAAGTATCTAAGTTAGGCGTGCAGCTAATATTACCATTGATCAACTCTGCCTGGTGTAGGGGCTCTGAGCATTAGGAGTGCTTGTGTTCACCCCCTCTGCTAACCAGCTCAAGACTTTCAGACCCCCTGGGGTCTTGAAGTTTTCAGGGCCAGAACAGGGGGGGTTGGACTCAGTGGTGAATAATGGTGGAGTTTGTTGACAGGCACTCAGAATTCGCTGCCTGTTTCTTCTGATGGCAAACTTTTGGACCATCGCAGCTGTGCTGCACTTGTCCAGTGAACACTGAAAAAATCCTGTTTGGCTGTACAACTGAATCAGTGTGCTGAAGAGATAAACAGGAGAGGTAAGCAAGAACATGACTGACTTTTTACATACAAAACAGAAAGGGCTGCTAACATCATCAGGGCCTGAGTACCGACCTTGGAGCGAGGACCCTATTGTATCTGTAGGCGTTCTTAGATATTCTGTTGTACAGAGATAAGGAACTGGGTAAGAGCTACAACCATTAAAATTGGTACACATCTGTGTTATAATTGGATGAAAGAAAAAGTCACTTGGGACCATCCTCTAAAATGTACAGAAAGCACACCACAAAGAATTAAAGGCCAAATTTTGGCTGTTTTTGCCCCTTTTGGGCAGCAGCACTGGTGTCACAGCCGACATATTTGATTGGACTGTCTCAACATTGTTTGTGCTTATTCTAGAAAATATGGACATTTAAAATTGTGTGAACTGTAAGTTTTGAATAAAAGATAACGCTCCTTTATATAAGCAGCTTTGCACAGTTCTAGAACTGAAGTTTTTTTTTCTTTTTTGACTGATAAATACAGACTACTGCCACCTGCTGCGATGGATATTTGTTCCTCTCTTAACCTGTTGTCTCCTCGTTGTTTTTAGCGTAACATCACAGTCCACACAGGAGAGGAGGTGGCATCACAGTTGGCCTTTGTCACCACTATTTCATAAAAGTTTGGTGGGTTTTGGGCTCTCCTGTACGTGTCAATCTGATATTGAATAAGGCATCCTTGAACAAAAACAGTATGCTCTGTTTCCCGCAGCCTCTCTGTAGTTACATGTGGTTATGGCCATCCATAGCTTCAAACAGTTCAGCCTCTGCAGAGTGATACGAGCTTCAACCACTGATTTGTTCCTTGCCAGACAATTTATCTCCCCTCATTGGCAGCCAATAAGTCAACCATTAAAATGATTAATCAAGTTCTCATTGAATACCAAGGGACATACTTCAATTGACAGGGCAAACAATTAATGGCATCCTGTTTATTTGAAGTGATTATACAGGGTTTGTTCCCATCTGCCTCGTGGGAGGAAGTGGTGTCCCTGGTGCAGATGCTGTTTGTCAGAAGTCAGAGCAGTGAAGCGGAGAGCCAGCACGCAACAGAAAAGATTCAAGAGAACTGAAATAGAACAATAGCTTTTCCAGAGCCTGTATCCGATTTCATAGGGAACAATGCAAAAATGGTGGCACTCTTCCATACACATGAAAGACAAGCCAGGCCTCTATAGCTATACATTGTAGACATTTTTGTGATATTTTGGTTCAGTTTGCTTTGAACGATGTTAGGGGGAAGAAAAGCCTCTGCAAAACATCAGATGCTTAACTGTAAAGGATTTAAGATGCAGATATCATCATTGAGTTTTAGACTGTTGTAATGACTCAATTTAAAGTTAATCTAGATGAGATGCTGCATCTTACACCTCTGCTCAGATCAGTTTGAGCCACTGCTCCAGTGAATGCTACACTTTGGGAGTTGTAATGTTTTGCTATTTACGCCTACAGCCTTTTTTTGTTACATAACCAAACCAAGTGAATTCAAGACAGACAAAAGATCCAACAACAAGAGCACTTGGATAGCTTTTAGTGACCGTTTCCCTTCCTCCTCTTATCCTCCAATGGTTTGATTGTTTGTTGTCATTGCCATATTGTTTTCACTGTCACTTTTTGATCTCGGTTTATGGTCCCAGATGTTGGCAGAGGGGTGCAATCCCACAAAAAAGACATTGCAGGGATGCTTCTGATGTTCTCTGTGGTGTAGTTCTCCTAAAACAGCAAACACAGACTCTTAGTCCCACAAGAAAAGCAGTTACAGGCTATGGAACTGTGGTCTGAGTTTGTGGCAACCTGTTATGTTGTCCATGTAAATAGGACTTGTTGTTTGCATTGTCTAATCAGATTTGCTACAGCTGCTGTTGTACTTAAAATACTTGTTTTTTGACAGCTTTGCAGGGACAGTTGTCTTTTTGGGACAAATACCGGGAATCCTGCACCAATTTTCTTTCTTTGGAGTTGTTTTCACATGCTCATTAATAAAAAATTCTAGAAACTTTCATGCGGGCAGCTATTGAAATCTTCCTGAGATTCTTGCTTACATGCACCTCACAGCAGGAAGCATGATAAAAATGAACAGCATGGAAATGGCAAAAACAGCAACAAAATCTAAAGCTCTAATTACAGGCCTTTATTATAACAACAGAAACATCTTAGGTCTCACAGAGACACTCTTGGCATGACAGGCTCCAAAGAAGTACCAAAAGGCCTTCTGTTTGAGGACATATTTAAACCTGTTAAAATAATAGAAATAAGATTATAACACTTCAGCATGTGACTCTGTAAACTAGGTGTGATAGCTGTATTTGCATTACTTCAGTCTATCATCACATACCTATCTGATGAGTCTATGTTGACATTATATTGACAAACTAAACACTAAACATTTGCTCAGACACTCTGTTTTCAACAGCTGTCGTTATAGCCACAACTATAAAGCCAAAAACCACTAGTTAGCACGGTCACTCATTTAAAGGAAGAAAGTTGAGGCAACAAGAGTGCAGACAATGTGTTATGACCTTGGCCATCAATCTAAGCTGATCTGATTTATTAATAATAGCAAAAGCATAATGCATAATGCTTATGTATGTTCATTCAGGCCCCTGAGTTAACACTGGTAATTTCATATGGTGTTACCATGTTTGTAGTTTACATCCAACACAAGGCTTTCTTCAGTGATACACATCCTGTATAGGCATGTATATCAACAAAACACTCATGGCATAGTCAGGCATATACTCAAATGCAAGGTTGAATAGCAAGTAGACCTCTAGCCTGGTATAAACTGGCAAAAATGCATGAGTAAAGCGTCTCATCTGCCTGATTTACACACCTCATATGCAAAGAATCTGGAGAATAGAGTGCTCAGCTATTTCTTCCAATAGCCATGTGCATCTTCCAGCCAAAATAGACAGGAAAATGATAATCAGAGAACCATACAGAGAACCTTAATTTTGCAGATATGTATGCCCACATCAGTAGAATATGTTTGTCATGTGTTTCTAGAGGACCCTTATAAAGGCCAGACGCCAAAAGGCATTGGGCTAATAAAGCTGTTCTAAGCTTTAACAATGTAAATATTCCTGCGCTCTGATATTGGCTTATTCTTTACCTGACATGCCAGATAGACTGTTTCATATATCCATTGCATAGATATATTTCACATTCATCAGGGAAACCTCTCATTAAAATTGTTAAGGAACAGCAGGACTTATCAAAAAATTCTCCAAGGTGAGTAGGTGAACTGGTTGTTTGTCACATTCATTTCGAGTCAATTAGAGGGATTAGACTAAATGAGGTATTTGTAGCTCCAGTAAGTAACTTGAGCTCTGCAGTGAGGCACTGTCAGAACGAGCCTGTTGTTGGATAAAACTCATGCCTAGGCTAGCAGGGAAAAATGCAAAAACACCTACCCTGCCAAGAAAAGCTTCCAGTGTGGTTGTTTGCTCCTCTTTTGATAAAGAAATGCTATCCAGTTTTAAAGCTAAATCTGAGCTAATAGCCTCACCAGCAGTGAGCAGGTTAGGAGAAGAGTGGAAACATCCTTTCCGGCATGAAAAGCTTTCTGTGCAAGTTCTTTGGACTTTTTGCTCGTTTTAGAAATGTGGCCCAGTTTGGATAAAACTGCCGCTGTAGCTACATTTAAGTTAATTGCTCTACCAGCAGCCATTGAATAAACTGATAGTACCAGTTAACCCTGCTTGCTACGATCACAAGCTCATGTGGAAGCAGGTTGGGAGAAGAGCAATAACATCTTATCTGCCATGAAGAGCTTTCAGTGCAATTCTTTGCTCTTTTGATGAAGACATGTGGTCCAGTTATTATCAAATTTTTGCTATAACTACAGCTACATTCGAGCTAATTGCTACACTGGCGTCAGCCATTGCAAGCAGCTTCCTGTATAATTGAACCATGCCTGCAGCTGCTGTCTTGTTCTCCTCAAATAACCCTGATTGGTCAGGTCCGTTCTGAGACCTGGCACAGGCCTTTCAGATTGTAGCTTTGTAAGATGGATTTGCCTGATGACAGACATGGAATCTGGCCAATCCTTCTGCTTTGCAAGGTTAGCTTATCCTGAAACCAGAAAATTTACAAGAGGACTAGCAGGAAACATTCCAGGTAAAGCTGGAATGAAAAACTCGGCTGTTTGTGCTCATACATGATACTTACTCTGAAATGTAATGTAAAGCATGATGGGTGACATCCACCTCCACTCCTCTGCTTGCTGTCTGATTGGTGTGAGGAGGCCAACCTAGACTGTTTCTGTAAAGGTTAGAAGATGTGAATGAATCCGATCTGTGAGTGCCTGAGGAAGAGGAAGCACAAAAGCCTGTTGTGGGGGGTGAGATGGCCCCAGTATAGCTTCTTACCACCAATCAGAAGTGATAGAAAAAACAGGAGAGGGAGCCAGAGGCGGCTAGGGGAGTAGAGCTCCTCTGTAATTACAACATGGTCTTAAAAAGCAAATACCAAGCCCTAGCAACCTCAGCCCGGAGACAGAGAGAAAAGGGGGGGACACGGAGGAGAGGAGGGGAGGAAAAAAATAGGCAAGGGGAGTTAAGAAGCGCCACAGAGAGCGACCCTGCAATGACCTCGGCTCTCCAACAATCGTCCCCTGCCAGCTGGAGCCAGGGTTAGGGGCGAGAGCGAGGGGCCGGGCAGGATCCCCTGCGATTTATGACTGACTATAAGGCCCCTGAAAGAAACCCAATCACCCAGGATTCCTGCGCAGCATGACTCTGGCTGGAGAGAATAGATAGCCCAGGAGAGTGTGGGACTGGGACTCAGGCGGCAGAGCCAACAGCTCATACACAGGCAGTGACACAGAGGGCCACTTTAGCAAGGGGAGGGCCGGTGGGCACTGGCTCTATTATGTGCAGCTCTCCGCATTGAGCATGATATCATTACACTGTGCCGACTCTAACCTCAGCTGCGTTCAACGACTGCCCAAACTCATCCTCTGAACTCTCTTTGTCCGACATATTTCACAACCTGGGTTTACATGCACCCGGCTAATTGCTCTATCTGTCTAATTAGTAGAAATGTAATGGTTATTAAATTTCAACCTGCTATCAATGTAGAGTGGGAAAAAGAGAGGCAGGCGGAGAGTAGGGCATGAAAAGAAAGGGAGAAGGCAGCTGTCTTTTAAAGCGGGGTAAGCCGCGCTTGGAGCTACCCCGCTGATCCATTAGCATATCTGAATGATCCTGTTCCTGCACAGCCACCACCACGCTGCAAGGTGGCACATCTGAGGAAGGCGCCCTTTGAATGCGCTTGCAAGCTGGGGAAACTCTTATTTTTCAAGCCGTTTGAAAATCCGGAGACAACTTGATGTTTGAGAAGCCAACAAAAATAAAAGAGAGAGAGAAAAGAGAAGAAGGGAGGAAAAAAAAGTTTGAGATTTTGAGGAGGACAGAGTTTTACAAGCTTTTTGAAGCTGGATACTCAATAATTCACTTGATGCTACAAGCAGCAGTAAGGCGGTATGGAAACACACTCATGCACGACAACAGTTTTCATCGCCTATGTGTTGTCAAGAGAAAGTGTGTCACAACCCCTGGTTCTGCCAGCAGAAATGCTGTATTTGGTGAAAAAGCTGTGTAGCAGGGATCCTAAGAAGCAGAAATATACCTCATTAAGTGTGCTGTCGGAGAATTTCCAGCTTTTTTTAAGCCCTACCTTGAAATCATTTGACAATATTAGCAGAACATTAGCTCTCTCTATTATCAGCTGCACTTTGCTCCCTTGTAGAAAACGGCCAAAATGACTGTGGTTTCATGTTCAAAGCACAATTATAATACACCATGAGCCGCCTGCCTCACATCGCAGAAGAATTTGCAACATGTAAGTGATTATTAACAAACAGGTTTGGCTGGATGCATCCCTTTGGTGAGACACACCCAATATCTGTTGCAAAGGCAATGCAAGCAGAATATTTGAATGTTTAATATATCTCTACTTTCTGATCCTGATCTTATTTGGTAAATGTGTCAGAGCTTAGTTTTTTCTTTTTTCCTTTTTTTTCTTTTTTTTTTGATTAGCCTTGAAGTTGGTCTCCCCTCTGCCACAAAGCGGGCTTCTATTGACTGGTTCCAGGGAGCGTATTGATGGTTCCATAATTTGGGCACAGGAACACAAAAAGGCTGACCCCCGCTGGGCTCAGCACGACAGCCCAGTCAGCAGGGAGGCTTGCATTTATTAGCCTGGGAGAGGAGCTCCTGCAGAATTAAAGCACATTCACCCAGCCATTGATCTCTGTCATGAAAACAATACTCGCCTCCCTCTCTGGCAGCGAGCGAGGCACTGCATGCTCTGAGGTAATTCGGCGGCCATAGAAAACAGGATGGCTCACACCCTCGGGCTCTGAGTAAACTATTTGAAAAGTGAGAGGAATAGGATAAAAAAACTAAGCCATATTAGATTATCAATCCACCTGTCCGATTGTATTATGCCATGAATTGAGATGAATGGTGGCTGAATATGAATGCAGCTGTTTTGTGTGGGTGCTTCCAGGGAGTAGAAGCCACTCTTTGTTTTTTAGGGCTGTGTTGTGACATGTTGAATGCTACTTTATGAGCCTCCAGAGGATTCAGAGCACAGATTTACCCTATTTTACTGAATAGATTTCTGCTTCGGCTTGCTGAACTTGTCTTTTCCTTTTGGCTCTTGCATGAGGGTCATATGAGAGGTGCAGCGAGCGGTTGCATAGCTTCCCTCTCTCCAAGCGATCTTATCTGCTGGCCTGTGGACAAGGGTGATACATGGGATACAGGCGAGGGAGAATTAGGGCAGTATGTTCCAACACTGAGAGCCCCCACCAACTTAGTGTCTGTTAATCCACTGATAATGGCCTTCATCACCTCCAAAAATACCAGAGAGTCAGTCACAAGACAGGAGCATGCCTTCTGCTATCTGAGAGGGCGCACGTGTGCATGAGATATAGACTTGAAACCGCTTTGCAGCTCAGCGGCACAGCCTCCTGAGAGGGATTCATGAAAATTGAGTTATCAGTTGATGTTTTGGTCTGCAGGCCTTCCTGTGGACGCACACGAAACGGTCCTGAGGAAGCCACGAGGGGGAGGGCTGCGCCAAAACGGCTCCCCTCTTCTTTATAGTCAGTTGTGCATCTGTGTGTGATGTGAGTGTATGTGTACACAACCCCTGACTGTTGACCTAAGGAACCAGCAGTGCTTTGATGCTGCCCTCGGTGGCTAGTGTCCAAGAGGGGGGGGGCTCGTCTGCACTGTCCGGTCAACTCCTAGCACACACAGGACCGCAGTGTCAACACACGACACAAGAAGACAGAGAATGTCACACTTCACACATAGTTGAAAGGCTCGGTGCGTCTCATTATGCCACCTAGAGCTGCTTTTGTCAGCTGTGGTTTGATGTGTGGAGGGGAAGGGCTGAGGGAGACGCCATGGCCTGGTATGGGGCCTGCCGCTGCCACGTTTGAAGTCACTGTCGGGACAAGGTCTTTCATATTTACAGAAAAGAGAGGGAAAACTCAAGGGATGGTCATGATTGGCACACTGTTTTGTTAGCGTAATAAATGGCTTGAGCTAATCACCATTTGCACCCGCCCTGTTCATCAACCCTCCTGCAGCCCCAGGAGTTTTAAAAACAGTGCTTTGCATGCACTTTTTTGGCTCCTCAAGCATGAAACCTCCTTTAATCTATTCTTACTCAAAAAAGCCATTCAAACATCTTACATAAATTATGCTCTTAGCATTAGAATCAAAGGCAAGCAACTCCTCTCCTCATGCTGTCAGTGAACCTTTTGATGGACAGATAATATTGAGGCTTGCTTTATGGGGAGCATATGCGTATTGTAATTCCAAAAGCGACTTTGAAACTCGACCGCATCCCTTAGTTACAGTGAGAATGAGCTCCTACACCTCCATGGCAGTTTTTCAACACTTATTTCATGTCTGACTTAAAAGAAATAGAGCCATTTCTGCTGCTCTGTATATAAAACTAGGGCACAGCAGAAAATGTTCATTTTATAGCAGACGGAATAAATGCATCAGCTTCTTACTGCATTACAGTAAAAATATGACGTTTTGGTCAACACTTCTGTGATCTGTAGGTCTTGCGTCTTTCTTTATGTGAGTCTATGCCAGGATATAAATCAGCTCTCATCCTCTAGAGCTAAAACAGCAGTTCTCAGGCTCAGCAGGGAGGTAGAAGCTAGCATACCTTTCCACAGAGCCAGTGAAGTCAGCTAACACTTTAATTTATATAAAAAAAAATTAAAAAATGTTGTCAATATTATAATTTATTTCATGCTTATAATGAACCTGTTTGTTTAATACAAAGCTGAAACTGGCACACTGATAACTTAGCAGGGAAGACCCAGCTAGCCTATGCAATAGCACAACTCCTAGAGGTGAGCCTACCCTGAAGCTCATGCATTGCTCATTACCTGAACAAAACATTGGGAAAAATATTGTTTTATTTTGGTTAATATGTGAAAGACAGAACCTAGCTGTTAGCTGGCTGCCTCTAGAGGTAACTACTGACTTTTCAGGGATTGTGGTGTAGCTAGCAGTTAGCGCTAAAGCACATCTGACCAAAGCTATTGTTTACAGTTCAACTAGCTACTTGAAAAGTGGAAAAGAAAAATCACTTTTGAGAAGGCTGCATCAATGGTAACGCTAAATACAAGCCCAATTCTGAAAAAGTTGGGGCGCTGTGTATAATGCACATAGAAACAGAATGCAATTATTGTCAAATCTCATAAACTCATACCTTGTTCACATTAGAACATAAACAACATATCAGATGTTAAAACTGACATTTTACAAATCCATGAAAAAATATAGCTAATTTTGAATTAGATGGCAGCAAATCTTTAAAGAACGTAGGGACAGGGCCCTGTTTACCATTGTGTAGCATCCCCTCTTCTTTAATCAACAATTTGTAAATGTCTTAGAAGTGAGGAGACCACTTGCTAGTGTTTTGGTAGAGGAATGTTGTTCCATTCTTGTCTGACATACGTTACAGCTAATAGCCCTGGGTTTTCTTTGCTAGATTTTTCATTTTATAATGCCCCAGATGTTTTCTATTGGTGAAATGTCTAGACTGCAGGCAGGCCAGTTCAGCACCCAGGTTTTTCTACTGTGATGCCATGCTGTTGTGATGGATGTGGTAAGTGGTTTAGCATTGTCATGCTGAAATATGCGAGGTCTACCCTAAAATAGACATCTGGGAGCATATGCTGCTCCAAAAAACCTCTGTATACTATTTACAGCATTGATAGTGCCTTTCCAGATATGTAAGCTGTCCACACAAGGAACTAACCCCATACCATCAGAGATACAGGCTTTTGAACAGTGTGCTTAGAACAAGCAGGATGGACCCTCTCCTCTTTAGTCCACGGGACATGGCATCCATGGTTTCCGAAAAGAATTTCAAATGTAACTCATCTGACCACAGAACAGTTTTCTCATTTTGCCTCAGTCCATTTTAAATGAGCTCTGGCTCAGAAAAGATGTTTTCTGGATCATGTTCACATGTTGCTTCTTCTTTGCATGATGCAGCTTTAACATGCATTTGTGGATGGCACAGTGTACTGTGCTGACAGACAATGATTTCTGGAAATGATCATGTCCGTTTTTAATGCAGTGCTGCTTTAGGGCCTGAAGATCATGCGCATCTGATCCTTTGACTTTTCCCTTGCACACAGAGATTTCTTCAGATTCTCTGAATCTTTTGATTATATGATAAACTGTAGATGCAGGGATATAAAAAGTTTTCACAATTTTATTTTAAGGAAAATGTATTCAGAAATTATTTCACAGTTTTATAGACAATTTCTTGCAGATTGGTGAACCTCTGCCTACCTTTACTTCTGAGAGAATCTGCTTTGTGAAAATGCTCCTGTCTTGTTACTAACATGTTGCTCCTCCAGCTGTCAGTTTCACCATCTGATATGTTGTTCATGCTCTATTCTGAATAAAATATGGGTTTATGAGAGCTGCAAGTCATTGCATTATGCTTTGATTTACATTTTACACAGTGTCCCAACTTTTTTGGAATTGGGAATGTACAACCCTGGCTTGTCTATTCATTTATCAGCACATCCATTAAAACAGCAACTTTCTTTCACACACACACACAAAAAAATAGAAATAAAACTGGTTAAAACTTCTCCACAGTTTAAAGCAGTAGGAGGCTGCTACCTGGATAAGTGTGTGACATCATGTGAAACTAATGTATTGGTGCTATAGTTGGACCCATGTCCCTTCTTTTAACATGAAGGAGGGAGAGTTTATGACTTATACTGCAGCCAGTTTGTAGGGAGAGTTCCAACTGATTTGGCTTCACTTATGGAGAGCTTTCATATTGTCCATCTTTTTATATGGTCAATGGCTTTGTCCACATTAAGGGGCTACATCCTTCAAAGGGCTTTTGCATGATATACTATATATTTAAAGCCAAAAGTGTTATAACCTTAAATAAGCTCTACTGGAAGAAATAAAAGTATTAAGTCTGGCCTCCACCTCTGAACATCTACCTGCTGAAAACACGGTCTATTCTTGTCACTCTCAAGTCTGCTGCACCTTGCTCTTCAAATGTCTTTTCTCTTTATTCCGGCTTTATGTGGAGCATAAAGGGTGAGATTAATGGCCTCCTCTTCCTGCCTTTCTTTATAGTCCAAGTAAGTTCATTGTGTGTAGACTCAGACTGTGATGTTTGACAGGAAGAAAGCCTCCATATACAACATAAAATATGCTTTGTACTCAAGATAAAAAGTAAGATCCTGTGTCCTTCCTCTTTGCTGCAAATGAGAGGAAGAAAACTTAGTGTGACTAGTGCAAACTGCCATGGAAGGTCATGGTCGGGGCTTCGCTTTGTTTATGAAAGGAGCCTCGTGTTTTTCACAAAGGGGAGCGAGAGATAGAAGTTTGGGTGTGTGTGTTTGTGAGTGTGTGTGGTAAATAGACTCTTTTCTTATCTTTGTTTAAATAGTGTGGAAAGGGAAAGTCAGGAAAAACACAAAGGGGAGAAAGAGCAGTGGAAACAAAGCCATGTACAAGATAATGACACGGTCAAGTGTGTGCTCAATGGCTCAGTTCAGCTGGAGAGAGATAAGGACTTACCTGCTGACAAGGTGTGTGCAGCAGAGGGGAGTGGGAGGTCGGGTAAAGCTCTGGGGATGTGTCTGCCTGCCACATACACACCAACACACCATCCTCAACTTCACAGTAGTGCTGCCTGTCCGTGGGAAAGGCAGCTCTCTACCACCACCTGCTGGACAAATGAGAAAATAATGGTAAAAGCATTTTTCATGACGGCAGTTCTGGAACCTTTGACTGAAACATGTCCGTTTCCTGACACACAGGTGAGACACACAGGTGACATGTAGAAAGAGGCATCACACATATTTTGGCATCTGTATTTATGTTTCTTTATGCTTATTTACTTGAGAGGTATTGTCATGAAGCCTTGTGGCTATTTCAAGGCAGTGACGTACTAATGACTAAAGGGCAAAGCCTGCACATGCGCAGGAGCGCTTAGTAGCATCTCATCAGGTAACATTTTTTCAGTAGAGTTCCGTTGAAACAACCAAACAACGCCCGTGTGACCACAAGAACGACAAAAGCGGGAACTTCTTCTCGGTTAAGCACCAAGATGATAATGACTCAAGGTTTGAAAGTATTTATTTTCTTATGGACATTCTCTGTCTTGACAAAAAACTCTTAAAAACTCCTTTTGTTTAAGTTTAAAAATGAGTGTTTAAGCTAGCAGGGAGTTGCACTTGCACTACATCACAGCTGTAGTCATTTTAAATAGCTAATATTAAGTTTTAAACACTTTGACTGAATGGGGGAATCTGTTGGAAAAATGTGCAATTTTTGTAAACTTACACATCAGATGGATGTGTGTGTAACACATCTGGAAAACATTTAATACAAAGCGTTTGGGAAAGGGCAGAGCCTTCGAAAACACTCTGAGGCTGATTGGGTGAACGTCTGTCACATCTTTAAGGGTCAATCAGAGCAACAAAACACGTCATGTAGCCGCTAACAAGCAGCGCCTGCGCCCTTACGACTAGGCTAAACCAGAACTACATAATGCAAACCATGGTGACTGTAGACATGTAAGTACACGACTTTTGTCATTATTGAAAAGAAAACAACTCCCTGCTGTTCTTTGTTCTTCTTTTAAGGAGGAAATGTCGTCAAGTTCTGATTAAACTGACACTATAGCAACATCCACGCTAATCTCTTCCGGCATAATTGCTTATGTCACGACTCTCCGAAAGTACCGCCCCTCGACGCTGATTGGTCCTGTCACTTTCTAACCGGGCCCAAACGGTTTAGATGGGAGCTTTGCAAGATGGATTTGCCAGTGAGAGACATGGAAACGGGCGAATCCATCTGCCTTGCAGAGTTAATTTTTCTGGAGTAAACTGACCAAATTGTGATTTTTTAAAAGTGTATCACTGATAATAATTTTTTTTAAATTTCAGCTTGTCATTAATAAAACGAAACAGTAAAATTCACTGTATACCTAGGAATCTTACTCTTGTAAATTTTCCGCTATGGTTTACATTTATCATATCAAAGATTTTAAAGATTGTCCCAGAGTGATTTAACTAGGCCTGCATCACAGGCGTTTGTTTTATGATCCCAAAAATTATATGCAGTTTGACAGTAAGAAAATAGGAGTGCATTTTTTTTCATTTTCTCTACATTTCCACTGCTATAGTTATCCAAATTAATAGCTTTCTTAAGCTTCATTTAAAGTTGAAATATCTTTGCCGTTGGACAACAACCTCATAACCCCAAATCACCAGAGAATGACGAAAAAACAGTGTTAATTTCAAGTTTTTTAACACTGCATGGCATCTTTTTGGACCTTTTTTTGGTTTAAATTGGAAAACAAAACAAAACAAGCCCCAACAGAATGAAAGGGTGACCAATAGCACTGATATATGAAAAAAAGTAATAAAATCATGAAAAATGGAGATACCAGGTATTGGCCTGATGCTAGCGATATGTAGAATCTGTGCACCAAAATGGTAATGACAACTACTCGTATTTTATGTATATTTTTAGTTCAGTAGCTGTATTATCGTAGATTTTCTAAGTTTCAAAGACTGTGAAATCCTTAATTTTTTATTGTTGCAAAGGCCGGGGCTGCCAAACAGAGCTGCCATGATGGACATGATGTGTTTTCTGTCAAGTAAAAGAACAGCCACTTTGGTTAAATTTGACTTTAGTAAAAGTACAGGTCTAGATGATCCTGTGCTCCCTAAAACATCTTAAAATGCCTAAAATTGGACTTCTAAAATTTTAAGCCCATAAAATGTCTCAAAAATCTTATCTTTTCCTTTCAAAGGTCTTAGGTTCAACATTATACTTGGAATTAGACAAGGATACTTTGCTTAATTTACAGTGTCTTGTAATGACATTATATAAATTTGGACTAGAAAGTTCAAGTGACAGTTCACAGTGATAAATCTAGCTTTGATGGCTCCTATACGAGCCCGCATCTTGGTGGTGCTTTGCTTCATTTATCCAGACTGTTAGCGAGCATTCATCCCTAAAATAAAATCACCTGCTTCAAAATGTCCCACTGTTGATTGGTCAGTTGTTAGAATCAGTATTTCAATGGTGGACTTATGCTTTACAGAATTCTGGCAGGATCTTGGTCATTTCAGAACAACAGGAGGCGTCTGTGGGTGCAGGCTGTTAAGTTCAGTGGACAGAAGACGCGATCAGAAATGCTTGGATTAGCAGCACCCACTTTACACCAGGTAACTTATCTAACTACACCTAAAACGTTAAAAAGATTGATTCACTGTGCATTAAATATATACTTAAAATGTAAAGCCACAAAAGCTGATTTTAGTCGCAAGTTTTTGAGGAAAGCATTCGCACTGTTTTGTGGTTAGTTCCCTCAAGCAGCTTTACAAACAATTGAACTCCACCATACTTGCCAAAACCTGCAGGCACCCATACTTTCATAATCGTTGTTTACAAACTGTTAACAGGTCTATGGCAGTGGCAAACAATGATCATATCATGACCTGCAAAAAACAAAAGAAAAAAACGAAAGAAGAAGAAAAAACGCTGAAAAGCAGTCCAAAAATATATTAACTTTTGTTTGTTTAGGCCATATAAAGGTGCTTAAAAGTCTTAAAATAAGATTTTGAAAAGTGTACAGTAGTGATGAATCCTAGGTGTGTGGTTTTCTATCTGAATAACTGCAAAATATAATCACATTTAGCCAACTGGTCTGAATTCAAGTTAATACATACACCAACTTCACACTTTAACGATACAACGCCACTGTGAAGGCCCTCAATCTCTCTTGCAGGTTAACATCCACATTCTTTAGCTGAATATCATCACTCAGTGTTTCGTTTATGTGTGTGTATAACTGGACACAGCTTGAAGACAACTTTATCCTCATTTTCTAAATCAAAATAGAGCTAAACCACGGTTCTTCCCTTACATGCCATCAATGCTACAGCAGTTAATAGTTGTTTATGTCCAAAGAGCACAGAGAGCATTGTGGCTAGTGGTGGGCAGCTGTTACAGTTAAGATGGAGCATTTGAGTGGGATTGTGGGTCTAATAATTAGTTTAACCTACTGGTAACTCTGGTGCCAATGCCATAGGGATATGAATGTAGGCATTTAGCCGGCTAGTGTGCAGCAGTCCTGTTTTTATAATGAAGTGTCAATCAAGAAGGCCACTTTTAACAGCTTTTCTCCCTCAACATGTGAATTTAATCTCTGAAAAGAAAACCAAGGTTTATTGTGTGAATCCTCAATTTAAAACAAGAGGAAAGAATTGGCGTTTGGCATCAAAAATGTTCTGTGATGTCTAATTGTGAATGCTTATGTTGTGACAATGATTAAATTTGTTTTATTTTACAGCCCCAAACTAAACACTATTAAGGTTTGGCTTGTACTAAAGGTGACACGCTCTGGACTTTAAAGTGATAGGGGTTTTTTTGTTTCACTTCTCAGCCCTCACAGTGTTTCTTTTTGCTCACAGATCATCTAAGGAGAAACTGTCACGAAAACTTTGTGAGCCATTAGTTTGAGAGTTCGGTCATCGTTCAGCAGGGAGTGCTTGAGTCTTGAGTCCAGATTCACCATGACAGCAGTGTGGGAAATTTTCAAAACTGACCAACTAAAAACAATGCCGGGTTGAGAGGCACGTTGCCAATGCATTCATCAACTCTTTCCTGGAGCAACTCCAACAATAACCAACAGCTCGACTGGAGATTTCGTGTCTTGCTTTGATGTTTAACTTTCTCCTCTTTCTGAGAGGCACATCACTGACTGAGCGAAATTTAAAAAGGCATGGAGCTCCCATCTGACGTTGAGCATGACATTAAGTATGATTTCAAACGACAACAAATAAAGTGCGAAAGAGCTACAGGCTGGCAACTTACTTTCACAGAGCATAAAGGACAGGATTAGTTGAAGGCTATCTCTGATGTGTCACTCATCTCTGAGAGAGAGGAGAAGGAGAACACAAGATAAAACGACTTTTGGTGGACCAGCAAAGCCAAAGAGGAGAAAGAGAGATGGAGAGATATGCTTCTGATACAACTGATCCAGACACTGACCCTAATCCTGATCTGGAATTTTGATCTCATGCCTGGATAAAGGGATAAAAAGCCTCTGGGGGGGTTTCAGCTCAAAAGGGGAGGCCTTGGAGGGATACTCAGAGGTGGGCCTGGTCAGTGGGACATCAGGCAGCACTTTGACCACAACGAGCCTTGAAGATGTGAGGGGCCAAGGGTCTGTTAAGTCTCATCCAGCACAGCCAGGCTCTGGGTGAGCACTGAGGGAAAGCACCAGGAGTTTGGGATTGAAGTGAACTACAGGGAGTGAGATGGTAATGCAGTAATGACTGATAAAGCAGCAAGTCGGCAGCTCTTTGCTCTCCTCCATTTGTGTACTGTTGATAATATGGATTTGTGTTGTGGAAGGAGGGGCTTTAAAAGGGGGGTAATACCATGTTATTGACTGTATAATTGGAAAAAAGCAGAGTTAAGCTGATTTAAATCCGTGCTTTCCAAGATGGGGTACTTTTATACCATCTGCTCTTGCCAAGGTTTATTTGGAAAGACTTTCCATTTCCTTTGATGATTTCATGAAATATAAATGTAAATTGAGTTGAAAAAGTAGCTTCACATATTTAAATCAAATCAAAAATGACTGGTGTCCCAGTAACCTCAAGAGATTTATTAGAGAATTGAGTATTGGAAATGTTCAATCAAAGATTGATAACCTAAACTAAAATTTTGTAAAGGTGGTATAATATTGTTAACAGAAGATATGAGTAAAGGGCCAAAAAATTTTTATTAAATTAATGGATCAAAATAATTTGTTTAAATGATCAGATAATGGTCAAAATTAATCTTGAAGTGATGTTGTAATGTTTTCAACAGGGCTATTAGCATTACTACCTCCGCCAAGGAGGTTATGTGATCGGCAGGGTTTATTAGTGTGTTAGTTTGTTTTTTAGCAACATAACTCAAAAGTCATGGATGGATTTTGATGAAACTTTCAGGAAATGTCAGGAATGGCATGAGGAAGAACTGATTAGATTTTGGGAGTGATCCAGATCACCGTCTGGATCCAGGATTTTTTTGAAAGGATTCTTTACTATTGAAAGATAGGGCTAATGGCGGAGGTCTGCGCTCTCCGAGTGCTTTTCTAGGTATTAATTGCAATGCAATTAACATCTATAAATACTGCATGGATATTTTTTACATTGCATGCTCTTTTGTCCCTTTCAGCACACTTTGGTTCAGCCACTGCAGCATCTCCCTGCAGCTGCAGAAATTTTAAAATAGGTCCATTATTTTAAAACAGTTTAAAGCTCTTTAATGTCTCATTTTACTTAAAAAGTCTCAAAGACTGCTCAGTGGACAAATTAAAAGTCATCTGCACCTTGTGATGTTAAACATTTACCTTTTTATTGTTCTCTTATTTCCATTTTAATCTATAACAAGTTCCTTTTTACAAGACTAAGATCATGCTGTAACCTTCAACCTACCCAAACTTCCTTATTCAAAATTGAAGAAGGTCAATAATAAAACAGGAAATCACTCACCCTTTAAGATGGTACAAAAATTCAAAATGAAACAGAAATTTTTAAAAACACAATAGTGGAATAACAAAATGTAACAAAAAGATAGAGATGAATCATGATTAGCAAGGGATATTCTGAGATTGGTTGTGATTAAAATTTCAATCATTTGGCAGCCCTCACAGATACAGCATGACTAACTTTATGCATTAGATAATGCTAAACCTTTAACTATAGACATGCTGAGATTTATTGAGCTAACGAATTTTAATTGTTTGACAGCACTAGTTTTAAACAAACTCCTGGATTAATGATAGAAATTATTCGCTCAAACCAATGGAAAACATATCTACTTTAGAGTAAAGAGTAAAAACTATTTGAGAGGTGATATAACAAATGAAAAATGCTACAACTGAAAGCTCAAAGTAACTGATATTTGGTTGAAACTATTGGCCGAAATTGTTAGCAAAGGGTTCAAACTGAATGCTAGAGGGGGGTTCATGTAACCTTGCAAAGCAGATGGATCTGATCCGTCTGGGCCTGGTTAGAAAGTGACAGGACCAATCAGCAACAAGGGGAAGTGCTTTCAGGCGCAGCAGAGTCGTGACATAAACAAGCAGCAGCAAGAGCTGGTGCAGTTATGGAGGAAGAGATTAGCGTGGATGCTGCTAAAGCACCAGTTTTATCAGAACTTGACAATATTTCCTCATTAAAACAAGAACAAAACACAGCAGTGAGTTGTTTTCTTTTCAAAAACGACAAAAGTGGAGTACTTACATGTCTATAGTCACCATGTTCCACGTTATTCCTCAGTAGCTGCACACGTGAAGCTTGATAGCAGCTACGTCACATGTTTTGTTGCTCTTATTGGCCCGTAGAGATGTGACAGACAGAACGTTCATCCAATCACACTCCAAGTTTTTCTTCAAATCCTCTGCCTTTTCTCAAACGTTTCCTATTGAAGCTTTCACACATCCATCTGGTGTGTCAGGTTAGGGTTCATGGGGAAAGGCATGAAATTGTTAAATGAAAAAAATGGTTTGAAATCTTCCAATAATTTATAAAATTATTGACTTTTCGTGATGGAAAGATGGTTGAGAGTATTAGTTAAAACGTAGAAGTACTCTGCAGAACTTTTAGGCATGTTTGGGCCAAAAATTGAGGCCGAAGTAAGGCGTGTAATGGCGAGTAAGACGGTCTGACAGCACCGTCAGGCAGGAAGGAGGATTGACACACCTCAGGTCGTGCTCTGGATGTCCTTGCACCCCATAACCAGGGGCATGAGGAAATAATCTGTTGAAAAAATTAAAAACCATCACCTTGAGGGCGGAGCCAGAGGTTGATGTGATGCCTAAGCAGGGTTGCTATGAGCCCCTTGTCTTGCTGTGGATGCCCCAAGGGCCCAGAAACTGCTGGTGGTCTTTGGGCTTATCAACAGGGGTGAAAAAGCCTGGACTAAAGGAATGCCATTGAGCTTGACTGTGGCTGCCGAGGGACACAGGTTACTGATAAAGAGCTGAAATCATTGGCTTCAAGTGAAAAAATGGTGGGTATCATATGCCTAAGGTACTTTTTAAACGGCTGAAACTGATGGATAAGTGATTGAATCTTATTCCTTACTCCTTTTTGTCTTGGTTTGCATCAAATTGTTTCAGAAACTTCAAATATTTAAAGTTTATTCATGTGAAAATAGTACTGTAATATTCGCTGTAAACCATTTTTGTGCTTGTACTGGTTGGATAGTTTCCATTTTGCACATTTGGAAAAGTTTGTTTATCCATTGTGTTGCCCTCCGGAGCTCCATTAGTGCTCTTGAAATCACAGACTCAGACCAATGAAAGGAAAAGTTTAGGAAGTTATGTTCAACTCTCTGTAACAACAACAAAGTTCAGTCAGCACCACAAAGATTTAGTGATGTTTTCATCTAAGCTTTTCACACAGGAAGCATTGAATTCATGAAGACTGTGAAGGTTTAACTAATCTGTTTTACTGTAATTAAGACAACTACCCAATTTATTCAAGCTGACATTGCCATCTAGTGGTGACACTAATGTGCTTCTCTAATTAGAATTTCTGCAAGTACTTGTTAGTACAGCAGGAAATGGAGGAAGTCAGATAAGTTTCTTGGCTTTATAGTATGGAAATATTTAAAAATGTCCAAACTGATGAGATGCATCCATGCCAGAACGAACCAGACGACAGCTTGCATCCAGGAGGAGGCAGTCTTAGGTCAGAGACGGAGGCTTACCCAAACACACACACAAAATCCCTGCCAGAGCCTCTTCTCTGTGTGCCGAGGATTAATCGGCCATAGCAGGAGCCCTGATGGAGGGGGAGCCAAGCGTAGAGAACATGGCCGGCCCCCACTCTATCAATCAGACAACTCTTCTTCTACCCAAACCAAATTGACCTGCCGATGCACTGGCCACGTCCAAGCTCTGCGTGGAAATAAATCACATTGGATCAGAGCTGGGTACCTGTCAGCTCCACTGAACGCAGCCTCCCTCCCTCTGCTCTGCCTGGATGGAGAGATGTGTCCGGCTGCACAGCCTCACACACTGAACAGTTGATTGAACTCTACATGCAGACAATTATGGAAAGAGCCAGCTTTTTATGTGGGCTGGCTTTGGCTAGGTCACTCCTGTATATTATTTTGAAGAAGAAGTTGGATTAAAGAGTCATTTTTATTGTTTTTAATCCCCTTGAGTCATCCATTGGCTCTGCAGTGAAAGCAGCAGGTTGAGGTTAAGTGTGAAGTAGTAGTTTTGTAATCAAACTTTAACCTCTTCTCCTTCAATGAGATTAAATGTGCAGAGATTTGTCTAGCTAGAGTTGTCGATATGTCCTTGCATTACTGCTGACAAGGCAAGTTTCCTTACGCTCATTATGCTTGATAAATACAGTGATTTGGAGGTTATTCCCATTGGAAATGCTACAAAAATAGGGTGCACCCAATGTCACCGGCGTCTTCCATCCATTTATTCCCTCGGTTGTAAAGTCTCTTCTTGTGGCTCTTAGGTCCAGGAAGTTTCACAACATGAGCAATGGTGTGAGGGGAGATAATGTTTGGTGGGCGGGCTCTAAATCTCAGTTTTGCTCCTGTGCTCTCATCTTCAGGTTCACCTGTGCAGCCAGCTGACAGATGACTCACTGTGCGGTCCAGGCGGCGTCTCTGTTCCCGGGTCATCCATTGCTCAGGAGTGATAAGTGGCTCTGTCTGGGTGTGGCGTATGCAGCTGCACACACAGTCGATCACAGAGCAGAGCCACAGGACAGCAGCAGCATGTGGAGGACAGCAGAGCAATAATGAAACACCAGGTGACGTCTGTATCACCTGAGGTGACAAAAATATTCACTGTTAGTCTGCCGCTGCTTTTGCCAACTATAAGTGTTCCCAACCCACCTCTAGTATGGTTTATCAGTCTATAATCAATAGTATTTGGAGAGATTAAAGCTTCGAGGATGTCAAGACCTTAGAAAATACTACAAGCACTAAATTCTGTGTGAATCAGGGGTGCACAAACTTTTGCCACCAGTGGCCATATATAGAGAAATATAAGCATGACTGGGCCACTTCATATACAGTAACTCACCTTTAGTGTTTTAAAGATGGATTCACCAATCCAATGTAGGTTAATATATGAAATGGAATTTAAAATGTTAAGCACACATCACAACTTTCCATCAATGGCTAATAAGGCATATAACCAATCACTGGTTAGAATTTTAGGGGGGCCCAGGTGGGTTAATGCTACCACTGATCAACCCAACTTGTCAGGGCGAGAATGATGGAGCAAAGAGAGCAGTTGCCAACAGCTCATCTCCAGACACAACCCAAGCGCAAACTGAACAAAGCTGTCAGACTTTATGAAGTGTTGGTGCATGAAGATGTTAAGCTCTATACGCTCTGTAAATCAGACCTTGAGACGGAAGAAGTGCCATTTTTGCTGCTGCCTGCTGCCGTATTTTTTTTTGTCTTTATTTATCAGGGCCTTATGACACAGTATATCATAATTTTTTTGGTTGTCAATATGCTACTTTTACATCGTCATGAAAAAAGCACTCTGACAGATTGCTCTTGTCAAAATGTTAGTTTACAAAATTCATGCAGTTACACCATCTTATTGGAAAAATAGGAAATATAAATACGCTACAATCAAGCAACAGATTCCATTCCAGAACAAGAATCCTATGAAGAGAAAAAATTTGATCTACATTTTAAAACATTTAAAAACTGACTAAAATATACTCGCCTAAGATATTTTGGGGGTTCAAGGGAACAATTGGGTGTTTGAGATTTATGTTTACCATGTTTTTAGTTTGTTTGGCCCTAGCTGTGACGGATACAAAGAAAGGTGATTTTGTTCTTATTCCGAGTAGTATGCAGTGATTTCGTTCAGATGTTTAAGCTTTTTTTAGTTGCTTTGACCTGCCTGATATAGGAAAACTATTTTATTTGTGGAATTGAAAGAAAGGAAAAAAATATAGAAACTATAGAAAATATGGAGCGACTACTGGCTGGTGGGCAAATAATAAAAGGGCACCTGTATGCTGTTGGGCACCAAAAGTTGTCATAATTAAATAGTAAATATGATAATAATATAATAATAATGTTAGAATATAACAGTAATTCCTGGTTAAGAATAAACCTTCTGTATTATGTGATTATACTTACCATATGAATATGAATTATGAACTGTTTAGCCATTTAGTGCACAGAAGTACAGAGGTGAGGATGTCAGTGGAAATTAACTTTATACCCAAGAGCATATTTATGGTAGAATTGTTCTTCTGGCCATGTGTTTGAAGATATCAGTGACCTTGTGTAGTTTGACAACAAGTAGCAGCATAAGCTCAGAGAGCATGTCTACCCAACATCTGCTCCTGAGCATGGTTTTCATGCTCATCTTCAGTGTGGAGAATTGCCACTCCACTGAAGCAGTTGTCACTGGCGATATGGCATAAACATTATTTTGAGGAGCTTGGCCATGTAAGGGACCGGCTCTTCATGTCCAGTGAGGGTTGGCACCCTAGAGGGCATTAAGTTTTGTCAAGTAGACCACCCTAGAGGTCACTACCGTGTTTTGTCTACTAGGTCCCCCTAGATAGAACTTCATCAAGTTTCATCTATGGGAAGGCATCTTAGAGGACAGTCTGTCATATTTTGTCCACTAGAGCAGTGGTTCTCAGCCTTGGGGTTGGGACCCCGATGGGGGTCCAAGACACTGAGAGGGGTCTGCAGTTGTCCTAAAATAACGAAGAATGTATTTTTTAAACACTGTTGCCACTTCACACCAATTTTGTCGATTTTTAACCCCTTTTCATTATCTTTTCCACCAATTTTAACACATTTTTAACCATTTAACACCTGTTTTTGTAAGTTTTAAAGTCCTTCCACAACTTTTTTTCTGGCTGTTATTGCCCCTTCTAAACCAGTTCTTTCCACTTAAGTGTAATGTTGCATCTGTCCACCCATTATTGCTAATATTAACCCTTTTTAACCACTTTTTACACCCAGATTTTCACATTTTAACCCCATTTCACCATTTGATATCCTATTTTTGCTAGTTTAACCAATTCCTGCCAATATCTGCCTATTTTTTCTTTCTCAGTTAACCCTTTTCTGCCAGTTTATATATATATTTTTCATCTCATTTCACCAAATTTTCACTACTATTGGATCACCACGATTTATGCCCATTTTTGCTACTTTAACCCATTTTTGTCATTTTTATCTAATTTTTGCCACTTCTAACCCATTTACTTTTAAAATCAAACATCACTATTTTTGCCATTATTTACCCATTTTAGCAATTTTTAAAACATTTTAATCCTTTTTTTAACGAAAGGAATTTACATTTTCTAGGAGGCTTTTACTACACAGATGATTAATTAAAGAGATTTGTTTCTTTGAAAAGAGTGTTTTTTCAGTTTGAATATGAAACATAGATATCACAGCTTACCTTTACAATGGACCATGGTTTTGTTGACCTCCATGGGCCCCCAGTTTAGTTGGGCACCAGCAGCTCTCCCATTTATCCCCCTTTATGTCTGCACATGACTGTTCTTGATTGTTCATGGCTGTGTTTAACCCCATTCAGGTACAGTGAGGGTCCCTGGTCTCTGGGATCTTAATTTGTGGGGGTCGAGGGCTGAAAATGTTGAGAACCACTGCACTAGAGCACCCTAGAAGGCACTTTTACCATGTTTTGTTAGCTAGTAGATCACCCTAGAGGGGTACTTATCAAGTTTTATCCACAGGAAGAAACCCTAGAGGGCATTTTTTTTCACATTTTTTCCCGTAGTAGAGAACCCAAAGGGCACCTTATCAAGTTTAGTCCACTTGCAGGGCACCCTAGAGGGCACTTTACCATGTTTTGTCCAACGTATGGGCACCCCTGGGGCACCTTACACATTTTGTCCACAGGAAGACATCCTCAGAGCACTTTACCACATCGTGTCCACTAGTAGAGCACCCTAGAGGTATGTTGTGTGTCATGATTTGTCCACTTAAAGAGCACTGTAGTGGAACCTTATCAAGATTTGTTCACAGGAAAATACCCAAGAGGGCATTTTTATTACATTTTGTCCACTTGAAGAACACCCTAAAGGGCACCTTATCATGTTGTGTCCACTAGTAGGTCATCCAGAGTGCACCATATAAAGTTTTGTCCACAGAGAGGACAGCCAGGCAGGCACTTTACCATGTTTTTGTCCAATTTAAGGAAACCCTAAGGGCAGTTATCAAGTTTTGTCCAGTAGTAGGTAACCAATGAGAGCACCTTATCAAGATTTGTCCACAGGAAGGACACCCTAGAGGGCACTTTGCCATGTTTGTCCAATGCAGGGCAACCTGGGGGAACCATATGAAGTTTTGACCACAGAAAAAAAACTTAAGAGGGCACTTTTCTACATCATGCCCCTTGGTAGAGAACCCAAGAAAGCACCTTATCAAGTTTTGTCCAAGTGCAGGGCACTCTTGAGTGGACTTTACCACAATTTTTCCACTTCTAGAGTTCTCTAGAGGATCCCTAGAGAGCCCCCTCTTAAGTTATGTCCGCTGGTACGGCACCCTCGAGAGCAGTTATGGTGTTTTGTCCACTTCTAGAGCCCTGAAGAGGGCTACTTATCAGGTTTTGTCCAAAAAAAGGCAACCTAGAGTGCACTTAACCTTTTTTTTACCACTGGTAGAGTACCCTAAACTGCGTCTTAGCAATTTTCCTCCACTTGAAGAGCACCTTAGAGGCACTCCAGAGTGCACTTTACCACATTTTCTTCAATGGTATAGAATCCTAGAGAGCATCTTATCAGGTTTTGTCCACTTTTAGAGCACCCTAGGTTACTTTATCAAGTTTAAGGACAATAGGAGCACCCAACTGGACACTTAAGATGAGTCCACTACTGGATTGTATTTTGGATTACAATTTTAAGAAGAGTCTCTTTAAGTAGAAATTGATTCCAATGTTGATTTTGTTTTAAATCCACCTATTAGTTAGGCAGAGATATCTGTGACCAATGTTTTAATTCCGGGCAAATAGAACCAAAAACTATCTGCTGCCAAGATTCCACTTAAGGTAAGTGATACATTTTTAATTTAATTTCATGAAATTTAATTTATCTTTCATTCGCAATTTGGATCACTGTATAAATCAACATAGACTTAGAACAACCCCAAACAAAACATGGAAACAGACTGGCACTGATGTTAAAAGGAGTCTGCAATAACACTACCAGGGCTGTAGCTTTGATTCCCTCAGGTATCATCCTTTCTAGAGACATGTGCACTCCTGGCTCTCTGAGATTCTCCCTGTAAAAGTGTGCGCTCAGGAGCAATCCCCAGTGACCCACACAGACACACGTCGGCCGAACACACGCACACATGCCTCAGAGGAGATAAATGAAAAGAAAATGAATGCAGTCCAGAGCTGAATTCATTTTACATCCTGCTGCAAGCTGAGCCAGCAGCGAGGTGCAGCCTTGCAGCACTAGATGGCAGCACAACTGCACTGTCTGCCTCTCTGATTAGATATTTAGACATTCACAGGTTTCACCTGATCATTAGTTTGACATAACATGATTGCATACGTTGTCACATCTGTCCATTCACTTGCTGTTAGACTGACATGTTGCCACCCCGGAAACTCCTTCAGTGCTTCCCATCCTCCCTAGTAAGGAAAAAAAATCTAATAACATGGCTGACTAACTGCTCAGCCTGCATGTCATGCTGTTGTGAGCTTCTACCAAAAGAAATATACATAAATTAAAGTTGAGCTCTGACATCAACTCATTGGCCTTCTCCTTAAACCGCCCTCAGGATATGAGAAAAAAAAAGTCTGACATTTTGGAAGAGAATATTCCCGTTAATCCTCTGGACCTGATCGCAGTTCATCAGGTAATTCCTGGAACTTGGCACTCTATCAGTGAAAAAGAAATTGGGCTTAAGATGTGGGGCCCCTCTGGTCCTGCAGAGACTCTTTAAGGATGCTGAAGGGGAAAACGTGGATGTTTGATGTTTACAGTTTGCACCTCTTGCTGCTTTAGTACTCAGACTGCTGTTTCCTTTCCTGTGCAGGAGTTTTCTCTAAAAATGAAGCACAACAACTTTTCACATTTGAGGGACCCCTTGTCCATGTCCGAATAGAGCCCACTATCTGTCCATATTGTGGTTTTTGAATGCGTGGTGTGGTGTTGCTGTATACACACTTATCTGTCTCTGAGATTCCTTCCCCATCATGATTCATTCCATCATGGCTGACTGTGTTCCCCAGAGCGTGAGGGAGAAGCTTATCATCTGTCTCCTCATTTCATGCCCTGTAGCAGCCAGTCTTCAACGATGGAGCAAACTCAGGATGTAGCCATCATTGACACACCTTCAATTCTACACAGGAGACATGCTGGGAAGGTGGCAGGCAGATTTTTAATCATCATATTCAAAAGGAGTTTAAGGTGTGATATTCTCCCAAAAATGTAACCTTCCCGCTGCAGCTTTTTTGGGATAAGGTGAGCCTGCTGCAGCCCTAAAATGTGCTGTAAGCTGAGATAACCTATCCAATATTGACAACTAATGAGGCAGAAAGAGGAGCCGAAGCAGACAGACACTATCATTTCAGCTCCATACGTTTTCTTGTGCAAGATAAGCTTTGTCAGAGGTCAGATACTGTGTGATAGTTTGACCAATTTCCAGCACTATTTCTGGCAATGCCTGTCGATTTGATGGCGCCTTGGATTGCCCGCCGTGGTGAATGAGCAGCTGCGCCGCTTTTGGCTCACAGGGGAAATCTGTTCGGGCTGCCTGGAGTTGAACTGCTGAGCACTTTTACTCCTGGTGAGAAGATTGCTCTCATGTTTTATTGAACGTCGCCTCCGGCACCTCTCATCCTTGACAATCTGATTCTACCAAGGTCTAGCTCATGACCTTAATGTTCAGCCAATGGGGTGTTACAATTCACTCGCACTGACCCCTTCATCAACCTCATCAGCCTTTAGGTCCTTTGGGCAGCGTTTATGGGCCAATCTCAAAGTGGATTAATATCTTTGCCGCCGTCCTGTATTGTACTTTACTGTCCTTGCACTTAAATAACCCATCATCTTTGCCCTTTGGTTCACTTGTCTGACTACAGACGAGGCTAGACTGCACTTTATCATCTATTCTTGCTTGTGAGGTGTGCATCAAACAGCTGCCTCATTCTGAGTATGTACATGTCCTCTTGGCAAACATATTAAATTTGGGTTAAGGCCTCTCAGCTTGCCAGCAACTCAAATAACAGTCTGTCTAGTCTCCTTGTCTGACCTCTACATCTGTCAGCCAGACTGTATTGTAGTAGAGATTTAATCCACTAAAGCTGTCATGGAGCCACAGAAGCAGCCATAAAAACAAATCTAGTCGTCTATTATCCATTTATCTTCTTAGAGAAAGTTCAACAGAAACTTGGATGTTAGCTGTAAAGCATTTACATCCTTGAAAGTGAAAAACTTCTTTTAAATCAGAACAGGACTGTCTTCAAATCATTTATTTTGTCGTGACTCCTACAGCATGACTTAAACTTCTCTGTAGAATCTATGTTAGTTAAGCCACAGCGACTTTAGCCGTTGTGAGTGCTAGAAACCTGAGCATTGGTGTGTCCATGTTGCTCTAAACGCGACTTGGCAGTACAATTTTTATGCCAGTTCCTTGTCCGGCCACCACATTTTCTGCTTATTTGTGTTTCATGGTGGCAACTGAAACTGATGAAACTATATTGGAGTTGTAGCTGATGAATATTGAGCTGCAAAGAATTATGAAAGGAGACATTAGAGGAAGTGGAAGGTATGGCCACTGAATCAGCTCAGGGGTAATTTTTGACACGTTTGCCATTGAGAGAGATGTGAATGAGGAAATCCGCGCTGAATGGCGCTAAGTAGATTTGATTAGTTGTAGCTATCTGCTGCCATTTATCTCACTCCGGAGTACACATAATATACCTCTTGACATAAGAGACTGGTAGCCACCTGGTGCTAACCAACGGACCACTCACAAGGCTTACTCGCTGAGGAAGTGCACACTGGTTACATGCATAAGACCAAGTGTAGGGTTCAGGGCAATGTGTGGCTACGCAGTATGCTACTGATGAAAGCATAAATCAGGCTTTACTCAACTATCTAGTGATCTTTTCTCACAGCAGTGTAATATCCTCTAAATGATTGAGGAATGTGAAAAACTCTTGGACATTGCTTAAGTCATTTTCTCTTTTTAGATAATTGCATTCATACTGCCTTTTTCTTCTGAGCAGTACGTGATGCGAATGCTTAGTTAGATACCATTCTATTTATATTTATTCTAAAAGTAGCTGAAGTTTATGTCTTTAGAAGTTAAGCCAATGTGTAGGTGCCTAAAAGAATAGCTAAACCTTAGGCTGTTTTTTTTCTGCTGGAAACAGACATGTATGGTTATCACGTTTGGTTATGGATCAATATGGGTTCAAGTCTTGATATTTGAGTTCAAGTACTTGCAGTCTATATTGTCTTGGAAATATGTGTAGTGACCACCCTTTATTGGTTGAAACATGGCTGCTGCACTTAACTTTTTCTCTTGCATGCACTACATGGGGCACCAGCTTTCATCATACCGTATAAAAACGATGCCGTCTGACTCAGCAAAGTGTGTGGAGTTAATTGGATTGAGAGGGATTTTGGGAACTGATTTCAGTCACACTTGTAAATTAACTTTGTTGCATCTTAAGTCACCAGTCATGGCTAAATAACCTAGCTTAACTTGCTAATCAGGTTATGCGTTTTAGTGTTTGTGTCATGTAGATTGCATGATGTTGCAGATGATTATGACAGCACAGAGTCCTGAGTGGGTGTGTCTTATCCCTCTTCCATCACTGTCCAGGCTGCTGCGATGTTTTTTTTGTAATGCCTGGGTAGATGAAGTTTAGTTGCTCTTTTGTTGTACATTCTTTTTAATGGCCTGCAGGAGGGGATCCTCCATTGGCTGCACTGACAAACCTGACTGAATATAAGTCTACCAGAAAACAAACAACCAATAAACCTGCTTCTTAGTTTTTAGTAGGGATGCACCATATTGGATTCTTGCTGCTATTGCATACATATTATATACTCATCAAAAAGTTTGCCCTGATACCTATATTTAAATTTAGTTTAGACCGGGGCAACTGTGGATAAGTGCATCAGTTGTCCCACAGTGGGAAGGTTGTAGGTTTGAATCCCCTGCAGTCACATGTCTGTAAGACACTTAACCCCAATTTGCTCCCACTGCTTCGTTGGTGGTGTGTTAAAGGGTGTGGATGTGAATGAATGGAATTAGCTAATACTGATGGCCAGTTCTCCATAGCAAACTCTGCCACCAGTGTGTAAATGAGGAGTGAATAGGGTGAAAGGGTGTGAAAGGGTCTGTGTGACCTGTGGTGGTAACGCGTTTTGAGTACTCGGATGAAAGGTTAAAATAATTTTGGATTTTTCATTAGTTTAAATTTTTATTTAACTTTTACCTTCTGTTTTGAATTTCAGCTTAGTTTTTATTTAGTTTTCACTGCGTTTTTTTTTCAGTCTAGTTTTTATTTTGCAAAATCGCTTCGTTTTAGTTTCGTTTTTATTAGTTTTAGTGTTAGTTTTAGTTTTGTCGGCAATGTGGGATACCTGCCAGGGGTGACATCCCAAAGGGCTCTTCACTTTTCACTGTAATTATTCAATTTTAATGTCGGTATACAACTCAAGACCTATAATTACTGTTGTGTGAAGTTGTGTTCTATAAAATCAGGCAGTTTTACTCTCTCCATGTCAGTCATTATGCTAGTATCAAAGACTAAAACTAAGGAGGTTTTGTTCCTTATTCTATTTCATTTTACTTAGTTTTGTAAGCACATAATACAGTTTTAGTTAGTTTTCGATTATTTGTAAAACTTAAGTTTTATTTAGTTTCAGTTAACTAAAATTATTTTTACATTTTAGTTTTAGTTATTTAGTTAGTTTTAGTTAACTATAATAACCTTGGTCGCATGGCTACAAATGTGCTAAACAAGCTCAAGTCTGTTTACCATTTAAAACTAGAGTCCTTAAAAACATAATTTACAGTCTGAGGGTGAACAAATTAACAAAGGTCAGTCCTTAAAGACGCGAGGAATGATTATGAACATAGTAAAAGACTGGCTGAAGTAGGTCTGTTGGTCCAGCCTAAAACGCCACTGACATATTTGTTCAGATGGCCAGTATTAACAGCTCATAAAGGCAGATTTAATAGCCAAGATAGTTTTAAATACTGGAAGAAATTTTCATATCTGCCAATACCGATAATTCACTTTTAAAGCTAATATTTTCCTTTTCTGATATCATACTGATTTTATCGTGCATCCCTAGTTGTTAGGGTCCTGTAGCTTAATTTAGAGAATGATTCACTCAAAGGACCAGCCACTATTAAATGATATGTCTCTTCCATAGAAAACTGTAAACCATGATGTGGATGTTGTGTCCACCCCTTTGTCCAAATTTGATCACTTCTAGTTCAGAAAACAAGATGGCAAAGGCAAAATCCCAAAATCTAGACTAGAAAACAGCAGTTCAACAACTGTGTGTCAAATATAATGGATTTAATGTTTGCTGGTTGAACAACAACAAAAAATAGTAAAATTGTGAACTCCATGGCTATTTTTTCACATACACCCTTCACATTTGCACAAATTATTAGGCCGGCCTGCCTTAAATTGCTTATGCACATATGTCACTCATAGCATGGAGTTTTTAATAGAAGAGAGGGTCTCAGGCTGATGTAAAAGACACACGTTGGAAATCCAAGTTGGTGGATGAAGCTGCAGAGTCAGATACTAAAATAATATTTTTTTTCTGTAATTACAATCGGTTATTTGATGTATTCATTATATCAATGAGAAAATGGAAAAGTGAACACTGGGGAGTAGAAAAAAGAATAAAAACAGCTCCATTATGTGCACAGAACTGAATGACAAGTACAGCTTAAGCAAATTAGGATTTCATTACATTGCCAGTATCGTGATTATCTTGTCTTGGTCATTAACCTAAGTGGTGGACAAATTTGAATTGAAAATGTCCCGTATGGACATTGTTAGATAAGTTCTTTCAGTCGGCCCTTAAGGGGACACAATTTTGTGCACACTGTCATAGTAATGCTCTCAAATGTTTTAGAGTAATTTCTCTCTAACCTTAAATAAATGATAAATGAAAGAGATGGATGAGTATCATAATGAGTCTTCTTTGAAACATGTATGCTTAATTATGGCCTGAATACAGCATCACATGTTTAATTTCCTCTCCCGCCTCCTGAAGATATCTAAACTAGAAATTAATGAGGCGATTATTAAAACATGGGGCTTCTGTTTGTTACTAATGATGTTGGCAGGAGGCAAATGTAACTGTTTGATAATTGTCTTAGATGCTTTTTTTCCCCTTCTTTTTTACGTCAAAAAGAAACAAATCTTCAGATGTCAAGACCTTATTACTGTTTTATGTCAGTATTGTTAACATCTCTTGGATAATTGTCAAGATGGCAGCCTCTGGCAAGAATTATTCGTCTCTCTGTGACATCAAAGCTTCCTCATTAGGCGAAAAAGAAAACTCAAGAAGGGAGAGATGTTTGCATCGCTGTGAAACATCTGCTTTTCACCCATCTGCTTTCCGTGTTTTCATGCAGCTGTGAGACGGAGCAGGGAGGTGACGACAGACTCTTTGTCTTAGGAAATTTTCTGTGGTTCTCCAGATCTTCTGCTTCACTAAACATTGATTCACTCAAGAGGAAAAAGAGACTTTAAATCAATGCTCTACTTAGAACATTTCTCTTTGTTTTTTAAATTTAGATAAAATATTATGTAATAGATCTTGGAGTTCTTAAAAAGTTAGAAAAACATGTCAGCACAGACGTGTGCCACAAATCTCAAACAGTCAAATCCCAGATTGGACACTTGTGCAGACATTTTCCTGAGAAGTGACTCAATTTCACTCAGAATGCAAACGATGCTCAGCTTCTTCATGCATTTTAGTTATTTGTCAAGACATGTAAACATCAATTCTGTCTCCAATCAAGCGTGAGAGCCAATTTTCATGTAAAGTGGCTGCTGTGGCTGTGTTAAACACGCGTGTGTCTATATTAGCCGTGCAGAGGGCTGCAGAACCCTGTCCTGCCTGCCTGACTTGGTGTGTCTGATTTCTCTGTTGTGGTGGTGGGATTACTCAGGGGGATTAGCAGGATACTGGCAGCACCCATCGATGGGACAGAGATGACAGTTTCCCATCATGTAGTCTCTCGCTTCAACCCCTCGCTATTCCCCGGACTTAAAGTGGCACAAACAGCAGATTACATGAGTACGACAGCAGGGGAACAAGTCACACATCACACTGCAGAGATTAGGCTGAACAAACTCTTTCTCGGCTGCCTGGGGGTATTCAACCCAAACATGGAGAGCTGTCTCTTATGGCCCAGTTTGAACTGGATTAGGAGGCAGCAGACAGCATTTCTCTGCTCAAGAGTTTGGAGAAAACAACTATTTGTATGCTATTTAAATAAAGGAGGGCGCTAATAATAAGTGAGTTTGCTGTTATAAGCATCAATATGTCAGCTCACAGCGTTGGCAGGACTTTCATCTTTGTTTGTCCAGCTTTCACTGCAGGAAATAATGCTGATTCACAGTCTGTTTTGAACGGCTCTAAAACAAATTCTTTAAAAGGTGTTTATAATCTTGATGCTTGCTTTATCCAGAGGTACTGCACAGTCTTCACCACAGCCTCGACCCTGGGGAACAAAAAGAAGGACCGTGCTCCTGGGTGTGTTTGAGCCGTCTGCGCTTGTGTTTGCTCAGGTCTCTGCTTTGAACCTTTCAAGTTTTTCAGACTCGCTATTAATGTTTGGTGAGCAGCTTGTGTGGGAGTGCAGAGGAGGCTGCACAGACATGTAATATAAAAAAAGGACTGCCGTCGCCTCCCTCCTATTAAGGACACAAAAGCCATTTTCTCTGTTGTTTAATGGGGAGAAGCATCCAGCATATCAAAGATTTGTCTTCCTCTGTGTTATCCACTAAAGAATGTAATGGAAAAATGTGCTGTAGTTGTTGAAAAGTAGAGGGCTTGTTCTTCACTGTAGTTTGAACCTTGTAGTCTCTTTGAAGATTTATTGGTTTGGAAAGTAAAAGTAGAGCCTACTGCAGGTGGGAGCATCCATAACTGTAATTGTAAGAGGTGACTGACGGGGTTTTATGAAGACTTTGTTTGATCTGCAGATGTAGTGGGTGTAGTAAGAATCTTCTGATTTTTTTTTCATTTTTGTTTTGCAGCACAGTTTGTTCCCTTTGTTTCGTGATGTGCACAATGCAAAGATATCTTCCACACAAAAAGCATTTCCATTTCTTCTATAGACATTTTCCACACAAGATCTTGCAGCTTTTCAGCCAACTTTGTAGACTTACAAACTTGGCAAAAGGCCTTTTTATTCACCACACATTTCCTGCAGAATAGCAGAGGACCTCTATCCTGCATTCAGAAATTATTGGAATTTACCAATCAACAGGAAATTCAGGTTTAAATTAGTTAATTAACATTCAGGAACCTTTTAAATTGTCTGCAGAATGGTCGATTTATTCAGTGAGAAAGTTGGTTTATTGAATTAAACATCATTAAACTTATCAACCCTGTGACACCCTGTTACAACAAAGGTTCATAATTAATGCTGTGTTCATTAAAAGTTAGTCTTGCATGAAGAAATTATTTAAGCAAAAACAACACCACTTTTAGTAAGTGTTTAATAACATTGACATCTTCATCTGTGATTTATGGACCTGTTTCTGACGTATCCTTGATGATCTTTAACAGAAGATAAAAATAGAACTTTTACTAGGTTGTGAGAAGGTATCATAACTGTTGTGTGTTCTTGTGAAACCTGCTGTGTGTTTTAAATTTGCTTTGTAAGGAAATATTAGAATGTATCACTTTATATTTCTGTCTACTTCTACATTATAACAGTTAACAGAGATATACTCTTAGAAAGACAGCTGACAGCTGTATGTGTTGAGACTATTCTAGGATGAGTTACGTCTACCGAGGACCTCTAAATTGTGATTGTTTATTGTACTATATCCATGGTTACCTGTGTAAGTGTACAGGTGCATCTCAGCTTCTGCTGCACTAATTACAGCATCTATGCAACCTGGCATAAAGCCGATCAGCCCATGGCACTGCTGGGATGTTATGAAGCCCAGGTTGCTCTGATAGCGTCTTTAAGCTTGTCGGTATTGTTGAGATTGCTGTCTCTTATCTTCATCTTGACATTTGCCTGTTGATTCTGTATGGGGTTCGGGTCAGGACAGTTGGCTGACCAATCAAACACATAAACGCCACGGTCAGCAATCCAGTTTCTGGTAGTTTTGGCTTCACTGTGGGCAGGTGCCAAGTCCTGCTGGAAAAGGAAATCAGTATCTCCATAAAGCTTCCCAGCAGATGGAAGCCTGAAGTGATCTATAATCTCCTGGTAGATGGCTGGCAGCGTTGACTCTAGACTTGATAAAGCACAGTGGATCAACAGCAGCAGATGATATGGTATCCCAAACCATCGCTGACTGTGGAAACTGAAAACACTGGACTTTGAGTGCCTTAGATTCTGTGCTTCCGATGTCCCGCCAGACTCTGGGATCTTGATTTCCAAATGAAATTCAAAATTTACTTTCTTCTGAAAACAGGACTTTAGACCACTGAGCAGCGGTCCAGTTTTTTCTTCTCAGCCCAGGTGAGAAGCTTATAACGTTGTCTGTAGTTCAAGATTGGCTTGGCACAAAGAACATGACGCTTGTAATCCATTTCCTAGACCCGTCTGTGTGTGATGGCTCAGTCAAGCTCTTTATGAAGTTCTCCTAAGTTCTTGAATCTGCTTTGTTTGACAGTCCTCTGAGGGCTGAGGTCAGCCCTGTTGGTTGTGCACCTTTTCTTACAACATTTTACTTTTCCAGAGATGAATGTCATGGCGAGCTACAAGATGGCCCAGTTGGTGGTCCCAATCACATCTGTGCAGTTGCCAGAGCTTCACCAAAAACAGCTGGTGAGCAAAGTCTGATTCGTTCTTCTTTCTGGACTGCATGAGGAACACTTTGGAGAGCGAGGACGCTGATCAAGCATGGAAGTTAGAACCATGTTTGATGTGAATACATCCTAGCTCTATTTAGAGAAACTTTGTTCTTCTAGTTCTTGACACTCCCAAGTGCTTTCATAATAATCTTGAGTGATTTCAACCATCTCACCTGGGTGGACATATCACCAAACTTCACATGAGCTTCACAGCTAGGGAGGAGAAGACCCTGGACTTAATGTATGTCACGGATCATCAGCTGGTGGCCCGGGGGCCATATCAGGCCCCCCAAAGCTTCCTCTCTGGCCCCCAATAGATCATTAAATTCAGAAAAGGAGGAAAAGAAGATGTTTTGATTTTAAGAGTATCCTTTGTCTTTAAATGTCTGTAGCTGTTAAATCCATCCCATGAACAGTTAATATTGAAATAATTTTAGAATGACTTTACATTTGTTCTGTTTTTACAGAAATTGACTCTCATAATTAGTAGATATTTTAAAAAGAGTTAAGGTTGGCAGAAGTGCTGCAAAATGACCAGATAAAGTAGTGAAAAGAGGTTAGAGAGTAGCACAAATGAGTGATAAGTGGCAAAATGGGTTGTGGAGTGGCACAGAGGGACAAAAATTGGCAGAAAATGTTGTGGAAAAGAGGTCAAAATGTCGCAAAACTTGGTAAAAAAGGAAACAAAGGGGAAAAAGGTATAAAAATGACTAAAAATAGTACAAAAAAGTGAGGAAAAGGGTTGAAAAATGGCAAAAAAGAAAGAAAAGAGGCAAAAAATGATAAAAGAGCAGCACGAAAGGGATAATACATGCAGGAAAAGTGGTTTAAATGGGTTGAAGAATGGCAAAAATTGGGTTAAAGACACAAAAAGGATCAAAATGGGTTAAAAGTGCCAAAAATTGGTTTTAAAGTTGCAAAAACTGTTAAAGAAAATGTAATGTAAAGGGGTTCAAATATGGCAAACACAGAAGAAAAGTGTCAAAAATTAGTAAATACTGGTACTAAATCACAATTATGGAGGGCCAATTTTCCGGAATTTTCTGGGGCCAAGCCAACTCTGTCGTCAGGCCTGCCATCATTATAGATGGTGGGAATAGATCTCACTGATAATACAAATACTATCACAAAAATATTTAAATTAAACCAAAATATTTATTTAATTTTTGTGTATTTGAAAGTCCAGCCCCCAGACTTTCTGTTGAGACTAAATCTGGCCCTTGTGCATGTGTACTTGATGACCCTTGCTTTATGTTAATGTAAAAGACGTAAACAGCTCTTCACCCCTCCCCTCTCTTGGATGCCCTCTCATTTAACTCACCCCCCTGTGATGTGCCTCGAATGGAAAGGAAGCCTGCAACCACTGACTGTGAGGAGATGGACTCTCCATTGTAAGAAGTCTCCTTTGTTTTTCAAATAACAAGCTGTGGACAAGAAAGAACATCAATGCCATCCTGAATGTGAAGAAGAGGTTGTTCAGAGATGTTAATCAGGAGGAGGTGAGAACAACACAGGGGGTCCTGAAGGTGATGATAGTGAAGGCTAAGGAGAGCTACAAGAGGAAACTGGGGGGAACACACTAACAGAGGAGCATGAGGACGGGAAGATCATGGGTCCAGGATGAGCAGTAGCAAAGGAGCTAATAGCAGGCTCAGTACTTTTATGTGCATGGTGGGGATGATCAGTGGTTATTGCTAGATTAGCCTGTTTAACTAGACGACTGCCCTTGCCCCAGTATATTTGTCTGTACCTGCCACCTACCAGCCAGTTAGACTAACATGTTTATGCACATTTGAAAACTCCAGTTTTAGTTTTTTGCTATTATTGCCATTTGCCACTGAGGGATACACCAAAAAGAAAATCCATGTCTAATATCTTTGGATGCTGGCAAGTTGTATCGCTGTCTGCGGCCTTTTATCACTCTAAAGTAACACGCAGTAAGCCTGTAGACACGAGAGACCAGCTGTCACAGAGTGCTACCTAGCAGACCCATCCCAGAGCTTGCACTGTGTCGTTTTGACACACTGTTAGATCTTTGTGGTGTAAGTCTGTTGTGTTTGTAGGCCTCTGCGTAGGGTTCAGGATCAACAGTGTATGCTGAAGTGTGGATTAGATGCAGGAGTATACGCCAGGCTTAAGTGGGACCCAGGACTTTTTAAACACTTTACTGTATACTTCTCTTATATATTCTATAATATTGCAAAGTCAGCATTTTTGTATTTAAATTTGAATATTTTTTATTTTTAATTCTCTGTGCTTTGTACAGACATTTATTTCTCCAGTTACACTAGGCTTTGGTACATGTTACTTGCTTCTATTGCTTTGGATTTAATTTCATATTCTACAGATGTTTCCTTTTTATATTGTCTACAATGGCAACTTAAACGAATGACCCCCCCACCCCCCCCACTCTAATTCTGAAATAGGTTGATCTTCATAAGGATTCAAAACCAATTCAAGCTCAAAAAGAGCATCTTACACAGCCTCTCTGTACAAAATAAAAGTTTAAACACATGATATTGAGAGCAGTACTGCACACAATATAAAAGGTGTACTGCATTTTTTCCTGCAGTAAAGAGTAGAGAAGACAGTATACAGTCTGATGACTACAGGTAGAAAAGACCTCCCCTGGCATCCTGTGGTGCTTCTTGGTGGTCTCAATCTATAGCTGATGGGACTCAAAAGTGACATTTTGGGTGTGTAGTTGATGTCCATGATACTGGGCAGTTTCCTCAGCATACTGCCTTCAGAAAAAGGGGCAGATTGTATTACATTTCAGAGGTTAGGTCAGTTATTCTTCCTGTGTCTAGTCACTCAGATATGCCAATAAGCAGTAATTTTAAAGACATGCATTTAAAGAAGATGTAACTTCTCTAAGTCATGTTAAGAGGCACTGCTTTTTAGATTATTTTTTGGGGCTTCATTTCTTTTTGAGATGGGAAAGCTGAAGAGAGAGAGGATATATGAGGACAGAAAATGGGCAAAGACATGCACTAAACAGCACCAGGGTCAGGATTTAAACCTGCAGCCAGTGCATCAGTGCCTGTAACCTCCTGAGCAGGGGCATCTGCTCTACCACCTAAGCTGAACAGACAGCCTGAGCAGTTCTTTTGAGTAAACAGCAGAGCTGACTGCTTATTAGAAAATGAGAAACTCTTAAGTCTTTATTAAGAACTGCCAGCTGTAACAGTTTAAGTCAAATAGAATCAAGTGGGGATATTAGTTTTAAAAACAAGTTAAGCTCAAAGTAGAACAAGAAGTGAAACAGGACCGGCAGAAACACCTGGTGAGAGACTAAAGAGGACTATGCAGATCAGTCCATATGCATAACCACTACCTGTGACTCTATACATTCAACCTTCAATGGCTAGGCATCACGTTATCGTGAATATATGCAAATTTTAGTGCGCTCACTTCCTGAGTCTGTGTGAAAATGAGAATGGGAACATTAGAGCTCGGTGTGCGTCTTAATGTGCCTCAGCTGAAGCTACCTCTTTCTGTCAGACAGAAGGATGATGTACATTGAAAACACATTCCCTTCCTTGTGGCACTCGCATCTATCACCAGTTTATGGCCACTCTCCCACACTCTGGCACATCTCTGCTGTGACATCCATCTGTGTCAGCGTCCTGACTTGCATATCCATGGACTGCTGTTGATTCTCTGTCCTTTAAGTGTTCATAACATATTCTTGACAGGCTCTGCCATATGTTTTCTCTGCAGCTGTGAGCTATCGTGGCTGTTTCCTCGATATTTAGTCACTGGAGGAAGGTCAAAGAATTTGTTTTTTTTTCCACAGTTTAATATCATTTTTAAATGATGGAAGCATGTTTGACTCTTCTGATAAGTGATTCCGCTTGAAGGCAGTTCTCATGCAAGAGCATACCTCAGATATTTGAAGATTTGGACGGGAGATAACTAAACAATTGGGTTGCCAAATCCTCAGGTTTCATTTACATAGCAGAGAAACGGGGATGCTCTTTTTTCTTTCATCTGCTTAGGCCTGCTGAATCTTATGTAACATTTGTATGCATATATGAGAAGTGTTCATTTCCTCTGCAAACAGCCTCCAGCTCTGATGTATCCATATCAGAGGTGCTACAACAACTTTTTGGGGGTTGAACTACCTCAGCTTTTCTTAATGCATGGTGTAGCTGCTGCTTGACTGTATGTGAGAAGCAGGTAAATAAGAAGGATATAAATGATCCTACAGCAGCACTATACAGGATGCTGGAGCAACCCCAACACAAGGATGCTACTGCTACTGTTGCTGCTTATCACAGAACTGCAGTGCTCTGGAGGAGCTGGTATGAGCTCACAGCAGATGCTTGTGGCAACTTCCTCCTTTCTCCTTGTACTCTGAGGGTTCCTTGCAAACTGTGTATTGATATGTTTGGTAATCCTCTTGATTACCCAAGAAAAAGCCCCATTACATTTACAATTTCAAGTGGGGCTGTCATGATATCAGAATTTAACACCTCAAATTCAAAATACGACTTTATTTGTACAACTTTATTTGTCCCCAGGGAGGGCAATTCAAGGCACTTAGAGCAGCAGAATCACAAAAAGCGAACAGCAGAATCATAACAAAAGAAAAAAAATCACAATTGCAAATAGAAATATATATATATATAAAAGGAAAGAGAAGTTTTTAGAAAATATATGCAGTGTATGAGTGTCTACAACAATAAACACTATAAATGGAAGCTTTTAAATATAGTTCTTGAATTTAAAGTTTTATTTTATGAACCAAGCTGTAAAATTACATGAATACATTTCCAGACAAGAATGGTTGTAGTGCAAAAAAAAAAAAAAAAAGATTTCTAATGGAAATAAATTCATAGACAGGGTAATCTGAAACTGACCAAGACAGAGTGAACAAACTTTGTCGTAGTGCAATAGAATAAAATATAAATATATCAATAAAATATAAACAGGGGTATATGGAGTGGACAAGGTATAAAAATGTGTATCTCTGCTAAAAGGGACGTTATGTTACGTCAGTGACTGTTGACAGTCATCAGAGTAACTCTGTGACTGTTGACAGTCATCAGAGTAACTGTGTGACTGTTGCATGGTCATCATAGTTACTGTGTGACCGTTGAGTGGTCATCAGAGTAACTGTGTGACCGTTGAGTGGTCATCAGAGTAACTGTGTGACTGTTGCATGGTCATCATAGTTACTGTGTGACCGTTGAGTGGTCATCAGAGTAACTGTGTGACCGTTGAGTGGTCATCAGAGTAACTGTGTGACTGTTGCATGGTCATCATAGTTACTGTGTGACCGTTGAGTGGTCATCAGAGTAACTGTGTGACCGTTGAGTGGTCATCAGAGTAACTGTGTGACTGTTGAGTGGTCATCAGAGTAACTGTGTGACTGTTGCATGGTCATCATAGTTAACTCAATTGGATCTCAGTTGGATATTAGTAAAAATGCAAATATTTTCTGACAACAATGCAACAAAAGTTTAAGTCCAAGGCAATGATTACTGGGTAATTTCTGAATTTCAATGATCAAAAGTTGTAGGGAATCTCCTGCACAAGTTTAAAATTGCATAAAACTTTTGCAGTATTCCTGTACTGATGCAATTTCAGTTTCCAGAGGGTTTTGTCTGCAATTTTTCATGAATGCCCTCCATTCCTATGCAACTTAAGTGTAATTTTGAAACTTTTTCTGACTATTAATGATTGAATTAGCAGAAACTGAACTGAACTTTATTTACAGGTCTGCAAACACATAGGCGTTGTTGATGCAAAAAGATGCAAATTTGACCACCAAGCTTTGCTTAGACTTGCATGGAAGAGTTCCTGCTTTCTCTTTCCAAAAAACAGACTGATAGTTGTATTTCCCCCAGCTGATTTCTTCCTTGTTACTTAAACACACAAAACAGTGTTGCAGCAGTGTTCCCACAGCTTTCCTTCCACATTTAAAGAAATCATGTGGGTACATGCATGAATATAAATTCCCTCATCAGGTTCTCTGTTGACAAAATGAGCTCAAATGAGTTGAAAGCCATATCATTTCTGATGCAACTGGGCTGCAAGCAAATTTCAGTTGCTCACCTTTGCTTTGCTGACATGGGAACTCTTTTTAACCATCAGAGGGCACTAAAACCCACCTGATGCCATGAGCCACTCAGGAACCATTACAGTGTAAATATCACTGCAATTAAAGCTGATGTTTTTTTTTAAAGCCAGTATGTCAAAAGAAGATGTAACACTGCTGAAGTGGAGTTATATCTATAATGTAAGAACTGATGTCTAAATTTTGAATGAACTTTGATAATGAGGTAAGTGTGATGCAAATATGTCCCAATTAGTCTGATATGCTCTGGTTGAATAAAAATCAGCCTTTAATAGTTATGACCATGCATCCTATTATAGCTCAGACTGCAGGTTCACCTCCATGTGTGTAAAATTCAACTAAATCTTGGGAGAATACATTAAACCTAAGGGGGAAACAGAGAAAAACTGCTGCTGTAGACAATTATAAAAAATTCCAAATGGTTTAGCGATGAACAGAATAAAAGCTTGTGGGATGCCAAACGTGCCAGGGCGTTAGTTTATGACAATCTGGGACAAGAACACCCTAAATTCATCACATTTTAGCCAATCAGTTACAAGGAAAAAGTACCAATGATATCAGGAAATAATGTTTAGAACAGAAGCTGAAAGAGGACATGCATTCATATCTTTATTTTGCCTCAGTTTTTCTGTGATGCGCCAATTTCAGTTTCAAAATCTTGAGAAATTACCTCATTATAAAAGGAAACTACCATCAATGTCCTGACACAGCGAGAAAAATAAGTCAAGATCGTGATAGAACAACTAAAATTTGTCCCTCATCGCGGGAAATTGAGTTAAATACACCGTGCATTAATGTCTGCTTAGGGCTTCCGTAGTTTTCCCCTATAACAACACTTTTTCGATATTTGCTTCCTAATTTGGCTGACTTTTCTCGCCAGAAGTCATACAGAGTACGTCAAACTAGCTTCCACTTTCTTCATGCATCATTTAAATCCGATCATTTACCCCCTTAATGGCCACAAACTGCCAGTTTCACTGGAAGTTCACTCAGGGTCTCGCTCTACCAGATCCAGCGATCAAAATTCAGAAAACATCAGCCCCCCCGTCAAGTCTGATCATGTTTTCTGTCATGACATTAAAACCAACGCAGGGTTAATCCTACCAGCTGCGTACATGGACGTGGCTTCCTGAGCAGATGAACAGTGACAGATGATGAGTTTAGTGCCCTGAGGATTGCGCACAAGACAGTCAGTGATCTGCTAACAGCCGTTTAACACCGCAGAGTCCCAGCCGCGCTGGCAGACCGGGAGACCGAGTCATTCCGAGGGACTTGTACGCAGCGATTATTACGCTTACAAGGGAGTTATTGATCAAAACAGGAAATTATCCTTTAAATCGCTTCAGCTGAGGACTCCTGCTCGTTCCAGTCGGACAATAAAGTCTTCTAAGGATACATCTCCAGGATCGTTACGCACAACTTTTACGCACAAACCTGCCACAGAATCGATGCGTTCTCGTTATTACCTCCAACGCGGACTAAACTCCATTTTCTACTCCCACAGGTGTGATTATGTTAAGTGTGCGAACTGCAGAAATGGATTTTACAATCCGCTCCATGCTCCGCTGAAACAGCACTAAGCCACGGACACTGGGAAGTTGCCTGGAAAAGCGAGCCGCGCTGGGTGCCAAAATGAGCCTTTACTACCAGAGCTGGAGGATCTTACACATATTCTTTGCAACAATTACAGCAGTTGTTACACAAGGTTAGTGACCTGGAATTAATCGCTTGTCTGTTGTTGTGCATTAAAATTAAAGCTGCACATGAGAGAGAGAACTAGACTTGGCTATGCCAAAGTACAGTGAGCTGACCTGAAGCCTCTCGGGCTTTCAGTGTTTAAGCATCCATACTTTATCTGCAATTTAATAATGAAAACGTGAAGACAGGACTGTTTATATTGTGCACCCTTCTGATTGGGGCTGGGCCCTCTCTCAACTGTGCCATGCCAGCAGTAAAACAGCTTTCTCTAGGGGTCTAAATAATATATAAATGTCCTCATTTGTGCCAACAACTTTCATCTCATTCCACTGTGATACATCATCTCAGCGACTCTAACATTAGCATATGTGTTTTACTTGAGGCAAAGAGGTGTCACTCCTGTGAGTGGTGTATAAAACATAAAGGATGAAATTTGTCTGGGGTATAGGAGTTTATATTACTATTTGAGCTGTGCTTTAATGCCTGGTACTCTGCTTCTGTATCTCTGTGTGGGAAGTATTAAATTCCCCCATGAATGTCCACTTGAAAGCCCAATTTTCACACATTCTGAGTCGAAACAAGAGACAGACTATCTCAGTTCCCAACTTTGATAATGGAGGAAAAGCCCATCATGAAGACATGCACTATATTGCCTGTAACTGCTCCATAAATGACTATTTCCTGGGGGGGCAGGCTGACTGATTTATGTGGATGAAATCATAACGAAAATGGTGAAATTGAGATTTTTAAAGCAGCTTTGAGCGTCTCATTGGACATAGCAATCCCTACCAATCAGTGCACAAGCTCAAGCACCCCCCTCCTCTCCCTCCTTCTCTCTCTCCTTATCTCCTCCATCCCCTCACTGCCTGCCTAGCATTACAGACCATATGATAAGCACATCTTATTTGTGTGTTTGTATAAAGCATTTCCGCAAGCATGTGCATGATACAATTGTAATGCTGTCAAGAGTGCTTAGACTAGACTATAAGATTTAGAGATAAGATGAGTTGTAGTCTCATTTTGAGCCTTGAAAAATGTTGGATCAGGCCTGTTATCTGTATATAATTCTCCACAAATCAGCAGGAGAACCTCAGTCACAGATTATAAATACATCACCACTGAACTGTCTTCTACACTTTTTTGGCAAAGTTTGCAGAGTTATTTTTTCTCCACATTCTTGCAGTCCTTATATGTCAGGGTAGAAGTTCAGGAAGGTTCCAAAGAAGTCAGAGTCTTTGTGACTTTTCATTTAATTGGGACCACACATTCTAATTAGGCTCTTGAATGTGACAATGCGTTGTAGTACTGCTTGTGTTTCCAAAATGCAATACATCTTCAAGACCTTTAACAGACTTTATGACCTTTTTTAATTAACCACAATACTGGTAGATGCTTTTAACTTTTTGCAACTTGTAACTTGTTAATGTGTGTTGCATCTGTAAATTTTGACTGCAAAATGTCTAAATATTCTAGAAAAGACTCAAAAAGTTGCGTTCAAAGTTTTAATTAACAGCAGGCTCAGATCCTAATGAGATTTTTTGGGCTTTATTTAAAGTATTGAAAAGGTCAGGCAGGCAAATATTAAACATCTTATTCACATGAGTTTAAAGACAGAGTTTTGTCTTCTCCACCTGCATAATTAAAGTTAATATCATCTTCATTAAAGTGCATGTAAAGTGAAATCCAAATTTTGTGTCTCAACACACTGGATATGTTGGAATAAAGTTACTGTAAACATGTAAAAACACTGAGATCTATGTGTGACTAAATTTTGGAGTTAGACTGTTAGACAGTTGTTCAACTATTTCTTGGCTTGGTTTTATTTGAGCAGGGCAAAAATCTGAGCCCATGACATCATTGGTCTTAATGTCCCTGGAAGTTAACAGCCAGCTAAATGCTGTTTTTGTTCATTTTGAGTAGAAATTCACCAATCCACCTTTTTTCAGTTCCGATCCGATTCCGATGAATATGTGCCGATGCAGATACTGATTCGGATATGTTTGTTTTTAACAATTATTATTGTTGTTGGTATAATGTGTGATGTTACATGAGGCTGCAGTAAACCACCCAGCTCCTCTTATTAAAAAGCAAAAAAAAACCCAACAAAAATAAATTTAAATTAAATGTATTCCAAACAAATTTATCTGAACTATTACTAAAAATAAATAATATTTATTAGTAAACTAGTTACCTATGATTTTTTAAGAACAGGGGCTTGAAATCCCTGTCTATAATGCTCTTTAATGAACCTCCCGCTACTAGAGACCGCTGTAACTTCAGTTAATGGCCGCAGCCTTCCTCTCTGACCCTTCACCGGATGTAAACAATGGGAAGCTTGGCGGTGGCTAAGCTGTTAGCGTATAGTAGGAAGACCGTGGTACGACAGTTTTCCAAAGTAGTAAATGGAAATAAAGTCGTATGTGGGCTGTCGAGGGTTAAGCCCATGTATGACTACTCACCTGAAGTGAAAAGAGGCCAAATATCAAAGCACAATATTAATCTGCAAAGAGGAACAAAGGCAGACGGCGCTAGCTTTCAATGCTAGCCACGCTGTACAGAGTATTATCAGGCTAACGTCACACCCACTCTTCTTTGTGTTCTCTCATAGAGAGTCATAGTTTTGACTATTCTAAATATAGATTTACGTTTAATCAACTAGGTAATTATACCGCTAAGAACATCCCCAACTAATACTAGCTCAGTTACACACAGACTGTCTCGTGTTAGACTGTGGTGCGTTCATGGTCTACCACAAACTGTAGGATGGATTTGGATTGGTCACTTGGATCAAAGCACCATATCGGACCCGATACCGATATTGGATCGGTCTCTTCCCTAATTTTGTGGTAAATTTCCCAAATCTATCAGTCAAGGTAGACTATGGGTCATTAAAAATATCATAACAGAGAGATTTGTGCCAGAAAACAGTAAATTTAACCCCAAGTTCTGTTTCCCTGCTCTGGCACAGAGCCAAACAGCTGCTCTATGATCAGAAGCATTATTTAAAATCTACGAGGATCGTATTTTTTGTGAGTGGGTGTGGCTTCAACACATTCAAGTGACACGCCCACACCTGCCTCATTTTTCAGGATCTCGAAGCTTAATTTGATAAACGTAGAGATGTTTTTCATGACTGGAATTTGGCCTTGTGATTCATAACACATTGGCCTGTCATACAACAAACCTAAAATGAAGTTGTTTTTATCACTTTACAGGGACTTTAATGCCACCCAGGGTGGGACCTTAGCACCCACCACCAGCCAAATGTGGGTATTTTTGAGCAGTGTCAGGTGAATTTGCTCACCAGTCACTGGGGCAAGTAAAAATAGTGACCTAAAAGAGTGATTTTGTTTGAGTAAAAGGCGTAAATTAACCCCCTTTTTTCCTGCTTGTTCCTACTGATTTTATGAGCAAACCTAAACACTCACTGACCACAAAACCTTGCCTCCTCTTCCTTGTGTCAGAGTTGCTTTTTACAGGCAGCTGTGTGGTGGGATGGTTTGAGTAGTTCTCCATTGCAGCTAGTAAATCTGCTAAAAGTGTGTTTGAACAAATGTCTCACTTGCCACAAGTCCAAGAAAGTTAAACAAAGCCAAAAATTATGACTGAAGGCTGCAGAAAAATGACAAAAAACATCCAATTCTAGCAAGCAAAACTTGCAGGGAAATGCTTCTGAATTTACAGTGCCCCTGTAGGAAGCGCAGCATACATTTGCATGGTCAAGACCAGGACAGATTGATTGGGAACATGGCTTAAAATGAGCAACAGTTAGAATAATTGGGCAACAACACCCTCTTATTAAATAGCCTGTAACTTGAAAATTTGTTAGCCTTGATTTTTATATTATACCCCATCAAATAATGCTGCTTTTAAAATAGACTGGCTGGTAAAAATGTTTGTGGCTAGTAGATATTTAAATTCAGGTAGATAAAAAAGGTAACCCTTGGAACCCTAAGCCAGTTTTTGCTGTTTTTGCTCTACCTGTATTTTTTATGCAACCCTCTTAAGCCAATCAAGTTATAGACATTTTTTTTTCAGGACAACCTGGAATATGTGTGCTGCAAGGATTTTAGATTAGTTCATCAAACCTTCTATGACCAGAAAGACCAAGTAAAATTACACAACGTAAATTGAAACTCATCATTTTTTTTTTTACAAACTACACCCAGATCAACAATGACCAAGCCTTGTCACATCTGCATTTAGCTTCTATAAGCCTTGTCTATCAGGAGAAAAGATGACATGCAAACAAACACCCAACAGGAACTATCACTGTAAACTAGCTCTGTAAATCCAATGCACATTTTGCATGCATGTGGTAAAATGTGCATAAATCCCATTTTAGCAGCACAAACACCCTATTTTCATTATTTTAGCCATAAAGGACTAGTTTTTCTCACCTGTCAAAACTGGCAGATAACTGCCTTGACTCTTGTAGTCTTTGGCTGGCCCTTATTGGTCTTTACTGCCAAGAAAACATGATAAATAGTCATTATCATGGATTCAGTGATGTGGATTTGTAGTGCCAAAACTCTGAATAAACACTGCGTTTTGTGTCGGGATTTAAAATGTTCTGGAAGGGATATAAACGGCAGGAACCATCTGGAGATTGCCAAAAAGTAAGCTTCAGATCACGCTTTAGTCCAGAGAGATCTGTCCTATGGTTCCTGAGATACTGTGAATCATGCTTGTGCTCCCCCTTGGGATCGTCAACGATCCAGCAGAGTTTGAAGGGTTATATTCCAGCCTTGATGCCAACATGTTCCAAAATGAGAAAAACTCTCATTTGTACATGTAACCCATCTTCTAAAACCTCTGAGAGACATCTTCAAAGTGAAACTATGAGACACAAGCAGCGCTTTTAATCTCTCAATTACTGATTAAAATGCAGACGCCCATTGTTGTCTTCTGTGGTGCCATTGGGAGTCGCCTTGCTTCTGCAAGCTGTTTTGCACATATGGTAAAAGTCATTACAGCACATTAGAATTCAAAGTGGCTGCTCAGGCCATGTGCAATTTAATAGAATAATACCAAGATTGATTACAATTAGAGAAATAAAGCTCAAAGACAAACCACTGAAGGGAAGTTAGCTGACCTATGAAGGGATTTTTAATTTTGAACTAGAAGACAAACTGCAGGGTAAAATGTTGCTCATTAAAAACAGCAGTGTTGTTATTAAAACCGGTGATGGGGAACATTATTTGGAAATGAATCTGTGTGTCTTAATCCCTAAGTAAACTTTGCAGTTTCTTAAATATAGCACAGAACAAAATCTCTCTTTGTGTGTTGTAGTTTTTAAACTTAAGTATGATTGGGCTGCTGGCCATTTCTGTTCTAATGCAAAAAAGCAAACCTCTTATATTGCTTTATACCAAAGGGCAAACAAAAACAGCAAAGATACAGGATGTTATTCACATGAGAAGATATTTTTTGAAATGTCACATACTCATTTTTTGGATGAGAAGCCTAACCTGGAGCTAATTTTCTGCAGTCATTCACAGATACAATAGAGCTAGTTTCAAATTATGAACTCTGAATCAAACCTTTTTCCCTGGCAGCATTCTCATTTAGACACACAGAAAGATGAACAAAGATGTGATTAACAACTGATGATTTAAACCCAGACATAAAGGGAAACTTCTGTTCTTTTCCCACTCAGAGATAGCACTTAACCTACATACTGTGGAAAAATTAAATAAGCAACACCGCAATGCATTGTACATGTTCATGCTGCAGGAGCACAGCCATGAAGAGGTGGCTTTTAGAATCATCTGCATGGCAACACTGATGCTTTCTGACTCAGCCAAGGAGGAAGAGAAGCTCAGTCTCCAAAATGAGTGATTTTAGAGGCTGGCACAGCTGGTGCAGTGGATTTGCTCTCATGTTTATCAGTGGAGGGCAGGACTCTCATCCCGATGAGAGCACCATAGAGGAAGAGTTTTGCTCACATTCACTTCTTGTTATCTAAGTATCTGAAATATTGGCACAGGAGAAGGATGCACCTCCTGGCCTGCCATGAATCATACACAAACAGCGCCTGCGAAGTCTGCTATCATGCTCACAAATGGATTGCGTGCTTTGTATGCCTCATTTAAAACGCTCCCCTTTGGGTTTCACGAAAGGGAAGGCGTGTGAAACAACACGAGCACAGCTGACCCATCACACCCGACACTAAAGGGACGAGCTTGCATGTGAGTTGTCACTACATTGGCGGTGCTTTCTCCCTCCTGGAGACACTGAGCCAGTTTATATTCACTCCAGCCGGAGCTGCTGCCAGCGCTGGTATTAAACAGCACATCTGTCACTGCGGCCACTGGAAGGCTAAGCCAGGACAGCCCGCATCCCCTGCACCCGCAACACGGTCTCTCAGGCAGTACTGCCCACTCGCTGAACATGACAGACACCCCCGAGAGAAAAAAGAGACGCTGTTGTGTTCCTCCAAGGGCCACCGGGTTGACATGATTGTGACATACGGTATAGTTATTGCTGTGGTAACTGTCACGTATCATGACGGCGCTCGGAGATGAAAAACAGAAGAGAAAATGATGGACAGAGCTGTCAGATGGCAGCAACCATAAGGGACATGACCGCTGATATTTACAAAGAAAAAATGCAAGCCTTCCTCAATAGATGAATAACAATTAATAATTCAGTGACAGACGGCTTTGTAACTGTCATCTTTTGTCATAATTTCACACATTTTGTGCAATTTCTTTAAGGGTGCTCTTGTGGGATGATGTTTTGAGATGCTGCTGAAGTTGTTTTTTTACTTTGCTAATGCAGTTTTATCCATTTTGTCATAATCTGTGGAGTAAACACCAGTGTTTTTGGCCTTAATTCAACAAGTAGGGCAATTAGCAACCAGATCAACAGAGCACACGCAGGTCAGCTGCTATAATCTTCATAATTCTGTCAAAGATGGACGTTTAATGAGGACACACGATGGCCGGGTGACCTCTGTCTCTGCTCAGCTCTCTGCTGAAGCAAACCGTTCCCTATTAAGCTTTTAAACCCAATCAGACACTGTTTGTGCTCAGCGTTTATTTTTACTCACTCCTGGTGTCTTTGCACTTCATATGAGTGTTAAACTTAGCTAGTAATCGATGCAGTCTTTGAACAATAACAAGAGTGGAGCTGAAGCATCCAGGAGGAAGAAACTGACACATCAATGCACATCACATTAAAAGAAATACATTGCTTGAGAAGTATTCTGCCTTTGTGGGCTCAATATTTCCAGTAAAATTCCCCTCACGTGGTGTTTTGCAGTATTTCTACCTTTTTTTTTCCGCATGGAGGATCTGCTGGATATTCACAGCCTGATGACAATCTGCAAAGCCATTTTAATCCCAGTTTTTGATGGCTGATTTCAATCTTGTGCCAGATGTATCAGATCCCACCTTTCCTCTCCCTCTATATAGGGAAAGCAGATCAGCCGTGAACGAGGTGAAAGTGGGGCAGAGGAAGAGATATATTGAAGTCTAACAATATTACATGACAGGCTGTATTTTTAAAGAGAAATTTCAATCTCTTGCCATTTACTCTACTCTTCATAAACCTGTTTACTGCCACTATATTTAAATTCCACTGCAAAAGAAGTTTTAGTTCTAGTTTATTATCTGTCTATGATATGAAGTCAATATCTAAAGGGAGTGTACACAAATTAAAAGAGGTTTAGAGGTCAACAAAATAATATAATTACTTTTTCCGCTGCAGGGAGAGTTGTCTGAGCTTTATTTCTCATGTATTTTACATACTGAGTTGTTTTAATTGCATCTTTAGTAGCACTCTTTAAGAAAGCCTCTACAGCAACAATTTAAGTCTGCACTGGGGTTTAATCCATTGTGTTTTCAGTGACATAAGACACTTTTAATAAACATTCTGAACTTTTCAGGATGAGCTGCATGAGCGAGCACAAATTTTCCACCCTTACTTTACCTGCCAGGCCACCTAGTAAAAATCTCAGTGTGAAATCAGGGCAAGCCGGTGTTTTAACCTTGCAAAGCCGATGGATTGGCCAAATTCCATATCTGCCATTAGACTGTCCATCTTGTAAAGCTACAAGCTGAAACGCTTCCTGAAACCCTTTCAAACCTCAATGCAGCTTTGGCAGAAGGCTGTGAACATGAGTCTGGTTGGCTGGACATTTCTGCCCCTTAAGGGGAGGTTTTTGTTGGCATTGTAACGGGACTAAATACAGCTAGTGCTGTGCACATGGTGATTAACACTGGTCTTTATTATTGTAGGGTTTATATATAGTGTACTGTGATATTAATGATTAATGCTGGTCTTTATTATGATAGGCCACAAGAGAGATTATGGTCTAGACCTGCACTCTTTGTTAGGTGTCTTGAGATAACTTTGGTCATGAATTGGCGCTATGTAAAAAAGGATTGATTGATTTTCTAGAGCAGTGGTTCCCAAACTGGGGGTTGCGAGACACTGAGTGGGGGTTGCGAGATGCCTTCCAAGAAACAGAGAGTATTTTGAAATGGTTTTAAATTGTATATTTTGCACACTTTTGTAAAATATATGCATAAAAGAGGTTCAATTGAAAACAAAAACGTTTCATTTTTTTGGTTATTTGTTGAAATTTATGCTGAAATCCAAGCAATGATAAAAAACTCCTGAACATGACGGCAGTTAGATGTGCATGGCTATGTTCAACTATGCCACAACCAATCTTCAGGACAGTGGGGGTCCCTGGTCTTGGTCACTGTTATTTTAGGGGTCACGGGCTGAAAAGTTGGGGAACCTCTTTTCTAGAGAATAAAAGTGATCTTCAGCGTCATTTGTGACTGATGCAATAGCCAAGGGCGTGGTTAAGTTGTGCTGCAAGCCTGTAAAAAATGGCAGCCAGTTAAGAGACTCAGGTTCAGGAGCCTTTATTTGTACCTGTAGGTAGATTTGTTCAGCATCCATCCAGACAGAGCATCCATTATAGACCTGGTAACTGCCACTAGATTAACATGGATGCAGCTAGAGAGCTTTGATCAGAACTGGACTACATGTCTTTATTAAAAGTAAAGCAACAACCTGCGCTCAAAGCTTTCCCTGTTGGAAAATGTGTTTTTGCTTTTCTTCCGACCATTTTTGGTAAGATTTTTATTCACCAATTGGTTCCACTGGTAGTGAAGAATGGTGTATTGAAATGACAGTTTACCTACAACATCCCATGAGATTTCTTTAAAAGGTTCTCCCCTTCCCAAAAACTATGTCTGCTCTGTTGCCCAGTTGGGTGTGAAATGTACCCCATGCCATGGATGTATGAAATGGTCTTTCTGGTGTGTCAGGTCTCTGCAGAAATATACAGTATTGTGCAGATATTTTAGGCATATTCGGGCCAGAAATTGAGGCTGAAAAAATGGAGAGTAATCCCACCTGGGGACAGAAAGGAGGATTGGCACAACCCAGGTTGTGCTCTGGATGTCCTTGCATATTACCAGGGGCATGGGAGAAAATCTGTTGAGAACATAACAGGTCCACACTTTTAAGGCTGAGTAAAAGGCCTAAGGTACTGTCCAGGTGGGTTTGCCACAAGCCCCCTGTTGTGCTGTGAATGTCCCAAGGGCCCATAAAACACCGTCAGTCTCTGGGCCTGTCACTGGGTGAAAAGGCATGGACACAAAAAATGATGTTGAGCTTGACCTTGTCTGCTCAGCGGCACATGTATGTGTCAGCATATGACTCCTGACGCTCCCCCAGCCCTGGGCTGGTACCCAGGGCCCTGTGATGAAATGTATGACTATATATCTATGATAAGGTCCTTATTATGGTGGGCAAAGTTCTATATCAGGGGCATAATATTAGGACTGACTTGAGTGATGGTGATGATGATGCCCAGCGTTTGTCACTGAAGATCAGCATTATATGCAAAAGCTAATATGCTGCATGGAAAGTTCCTATCTTATTACTGGAAATATTGTTAATTACTTAGAATTTGTTTACGTGTGCTGACATGGACCTTTGAGTCCAAAATGAAGTTTAAGGTATAGTTTAGGAAAATTCACTGTGACTGAGTGTAAGTAGTTGGTGACCATTGTGACTGCCATGCACATAATAAAGTGGCCATCAGACATTTATGGAGTCTGTTGTCTTTCAAGTAGATTGGAGGTTCCATAAAAATACCCCAAAATTTCTTCAAATAGTCTTAAAATCTTTAAGTGAAAGTATATCATAAAGCTTAAAATCTCACTGGAAATGCACCCACCCCAAAAACATCCATGCAAATTCTAGGAAAATTTAAGGAAAGTCCCCAAATTACAAGGCAAATTTTATCTCGTTGGAAATTCTTTTAAAAATTACAAATAATGTCCCCCCTAAAATCCATGAAAATAACAGAAAAACCCTAACATGAGTAAATTCCTTGATATTTCCATGAGGATTCCTAAAATTTTCCAAGGACAGCCCTTACCCCCTAATCCACTTCCCAAAAGTTTGCAAATAAATTTCCAAAGAAAATAACCCCCAAAGAATCAGGGCCAAATCTTTCAATGAAACTCTACAAAAATACATAACATATATCCACTAATTTTCCAGAATGTATTGCATTATTTTCAAGCAAATTCCTAAAAATATTCAAACAGCAAATTAGCTTTATATTTCAAGTTAATTCCTTAAATTACAATGGACATTCTGGACAATTGTCTCAAAAGTTCTAATAGCAGAAATTATTACTATGTTACCAGAATTCAACTTCATGTGGTCATGCAGGGTCTTAGGAGGTTAAACAACACTCCAATTTGCTCTCAGCAGTGTGTGAATGTGTAAGAATGTGACTGGCTAATGCTGATGGCCACCTTACAGCAGGCTATGCTTTCAGCATGTGAGTGTGGAGTGAATGGGGAAATGTCACTTGTGGTGTTAAAAGCATTTCATAGTCAGAAGATTCCAAAATCACCAGACAAGCTCAAGTGCTCTTAGCTAACGTCGTTTTACCCCACTGTGAGCCAGTCCAGTTTCAGCAGCTTTGATTTAATAGTAAAAACTGTCATTATAGAGTTGGGTTCTGTTGCTTTGTCCAGTATTTTCTCTTCATTCTCACCGTCATCCTAAGGTAAAGTCTCCTACTAGGATGTGCATGTGTTAACAGTTATCTCAGGAACTGTAATAAATTCTAATGCAACATTAAATGATCCACAGGGAAACAACAGCACCAGAAATAAATATTTTTTTTATGTACATAAAGAAGGTTTTAGAACCTGATTGAACATATTTGGCCACTTTTACTCTCCTATATTGTGGAGGGAAAGTTATTTTTTAAATGTCAGAAGGATAAAATGCTTCCACCCCTCACCCCTCCCGATGCTTGTAATTTGTTGTCGGTCTCTTAAAAAAGCCACACAGTTCATTCGCTGCTTCGTCCTTGAAGTTTCTCCTGCCTCACACACAAAAAAAACACTCTAAAGCTTCCCTTGCTCTAATTTACTTTATTTCACTTATGTGAATGACTGATTCAAAACTTTTAAGGTTAAGCTCAGAGGCCTTTTAGTGTAATACCTTGATGCCCCACTCAGTTGATAAGTTGGCCTTGGTTTGCTCTCTTTAACTCAAGTGTCAGGTCCTGGCACGCTCTTGGTATTTTTCAAAGTGTCACTGAATTTTTACGTACTGGTTTTATTTTGTGTAGAATCCAAATAAAGTCTAACATTTAGGATTTATTTGTCCTCAGTCATGTGTGGAATGTGATGAATTTAGTACACTAACAGAAGTGTGGCAGCTTTGAAGTAGTTTAATCTCATGTTTTTGAATAAACTTTCATGTTTCTCCTTACAGATTTGAGCAGTAAAGAGCTGACAGACACGAGGAGCCCAGTGCCTTTCCCTGCCTTCCTTCCAGTCAACTATGAGGTGCGAGATGCGGATTATCTCTTCCTTAAGGAGGCTGGGCAAGACTTCATGAGGAACTCCAGCATGCAGAGTCACACACAGCCGTTTGTTATCCTCAGAGCCAGCCGCCAGCCCGCTGTCAACGCCAGCTACGGCTCCATGTCCACCGAGCAGCTTGTGCCTCTAGACCTGGTCCAGTCTGTGCAGCTCTACAACGCTCCTGAGGTCTTTACCTTCAACTGGAAGATCCAGGCCTTCGTGCTGACGCCTCGTGTTTTCTCCTCCAAGCCCAAAGTGCGGGTGCTCTTCTACGTGGCGGGGAGGGACTGGGGCCGAGGGGAAGGGGCCGTGGATGAGCTACCGTGTGTGACAGTGTATGCTTTCTGGCAGACTCAGGAGGTCAGGGGTTCCTGTGCCATGGGAGGTGAGAGGGGCACCTGCATGGCTGAGCTCGCTCCCCCGCTGGGCTGGTTTGCTCCGGGGGTCGAGGGCACTAGCAGGGAGAGACAGGACCCGTCTACAGGGAATCCTGTGGAGCTTTACTACCAGGCGCAGCCCAAAGTCAAGGGGAAGTGTAATTCTTTGGATGGCAGTCGCTGGGGCGGCTCACCGCGGCAGGCGGAGTACATTCCTGTTACGCCCATGCAGAGGATTGGCAGTGTTCGGCTTCTGCAGGTGCCCAAAGGGATGGCAACGCTTTCTAGACTCAAGCTGGGCAATGCCATCATCATACGGACGTCCTCCAAACCGCTGAAGAAGACTGACATCGCCACCTTCTACATCCTCATGGCCAGCTCTGCTCAGCTCATTAACTTCACTCTCAGGTAAGACTGACTTTTCTGAAGCTCCACAGTCTGTACGGGTCATTAGAGTTGTTCACAACCTGAAACAAATATCAAATTATTTTTCATACTGCCGAACATGCAGGATCAGGTATCTGTAAGTCACTCATTAGCCCTGATAACATTGCTCCAACAGAAATAAGTTCAGCAGCTCCCACTCGTGACTGCCATGCTGTGGAGACAAAGAAGGCTCGCTGAAAAAGGAGGATTTTCCAAATATTGGAGATAATCAGCACAGAAATAATCTGATTGCAATGTAACTATTTACAACTGTAAATGTTGGGAAGAGCTGTAGTCCTCAACTGGTGGATTTGGTACCCAAAAATTGGATCATGGAGCTTTTTGGAGCCATAAGTCTACGAGGTATGGAAGCCCAGGACAGACATGCATACTGTATTTCCCCTGATTAGGAGTAAATTTCTGTTTTCACCAGGTTCTGACTTATTTATCACTTTTTCACCAGATACTATCATCATTTATTTCATTTAAATTTGAGAGACAACCCTCATTTAGAGTGTGCAACAGGACAGATACAAAGAGAGCAAACATACAAATGAGGGAGAAAAATATGATATGTTTTGGAAAATTTAATTTTAATCAACCAAAACACTAAAACTTTGAAACATGTAAACAGTAAAAAGCATAAAAACTGTAAGACAATAAAAAGTAAAGTCACTTAAAATCACAAAGCTCTGAATTTAAACTCAGAAATGTCACTGTGGTGTTAATATGGTCAGTTTAAAATGTTTCTGGAGACAGTTTTAGTGTTACTAAAAGCAGATGTTCCTTGCTCAGTTTTTCCTTCTAGGGTTTCTGAAATGATTTCCTTACCAAAAGCGCTGGTTTTGACCAAAAATGTGTCCATTTCAACTGATAAATACACAAAATGAGTCAAAAATATTCGTGTGCAAGTTAAAGATACTTAATCATCACTACAACAGTCTTTTTATTGTTTTGTCCATCCATCTTAATCATCATCTGTGATTGATTATCATGACTGCCTGTCTGGATCTCTTCTCCTCCCCTGCCTGTATGTCTCTACTGAACACAGAAACGCTTATGTACAGAGATGTGCTGACTCACGGCCAAACTCTGATCTCTCGTCTTTCCTTTTTTAGTATAAACGCCCCTGCTTCAAGAGCTTGTAAAACTTTCCAATGTTATTCAGAAGTGCATTTTTGTTAGTGTTAATTTAGTTACTTTGTTGACAAGACAAACAAAATACTGATGAGAACAGAAAGAGGGAGACAGAACCAGGGATCAAACTAGCTGTCCTGTAGTAAAGTGTATGTGTGGTGTTTGGGATGGGGGCTGACTAGAAGAAACGATCAGATTAATGCAAGTTGTGACAGACTCTCAAAAATGTTAAGAAGAGAGTAAAATAAAGATAGTACAAACGTTCTGGTATCATATTTATAAACTGAAGTTTCATCATACACCTGCCCAGGTGTCTGACTTTGACACTTAGGAGATAATTGTTAAAATTAGTTTACTGGTCCATAAATCTTTGTCCTTCAGTACTAGTAACTTCACCAGTTTAGTAAATCTTGATTATAGTAAGAAAAAAAAGTAAAGACAATCTGGTTAGACAACGCTCTGTGTGTTTGGGTTAAAACAACATTTAAAACAGTAAACTAAAAATAGCTTTCTATACATCATATCTCCTCTCATGATTTCTCTTGATGTGAATATTTAGTCTACATCCCATTCAGATATCATCGATCTCTAAAATCCTCTGTTTGATACCACATCAGTGGGCTCAGACATATAGATTATGTCACTAAATCCATCATTTTAAAAAGGACACGTTACAGTTTTAAACCCTGGAAGCAAACCAGGATGTGGATACCTGTTAACTGAAGACTCCCCTGAGTTTTAACTGAGAAAAGTTTAATGATCCAGCATGTTTGTCCTTTGTTGTTCTTAGTGGCTTTTCTCCTAAGCGTAAAGAAAGGCAGACATTTTGAAAGTTATCCTTCCTTTATATTAAGTCCACATGACTTGATTTTGAGGGGGACAGCTGTAATTGTGAGATGTTTTGACGATGATCTGCGAAACATCCAGCTGCCTAGTGAGCACCTACGGCTCACGTTAACTCTCGTTTAAAGGTAAAATGTCAAAGCGAGTCACCCGATATTAAAGACGCAAGGCCATGATGGTGGAATGAGCTATGATAACAAGGAGCAGAACCTCCAATTTTACCAATTTTGTGATGTTATGTGTTAGTAACGTTAGAACTCCAGTTCCCAGCATGCTCGGTAGAGTTACGCATGCGCAGATATACGTGGTCACGGGGGGTTGACGGAGATGTCCTGATATGCAGCAGCACACAATAAAGTGCATATTCCTGGAAACACGTCTCATTTCATTCATGTATTGAATGAAGGTACAACAAATTTCTAACATTAAAACCGGTCCAAACTCTGAGTCATGCTACATTTTTACCAAATCAGGGCTCCATCAACTGATACACTCAGACCTTTGTTGTTAAGATTTGTTTTCTGATCCAGAATGGTTTATTTTGACACCACTAATACTCACATAATGAGAGGTAGACCTCATGCTTTTATGATACTGAGTAAAATATCTGCAGTGTAAGAGTATGAGTATTGGGGCTTGGTATGAGCACTGATAATAGATACTAGTATCGGTGCATCCCTAAACGGTACACTGCTTTACACATTATTATGCAAATGACATTTTCCTCTTATTTTCCTAAATATTAATGCAAATGACAGAATGTTTTTCAAGACATCAGCCGTTAGAGCATAATTCAGATGTTTTTGAACAAACTTCATAATGATAACCTTTTTTTTTTTAAATAAAACCTCAAAATGCACTGTTCCACAATATTATGCAAAACAGAGTTTTAAAAGATTTTATCAGTTGTAAAGAACTGAAAATGGTCATTCATTGAATTTGCATCATCAGGAGGTCATATTTACTGAAATCAAAAGCTATTTCAATCAAAAACATCTTAACAGGCCAAGTTACATGTTAACATAGGAGCCCTTCTTTAATATCTCCTTCACAATTCTTGCATCCATTGAACTTGTGAGTTTTTGGAGAGTTTCTACTTGGATTTCTTTGCAGGATGTCAGAATATCCTCCCAGAGCTGCTGTTTTGATGTGAACTGCCTCCCACCCTCATAGATCTTTAGCTTGAGGATGCTCCAAAGGTTTTCAGTAGGGTTGAGGTCAGGGGAGGATGGGGGCCACACCATGAATTTCTCTCCTTTTATGCCCATAGCAGCCAATGACACAGAAGTATTCTTTGCAGCATGAGATGGAGCATTGTCATGCATGAAGAAAATTTTGCTAGAGGCGGCATTGTTCTTCTTTTTGTACCATGGAAGAAAGTGGTCAGTCAGAAACTCTATATACTTTGCCGAGGTCATTTTCACACCTTCAGGGACCCTAAAGGGGCCTATCAGCTCTCTCCTCATGATTCTGGCCCAAACATGACTCCGCCTCCTCCTTGCTGATGTCACAGCCTCATTGGGACATGGTGGCCATCCACCAACCATCCACTACTCCTCCATCTGGACCATCCAGGGTTGCACAGCACTCATCAGTAAAAAAGACAGTTTGAAAATGAGTCTTCATGTATTTCTGGGCCCACTTCAACCATTTCTGCTTGTGAGCATTGGTTAGGGGTGGCTGAATAGTAGGTTTATACACAACTGCAAGCCTCTGGAGGATCCTACACCTTGAGGTTGGTGGGACTCCAGAGGCACCAGCAGCTTCAAATACCTGTTTGCTGCTTTGTAATGACGTTTTAGCATCTGCTCTCCTAATCTGATGTATTTGTCCATCAGAAACCTTCCTCATTATGTCTTTATCTGCATGAACCCATCTGTGCTCTGAATCAGCCACAAATGTCTTCTATGTTAACATGTAACTTTGCCTGTTAAGATGTTTCTGATTGAAATAGCTTTTGATTTTAGTAAATATGACCTCCTAATGCTGCAGATTCAATGAATGACCATTTTCATTTCTTTACAACTACTAAAATCTTTTAAAACTCTGTCTTGCATAGTATTGTGGAACAGTGCATTTTGAGGTTTTATTTTAAAAGAAAATAATGGTTATCATTATGAAGTTTGTTCAAAAACATTTGAATTATGCTCTAACAGCTGATGACTTCAAAAATATTCTGTCATTTTCATTAATATTTAGGAAAATAAGAGGAAAATGTCATTTGCATAATAATGTGTACAGCGGTGTATGTATATCTGTAATGCTGTCCTTCTGATATTATTGAGCATGTTAATGACCATGATTAATTTATCACAAAGCCTGTTATAATTAGATACATTTGATTAAATTGATTGACAGCTCTAATTCAGGTTCAAACTGCAACATTCTCTATTGAATAAACGCAAGAGGTTGAAAATATTTAAAATCTTGCTTTCAATTTACCCAGAGGGCAAGGTGGCACCTAAGGCTGCACCAGTTAAAAACCACTGCTAGAGAAGTCTAAAAGATGCAGAGTTTCATAAAAGATTCTGTTAAATCATGCAGTAATATATCCACAGGTGCTTAAGCATAAGTCCCAACTAAATGTCAGGAATTTAAGAGTATTTTAAACTGTAAATCATCCAGAGTAAAACAGTTCTGTGCACACTATGTGTGACTGTGGTGTCAAAGGTTAGCACTACTGCTGGAATGAGTAGTAAAGGCCTACAGCTGTTATAATGATGTTTATATAATTAAACTGGAATCAGGCATTCAGGCATGAGCATTAATATTAACTGGAATCAGAGGTCCTAAAAGGGCTCAGTGGCTGTGCTTTTGCATGAACTAAAAGTACTCTAATCTCTTCAGAAAGCTTAAATTTATTCACAATATTAATTGAATATAAGAATTCAATACAGGAAAGTCTAACAGCATCAGTTGCGTACTCTATTTTTGCACTGATCACGTGCCATCAAAGATAAGGGAATATTGGAGGAAATGAGATTTAGCATGGATTACGGCATTTCTCTGAAAATATGATGGAGGTTAACCGGCCTTCTGGGAACTGCCATTTATTATTAAAGTTAAAGGAGAAAACGCATGTTTGAGTGAGTACATCCTGATGACATTAAGGGATGTTTGGAGAGGGATAGTCATTGAGGGTGACACGGATCAAATGAAATCATGAAGAGGTTGTGACTCATTATCTCTGTACTTTAAAGGGTACACCGAGGATCTGTGCTTCGTTTATTTAACACAGATCTCAAACACAGATAGAGGATTTGCAACAAACTCAAATTCTCTGCCCTTAGTTTGAAATGAAACAGTCTGAACTGAGACTAGAGCAGTTTTGAGGCAAGACTTCTCTCCATCTTTACAGGTATATTTTTCAAAAAAGCACTTTAAGGAAAGACTTCAATACTTCCAAAGCGTAACTGCCTCAGATATCAGACACATTACTCTTAAAAGGAAAATATAAATACTTAAAAGGAATAAAAACAAGATAAAGTCAGTTCTCAGGGTTTATTATGACATGTCAGACCGTTACTCCCCACTTCAAGGTGGAATGATGCAACATGGGAAATAGGTGCTTGAAAAACTGGATTAAATGCTTTCTTATCGAGCTCACTGTTTCCTTGATGGTTTCCATGGTCATACCCAATGTGATACCTTTTTTATTATCATCATTCAGACGAAGATCAAAGACAGACATGTTGCAGCATGGCTGTATTTTCTCGAGGTTAGCTGTCAGAGCACTTGAGTGGAGATTTACGCTAACTTGATTAGAGGTGGATTTTTTATTATTATTCCAGACACTATCTATGTTACTCCGAGCCGGTGAATAATGGACTGTCAGGAGATGTGAAATGCCTTTCCTTGACATGTCTCACTTACTCCTGTAGTTGTGTCAGGATTTCAGTCATGGGGGAAACATATCTCATAAATCTTTCCTTCATATGTCGCTGTTTGGAATAAACGGTTTTAGCAATGAAACATTAAACTCATCTCACAGTAATAATAACATCATGATTATGGATTACAACAAAGATTTATCACAATTTTTATAGAGAAATAAGATTAAAATCATACTGTGAATAATAATGATGCTTTTATTTCAGTTTTCCAACTAAGAGTTCCCTCTCTGTATTTTTGTACAAGCTAAAGTAATGCTAATATAAAAACATTTTCAAAACTTTGGTTTAACATATAGGAATCAGGGATGATATTGGCAGGTGTCAGCTTGAAAAGTTTGTATTTGGTAAATATTTGCCAGTTTTTAAAACAGGTGTACATATCGTCCTACATAAGCTGTAAAATCAGCCATTTGTTTGAGAAAGATTGTGGAGTTTAGAAACATGAGGATTCCCCATTTGTACTGGTTCCTTAGAGATTTAAAGTGTGCATCATTTGAGGAGAATGAGGTGGTATCTGTTGCCAGGGTTGAGCTGTATTGGAAGCCGATAGCAATGACTTACATAAGTGTAGCAATGAGTTTGGATATAGCTATAGTACAGCTGCAGTTTTATCAAACCTGAACCAAATATCTTTATCAAAACAAGAGCAAAGAGCAATGCTGAAAGCATCTTGGTGGAGAAGATGTTTTGCACCTCCCAGATGTATGAGAAATAAAAAAATATGTTGATGCCAGGGCAAGACACTTAAGGAAATTCTAGGTGCGCCTTGGGAATTTCTACAACCATCCGTGATAACTTTGTAACGATATTGTTTTAAAACTAGCATTGTCATAAAAAAATTAAAACATTGGACTATCACTTAGAAAGCTATCATTTCTCTTTGGTGTTTCAGTTTTTTATCACTCTACATATTTGGATAATTTGGTGTAAAAGTGCCTAATAATTGGTGCAGAAGGTTTTGGATTTGCTACAGCAGATTGCTATGAAAAAGGCAGATATAGCTGAAAGATAAGCTGCAAAAACATACATTTTAGAGTGTAATTGTGTGCTTCAGTTGTTCCCAAATGTCAAAGGCCAAGAATGTCGAGGTGTGTGTTGTGAATTTGAACAACTATACATTTTTAGCACAACTATACATCAAATGAAGATACAAATACATACAATGAAAGATGTTACAGAGGAGATTTTGCATGAATATTAAGATGGTGTGCCTTGAGATTTTGGCTTGATCTTAGGAGTGCCTTGGAAAACAAACTTTGAAAATCAGTGGTCTATGAAATGGATATATGAAACAGTCCAACAGTCTAGTAGACAGATGTATGACCTAAGAGGGGAAAAAAGCGGTTCAAAAATGGCCCCAGCCTTTGCTGGTCTGGTCTGTGTTGTGATGTATTCTACTATGTTCTAGGGAGCATAGCGAAAGCTTGCAATAAGCAGTGGAAAGGATGAAACTTCAACCAGGTTTAGTGCAGTGTGTGATTGGGCAGCTGCACGCCCTTCAGGTGCATGCCTCAGCACTTTTTTATTAGGATATTTGTTGCATCGATATTTAGCAGTGGTTCCCAACATATTTTCCTAAGGGTCCCTCCCACTCGCATCTAAGGAGGGTAAGCACCCCCAGGACCCCTGAAAAAAAGATCTATGTATATATGAAATGCCCATTATTATGACAGTGTATTAGGTGTACTCTAGTAAAAAAAAGAGAGAATCTCAATCAATCAATCACACTTTCTTTATATAGCACTTTTTTTTTTTAAAGGTTTATTTTGGGCATTTTTGTGCCTCTATTTGATAGAGGTGGAGAGTGGATAGAGTCGGAAACAGGGAAGAGAGCAGGGGAGAGACATGAGGCATAGGGCCCCAGGCCGGATTCGATGGTGGTTTGGTCGCGCCCCAAACCACTCGGCCACCTGCATCCCTATATAGCTCTTTTCATACAACACAATGTAGCACAAAGTGCTTACAGACAGATAAAATAAAGGAGATTGAAGGAAATATGACCCTAACCTACTCCACCTAACCCTCTAACCCCCCTCTAACCATATCCAATATTGGCAAAATTCATCATAGATAAAATTCACTATAAAAACAGGAACTAATGTACTGAGTACGTACAGGAAAATCCATCTTAATGGTTTAAAATGAGGGAACACTGGAGGTTAGGTTAGAAATAAATTAAAATGAAATAAAATAGAATTAAAAGGTGCTGAAATAAGAATAAACACTTAAAGATTACTCAGGGAAATGTGCTAAAATAAGAAAATAAAACACTTTAGGAGAACTTGGTGAAAGAAGAAGAAGCAAATGGATAAACGAGTGATAGATAATTCTCAAGTTAAGACAGAATAAGATAAAAGCTAAATTACTATAACAGATTAAGATGATTACATTAAATTCAGGTAAAAGTCATTCCAAAAAGGTAGGTCTTGAGTTTGCTTTCAAACACATTAATATAAGGCACAGCCCTTGGGTCTCAGGTGAGCTGTTCCACAGACAGGGCCATAGTGATAAGAAGATGCTTCACCGTGTATACTAGTTCTAACTGTTGGTAGTGTTAACAGAGAACTTCCTGTAGACCTGAGGACTCTACTGGGCTTATAACATTAAAACAAATCAAAATCTTTGTCAACTCCTTTAGGGGTGCTTGGACCCCAGGCTGGGAACCACTGATATAGAGGGGGGCAGACAACTTCTTAGATGCAGGAATACATATTAAAAGTGTGGCGTATACATTTGACCTTATGGTAAATTCAGTAAATAACTTTGATGTTATTATTTTTAATATAAACAGTCTAAGACTGTCAGCTGATCGCCATTTCAGCCACATCTGGAGATGTTACCCATGAGAAGAGTTATAATCTTCAGATTGTCTTTTCTTACTCTATTCAGTGAGAAAGCTTTGTTTAACTCAGATTACACCCTGGCGTCACAATGGACCTGAAAAAGTTTCCCTTCCCTCTTAGCTCATCATCTCTATGTGGATAAAACTGAGCCTGAAAGTGCAGCTACAAGCTGTTCCTCTCTACAATTAGAAACAAAATAAGGACGATCCGTACGGGGCAGAGAAACTGAATATTATCTTGCTTTCTTTGTCTGTACTCCTCTTTACTTTAACTACTGACATCAGAAATAAGAAGCCGAAGCAGAAGGTGTTCTTTGCTTGTTAAAAGGGGTATTACAGTATCTATTTTGGCCAAATTGATTTAAATCATCCATATTTTAGTGACTTTCATGTTGTAGTGCAGAGCATCATGAAATCCCTTGTAAAAATGTTGTTTGGACAGTTTCCTGGTGTCCTGGATTTAGAAGTAGTTTTGTTTGGAAGTCCTTGAAGGCCACACATCTAAGTGTGTAAAAGTTCAAGCTTGTTCTCATGGATTGAAACTCACAGCGCTGCACAATCAATAGTTCCTGAGCGATAAATAATTTCTGAGTTACTTCCGCCTCGACTCGTCTATACATGCTTCAGTGGAGGTGAACAGGTGAGGAGACAGTCATGGATTATTAATTCCTTTTTCACCTGCTCCTGCACTGCCTCCTTCACTCAGACAGTCACTTACCGAGATCAATGGTGAACGCTGGAAAAGGTAAATATTGATTGAGCGGACAGCTGCGCGGATGCACTCGTCCTCTTCTTGGGGTTTCACTTGGGTCTGCACAAGTCTTCCTGCATTTATCTCAGCTGTTTAGAGCTTTTTGTTTTTTGGAAGACCACAAAGAGAAGAGAGAAACATGAAGCTGAATGTGTTTCATCCTGAATTTCATGGGTTGTCTGGGTTTCCAAGAGCATCTTTACATTGTTTAACTGCTTTTCAGATCCGAGCATCGTGTGTTTTTAAGGTAGGAGAATGTGTTTGAATAAATTAGCTGCTCTCCTTTTCTTTCTGCCTTTAATTTTTGTTGAAGCATTGAAGATGATCCCTCACCGTTCTGTCACTTTTAATCATTGCTGCCTTAATTCATTAAACACAGTCACACATTTATGAACAAGAAACAGAGAGAAGAAATTTAAAGAAGAAAGCAGAAGGCTTAAAGGCAGCAGCTCCTCTTTTCTTTCTTTGCTATTGCTATGCTGCCTTTTTTCTCACTTTTCTCTTCTGTGCTTTTTCTCTCCTTTTACCTTTCTTTCACCTTATCTCCTCTTCTTTCCTTCCTCTCGTTTTTGTATTCTCTTTACTCTCGCCCTTTTTCCTTTTTCTATGTTTTATCTTTTCCATTCCACAATTTTCCGTCCTTTTCTCAAATCTCTTCCTGTCTCTGTGTCTTTTTTTGTCCCATTCTGCCCTTCCCAGCAATAATAACTCAATAAAGGAATAAAACAAGGATTTAAAAGGAAGATAAATCAAATAAAATACCAACAAATTTAAAATTGCCTTCACAACTGAACTATGTCAAACAATGATTAATAAAAAAATAAAAGAAGAAGAAGAACTGTGGTTGTATAAAAAGAACAGATAAGGTGCTGTGGATGAAATAGAATTTACAGGAAGGCTTTTCAATAAATATGTTTTCTGCAAAAAACATTTGAAGGTGTTGCTGTGAAAAAAAGGGGTGTTTCCCCCTTTGCCTTGTCTGTTTGGACGTACCTGATCACAGGAATTGTACTTAAATAAAACCAGGCAGCCAAGATCGCTTAGAAGAGGTGGTCTAGGCTCGCTTCCATTTGAACTCTGGAGAGGTTTATTTGTACTGAGAGCGCAATCAACCCTACAACATGAACAAAAAACTGCTTGACTCATCAAACTTAAGTGGTAGAGTATCTTTTATCTAGCCTTTATTTAACCAGGTAAGTCACACTGAAATCAAAGATCTCTTTTTCAAGGGAGACCTCGCCAAGAATGGCAGCAATACACAGTTTCATAAATCCAGCACACTCAGACTCGCACAGTTCCCAATAACAATAGATGCAGTAGTGATGAAACATCAGCTAAAATAGTGGCACACAGAACGTTTGGTTTCAAGAGGTTTCACAAGGGATTTAAAGACATTCAGAATCAACAGGTTTTGCAGTTTAAAATCAGTCTGCAGATTTTTCCAAGCAAAAGGTTCAGAAAAGGCATCTCTTCCAACTCCGTTTGGACTTTGGGAACAACAAATTGCACGTCAACACAAGCAGATTGTGTAATCCATCATTCAAGATCAAATGAGAGGAAATGTAGTCCAGAATTTTGCCTAGAATGGCTTCATAAATGAAGATGCACCAATGTCCGAGATGACATGAACCTGAAGTCCAGCTGACTTGGTGCTGACAATGATGACATAGATGAACAGGGGTGAAAAGTAACTAATAATCATAACTCAGGTGGCTGTAATTGATCTGTTTTGGGTACTTGTACTTTTTTGAGCACATTTTGAAATCAGTACTTTTTATTCTACTTAAGTACATTTTAACCAGAGCGACTGGACTTTTACTGGAGTACAATACTCCTGTACTTTTTCCACTTCTGTTGACTTCTTCAGCACAGAGGGAGAGAATAATTCCACGGTTTCCCCATCACGCCCTTGGACAGAGTGTTTAGTTGAGGTTTTTATGTGTTCAATTGTTTTTGACATGAGACAAATTTACACCATGATTGAAGTTATTCACTGAGTTAGTCTGTGGCTTTAGGCTCTCCTAAAGGACACATAGCGCATGTTTTTGATCAGTATGCTGTACTTTGCTATGAGGTTGACTCTCTGCTTTGGTCTTACTGGAGGAGATTCACTTTTGCATGTTTTCAAGAGTTACCACAACTCATTTTTAACACGTTCAAATATGTAGTTTAAGTGTTTGTAGTGTGGACCTATATAGACAATTTAAAATGTTAGATTTAACTCTACAAGAGTTTAGTTAACACTGTTGTTTTTGCTGTGTATTTAACTTTATTATAGAAGTGTGACTTCACCTGAACAGCCTGGTTGGACATCTATTCTCTTGTTGGTCTTGCCAAGAAAATAATACCTTATTTCACTGTTCAACTCCTCAATAGTTACTCAGTACTTAAAGTCGACTTTATATTAAACACTTCTTACTTTTACTTGAGTATATTTATAGACCAATAATTTTACTTTCACTTAGGTAAATTTTAACCAGAGTAACTGTACTTTTACTTGGGTACAACAGTTGTGTACGTTTTATATCTCTGGTGGTAAACCTCAGAGCTCCATGATACACACTGTCCAACATGTGAAGACTCTGAGCAGAGGTATTCATGTACAAAACATCATAGTCACGAATAGTTAAAGAGGTTGACTCAGCTTGTCTCTTTTTGATCATAAAAGAGAAACTGGACTTGTGGAAATGTACTACTTATAAGACAAGTTTCCATGAAACAAAAACCCTAAATATTTAAAATAACATTAAAATATTCTGCTTATAATCAGCGCTGTTAATCAAAGCAAATACAATAATAATTCCCTTTTTTTAATAACTTGAAATAGCCCTCTCTATTTTCTCTTGCTGTTGTTTTTCCTGCAATAATATTCTGGTTTCACGTCAATATAAGCCCAACAACTGCAAAACAGGCACTCCAGTTTCTGCAATAATTATGGGGTTAATTGGTGTCACACTAAATAAGCAGGTTTTCAGCGACACTGTTCATTTCAGGTTCTTACAAATGAAGCATGGGGTGCTACTTCTGATCCTAAGCTCTCAGAAGGAAGTTGAGGGAAATTTTGACTTTACAGGGACACTCAATACTGGATGTTAGAGCACACACCAGCATAGCTGTTGTTGCTGACTGCTAATTTTTCCTGGAGGCTTGTCATGCATAGAAGATTAGTGTTGCTGCAGTGTTTTACCTTGTTTTTGCACAACTTGCATATTACATGACTCCTGTTCAGCTTGTGACTTTTGGAACCTGAAATAATCGCGTGTCTTTGTTTTCTGTCTTGCTGTCAGAAGATAGACTCTCTCATCCATGTTACTGGTAACTTGTTTTGGTGTGAAGCTTGCATTGCATAATGGCACCTGTTTGCTTTTTCATTAACCTTTTCATACATGTATTGGCAAGGAGCATGTGAGGATATATTGTCATATTATTTTTAGAACACACCTAATCTGCCAGTGGTTCAGCAACTGGTGAAGTTAGATGATTTGGTGAAACTGTCCTTCTTATCATAAGAAACGTCACTTTTGGATCTTGTACCTTTGCATGCTGTCTGAGTTTCTCCGACAATGATGTTAAGGTCGAAAGAGTGACCATGCTAACTGATGACCGTAGTGAGTGGTGTCAAACATTGACGACTATGCTGATCTGTCAAAATGTCATTGAAATATTCAGCTTTAATGGCGCAAAGACAGCCCTGAATTGGTGTGTGCTTTGGTCGGCTGTACAATATTGCATTGTGAACACTAAGTGACCAAAGAGAACTATGCAACAAAATATCACTTTATCTGACCTGCAATAAAACAAATATGCTATAGGGTTGGAAACCAAGAAGCCAAGAAGTCTGAAGAAATGGGCATTCAGTGTAAGGTCATTAAACAGGAGTTCTTCTCTTCTCTTCTCTTCTCTTCTCTTCTCTTCTCTTCTCTTCTCTTCTCTTCTCTTCTCTTCTCTTCTCTTCTCCTACTTCCTTTATTTCATGTCTTGTCTCTACTTCCCTTTTACTGCTCGGCTAGCTCGCATAAAAGGAGCCTGGTTCTATTGAAGGTGGCGTTGCTGTGTGGGCCGTGATGGCCATGTGGTAGTGCAGGTAAGATAAAGGAGGTCTGGTGGGAGTTAGCATGGAGATACTCAAGCTCACTGCCCAGTCTCCCTGTGGTGTTGTGGGACTAAATGTATGAAACACTGGTGAGGAGAGGCTTCAACTTCATAGCCAGTGGCAATCTTGCTGCCTATTGGTACGCACGATTAACTGATTAAATTGATTTTAACTCTCAAAGTGTAATTTCTGTTGTGTTAATTTGACAGCACTAATCCGTTAAGTGTTAGCCCACCTCTGTAGAGAGTCAATTTGATTTTAGATGTATTTAGATGTATTTATATGTGTTTTGATGTTGCCTGTTGAACACTGAATCATGGCTGGGATTTCTTTGCTCATGTTTCTAATAGATTGTTGTTGTTGACACTTTTGCACCATGAGTGAAGTTATCCACTGAGCTGGTGACTGTAGAACTAGATGGACTAAAGTACATGACAATGTGCTGGTTTTAATCAAAAGAGATTCCTAAGCTCTGCTTTTGCCACTTTGCTTGGTCTTGGCCAGAGGACATCAAACTTTGTCACTTGTGTTCAACTCAAGGTGGCAATCGTGATTAAATTTGAGAAGCGCGTTGTAATGTGTCGATAATCAAGAATGTTAATACTACAAATTAACACTAGAAGTAAAAGGAAATAGCCCAATGTTGTGTTAAAATTTCATTTTAATGTGGAAAAAACAACACAGAGTGTAAAAAGTCAACACTGTAAGAGAATTAAGAAATGAGCACTTTCCACAATGTACTTGAAACCTGTGAGAATCATACAAGCTGAGGAAAGAATTGAATTTAAAACTATTGGAGTTGATAATTTTGCTGATTAGAGCAGCATAACATGATGCAAACATGCACAGATACTTGACATAGTCCAGTGATCATTAAGAACACAGAAATAGAATATGGCAGGTGAGATCAAGCAGAAATATTAATAATTAAATATTTACTGCATTTTTCTAATTTACAGCCTAACATTACTTGTCTGCTATCAATTTTGATTATTTATTTTTAAAAATTCTGAGTGAGAGAAAGGAAAATAGAGCAAGTGTGCACCAATGGCCCAGAGGAAGAGGAAAAAGAAACAAGATTTAATTTCTTGATCTGTTCAAATGTAACTCAGTTTAACAGTAAGCTGTGTGAACAACACTGCACATATAAATTACTTGCAGCAACACGTATAAATGCCCTGTGAAAACATGTAAAGGACTGAATGAAACCTATGAAGTGCCTTAGCTGTGGAAAATAAAAGACCTGAATTCACTTGACCAAATTTAATTTAACTAGGTGTTAGTAATCTCCAGTGTTTATAGCATCTTGTAATAGCACACAGCAAAAAATACTTAAGCTGAAGATAGAAGGCTTTATACAGAGTGGGATTTACCGTACTAGACAAATACCACATTGTTAAAAAAAACCTTAGCTAGCTTAGTCTTGGGCAGCTTAGTGGCTTGGTTGTTAGTGTTGTTGCCTTGTAGCAAGAGAGTTCCTGGTTTGAATCCCAGTTGGACATGCATTTGATTTTACATGTGATCTCCTTGCATGCGTCGGTTCTCTCCAGGTACTCTGGCCTTATCCCACAGTCCAAACACATTCTCATTAGTCTGATTGATGATTCTAAATTTTCTGTAGATGGGAGTTTGAGCATGATTGGGTGTGAAATGTAAAATAGAAAGTGTGGAGAGAGGGCTTAGAGAGAGGACCTGGTGAGGTGCCCTGATTGAAGCTAGCACTGACCCCTGTCTGACTGGGATGAGGTTCTCCCTCCCCCTACTCCCTCATTTTCATGAGGGAAGGGAGAAAAGACAAAAGAAGAACAGAGTATGAGAAAAGATCAGGAAAAGAGGAGCTGAGGAGGAGCCTCAGCTGACAACCCGCTACATCCCACTACTACCAGACAAACTAACTCATTCTAGCTGTTCAGCTTCTGCCTTTAAATCTGCATATTTAAGCTTTTTTATTTCATATACTTCTTTCCTACAATTCATCCAGGTAATGTTAGTTCTATGAACTAAACCTGTGGTTTTCAACTGGTCTGGCCTCAGGACCCATAGTCTGTCTTATGACAGATCGCGACCCAAGTTTCAAAAAAATTTTCAACAATGCATGTTTAGGTAATTGAACGTGTTGCAGTTTGGAGCATGTTTGGACCAAAACACCTGGTATAAAAAAGAAAAGGGACAAAACTTACACATTTTTTACTCTCTTTCCCCATCATTATGTGTTTATTTTTTTGCCAATTTTCAAGATAACTTGACAAAATAACTTAACTGTCATAGAAAAAGTGGCCATTTATTTCAAGAAGAGGGGATAAATTAGTTAAAGTTTTGATCAAACATTTAGATTTATCCAATTTCACAGTAAAACAGGGTCAAATAAAAGGTATCGTTGCATGTCTAATAAGGACTTCCGAACTATTGTCACCTTTTTTTTTCTGACACCTAGTCGTGACCCACTGAAAACTGCTTGGCGACCCAATTTTGGGACCAGTTGAAAACCACTGAACTAAACTGTCCGCTGACTGGCAGACCTTAGAGCTACGTCAGGCCTGAGATTATTGCAAAAACGAGTTAAGGCGCATACTCAGCTTGCCATTAAGTGCTTGTTTGGAACTGCTTCTTGCATCGTGATTTTTACTCACGTGGCGCTATACTGTATGCTGCTAGAAAATTTAGGGAAGGTTTAATGGTATTAAAAACTGAATTCTGCCCAATCCTAGTAGATGGCAGTATTTCTTAGTGATTTTTGCAGTAATTAAACCCTTTGGGTAGTTGTACACACGTTCTAAATCATTTACTAAACCCTGAACTTCATTTCTCTAACCATGCCATCAAGCACTCAGTGTTCTCCAAACTCACATAACCCCAGCCCTCCCCAGCTTATCAGCACATTAACAAGCCGTGTGCAGCCGCTCATCAACAGCTGTCTGTGCGCTTTATCACTGTCTGAATGTCCCATTAAGCTTTAGTTAATACTCTCTCATCAGCATGATAAACCTGTTATTGATGTCTGTAGCTGCAGTGATGGGACGGACAAATTTGAGGTCGATTGAGGAAAGACAAGCCGCACCTGTCCGCTTTGGCGAAATGAGGCTGTCAACCTCGGTGAGAGTGGATGAAGGTCAAAGATAGAGTTATGCACATTCATATTAAGGGGAAGTAAATGACTGCTGACTTGGAAATTTTGCTTTTGTTTTCCTCTGAACAGCTATTACTTAAGTGGAGCACAGTATTTTGTCTTGCTCTAGGAGTTTTATTGAAATGCAGAGTCGTGGCGATAAATAAACCTGAGTGTCTGTATCTACAGGACACCGTGTCAGCCAGCTCTTCACCTGGGGAGCCTAATCATTCATCTGTGTGACAAATAGGACTTTTACATCCATTTTTAGTGCCAGGGTGCCTGCCATCTGGCAGCAGTGTTGGCATGAACGTGTCCCCGACTCCCTGAACGGCTCCATAAGTACGATGAGCACGTTGCCTATGGCCGGCCATCAGACTGGCTAAACGGTGGACATTTGCCTGCATAATTAATGATTGCATCTGTTTCTTACTGAACTGGGGTTCACCAGTGTTAGTGTGGTCGTGCAGTGATGCGTTTAGAAAGCCAAAGACAGAGCGAAAATCATCCGAAGGAAGTGATTACAAAGTCTGTGTAGAATCAAGATAGCAGCCTTGGTGATGAAAGCTTCTTGGCCATCTGTGTAGCTCCCACTGAGTTTACTCTCTATATTGTAGGTCTTTGATCAGACACACTCCCTCTTTTATTGGATTATATTTTCTCTTTATTGAATCGTCTTATTGTTTTCCCTTTTTTTCTTGGCCCTGCTTCTGTGATCTTACAAATAAGTTTAAAGATAACACTGTTCAATGAATAAATAAGGGAAGGAAGCTGAGGGAAGAAGTTCAAAAGGCAACACGCTCTGCTTGGAAAGTGCGTGTACTATTTGTGAGCCAATTCACATTTGTGTGGTAGCAATTTCATGTGAAAGCATGCGTATGTGAGTGAATGAACAGTATGTAAAAGGTGAAACAACAGTGCCACTCATGCCTTGCCTGGTCTGAAGTGAGATGGATGGCAGGTGCAGCACCTGAGAGCTGCTTTTCTCACACACTGTCAGCTCCAGTCTCTACAGCCATCCATCTTCTCTGGCCTGGTGCCTTCCCCTGCCCGACCGCCTCCTCCAGGCCCTCTAACCACAGGCATGGACACTGGTTACTACTGCCAGCCACTCAGAGGAAAAAAACAACAGCTCACAAGGGGATGTTTTATTTCTTTTACTATGGAGAGCCTAAAAGAGGAATAAGTACTTCAGATAAGTCTTCTTGTTACTGTCACTTTTTATTAGTTAAAGTCTGCTCCACTTTGCTCAATACACAGAGGTGTTTCATCACGGCAGGCCATGCCATGTTGAAGTCATTACTAGATTAACAGTCCTCCTGGTCCGTCTCATTAATACACCCAGCCAGAATTCCTGCTCACCTCATTGATTATGCAGGATTAGGTTTTTTTCCCTTTTAAAGCAAGTAATTAAACTGCACTTACAATTCTCTACAGTCAACATGAGTTGTGTAATTATATACAGAAATATGAAGTGAAAGAAGGGGTCTGTGGCTCTATAATAAAACAACCATGCTTTAAAAAAAAAAAAAAATCATTTGTAGTTTAAGATTTACATGGGAATGGCTTCTGGTAAAAATATTTCATTGAGAGATCTGAGATGGCAAACAGAGCTCAAGAAATGCTGATACAAGTCAACCTCAATACAAGCTCTACATCAATACATCTTAGATGGCTGAATCCAAGCAGCAACAAAAGTGAAATAAGACCAAACACTTCTAGGCGAACGGCTCAATGGATAGACTTTTGCTTTGCTGAAATACAGACATCCATCATTGTCCAACGGCGCCTTCCCTGTGGTGTAGAGCATTCCCAGTGTCACGTATCTTCTGAATCTGCTGTCTCAATGCTTGTAAACATAAAAAGACAAAGAAGAAGGGAATTGCAACATTTAAAGAAGCTTAAGAAATGAAATTTTTCTATCATTGTGCAAGCTCACAATGTCCCAAAAAACTGGGACATTGTGCCAAATGCAAATATGTTCATTTGCAAATCATTTCAACTTAAACTTAGTTGAATACAGCAGAAAGACAACATATGTTGTGTTCAAATGTATAAATTTGATAGTTCTTAAGGAAATAGACACTCTCTGAATTTTATGCCTACAACTTGTTCCAAAAATGCTGGGACACAATTACGAAGACACAGACATAAAAAGCAGAGCTATTACAGTCACAGAAAAAGCAAATTCTGAGTCACAGACCAGAAAGTCATCAGTCAGAACATCTTTAACCTGATGTATCCTTCTCAAATGTCTTTAATCTACCTTTAAAAAGATTGAAATAGAGCAGCATCTCCCTCAGTTAGTCACCTGAATATATTGTCACACAGTTTCACCTTTGGGTAAAAATGTCCGTTGTCGTTTGTAGACGTGCTGTCATCTGTTCTATTGTTGTTTAAGTCTCTGCATCCGCTGACCTTTTGCGGGTGGTTTTGTGTCTCTTCAGCTCAGAGTTGACATTTATTTGGAAATCAACAAAAGTATCTGTAATATGCTCCCCTGATCCTAGTTGTATATACCGTTAGGTACAGCAGGAAACAAAACAAGAAAGCCTCTACGTGGACAGGTTTACACAAGCCCTGAATTACTGGGCAGTCCCACAAGAGATGTGCATGAACCCTTGTTTTCACAGTTTCTCCAGGATAATGCAACTGAAGGTTCTTAATTATTAAGCTTTGTTTCACTGCTGTCAGAGCTTGTTCTTCTGTCATCTTCTCTCCTTTTTCTTGTCCTCTATCAATGTCTTCTTTGTTGTTGTGTGCATTACTCATTCATGTCATAAGTGCCACCCTAAGGAGTCATAAATTGGCGATGCCTTGAGTCAAACTGGCAGGAAAATCTGTTTTTAGTGTCGTTTTCTTGATTAAAATACCAATATTTGGCACCAGTGATTTGATAATTGTATCAGAAGAGTCAGGATAATGATGCATTGCTGTGTCTTTGTTTTCTCCCATCATAAGCTCCAAAGTGCATGAATTGAGTCGGTGGATACTGCAACAGTCAGGCTTAAATTACTTCACTTTTCCTTTAAAAAACTGCAGCAGCTTGCATGTTGAAATTGTAAGTCACAATCGCAGGCTGACCCATATCATGTATTTCTTATTTAACCCACTGCGTGTTTGGCTGCTGTGGCTCTGCTGCCTCCTGGGAACCTTCTGACTGATAACAACGGACTGGTTACCTTCCTCTGTTCATGCAATCTGATGCACAGTACACAAGGGAGGCTTTGTTTACTAGCCTAACACCCAAAACATGCAACACTTAAGGCATTTGGCTCCTTTTTGCGCTTTATTTGACGAAAAAACACTCAGGGCCAGGAGATATTCTCTCAGTTTGTAGGGCCAGAGTGTTTCCAGCTGCTGCAGTGACCTCAGTGGCACAGAGTGTGAGAGGTCAGTGCCTTTAACACCACTTTACTGTTATAAATATGGCCTTTAAGTGTCGACTTAAGCTAACTGTTGCATCAGCTTTATTGTTGCTATGAATAATGCTGGGATGGGCAATGATGGTTAAATAATTAAACAGTGATTAATTTATCAAAAAACCCCTGAGGATATCACCAGCTACTTCTTAATTAAATATTATTGCAGCTATTTTTACCATGAAGGAATGGGTATTGTTTGGGTTTCTGCTACACTGATCATTTTTAAACAATGCTAGTGCTTACATGATACTTCTAAAAGAAAAAAATGCGATAAAAGTCAGTGGGTGAATCTAAAGTCACAAATGATTCATAGGAATATTGTAAAAAGATGCCAGTAGAACATATAAGTAAAGGAACCAGGTGAAACCTCTTATTTTAAGAGGCTCAAACAAAACTGATATTTTAGTGATGCATCAGAGACAAAGTATGAGACTGTGGAATGGGTCGCAGAGGTCACGATTCGGTTCCTACCTTGGTTTTTGGGTCATGGTTTGGTACTGGTCCGGTTCATCATTAAAAGAGGAACAAAAAGTCCCAGATTTATACTTCTCAACTAACATCAGTGCAGCTCAAACTTTGTTCCATCTAATGTTATTAAGAACGATCAGTGATAGTTGGTACAGCCTGTCATGTATTTAACCTGAGACAAAAAGAGGAGAACAAGAAAAATGCTCAATAAAAAGCAAACAGAAATTTCCAGCCTAAGATCTCCTATTTTGAAAGAATAAAAATAAATACAATGTAAAATGCAAATTTAAATAGGTGCATTTGAGAGCAATGTGTCATATTTATTATTACCTCCGCCAAGGAGGTTATGTGATCAGGTGAGTTTGTTAGTTTGTTTGTATTTTAGCAACATAACTCAAAAAGTTATGGACGGATTTTAATGAAATTTTCAGAAAATGTCAAAAATAGCATAAGGAAGAACTGATTAGATTTTGGGAGTGATCCAGATCACTATCTGGATCCAGGAATTTTTAAAAGGATTCTGTACTATTGGGAGATAGGGCCAATGGTGGAGTTCTGCGCTGTTACCACTTTACACCAGGAGATGGTGGACATGAGTAACTTACATCCCAGCAGCATTTTGGGTGTGTTTCTGTTCAAAGCTTTGGAGTTTATAGAGTTTGAAAGACGCATGCCTGGTCGAGGAGACGAGTCGGAGCGTAACAGAGAGAAAGACAGCAAATTGTAGCGAGAATACTCACAATACTGAGAGGAATAGAGGAATATTCACCCTCTGCCATGACATCCAGTGAGACCATGGGTGAGACTGTCAGTGAATTGTTGGCACCGGCAGGCAATGCTTCCACCATGACAGTCCACCCATAGCTAAGTCAATGCTTTGCCTCACCGTGTTTCCACTCCACTGGGGAGGGAGTAATCAGTGAATGCTGTGGTGGAAATTTTTTAAAGGATTCTTCACTATTGGGAGTTAGGGCTAATGGCAGAGGTCTGCACTCTCTGAGTGCTTTTCTAGTTGATGCTGTGAGTGGCTCATGTAAAAACAGGGTGCAGGATGAGACGTTACAACAGAGTCTGAGTAGAGCGCTTAAATACACGATGTAGTTGGTGTTTTCTACTTCTACATTTCCAAAGTCTTTAAGATGAGATAGCATCGATAATATCCTCGACCCTCTCTGTTTTCACATCCAGAGACTTTTTAAAAACAGCGCAGAAAAGGGAGGAGAAGCTGGCGGGCCCCGCTTCTCTGCTTCTCTCACAGTGGGAGCTAAATTTTCTTCTTCTTGTGTTTTGTTCTGCCGGCTTCCTTCTCTGCTTTGTTGCTTCTCTACAGCCTGTTTTATGCTTGATGTATCCGCGGAGTGTCTTGCATCAGGTACCAAAATGAAACACCAAAATCTGTGTTGTAATTTGGTACAATAAGTATCAGATTGTGTTGACTAGATTATGACCCTCATCCCTAATAATGCAGAACACCAGACAGTGGGTATAGGGTATCTGTTTAATAACATGAGAAACGAAGAAGAAAGCAGTCATGTCTGGTGACCTAACTGGTCTTACAGACTGCAGAGGTACTTAGGTGGTAGAAAGTCTTGAGCTTGTACCCTAAAGTCCCTTTCTTCCTTCAACAAACTATAAACATAGTATTATCTGGTAAAAAAGATTGTTTCTTAGGTTAAAGTAAGGGCAGAAATATGCTTCATCTTTTAGCCCTTATGAGTTAACATCTAGACACACATTGCTGTTCATCTCTTATAAGTTTGAATCTTCTCTGAGTAATTTCAAAAGGCTTTTGAAGAGTAATTTTCCTTTAATTGTACATCCCTATGTTAATCCCTCTGCTCCTTTGTTGAACCTGTTGATCAGATATAACAGCATCTGTTGGTCCTACTGATGGAGATCTGGAAGCTCATGTGACACGAAGGTTTGAAAACATTCAACTATCTCATCTTGGTCATCCGCTTTTTAAAATGCCCGGCATTTGTGTGTTTTCTTAGGCAGAGCCTCCTGGGACTTCCCTCCAGATTTCATCTGGATGTGCAGATGTGGTCGGTTTATGAATGCACGCTCACATGAATATGCAAAATAAGCAGACGAAACTCCATTCAAATCCATTAAGAGGTCATGTTTCATATTTCAATTAGAACATGATGCAACTTTGGTAGACTGTTTGTTTCGTTTTGCTGAACAGGGAGCAATGTCACCTCTTTTTTTTGTTTTCTTTTTGATGCAAACCCCCCTCAGCCCAAAGCAGAGGAGTGCTCAGACTGCTGTAGCTCATAGATTACACCTCCTCCGAGACTCGTAATGTGCTCGACAACAGTTTATCTCAAAGATGCAGTGATAAACCGTGCAGCTTTGCATGCAGATGAAAAGCAAAGGATCACATGAGGATGCTGTTTGGAACTAGACAACTTGTCATATCTGAATATCCAGCAAGGCCTATTAAAGCATATATGTGGTGAGAACAGTCCAACATATGGATCATTAGCATTGCGACAGCAGAGGGTCTTCTCACATGTGTGCTTCCTCTGGCCTTACTCGATTGTAACACTTTGCAAAGAATATCTCATTAACATTTGACCTACTGCAAGCTGCTTAAGCTGAGGAAACCCACCGGGATGGCCGACATGTTCTTCTGCATAATACTCCCTGTTTGCAAATTAGAGGCCGAGGAGACTAATGATCCATTTGTTCTGCTTAAATAATGAGTGCATGTAAGGAGACATAGAAAGATTAGAGTTTTCTCTGTTGTTTTTGTATTGATGTGGGAATGAAGATAAGAGGATGGAGAATATGTTGAACTAAAAACCTGATTTATGACTTTTTCCCCTACTTTTTTGTTTTTAAAGTAATAGATTGGTCCTCTTAATGCAAAATTGATTACTCTAAATTAAGCATGGATGCTATCTTAATGACATTACCTGTTAGTCTCCTAAGCTGAAAGCCCAGCGATGGCGCTCACCACACTGGAACTGCTTTAAGACAGCAGAGACGTGGATCTGAGGTGGGCCGTTAGCCTCCCAACAAACTACAACCTGTCAATCAGATCAGCCAGACCCATAGCTACGAAAACACTCTGAACTCTTTCTGGAATCAAGCTCTTAACTGAGCCGCAAGCGCTGGTGTTGAAAAATGAAGCCGATGTGGTGGTATGAAGAACTGCAGCTCAGCAAGTGTCCTCTTAAAGCTGCAGGAGCAATGACATTCACACACCTTCCTAGATTGCCCTAACCTTGCAAAGCAGATGGATACGCCCATTTCCTTGTTTTTCGCTGGCGAATCCATCTTGTTAAGCTTCCATCTAAACCTTTGGGCCCGGTTAGAAAGTGACATGACCAATCACTGACAAGCGGCAGTACTTTTAGGCACGGCAGAGTCATGACGTAAATGAGCAGCAGCAAGAGCTGGTGCAGTTATGGCGGAAGAGCTTAGCGTGGATGCTGCTAAAGCGTAAGTTTTATCAGAACTTGACGACACTTCTTTGTTAAAAGAAGATCAAAGAACAGCAGTGAGTTGCTTTCTTTTCAAAAACAGCAAAAGTCGAATACTAACATGTCTACAGTTGCCATGTTTCGCGTTATCGCTCGGTGGCTGCGCATGCGCAGCTCAATAGCTGCTACGTCCTGTGTTTTGTTGCTCTGATTGGCCCGTAGGGATGTGACAGACAGAACGTCCATCCAGTCACACTCCGAGTTTTTTCAAATCCTCTGCCTTTTCTCAAACGTTTCCTATTGAAGCTTCCTAGATGGATGAAACACATCCATCTGGCGTGTCAGGTTAAGATCGCCCGTATTAGGAGCAGAAATAATTTTTGAAGCATTGGCTGAAATCAGTCTTTTAGGAAAAGTTTATCTTTGAAGGCACGCACTGTACAGGGGTCGATCATTTTAGTTTTAAAACGGATAAGAATAATGTATGATTTTTCTGATTCTTGGCTGACTTGACGTTAGTTTGAGGCAGTGTTTTTAACAAGGGGACTCCCAGAGATTTGTCTTTCTTTTCATCAGCAAATGATACAATATCACGTCTTTGGACAACAATACTATATTTTACAATATCACAAAATCTCCCATGATGCAAATGCAATTAAATGTAGGAGTCTATGATTGATATCACAGAATGTACCAATTTCACACAGATAAAGAAAGAAAGCAGTTTTGGCAATTTAATGCTGAAAGATTTCAATTTTAATGATAAACAATCTCTTTTTAACAAAAGGAACAAGGAACCATGTTTCACTTAATTTTGCAAATGTTTTCACTTAAAATTGATGGAAGCTGATTAACTTTAAGTTAGGAATATAACTATGGGCATTTGCAGTACAATATGTTGACTTTAAAACATCAAATATTTTTAGTCCCAAACATTTCTTTTTCTATCTTTTCCTGTATTCAGGTCAATCTAGAGCAGTGGTTCTCAACTCTTCTGTCATCACTGCCTGCTTATGGACCAATCCTGACCCAAATTTTAGAAAACTTTCAGTTATAACCAAATGTTTTAATGAAAAATGGGACAGTTTAGACTACAGATGGAACAAAACACTGTATTTAATATATCAAAAAGATGGAGACATATTCTTCAAAATAAAAGCGCATCGTAGATTTTTCACCACATATTCTCCTTCAGGCACAGTATATACCATTTTGAAATATTTCATATATGTCACACAATTTTGTGTGCCATAAGCAGATTTTAGTGACATTGAAACACATGGTGATGCTCTGAAGAACTGACATGATTCTGTGTAGCTGTAATCTTGATTGTAATAAACTGAGAAGTTAGGACAAAGTTTTGTTCTTACAAAACGACCTTAACACAAGAAAAAGGAGGGTGTCAGGAGGCTGAGAGGTGGTGCTATTTTATTTATTTATTTAAATTTATTTATCCAGGAGAACCTCATTGAGATCAAGAAACTCATTTACAAGAGTGTCCTGGCCAAGATAGGCAGCAGCACAGTGAACAGAGTTACAAAACAGACAAACAGAACAGAGAAAATTATTACGAATACAAATCAAACAAAGCTATGCTTTGATCACTTTGATGTCAGCCAGCATTTTGTTTATTTTTTATATAGATTTAATGTGAAATGTCAGACTACAGTTAGTGTATCAAAGGAGGCATGCAGCATCAGACCTTTTTTTTCTCTGTTTAGCTGCAGAGCCTGCATCAGACGCCACTCGCACTACAGCAGCCATGGGTAGACAGTGAGAAGACATCTGGTTTTACCTGTAAATTAACATTTTACTCATATACTCATATATGAATAGACAATGCAAACTTCACAAAAAAAGGTTAGAGGCCCATCCTGGTGTAGTCTTTGTCCAAAATATGTGCACACAGCCAAGAGAGGAGTGGATATCTTTTTCATTCACTTAATATCATGAACCAGCTGTTAGCAACTTCATTTTCACTGCTAGCTTGTTTGAAAGTTCAGGAAAAATCAGGGAAATGTCCATGGGTGTGCGGGAGGAATTTCAAAATAAAAGCATAGCTTAAAGGTGACGCTGCAGATTGATGTTTTTTGATGATTTAATTTGGGGGATTTTTATGCCTTTATTCAGCGAGAAGGACAGTGGATAGAGTCCGAAAAAGCAATGTGAGAGTGGAGTTGAGACATGCTGGAAAGTAGTTGCAGGCTGGGTATGAATCTGGGCCGTTGACATACATGGGGTGCAACCTAACCGCTAAGCCATCTGCGCCCACAGATTGAAGTTTTGACTTTCTGTGGATCCACATCGATGGATGGTTACACCCCTTGAGCCAAAAGGTTGATGTAACTCACATGCATCCATTACTTTACTACTCTTTCTCTCAAAATGTATTTTCTGCTGTAAAAACGGGCTCTTTAGAATATGTGTTAATGGGTATCTGCTGGACTTTTGTGGTCCGGCTCAAGTGTACACTGACAAAGTGCAGGTTTTTGCACTTAACTCATTCACTTCTGCAGCTTGTGTGAGATTTAAAGAATCTTACTTTGCATTTTTTATGTTAAGGAGGTATTTTATTCAACGTTGTCAAGTATTTTTTAAGGGTTTACGGTGACATTGTTTATTCTGGTAACTTATTTAATGCAACTTCCATTATGTGTTAGCATCAAGCTATCCAACAACAGTGCACATCCCAATTGATCTGTGTGAAATTGTACCTTACCCGGAGAAAATGCACCAGCCACCACTGGAAGTACTTGATCTGTTAATCTTGTTTGCCCAACTACAAACTTGCACCAGTAATACAAAGACAAAAAGGAAATTTTGTTTAGAATTAAGGGCAAAAACATTGTGAAGTTGCTCGGTTAGTTTAAATTTGGTAAACTTTAAATTCTACTTAAACTTTAAAAAACAGCAACTCATAGTCTGGGTTTCTTTGCTTGATAATATGAGACATTCCCCCTTTATAACATTCTTGACCTTTTTGTTTCTAACTTTTCACAGAGCGACAGTAAAGAAAGGTGTGACCTTTCGCACGGCGACACCCAGTAACTCTTTACTGTGGGACATCACTCTGGATATGGGTGCAGACGGAGCCATCGCTGTGATTTGTCAGAGGAAAGCTCCTATACCTGGAAAAAGGTAAGTCTACTCCATGTGCCATTAAACGTTACCTTTCTGTGTGTAACTGCTGTGCTGCTGATGGAAAATTTATCACATTTTTACAAGCTTAAATTGCTGTTGTGAGAACAGACAAATAACATGCTGAAGATTCAGAGGGAGTGTGTTATGTACAGCTGGTTGCCAGTGGCTCTCGCTGTTAAAAGTGGTACTGTTGTAATGTACGTCCTGCAGAGCAAATCAGCATTTGTCTTTGTAGCTTTGAAAGAAGAAGTCACACCATCTGTAAAGCACAGGACTGAAAACGGCTTACTGCAGAAGCAAAGTGTTGTGTCCTGGGAGGACATCCATAAAACTTTCTAAGCACAAGGCTGCACGTGTTTCTGTAAAGCTGCCCTTGTAAACAGCTATTTCTTTTTCTCTTAACAGCCCACCTCTCTTCTCCTTTAATCATTTCTATTCATTTACTAGCTGTGTATCTTTGACGTAAAACAGACAACCAGCGAATGTAGTCATCTAAATGAGCCATCTAAAGAATAGCACTAAAGCTACTTACCAGTACCTGGAGGTTTTCTGATCAAACTCAGCTCTTTGGGTGCTGAGAAGTCCTTAACTTCCCTGGGAAGCCCATTAATTGGGGCAACACCCTTTCCCCAACAAGCAGCTTATCTCAGATGTGATTCCAAGTTCATCTGAGTGCAGCTTTTTGTCATTAAACTCAGGTAAGTCGAATTAAGTCACACAAGCGTGGCCGTCACCTCCAAAGATTAAAGACACCTTGCGTATAAAGGGAAAGGACTATCAACCTTCTCTGTCTGACATCAAAGCTCCTTACCCTGCCGACCCATGCAAACAACCACAGTCGCCCTTTACCTCCATTTCAATTCTTTTACAGACTAACAGCTAACTAAAAAATGATACTAGAAACACCACACCAAGAGTTTACTATTTAGGCTCTGTGAGGCAGTAATTAGCCAAGCTGTGTTTTTAGCTGTATGCTAAAAGCAGCGGGGAAATCTGCTCCCAGGGACAATACTAACAGGTATCATAATTACTTTGTCGATGGTTTGGGTTTTGTGTCTGAGCATGAAGAAGGATCACACTGAACAACTAAAAGTTTCTTTCTGAAAGAAGTTTCTAATCAGTCTGATGGGTAATTCGAGACAGTCTGGCTGCAGACCATTCATACCTGATGGCCGCTTTCACAGACCCTTCATCTGAGATGCCATATATCTCAGAACTGAAATACATGCTGAAACTTTTAAAGTTAAATCAGCTTAATCAGCGTAAGGGGTTAAGGTAACGGTTGGGATACCAAAACCTGACAAGCCTATCTTACATAGCCCCGTTTGCTGCACAAGCTACTAAGACAATGGAGCTGCATAGCTTACATAGCTAGGTTAATAATGTAACTAAGGCTAAGCTCACAAAGCAGCTCTTTAAGCTACAGATCAACTTTATCTATGTAGCTAAGTTAGCTTTAGCTCTATTTACTAAAGCTCTAGTTGCTGAAGCTAACTTTGCTATAGATAACAGAGCTACATAGCTAATGTAGCCACGTAGCTAACAGCTAAAGCCAAGCTCTTAAAGCAGTTATGTAAGCTACATAGATTTGTTATTGTGCTATGTTAGCTTTAGCTACATTTGCTAAAGCTCACATTGCTTAAGCTAACTTAGCTACATTGACTTATGTGGTAGTGTTAATTATATAGCTACTGTATCTTTGTTAGCTTTAGCTAAAGCTTACAAAGCTAAAATGTGCCACCATTTGTGTAACTACTTCTAAAATGGGTCTGTACATTCAAGGCTGGATTAGACCTCTCCCATTTTTCTCTGTTTTATTTATGAAACAGTGTTTCATCTGTAAATTTTGCAATTTGGTTAATCCATGAATGTAACTGCCAGACTTTGTTTATGAATAGAGTTTAATTATAAAGAAAAATATCTATAACTAGAAATATATTTTACCAGCATTAATCCAGCATGAGGACGGCACTATTGTCTCTATATGTTAGCCCTGTGGTTGACTGGCATCCAGTCCAGTTTGTACCCCCATCTCCCAGTGACAGCTGGGATGGCTCCAGCCCCTGTGACCCCAATAGGGATCATAAATGGATGAATGGATACATCTCTTTTAAAATTATATTAATATATCTCTAAAACTCCTCATATTTCCCAGCCATAATACCTGATGGTTTTGTCAGACAAACTGTATCTGCTAGAGCTAAGCTACACATGGCCTGGTTTTTGTTTGTGTGGTTAGATAATGCTCTTACCTGCCATTATATCACAAAGTTTTGAAAATCATTTTTTGTCACAGCTGGCTGCTCAGAGGGATAATTTTTCAGAAACAAAGTATGGAGGTGGGTACTGAGCAAGAATGTCATGTTTATCTTTTAGTGTCTGCTAGAAATGAACAATCAGATTATCAAAGTTTACTGCAGCTATTATATTAGCAGGAAGCGATTTGCTGTGAAGATTTTCAGTGGATGATGCATTGTCTGGGTCAGTGTTTCCCAACCATTTTTCCTTTCCCCCCAGGACCCAAAAGAGAAGAACAAATGACGTATGCTATGAAAAAAATCAACATAGATTTTAATTGTTTCACTGATCAAAACCTAAAAAAGGCCTGTGCATGCTTTTCTAATCAAAAGATCTTTGCATAAACAACATGGTTTTAGTCAATATTGAAAATTTTGGAAGCCTCAGATCAGACAAAGCCTCACAGCCGCCCCTCAGATGTGGCGCCCCCCCTGGGAGGTCCCAGACCCCACGTTGGGAACCATTGGTCTAGGTCAAACACAGGAACTTCAGAGGATGCTGTTGGTGTCCTATAAGAAACAAAGTCACAACATAAACTTTTTGATTTAACCCTAACTATGAACGTTTCCTGAGACTAACCAAGTAGCTTTATTGCCTAAACTTAACCAAATATGTGGCTAATGTTGTGAAAGGGTACCAGTTAAGTCATTTTAAGGGAAAACCACATTTCACATGAGTGTAGGGAATAAGAATTATTTTAAAACAGTAAACCAGGATTGACTTTACTCCTGTATGAAAAATATTCCTTGCAGTAGACACAGCTGGCAGGATCAGCCAAACACAGATGGAAGAAAATAACCCCTTTAAAACTGAAATCAACATACTGCTAATGTGCTTGTATTGTTTTTTCTTCCTGTCCAACCGTCTCAAATTTTAATGTACATGCAGCTGATTTATGTTGTCATTTACATACTGGACTGTAGTTTTTTTTTTTTTGGTCATTCAAGCCGTAAACCACTGAGCTTAACCTAAAACAGAGCAGTTTTGTAATTTATGTCTCCAGAGCAGCTCCAAGAAATGCTTGTAAAACTTAAGCTGTAATCCCTTTGTGAATGGATGGCCTAGCTGGAGAAGTGCAAGAGTGTGCAGCCAACTTCCCCGGGATGAGGACAGAAGAGACTAATTCAAGCAGATATAGAGTAAAAAATTTATCAGAAAATTATGTTTCAGTATGATGTGTTATAAGAAATAGTCCAGTGCAGGGATAATGAAATCTTTTGGAGCCTGCACATGTGGGTTTGTGCGACTGTTCTTGTAACAAAAAGTCATTTTGCTTTAAAGCAGAGCCAGAACACTGACCTTATATATGCTTGTTATTATTGCTCTGACCTCATTAAATTGTTTTCCCCATTTGGTATGGATTATGACATTGTTTATCACATTTTCTCTATATGAAAACATATTCTTTCACTCAGTTATTTTGGCTAATCCTCTCTAAAATGCCATGAAACCAACAGCACCCCTGCAGAGAGCAGCTACTGTGGGGGCTGCTCTGACTTTTTGACTTACTGGCTTTAGTGAGCACTCAAAGTATTTGTTCCGTCTGTACATTAAAGCATTATTACAACATTATTATCTTCTGTTGCAGCAGCCTGTTTTAGATCTTAATATTAAAGCGCTGCTACTCACAGGCGTACTGTCGGCTGTAAACACATTGTTGAAGCATCATTCTCCTGCAAGCTTCATATGAATGACGGAGGCCATAAATAACACAGCAGCATCCTCTATCTCCTGAATATCTGTGCTAATGCATGCTTAAGGGGATATAGGCATGCTTACACGAGTCAAGCATATCTTGTTTTGATATTTGACCAGAATATTACTATTATCTGTTAATCTCAGGTCTCTGAGCAATATGCTAAGATTATTCAATTATTCTAAATCTCTGTCTTGTCCCAAATAAAGGCAGATATAATGCAGCACTGAGTGAGGAGAGGACACAGAGAGGAGACTATAGTGTGCTTTGTTGTTGAGTTTTGAACTCAGTGGAGGATTAACAAATGATTTCTCCAATTGTTGTTGCTTTAATGCAGCAGAGTGGCTGGTATGGGAGCCTGTAAAGGTCATTTTTATGCAGCAAACAGGACTTATTGTTCATGTGCTCAGCTCTGACATAAATATTTATTACATGCACACATAGATGCACAAGGTCTGATAATGTCCATGGAGGTGGGTGCATGCTTATTGCATTCTTTTCTCCACCAATATATCTTTTCTATAGTTCAATACAGTGCCAAGAAAGGACGCTTACTTGGGCCATGGGAGAAAATTGGATCCATGGCTAGCACACTCTGTTCTAGCTGGCATCGTTGAGAGGCCATTATAAGTTACAAAGGCCTATGCTGTGTTGTGTATGCAGCAGGATGCTGTCCTTGGACCACCTTTTATTCAGTTCATATTTAACAGCTCTGGTACCTCAGGAGGAAGGCCAGAGCACAGGAACTCAGCCTTATGCTTTCTTTTGTTTTAGTTTGTGAAAATGATGCAGAGCCATATACAAAGCTGGAATAAGAGGGATTGGGTTTGTTGTAACAACTGGATCACACGCTTTTTCTAAACATTTCTTTACTTCCTTTCAATGGAGCCAAAATCTCAGCATCACACAGAGAATTTTTTGCTATAAAGCCCAGCCTCAGTCTTAATTAGGTCATTTTCTACATAAGTGTCAACAGTTACAGCAGTTTACTAAAATTAATCTTATATTCATACAAAAAGGATGCAGGATTTTCTGGTTATTTCAGCCTACACATATGCCGCATGAGTTCTTATTGATAAACCTTATTGGGTTGTGAATCAGCTGGTATCTCATGATTCCATTTTCTTCTGATTCAATTCAGAATTGATTTTTGATCGAACCGATTCCTGATTTACATGTATTCCCTATTTGTAACAAAGAGGGTCTTATTTCAGAACTCTGCTCCACTCTGCTGTGCACAAAGGAGCAGTTAAAGTATTAAGTGGTGCTCAAAAGACTATACAGTGTTAAGGATAATGCATCTTTTAGCCTATGTTTATCAGCTAATAACAACAATGTCAATGCACAGGAAAACCTGAGACAAAAATAACATTTATTTGTGCGTAAAATGCAAAATAATTCAATATTAGAAAATATTATGGGCTTAAGCCAGATAATTTGCCACAGGAAAAAAATATGTGATCATATATTTTAATATTTTACTATTAATGATGCTGTAAGAACTCAGCTCTTTAAATTAACCAGAATGATGCACTGACACCTACCTGGTATCATATAAAATTACTTACTATAATCAAACCTTATTTTAATTGATTTTAGGAGATTACTGACTGTAGAAGAGAGATGGTATAGTGGACAAATTAGGAAAGAGGGAGCGAGAGAGAGGGGAATAACATGCAGGACATGAGCCAAAGGCCACCTGCTTTGAGCACTGCAGCCTCTGTGCTTCTGGTGTCCAAGGAATAATCAATCGTATTACTGTTGGTAGTGTTTGCTATTAGAGGTCATGTAGGGACTTCAGGATCAATTTCACTCTGGTTCATGACCAGGTAGTAGTTCCCCACAGGAGCCTTAAATTATGAAAAAGTTCCAACCAGAGGTAGTTTCTGAAAACTACCCCCTGAAGAAGACCTCTGAATACACTTATTTGTGGCTTTGAATAACAGTGGGGAAATGTCCCTGTTTTTCTGAATGCAGTAAAGAGCACATGCACATTTCTATGTACTAATACAGGTAATTGATAGAGTTCAATAAGTAACTATAATAATTACAATAAGTAAAACGTGTGACCATGAGGATCACTGAAGTTCTTTGGTTCTCCTTTTACTGCTCTATATTGCATCCTTTTAGTTCTCTTTAGTACCGTATGATGAATATTTAGGTGTATTTACTAAACAGCAAACCACTGTTTATGTTTCATGGATGAATTTTGCATAATTAGGAAGAAAAGCTGCTAATGTGGCCTCCCTGGTTTGGAGCTACAATCTCCTTACAAAGCATTCTGGGATTGCTCACATGTTAACCAGGACAGTTACTTTTAACAGCTTTTCTCCCTCATTATGTATGATGTCATGGTTTAGCCTCTCTACGCGGCACATTAGTTTCATACTCAGTATTAATACTATGCTGAACTGCACCATCTCTATCAAATATCATAAATTCACTACAGTAAATGTGTGCAATTTGTTCATTTAATCCTTAACCACAGTTCTTACAACACATTTTACAGCTGATGTAGGCTAATATTTACAGCTGATATAGGCTAATATATTTAAAGGTGACATAGGTGGTTATTTATAGCTTATGTTGGCTATTATTCATTGATGATAAAGACTGAAAATTACAGCTGAAAAAGGTTGATATTTTCTATTGATTCGGGCCGAAATTTACAGCTTGTCTTGGCCGATATTTAGAGATATTGTCTGATAATTACAGCTGATATATGGGCTGATATTTACTGGTGATATAGCCCAGTATTTACAGATGATAAAGGCAAATATACAGATGATATAGGCTGATATTTACAGCCAATATAGGTCAATATTAACAACCGATAAGGTCAATATTTACAGCTGATATAGGCCGATATTTGCAGCTTTAATAGGCCAATATTTACAGTCAATATATCGCTTATTGGCAGAATCATGTCTGCCAGACAAACAGACATAATTGAATTAGTCTAAAAGACACTACACACTACAGCACACCGGTGCCCTTGCTAAATTTGTGTTAGCATGTGAAGTATACGTTCAGAAGTCCACAATACTCAGCATGGTACTACCAGCATGACTGTAGAGTAGACTGATCTAATATAAAGGCCTAACATCCTATCATCTTCCAAAGTGTCTTTTTTTTTAACAAATAACACAGAGAAGCCTGTTTACGTCTCTTTCCTTTGGGCTCAGCTACCCAATAAAGATTGTGATCTACACTGACTGGTTGTCTTGCATGGAGAAGAATGAGCCACAGGCTGGGGTGCAAGATACACTGTGCTGTAATCACTGCACCTTTATTCAGACCTGATTATCTCTACAGGACTGGAAGGTGTGGAGAGCAAACTGCAAAACCCCAGCAGTGACATAATCATGTTAAATGTTGGGGGCTGTGATGGAAAGATATCTGTCATTGTGGGGCTAAATTTCATTAAACGGAAAGGGAAGAATTAAATCCCTCACAGTTAGAGCATTTCTTGCACATCATGAGAATATCAGTATGATTATATGACAATTATAAGCTGCAGTGATGTCTTCTAAATGCCTTGCTGATTGCAAGGCAAACTGCATTTATTTATTTATTTTTTTGATCTGGAATTGTGAACAGGTATGTATCTATGTACGGTATGCCTGTTTTTCTGACTAATCCTGTTCTCTTCCAGACTCGAGAGCAGCCTGCTGGAGGTGCTTCAGATGGATTTTGAAGTGGAAGAGCTGAGCAGCCCCCTCGACAGTCAGGTCATCATATGGAAGCTGGAGCTACCATCGGATTTCAAAAACGTGGCCAAGACTGAGGGAGCCATGAGGATCTACACCACTCAGAGAGACTTTGTCGGCCTGGCCCCTCTTGTGATGGTGAGCTACCCGTCAAAGCTAATCAGTCTTTACAAAAAAACCTTCACTGACATTACTTGATGGCAGCGTTTCCAATCATTGCAACACTTGGACTGCATCCTTTGAGCGTTGGTGCATGAATTTATCATAAAACGCACTTTGCTTGGATCCATTCCTGTCTGGTTAGAGTACACAGAAGGCTGGATATGCTTGGGGTTGTTTAGTAGGCTAAATGGGTTCTATTTTGAGCAGAGTGTGACCTTGTGTTGTTGACTGTCAGCTAGCTGATGTCTCTCTTCAGTGCTGTTCTGCTCTGTTCTGCCGTGCGATATGTGGTCATCCGTTCCTCCAAACAGCTGCTTCATGTGCTTCTATTTTGGTGCCGGCGGCCTCTTTATCATGCTACCTCTATAATTAATCTATGATATAATCTCCACTACTAAATACAGAACATTACACAAGAGTTTACAACACTCTGAATTGCAATATTGATTCTGATTAATGTGGCACCAGTGGGTCGATGGCCTCTTAGTGCTCTATTGTCTGCATTAAACATTGATAGGCAGTTTCATGATACACTCTGACTTAGTTTTTCAGCTTCCTAACATTTTTACTACATATAGTGGATGAAAAATGTAATTTATGCAATTAAAAGTTAAAATGTATTATGCTTTGGTTGTACTTCTGAGTGTAAGGTTAATTTCATTCCACAGAGCGCTCTCACAGGGGCTGCATTTCCATCACTATGGTGCCAGAGTGCTTGAAGTTATGAGGATATGCCACAGTGTTCTGATTTGTGAATTTGACATGGTTCATCTCTCTTGTGGATTAGAAGGCGACCTCAGGCAAAGGGCCAAACATGAGGAGATTTGATGGCTGGCTGGAGGGGACATTAACGCTGACTGATCACTCTCAGACTTGCTCTATGAACTCCAGCAAGTGCTGCAGCTCAATACTTCTATATAAGGCAGACGCCTCGCTGACACGGGCTGCCGATTTGTATTTCTAATTCTACTGTAATGACAATTAAAAGAAGTGGTATTGAGCTATTTCAGGCTAATTTAAACTAGTTTTTATAGTTGAGGGACTCTCATCCATCTGCTTCATTTTAGTACTTTGAGTGGCCGAGTGTCACTGTAAATTTAAATCAAGTGATCATTCACAGAACCTGACCATGCAGTGCTTGACTGCTCTCATGCTGATTTGGACACACGGTATTTGATTATTTCAACTTCATTTCAATCAGTGTGTGTGGACACATATCCATCTGCTTCATGCTTTGATTATCCATGCATGCACATGGCTGCACATTTGCAAAACATACGAGAGCCATCCCAGCCTTACATTTATACATGAAACAGAAAAACTTTGCATCAGCTGCTCTATGGACTACATTTATAGAATGCACTATATAGCACAGCAAATTTCTCTTTTCACAAACACAAAGACACTTTAATGGAAACTGTCTACTGTTAAAGTTCAAGGCCTAACCGTCCTGAACTCTGAGTCTCTGCGTCTTTCTCAAGGACACTTTGACATCAGACTCAGAGACCTGTGGATGGAACAACATAACCTGCGATGGCTAGAGGACTCATCCGCTGAGCAATAAAATGCTGAGCAGTAGGGATCAGGGTGTACTTTATGTTTAAAGAAGATTATTCCTTGTCCAAGTCCACAGCTCTTGTTATATGATCATATTTGAACTTGTATGACCTGATGCAGCCTTCATCCTCTTACTCTTCTGGACCACTCATAAAAAAACCCAAAAAACATATGCTCTACACTTGAAAATTTAAGCAAAATAATTTATATCTTGAAAATTTGAAAAGTGTTCTGATATCTGGAGGAAATTATCCAATACTGAATGACCTTGTCGTATTTTTCTGACCTTTCTGCAGGACACAGAGATCCTGAACACCGCTGTTCTGACTGGGAAGAAGGTGGTGATGCCTGTTAGGACGGTGGCTGTGGAGGAAGACGGATTAGTCACTGATGTGTCTGACTACACAGACTGTAGCACCACAGATGAAGATGTACTCAAGGTAAAATCCACTCTCCGTTCTTCATGTCTAACTCTGCACGCTGCAGATGAAAAAAAAAAAAATCTGATGCATCATCTTTAATTTTTGCATTCCTAGTGTGAATACTTTCCTTTGATTAGTAGTTTTTAAAAAGCTTTTTCATAGTGTCAGCAATGAAAAAGCTTAAGGTTAAAATGCTATGGACTGTTTTCACACCTTTTACTTCAACTGATACTCAACCTTGTTCAGTTTAATACTGCACCGGAAAAAATTAAATCCTTTTGGTAACAAAAATGAGTTCAGCGGCAATTAATGGAAAATGTGTGATTTTTCTGTGTCATCGCAGGATTACATGACACTCTGTAGCATGTAAAAAGACACTTAACAGACAGGGATGAAAAATCTACATCAGTGTCTATGTGCCAGAAATACTTCATATTATAAGAGATTGAAGTACAGCAGTGCTGACCCATGGGGGAATGTGGGTTGGTGGATTCAACCTTCTCCAAAACATTTTTCAAACCGCTTTGTACAAAATATGATGCCACTTTTAGTTGAGGTGATTATAAAAAGTCCTTCATTCAAAGATCAAACAAAAAATACTATATTTCACAAGTTTGGCTGTTAGTTTTCTGCAAACATCTGAAAAACATTCAGCATCTTCTATTGATATCTTTAAACTGAAAATAAAAAAAAGTATTTATGATCATTTTGCATATTGACTGAAACAAAAATGGTAAAGAATGGCATGTATTACCTGCGTATGTATAGAATGATCATGACTTAGGTATACACTTGAGGGGTAGCTGTAGATGCTGAAAACTGGCAAAAAGTTTTTTACTTACAGACGTGTTACAAAAAAATTTGCACAATTGTATTTTAGTTGTAAACAGATCTGTATTGTAATTTCAGACAACAACAGAAGGTTTGTTTGAATAAAAGGAACATTTTTTTCTTTGCTGTGTGCAAAATTTTCACAAAACCTCTCAACCTCAGAAAAAAAACTCTTTGAGATGTTTTATTGACATGAAAGGAGACAAGTTAAGAAAAGACAAAGATGCAGGATTGAATAATGCAATGAAAACAAATCTTGCATTTTAAACAACAGAATGTCAATATTTTAACATATGGAGCAGTTGAGACATCAGTGTTTGTCAGAATAACCAATTTTTTTAACTGAGGCTTTCACACATCTGGGCATTTCTTCACCGTTTTTAAATATCAGACTTTGTTGGTTGCTTCTATGCCACTTTTAAAATTGAAATTTCAGTTGTTTGGGTTCTTTCAATGCCTGTTATTAATTTGAGTGAGGTGTACCTGTGTTTCAAATGACACTGGGGGAGAATAACTTCCATGCCAAGGCCAAAACAGTAGTGAATTTTTCATGAGCTTTTATTCTTATTACATTTTTAATTTTTCATTAGTTTACCGCTGGTTTGTTAGTTTAGTTTTTATTTTGCAAAAATCTTTACTTTAGGTTAGTTTTTATTAGTTGTACTGTTAGTTTTAGTTTTTTTTTTCAGTAATATGGGATACTTGATTCAAAAAGGCCAGATAAAGTAAACATCAAACAATTTTAAAAACAACTCCAAATAGGCTACTCTAAATTCTACTCTCCCCAAACTTGGATGAAGCATGCCGCTGTCAAAGACTAAAACTGAGGATATTTTGTCCCTAACCGTGTTTTATTTTATTTTGTTAGAACACAACACAATTTTAGTTTTCTGTTTATTTTTTATATAACGCCTCCTTTTTATTCTAGATTAAGCTGACTTTTAACTAAGCTATTAGTTAGTATTAGTTAACTAAACAAAAAGTAAGGAAATTTGTGTTTAGTAGATTATGTCACAACAATGCTTCTTGGCAAGAAATCACATACCACTGGAAAGCCTGTTTAATACCCTTTAAATGGTGCCAAACTTGTAAGGATCATGCATTTGTGGGATGAGCAGCAGAGCTGACTGTGTTGGTTGCACCCATGAAAAATTTGCCAAATCTTCTCTGCCAATGCCAAACAGCTTACTTTGCTGTTGTTACTGACTCTTGTTTTGAGGTCCTGGTACTCTCAGGTGATGACAGTCAGGTGCCTGATTGTCATCATTGGAAGATATCTTAATGCAGAGAAATATCAAGATGAGATTCTGCATCCAGTGGAAATCCTATATCTCCACAGTCTGGGGCAGAACTCTATCCTCCAAGATGACAAGGCTCGCCCCCACAGAGCGGGGTTTATCAGAGACTACCTCCAGAATTTGGGAGTGGAGAGGATGGAATGGCCTGCCAGCAGTCCTGACCTCAACCACGTTGGCTGACTTGTGACAAATGCTGGTTGTAGAATGGGGTGCCATCCCAGAGCAGCGTGTGACCAGGCTGGTGACCAGCATGAGGAGGAGGTGTCAGGCTGTTGTGGCTGTGTATGGTTCTTCCACATGCTACTGAGGCTCCTGTTTGTTAAATGAAAAAAACTGTTCAATTGCCAATGTGTCTCGTTCCTTTAGAATTCAATCATCCAATCCACCAAACAAAAGTCAATGGCAGAATCAGCTGTTTGGCACTGGCAGAGAAGATCTGGCAAATTTGTAATGGGCACAGCCCACATACTCAGCTCTGCTGCTCATCCCACAAATGCATGTTCCTTACAAATGTGGCACCATTTAAAAGAGTAATAAACAGGCTTTCCAGTGGTATAAGGAGCATAAGTGGTCCAAGAAGCATTTAAAAAAAAAATCTACCAAGCGCAGATTTCCTGACTTTTTGTGCTATGTATATAATAACCTTGTTCCATACATTTAGAGTGATAACCCTATTTTTAAGATGCCAGTTAGAAAACATCCACCAAATAATGAGTAAGTAACTCCTCATAATTTAAACATTAGCATTCTGTTGATTAAAAATGTAAAAAGAAGTTGCATTCATTGCAGTCTGATCTATACTGGACCTTCTTGTTTTCTTAACTGCTTTTATTTTTCTGCTAATAAAATCCTAAATGTGAATATTTTGTTTGAATAACTGGATTGATTTTATGTTCATAAAACTAAAATAATGCTTGCTTGATGCAAACCTCATCAGACAGTCTACCACTGTGCTCCTGCCCTGTGATTTGTGCCTTTTATCCTGGGAACATGAGCACAGCTGACTGCCAAAAGCCGGCTTTGTTTTCTAATGAAATTGTTAGTCGGCCCTTCGGCCGTAAGGTCAGAGGCTGTGAACGTATTCACTCAAGGGAAAGGTGGAAATGTAAACAAAGCATAAAGACATTCAGTGGATTTCAGCCCTACAATATGTTATGTTTTTGCTGGTTAGATATAAATACATATTTTCTGCCTTAGTGAAGAGTGTGACATTACAGTACGCACCATAAGTACACACGTGTTAACTGCAGATGGATGTTGGTTGTAAGAAAAGCAGGATTATACGAGGATATCAAAAAACTAGGTGCAGCCTCCATCATTCTTTTCAGCGTTGTGCTGTAGCCGTCTTTGCTGTTGTTCCGAGCTTACAGTAACTCTTCATGTATTTGCTGACCGGGGAGCAGCTTCACTCACGTATATTCCATTTAATCTTCTTAGTCTAACAGACAGCTTGACTCAGATATCTTTTCTCTTCTGGTTTGCCTGAAGAGTATCAAATCTGCAAGTGATATATGTGGAAAGAAGGATTTATCTGGAATGGATAGCTCATGTGACCAAACAAAAGCAAAAACAAAAATCTAATCTGCTGTGATGGAGAGGTTTGAACATGGGACAGAAAATGTGCTCGGGCTGTCTCTTATTTCAGCTCAGGATTAAATGATTGACACTTGACTATTAAAAGCAAGGGCATATTATTCATTGATGTCTACTTAGTTGATTAATCTGGACTTTTTACGGCATTGCACGGCAATTTGACTGATTTACATCAACCCTGAACTCAGTGTAATGCTTGAACTCAGTTTGCCCTTTTGCAATAGATTTATTAATTCAGCAAACTCATTAAAACTTATTTTACTTCTTTTATTTGCAGGAGGAAACTACAGTCAGAACTGTGTTAGTGAAGCATGCTTTAGTGCATTTTTTAATTTCTGTCCGCCTTTAATGCTGTCCTTTGTTGAAAGTCAAATCCCTTTTTAAATCCACATCTATTTTGACACCAAAAACACCGAGGGATATTCATGGCTGCAGGGTGGGATTGTGACTAGGATGAGTGGGCTGATGACACATTAAAATGGCATTCCTTTTCAGCTGACGCTCCAGTATATCATTCAAACATGACGGATGGAAGCTCAGTGATTTTCTTGGAAGCGTCTTAGATAACAGAAAAGTGGTTGACTGCCTTCACACTGAAATCACAAGAACTTTCTAAGACTTCACTGAGAACGAATCAGTGCGTGGATTGGGATTTTTTTTTTAATGACAGCTGTTTAGTGGCCCCAGTGACAGTCATTAAAAATTAAATGTCTAAGTATATGGTAAATCAAGCAGAGGATTATTCACCCAGATTAGGTCAGGGCGTCTGAGTGAGCAGCAAGGATGACACATGGTGATGTGGTCACTCAAAAGTTTAAACTCAAGTCATGGGTGCAGGATGACCGACGCTCAGATGCAACCATGGCACAAGATCCTCCCTCCATGACAGCTCATCTTCCAGTTAACTGCTGGGTTCACACGAATGTGAGCAGGATTGTATTTGCTATTCGCACTCCTCCTCAGGCTATCTGTCAAAGTCACTGTTTTTTCCCCTCTGCTCCCCCGCGCACTTCAGGGGCTGGTGACTGAATTTCAATGCTGCGTTAATTATCCAATTTGTTTAAAGCGGCGGCTGTCGAGAGGACCAAGGAAAACCTCCTGAGTCGTGTCTCAAAATGTCCATGAAATTTTTTTGAGCAGTTGCCCAAACTTGCCAAGGTCACCTTTGAAATTACGCTGTAATGAATGCACAGCTCTGTGAAGGACTGATGTTCAGCTCCGCACCACATGATATGTTGATTTACATAAAATTGCAATGCTGCCTCTTTCTAAAGCTTCGGACTGGTGATCATCACAGTTGTTTATTACAGCCAGCTGACATTACTATGGTAACACATGCAGCGCAAAACTGCCTCAAGGCCATTTGTTGTTTTGGGAATGGCCTATTTGTTAATACAGTGACTTTTATGAGGATGTTTGATTATTTTTTGTCATTGGTTAGATGACTCAGACCTCCCTCACTGACGACAGTCTCACTCTGAGTTTGATATAGATTGTTTACACAAGCGTACTTGGATATTTGTTGATTTTATTCGAGAAATTAAAATGATAATGTATTCATTTTGTGATGGATATGTTCACTCTATGATGTATTTCTCCGACCTAGGTGTCAGACAGATGCGACTATGTCTTTGTGAACGGCAAAGAGACGAAGGGCAAAGTGAAGATGATGGTGAACTTTACCTACAGCTACCTGAGTGCTCAGCTTGAGCTGAACGTCTGGATGCCCCGACTCCCCCTCCAGATCGAGGTGTCAGACACAGAGCTGAGCCAGATCAAAAGCTGGAGGGTCCCTATAATGACATCAAAAAGGTAGGACGCACAATCACATAAAACCTGCCCTTATTTCTGTCTAAATGAGATTTCTAAATTCATCCTTTACCTGATATAAAACCAAATCATATCTCTTCAAGGGTTTAAGGTTTCATTCCATTACGTAATTTACTGTAATATCTTGTTGAATCCAATCAAGCAAAGAGATGGGGCTGAGTGATTGGAATATAGCAGGTCAAAACATTTACTGTGTGACAGGTGTGACCTGCTTGCGTGTGTTTGTGCTTAGATCTAGCTGGAACAGTGAAGAAGATGACAGAAAGGGGAAGGGCTGCATGCTGCAGTTCCAGCATGCCCTGGTGCGGGTGCTTACTCACTTCATGGCAGAGCAGGCGGACCCTCGGGATCCAAAGGCCTTTTTCCTGGGCTCAGATTGGCAGGTGGACGTCACGAGGCTGGTGCGATACTTCATGAAGGTGGAGGATCCTCGAGTGGCAAGGCTGCAGGCAGGAAGGGTGTTGTCTGGACGAGACCCTGGGACCACCAGCGTCCAGGTATATGAACAACAGTACTGATACACTTTGTTCTCATCTTATAAACAGATTCTGCATATAAATATGGTAGGGATACACGATATTATCGGCATGATATCAGTATGAACAGATATTACTTGAGAAAGTTATATCACATCTGCTGATATTTACAGGTGTAAACATTGGTCTATGTGGTCTATAAATATTGCCTGAATGTACGGATAAGTTAGTAAAGTTTTAGGCAGGACAAATAAACATAAAACAAAAAGTAAAGCAATTTGTGTTTGGTACATTATTTCTTTGTTGTAACAATGCTTCTTGGCAATAAATTTTATACCATTGGAAAGCCTGTTTATTACTCTTTTGAAAGGTGCCACATTTGTAAGGATCATGCATTTGTGGGATGAGCAGCAGAGCTGAGGATGTGGGTTGCGCCCATGAAAATGTACCAAATCTTCTCTGCCAATGCCAAACAGCTGATTCTGCCATTGACTCTTGTTTGGTGTTTGGTGGATTGGATGATTGAAGTTTGAAGAAACAAGACATATTAACAATTTAACAATTTATTCATTTAACAAACAGCAGCCTCAGTAGTGTGTGGAAGAACCATACACAGCCACAACAGCCTGGCACCTCTTCCTCATGCTGGTCACCAGCCACACACTGCTGTGGGATGGCATCCCATTCTTCAACCAGCATTTCTCGCAAGTCAATCAACGTGGTTGTGTTGGTCACTCTGGCACCAACCCAGAAGTCCCACAAGTGTTCAAAGGGGTTGAGGTCAGGAATGCTGGCAGGCCATTCCATCCTCTCCACTCCATAATTCTGGAGGTAGTCTCTGATAAACCCCGCCCTGTGGGGGCGGGTGTTGTCATCTTGGAGGATAGAGTTCTTGCTGACAGGGTGAGAAAAAGTATTCTTGGGGTGTTGTCTTCTTGGGACACCCACTTCGCCGCCTGTCTCTCACATTCCCTTTTATATGGAACTTGGCCTTCAGTTTGGAGATGGCATTAGGGTTCACTCCAAACAATGCCGCAACTTGGTTTTGCACCAGCTTGAAGTTGCCCAACCAACGGGCCCTATCCAGATCAGTCAAATGTGGCATGCCGATTCTTGAAGCAGACATCTACTGACCACTGTAGCAGGGCCCAATCAGGCACCTGATTGGCAGCACCTGGGGGTACCAGAAGCTCAAACCAAGAGTCAATAGCGACAGCAAAATTAGCTGTTGGGCATTTGCAGTGAAGATTTGGCACATTTTTCATGGGAGCAACCCACATACTCAGCTCTGCTGCTCATCCCACAAATGCATGATCCTTATAAATGTGGCATCATTTAAAAGGGTAATAAACAGGCTTTCCAACAGTATAAGATTTATTACCAAGAAGTATTGTTACAACAAAAAAATAATTTACCAAACACAAATTTCCTTACTCTTTGTTTAGATCTACATCACCTGAAATGTTTTTCTTTGCTAAGCTTCATTCCTTAAACTTAAAGTGTGTTTTAAGGACTGATCTCTTATTAATAATAATAGTAATAACTTTATATAGCACCTTTAAAAACATATGTTTACAAAGTGCTTTAACAGACATAGTAAAAGCAAGAACTCAGGGATTTCATAAAAAACAAAGAACAGATGAGCCATAAACTAGACAGAGAAAGTCTTGATAATGTATTATTGTATCGATATTAGCTAAAATTAACTTTGTAAATGTCAGCCTATCAGATGTCCCCGAAAATTCAATATCATACATCCTTTGAATATAGGATCTGTAGGGAAGGTACAACATATTGAGATGGAATCATCCAAGTGTCCATGTGTCGGCCAAGTTATTTGTCCACAAGTATTACTTAAGCTTTGGTTTATATGCAAGACAGCAAAACAGTTCTTGCAGATTTTTACTGATCACTGTAAAAATAAGTTTCTGAATAAAAGCAGCTAAAAGTAAAGTCGTAGACATTGTCTGACCATATTGATTCATTTTCCTTAGTTTCTTGCCAGATGGCAAACAATGACCATTAAAAAGAAAGTCTTAGACTGGAACCCCTCAGTTATCATCTGAATCACAAAAGAAGCTTAAAAAATGCCTTTTGTTCCCAAGACATTAGACAGTCAGTTTTGAGAATCACTTTGAGGAGGTTAAGCCTTGTCAATAGCAGCAGCAGTGTTGTGCACCAGCATTAACACAAGCAGGGAGAAGTGTGAATTACGTCATATTTAAATACACCGCTGTGTTGTGGGAAAGAGCTGTGATACTTAGAATAAGCTGGCTGTTAGCTGATTACGGCTTGCCATAGGACTACTGTGTCCTGCATGAACTAAATAAGTTTAATTTCTTTTGCAAGAAGGCTTTACAGTACTAGTTCACACACCAGCCTTTAGCTAATAAGAAGCCAGTAAGCTTGTGTTGGTACTATTTGATGCAGTGGGTGACAGATGAAGCCACTAGCAAAGTCATATTTAAACTACACCCCGTAATACTACTGTACCTTGTCAGTTGAGATGGTCAAAGCAATGCTGCTTTATGTTTTGTACGTGCAGAGATTTTATTGTAAAAGGTCTTTATTTAAACCTTTCATACTGAATTGGCCATGGCAACTGTCTTGTTGATCTACTGTTTGTGATATTGCTCTGTTGCAGGTGTTTTCTCCTCTCTCTGACACAATCTTGGCTAAGACAACGATTAAAGTCCTGGATGACAAAGTGACCATTACAGAGTTGGGGGTCCAGCTGGTTACAGGTCTCTCCATGACTTTACAACTTAGTCCTGGAAGCAACAGGGCCATCCTGGCTACCACAACCACGCAGGAGGTTCTATGGAGCCCAAATCAGGTAAAAGTCTTAATCTATTCAAATGTCTCCAAAGGGGAACTGTAGATTGAAAATACCTTGACAATCTCTTCCATTTCCTGTTCTTTCAGGAGGCTCTGGTCAGTGCCTGGTTACAATTCAGCGATGGTAACCAGACTCCCCTGGACATTTATGATCCTGCTTTCTACCGCATGACAATAACATCTCTGGATCAAGGAGTGGTGTCTGTGCAGGGGACACCCCCAACTGTGATGGCAGTGGGTGAAGGTGAGGGAGTCCTGGTCAGAGTAGAGATGTCCATCTGTGAGGTCTGCCAGAAATCCAAACGCAAAAGCACTGTAGCCGTAGGCAGCGGCAATCTCAGGGTGAAGTTTCGGGGAAGCAGCAGGCGTCCAGAAGGCAACACCAGTGATAGCAGCACTGTTAGCAGCAAGGACAATGGCAGTGACTATGGAAATGATGGAGGAGTCCTGGACAGCAACAGGAAGCAGAGGAAGCCATCTCAGGATCCTCCAGCAGGGAGCTCAAACTTAGATAGAGAGGAGGGTGCAATGCAGAAGATCACAACCACGATTAAATCAACAGAACGAACCTTCATTACCAGTGGCAGCCTTGGAGGAGTGGGTAAGAACAGCAATGCGGGAAATGCTGGAGACCCTACTAGCGTTGTCAATACTAGCATGATGAGCAGCCCCAGTGACGGCAGCAAAACTTACGGCTCAGACAACATGATAGCTGAGGATATGAGCAGTGTAAGCTTTACTAGTACTGTAAAGGCTCCTGGGAACTTGGTAAACTCTTACAACTTCCCCCCAAAGGTGGAGGTACCCGGACAGAAAACAGAGGAGGTGGAGATTGGTGGTGAAGAACTGTTGGCCAATAGGCCGCTCACGGACCTGGAGATTGGCATGTATGCTCTGTTAGGAGTCTTTTGCTTGGCTATCCTGGTTTTTCTGGTTAATTGTATTTCTTATGTAATAAAGTTCAGGCACAAGAAACCTCCCTCTCACAGCCAGGAGCCCACAGGGCACAGGCACGACTGGGTATGGCTCGGCACGGACGCTGAGCTGGTGATGAGCGTACCGGGCAGTCCAGTCCAACAGGACTCCCAAACTACAACCACTGTCATAGACATTGGGCCAGACAAGACTACCTCTTTGTCTCGAAGGCCTAGTTGCCTGGCCTCTGTTACTGACTCTCCTATCAGCTGTGTGGGCTCCATCAGGAACAAACCTATGCACAGTGAGTCCATCCACTCGCCCACCAGCAAGAGAAAGAGAGTCCAGTTTACCACTTTTTCCACTCTGGAGCGCCAGCATTCGCCACATGTCCCGCCCAGGGAGAACGGCCATGGCATCCACTGGGTTGGGAAGGAGGACAGCTGTGAGGAAGAACCTCAAGTGCCCACTTTGGAGCCTGGGGACCAGTTATAATAGCGGATCTGATCAGACCTCACATGTACAGTAGATGTGGCTTTGATCACCTCAATGCCTTTGTGACTCCAATAACTGTCTAGAATATGTGATTTTGGACTTACCCTCCCCTACATTTCATTACCTTTCAAGGCCTTTTACATGTACATGTACTGTATATTATTGTGAATATCAGAGTGTGGATGCGTATGATCATGTTTTAGATGTTGGAGCAGATGGACTCTAATTTACACAATGTTTAAAGCCACCAAATGTTACTGCTGCATGTGGATATCTATGTGTCTAAACTTTTGCACTCACATGCTGATATATACAAAACAGACACACCAAAAAGTATCTTAAAGAACAAATACAATGTACCAATTACCTGTCATGATAAGGAACTCTGTGAGACAGAAACAAGCTTCACCAAAAATGTGGCTTTAATTTAAACATAATTCTAAGTGAAATGGTTGTTTTTTTTAATGCAATATCCAAGACTTTTTTCTTTGTAAACTTACATTGAGTTGATTTTCACTAGTTTTTTTTTCTTTCATTAAAACACCATGATCTTGAGAATTGCCTTTCACTTGATTTTCTATGTAAGGCACATGTTTTTAAAGGTACATTTTATTTCTGGTAACAGTAGGCGTGTCATTTATAGATACTGGTATGTTTTATGTGTTGCTTAATATGACAGTTATTTTAAAAGTGGTGTGCAGTGCAAAATCTTTAAAGGGACATTCACATTTTACCCAGCAATCCATGTCCAAGAGTGTTGCAAAAAACAACCTTTGTAAGAGCAAATTACTAGAACCTTTGGTGACCCTCTACCCTTTAAACAAATTGAGTTTTTGCCAGGCCTTTGAAGGTGTTCAACCCAACCGTTGCACTTTATTAAAAATGAGTGTGGCAGCATATAGACCACAGGAGAGGACAGGAAATGTTGGAACTGTATTTAGCCAGAGAAGATGAGTTTATTCTGCACTATCATGTCAAAATTGCTGATTCTTATACACTTTTCCACATGTGTTTTAAAATGATACTCTCTGTTAATAATCAATGGTGCAGAAAAGTGCTGAAACTTTACTTAAAGCTAGATGGTTCTGATCTTGTTTTGTGCTAATGTACTCTTCTGACTTCTTGAAGTATTTTGGAAGATGCTATGCAAAGTGTCCCTCAGTATTTACTTCTCCCATTTGTAAACATTTATATGCCACTGACACAGCAGCAAGAGTAATTTGGAGTAAAGCATCTTGCCCAAGAACACTTAAACAGGTGACTGCAGGAGCTGTGTATTGGACCGCAACCTTAGGTTGAGAGATGACAGCTCTACCACTGCCACCAATCATCCAATCCAGATCTTCAGACTTATTTTTGCCCAAAAGCAGCAGTGAGCAAAAGAGAGCACACTATCACTGCACAAATAGTAAAGATTTCTTTGTGTCAAAACATTGCAGAATTTACCTGTTTTATTTTTCTCAGTTCAATATTTAAAATGAGTTAATATTGAGACCCTAGGGAGGATATTTTTGTATCAATAGTATCACAACAGGTGTGAATAGTATGACTGTGACAACAATCATTTCACAGATAAAAGTTTTGGAACGATATAACCCAACTGCACTGCATTTGAAAATACGTCATGGTGTAACAACACTTTCAGGATGTCCTTTAATACTAGAACTGCCAGGGATCTCTATATACAGTGCCTATTAAAAGTATTCAACCCCTTGATTATTTTACCATTATAAAGAAATCATGGGCAATATAATACTGTTTTTTGTTGTTGTTGTTTTTTTTTTTTTTACAAAAAAATACAGTAGAAAACCTGTTTATTATTAAAGTGAAAACTGATTTCTATAAAGTAATGTGAATTAAATAAAAATATGTAATGTAAAATAAGTGATTGCATAAATATTCATCCCCTTTAGAGTGACTGACCTAATTCAACAGAGGTCCGGCCAAATGGTGCTATTAGTTTCACAATTAGTGAAATGGGGATTACCTGACTGCAGTGAATATGTCTTAAATGATTCTAGAATGAAGACACCTGTGTCTGGAAGGTCCAGTCACTGGTTAATCTGTATTCCTGGCTAGCATTACACCAGGCAAAAGAACACTCCAAGCAACTCAGAAAAAAAGGCAAAGGAAAAGTTTAAGTCTGGGGATGGATACAAAAAAAAAATCAAAGGCACTGTACAATCCCTGGAGTTTGGTTTAATCCATTAAAGAGAAATGGAAGGAACATGGCATATGTGTAAACTGCCTAGATCAAGCCGTCCTCACAAAATAAGTGACTGTGTTAGAAGGAGACTAGTGAGAGAGATCACCAAGACACCTATGACTACTCTGAAGGAGTTACAAGATTTTGCAGCTGAGATGGGAGAGACTCTTCAGACAACAACTGTTGGCGGGTTCTTCACCAGTCAAAGCTTTATGGGATAGTGGCAAAAAGAAAGCTACCGCTCAAGAAAACTCATGAAATCTTGACTAGAGTTTACCAAAAGGCATGTGGGAGACTCCATGGTCAAGTGGAAGAAAGTTCTTTGGTCTGATGAGACCAAAATGATGCTTTTTTGGCCATCAGACAAGACTCTATGTTTGGCAGACAACAAACATTCACACCACCACTAACACACCATCCCCACTGAGAAGCATGGTGGTGCAGCATTATGCTGTGGGGATGCTTCTCAGCAACTGGCCCTGGAAGGCTTGTAAAGTTAGAGGGTAAAATGAATGAGGCAAAATATAGAAAAATCCTGGAGGGACAATCTTATTCGGTCTGCAAGAGAACTACTGCTTGGGAGAAGGTTTATTTTCCAGCATGACAATAACCTGAATTATACAGCAAAAGCTGCACAGAAATGGTTTTAAGACAACAAGGTGAGTCTTCTGGTGTGACAGAGCCAAAGCCCAGACCTCAATTCAATACAGAATTTGTGGCTGGACTTGAAAAGGGCTGTTAATGTCCAATCCCTGAGCAACCTGACAGAGTTAGATCAGTTTTGCAAAGGAGAATAGAGTAAAATTGCAGTATCCAGATGTGCAAGCCTGACTGAGACCTATACACAGATTTGGTGCTGTGATTGCAGCCAAAGGTGCATCTACTAAATACTGACTTGAAGGGGGTGAATATTTATGCAGTCACTTATTTAACCTTACATATTACATAATTTATTAAAATGCTTTCAAAAAGCCAAATTATATTACCCATGATTAGAGTGCATTGGTTTTCATCAGTAGCACTGATCATAGCAATCATTTAACCACAGACAATGAACAGCTCATCAACCACAGAAAGGAACTTAGATTATTATGTTAGGACTGACTGCTCAGGTTCTAGTGATAAAAATCAGAGTTTATTCTTTCATATCTTTACAACTATTACACCAACTGAAATCAGCAACCATTCAAAAAAAATCAGTGGACCTATCCATCTAAAATAAAGAGCAAAGAGTCAGGGTGTTATTTTATTTGTTTTATTTATACTAGGGCTGTCAGCGCTCACAAGTGGATTGAATTTTTTTAATTGTATCAATCATGGTATCAGTCTAGCCTACCATCTTCTGCTCTCACACTGCAATGGACAATATGGACACTACTGCTTCTTTGAATGCCTCCTTTCACTTAAACTTGCTGACAGTGCAGTAATATTTTAAATGCACCATGTGATATAAAATATTTCCCTTTTTTAACATTCCCTTCAATCATTTTCATTGTTCTAACAGTGGCAATTTCTCTTCTGTGGTTAATTCAATATCATAAAATACATCTCTTGGCATTCATTTGATTCCTAAGTGAAGACACTGGTGAGAACAGCTTCGTATTATCAATATGTAATGAAACATTTGTTCTGAAGAAAAAAATAATTAAATTTTAAGCATGTGATAAAAAATGTAACAAGTCTAAATTCTGACTTTGTTCCTCAGAATCAACCCTTAAAGCTCACTTTTCACCATTGTGTCTCATCAGGACTTTTTCTCTTAAAAAAGCTCATAAAACATCAACGCTGTGGTGTACAGACAAGCTCTAAAAACCCTTCTCTTCAGATAAACCAGGGCTTTAAGAACATATGCTGCAGTAATGTCACTCAAATTTTTAAAAAGTTTTGGGACTAAAAAGACAAAAGAAAAATAAAATCGGAAATTAAAACTCAAAGATTTTTGTGTTTGAAACACATTAAACATTAATGACTAAGAGGTTTTTATTTTTGCACAAACTTGTTCTTTCAACTCCAATCATTCTGTAACAAAAAGTCATATTAGTCATAAAAAGTAATATTCCTATTTTACAGAAAAGTCCTTGCACTTTTATTTGAGTCATTAGTTAAAGTGCAAAGACTCTGAAGGACACATCACAGCCTCTCTGTGTCTCTTTCTCTCTATTATCATCATTCAAAGCCATTCAAACTCCCTCCTTCAGTTTCTAAGTCTGTGCACATGTGCTGTTCAGCAAAGCATGACGTGATAATGGAAGAGCTTCTCACTGGCTGTCACACCCCAGTTGCAATGCATTATGGGATACAAACAGACAATAAGGCAGTGGGCTAACTGGCTAACTGCAGGAACGATCGAAAAATGGATTATAAATGGATAAAAAGACGTCCAGTATCAGAGTTACTGGTGTGGATTTAATCTTTTAAGACCCCAGAAAGTCAGCCATGTTCTAGGCTCAATAGAAAATGTTCTGTAAGAGCTACGAAGGCGTGGACAACATGATTAGAGAGCCACAACAGAGAGCTTGCAGAGGAAAAAACAAGTTAGTGCCTACGACTTGCAGTCAAAAGTTACCAAGCAATTTACAAGGGGTGTGCCTATGGCACAGATCCGTGCCACGTGAGCTCTAAGGGTTAAAAGAAAAAAAAAAAAGAGGACTCCTCTCAAGTTTTATTTAGTTTCCCTTACTTCTCGACTACAAAAACTCAAAAATTAATAGGGATTTTTTTTGTCTGACAGCCTTAATTTATACCAGTCAAAAATAAGTGCATATGGTCAAAATGGTGTAAACACATTCAGTTTATTTGTAAATAAAACAACCATTTCTTCCAGAGTTGTTTGGTCCAAAGTGCTCTGCAGCATAAATTCAGTAAGGCAGGACAGATAAAACAGGCTTCTTTACATAGGCACTGTTATCACCTGATTTTTTAAGAAGACTGGGAATAAGGTCACCTATTTTAACTACATTTTGCCCTGTAATTGAATGCCTGATGCTAAAGTTCCTGAGAAAGTTAACAGATGACGGTTGAAATCTCAAGCTTAGAGCAAAGTGTCCACCAGCTGCTGGTAGGTTTCTCTCTCTTGCTTCAGGCTGTGATGCTCCTCCACGTAGAGCTTCCCGTTCCTCACCACTCTCTCTCTCAACTCGTGATCTGACAGCAGCCTCTTGGATTGATGTACAAACTCCTGGCAGGGGCAGAGACAAAACAAGTTCTCATTTATTGCCAAATGCAACTTAAAGCTCTCAATTGAAGTTGCCTGAAGGTATGTTTTTTTGAAACATTAAAGATATTTCAAGGCATGAGAACAGAATCCAGATAAAAGGCAGTGCACTGATTAGTGAACAGACATTGCCAAAGGATGGAGATATTTATGGCTGATGATCTAAAAACAGCTGTCCGATAGACCTTGTCAGTTCATCCTAATAGCTGCTGCCTCTCATGTGCTTCTGAAGAAAGGTGAAAACAAACAAAGTGACAGCTACAGTAAAACACCAGAACAGCTGTGACAGAGACTCAGTGAGGGTAAGATGAGGATAAAATGATGACTGAGACATGTAGTACCCACACAGTATCCTGAGTCCTTGTTGCTCATCTGTTGGCCCTGCAGACGGAGTCGAGCCTCCAACAAAACGAAGTGCCTGAAAGGGATCCTGCAACATGGCAGCCAACTTTTGCTGCAGCAGAGAGCCAGTGGGCATACAAAGTTTCAGCTGCTGCCAGTCAGAAGGCCAATTCACTCCACTTCACTTCACTCAAGTGATGTGATTATGTCTGGAGAGGCTCTTGGTAGCAAACTGCTCTTCTGTATGGCCATATGAGAGCTATAAATCCTCTGCAACAGGATTAAAGCTCAACTTATGAGCAGCATGCTTATAATCACTTCACTTTTAGTGCAAATTATAGAGCCAGACAGGACGTGCCATTTTTCTCTTTAAAGCCTTTAAGTGCTTGGGTGTTTGTTTCTTTAGACACTTCTCTTGATACCTATACTCCTCGTGTAATTACTCCAAAGGATTAAAGACCCCAAAAAACACTGTCAATCAAAAATAGGATGTTAGGAGAGGGATTTTAAAGCAGGCAGAAAAGAAAACAAACTCTAGAGTGTGATCCACTGCAAGGAAAAGTTTTTGGCTGAAAGACTCGTGCTTGTTGCCCATCAGTTCTGGCTCAGGTCATGGTTTATCCAGCCCAAGATGCTGTGACCATCTGTGAGAGCTTCTTCCTGCCAGCTCAGCTGAGCGCACGTGACACCTCCCCCCAGGGAGGACTTATCTCGACGGCTACAACAACATCACGCTAGTGCATGCTGGTTGTAATGACAGTGCCACGGTCAAGCCCTTTGTTCTCTGACCTCCAACTGTGTTACTGTGCTTTTTCTGCAAGTGTTAACTTAGCTTGTTTCTCTCATGCCTGCTAATGTTAGCACAGGCCTTTTTCTGATGGACTTAAGCTCCTGTGAGGATTTGTGAGCTGGTTATAACACTGACTTAAATTAATACTGAAGCCTCTGTATGACCTACAAAGCAAATGAGACCATCAACAACAAGAGGAACTATTTCTATAGATTTTTAATGTCTCAAGTACCGGTGTGGGTAAGATGTCAACAAAGTTATTTAAAAAACAGCCTTTTTTATTTATTTTCAATCCCAAAGGTATTTGACTTTTTTTTTTTTTTTAAAAAGCAGGGTTATTTATTGTTATAAAGTGGGTCAATTTTAATGCATTAATCACAATGCAATTAAGGTCAATAATTAGAGCATTCATTTTTTTAATTGCATGTTTTTTGTCCCCACTTTGGTCAAGCTAATGCAGCATCTCCCTACAGCCACAGTGATGTAAAATAAGTCCACCACTGCTCCTTACTGTCTCATTTCACTTGAAAAAGTCAAAGACAGCTCAGTGGGCAAGTTTCACTGTTCTCTTATTTCCTTTTCAATCCATAACAAGTTCCTTTTCTGTAGATCAGTTTATGTTGTGATCTTTAACATAATCAATTAAATTTCTTATTTCCTTTGAAAATAAAAGCAGGTCTGTATCTAAACAGGGAGTTAATTAACTTTAGACTCCAAATAATACAAAATGGAACAAAAGCAGCTTTAAATGCAAAATAGTGGAATTTCAAAATGTGACAAAATAAGGAGATTGAATATGAATAACTATGGAAATTCTGATTTTAATCACCCTTGGGAATTTTTATCGTTTGACAGTCCTTTTAAAAAGATAACTGATATATCAACATAAAAAATATAGCCTGTTTAACATGGACACAGTCTTAGTGACATCACACATTGGTTTCTAAGTGGAGTTTTAAAGCCCAAAAACAGTGGTTACCATATTTGAAATGTTGACATTCTCTCTTCAGAGACCAGTATTACCTACGGACCTCTAGTAATTTGTGATAATCCCATAGGACATCTGTGACATTAATCCCATGTGAATTGACCATGTCTATAATTCGCAGAGTAAAAATTCCATGGCAAATAACCAACCTTATTTCAGCCATCACATACTGTAGGTCCATAGGCAATACTTATCCCATATAAATCAGCATCTTTGTAATTTAGGGTGGTAATTATGATTTTTTACGGTCTGTCCGCCTTTTTCTGATTGAGGAAATAATAGAGGCCGTATAGGACATGATTTACAAAGTTTTAACACATATATGCTAGTAATAGTGCGTCTCTTTCAGTTGATTTCATCTTATGTGTAAAAATGGTTTTATTTTGCTGAACTAATCATTTAAATTCTACTGTTCAAATGTGCATCCTTGCACCGCTGCTCTCGTCAAACAAACAGTGTTTCTCTTTCAAGTGCGTTTCATGCGTAACACAATTTACAATTTGAAATGTGTCACTCAACATTCAGTGGGTAGGCTGCAACAGCTGATCCGTATCAAGGGGGGTTGTTGTTGTTGTTGTGGATGCAAAAAGGATCCAAAATTAATGGAACACAGAATAATATCCACAGCATCAACGGCATAAAAACTTTAAAACGTAACAGGAGAGGTTTATATGTAACACTAGACGTCTCCTTTTCTCAAACATTAATGGGAGGGATGCTCAGCTTTCTCTCTCTTCCTCTGTCTGATCAGCTGCACATACACACAAGTGACTTGTGTGACCACGATGTGTTAACAGAAGTTTATAGTAGTTTATCAGTCATGGACAGATTGCTATAGGTCTAAAAATGTTAAAATATATACATCGAGAGAAAGAGAGAGAGAGAGAGAGAAAGAGAGAGAGAGAGAGAGAGAGAGAGAAAAGCCCTTAAGTACATGCTGTCTATTGAAAACTCTGGTAATCAGTATGTATTGGACACATTCAGGGAATGTCATCTGCAGAATGGGATGTGCACGACATTTCATTTATTTTTTTTTGAACTTCAGATATAAAATTTGCAATGCATTGCTGCAGCCAAGCAGCACTCTTATGTTTTCCTTCAGAAATGTCAATTTAAGTACATTACAGGCTGTGTTTATGCTGTGCAAACGCACCGCACCAATCACTGACATCAGGGGGTTTATTCAAAAATCATCAGAGGTCTACAAGTAATATTAGTCCCATGCTAATTGTAATTTATACTAGCTTTAGTAATGGAGACTGGCTTTAAGCATCCTGGCCTATAACTAAGTTTCACCCACCTGTCAGTCAGATTAGCCACGCCCTTTATTATAAATTTATAACATGGGTTTTATGAGGGTGAAGAGACTAGCAATTTAAGCAAAAGTTAGCAGAAGTCCCAGGTAGTTAGCTCAGGTGACAGAGTGTCGATTTCTACACACTGCAATACTCAATATGACTCATAAAATGCCAGGTTTCCACGGCACTGCTGACCCCTTGCAGACACCTGACTACTGATTTTGTCACTCACCAGAGGGGATGGCAAAGGTTCTAGTGTTTACATTAGGCTACAGTGCATATCAACTATGGAGGTGTACTTTTGCACCATGAAAGTAACAGAAAGTAACATAATAGAATTAACCTACTTAACACAAATGTAAGAGACTCTGTCAAATGAGGTGAGTCACCTCGAGGGTGGTTATAAACAGAAAAACTTGTAAAGACTGGATTAGAAGAGGCATTTCTCTGACACAGGCAGGGATCTCAAAGCAGCTGTCCACAAGAATATTTCTTTTTTAGATTTTTTTATTAGGGTGTCAAAATATGCTCATCAGTTGGCACAAAGAGGCAGACCACTCTTCTGTTTACAGCATCTATATCTATAAGAATATGGAATATACTGCTTTACGTGTCATAAAATTATTTGCAGATATCTATTTCTGACATTTAGAGATTTTCAAACTTTCCTTGTTCAAAATGTGCACTATACTAGGGACTTTGTAAACAAGAGAATTTATTTTGCGTTGGAATCCAGAGAGTAACATGGTCCTTTTTCCATCCAGTCTGGGGCGGGACAGTCATTGTGACATCAGATGCAAAAGGTCTGTATTCACTAATCATACATGAGCAGTAAAATAAAGGCAGAACTTGCACCAACTTATCACTGAATTTAAGAGTCCTCTCTAAGTCTTACTTACATGCAAGATGGCTGGATGAGAATGACAACTTTCTCTATCATTATACCCAATGATAAAAGAGGCACCGCCTTGCAGCACTATTTCAGTCTTCATATTATCACAAAATTTAAGTAATGAAAACTTTCAGCTTCTGCAGTGAGCATCAATGGAGAAATGAGCCAAACTGATTTCTACCTAGGCTGTAAACATTTTTCTTTGTGATGTCAAAATGGATGTTTTATGTGGAAGTTTATGTAGCTCATAAGCTTTTGCCAGCCTCACATGGACACTCAGGGAAGTGGAGTTTTTGGCACTGCTTTATTGTCTTTATTCCTCAGCATCCTATGTTGCAGCTTGGATGGTATCAGGAAAATGATAAACAAAACCACTTTGCTCCACAGGTAAAACTGACACAAACAGAAATTTCCTCAAGGAGTTTTGATATTGCAACATCAGAAGAGTTTAATGTTTTATATCTTCAAAAATCAAAAACATCAAAGATCATGAAAGTGTTGTCAACGTGACAGGAAAAAGTAAGTCGGCTGGAAATGTTTGAGTGTTGCTCTCTCCAGCCTGCAGACAGCGCTTATGGAAAACTGATCAAACCTCATTAAATATCAGAGAGTTCTCATGGGAATTCCTGGTTTTGCCCTTTCCCTGCATGATGCCAGGTGTTGCATCATTGTGTGGTTGTGTTATATCTTTGGTTGCACTTTATCAATTTAATCTATGCATGTAATAGAAATAACACACATTTTGTTTTACACTGGGGCGCTATATTGGGCTCGTTATGGGAGAATGTTTCGTTTAAAAGAATATGCAAGTTTGAGATAAAGTCCTGCCTAAGAAGGCACAGCGTTTCAGTGTTTCCCGGTCAGTTGAGGTGAAAGGAGTAGCTGTTGGCTGCAGTGATAATGCACTTTATCCCCTCTATCTTCAGTATTAAAGCTTAACTGGGCTTACCGTGTATAGTGACTTGGTCAGTGTTTGTTTGTGCCCTATCTACCTGAGGCGATGAGTAGAGCAGGCCAGTGAACTCATGTTGAACTACGGCTGCATTTCCAGGAATGTCCCGGGCCAACACGGGTACCCCGAGATCCATGGCCTGTCGGAGCAGACAGATGAAAGGCTCAGAGGTTGCTGAGACTTACAACATTACAAGAAAAGTTGCTCAATGATACACTATATTGCCAAAAGTATTCACTCACCCATCAAAATAATTGTAATCAGGTGTTCCAATCACGTCCACGGCCACAGGTGTACAAAATTAAGCACCTAGGTATGTAAACTGTTTCTACAGACATTTGTGAAAGAATGGGTCGCTCTCAGGAGCTCAGTGAATTCCAGCGTGGTTCTGTGATAAGATGCCACCTGTGCGACAAGTCCAGTCATGAAATTTCCTCGCTCCTAAATATTCCACAGGCAACTGTCAGTGGTATTATAACAAAGTGGAAGCGATTGGGAACGACAGCAACTCAGCCACTAAGTGGTAGGCCACGTAAAATGACAGAGCAGTGTCAGCAGATGCTGAGGTGCATAGTGCACAGAGGTCGCCAACTTTCTGCAGAGTCAATCGCTACAGACCTCCACAACTTCATGTGGCCTTCAGATTAGCTCAAGAACAGTCCATAGAGAGCTTCATGGAATGGGTTTCCATGGCTGAGCAGCTGCATCCAAGCCATACATCACCAAGTGCAATGCAAAGCGTCTGATGCAGTGGTGTAAAGCACGCCACCACTGGACTCTAGAGCAGTGGAAACGTGTTCTCTGGAGTAACAAATTACGCTTCTCCATCAGGCAATCTGATGGATGAGTCTCGGTTTGGCCAGGAGAACGGTACTTGTCTGACTGCACTGTGCCAAGTGTAAAGTTTGGTGGAGGAGGGATTATAGTGTGGGGTTGTTTTTCAGGAGCTGGGCTTGGCCCCTTAGTTCCAGTGAAAGGAACTATGAATGCTTCAGCATACCAAGAGATTTTGGACAATTCCATGCTCCCAACTTTGTGGGAACAGTTTGGGGATGGCCCCTTCCTGTTCCAACATGACTGTGCACCAGTGCAAAAAGCAAGGTCCATAAAGACATGGATGAGAGAGTTTGATGGGGATGAACTTGACTGGCCCGCACAAAGTCCTGACCACAACCTGACAGAACAGAGACTGAGAGCCAGGCCCTCTCGCCCAACATCAGTGTGTGACCTTACAAATGCGCTTCTGGAAGAATGGTCAAAAATTCCCATAAACACACTTCTATATCTTGTGAAAAGCCTTCCCAGAAGAGTTGAAGCTGTTATAGCTACATAGGTTGGACCAACGTCATATTAAACCCTATGGATTAAGAATGGGATGTCACTTAAGTTCATATGCGAGTCAATGGAGGTGAGCAAATACTTTTGGCAATATAGTGTATATAAAAAACCACACAGTTTGGAATTTGCACTGATAAGCTATTCTGCTCTCCAGTGCTTTAGTTCACTTACAGAATTAATCTGTATCAGCTAATACCTTCAGCAGGTTGTTGAGCGAAACATGCTAACAGACTAATCAGACTTTAAGCCTACTGTGGATTGTCTTAATCGACTGAGTTTAAAAGAGATTAAGTGGATTTGCAGGTTCTGCTCACTCAGGAATAGGAAGATTGGAGTCAAGCAATTAATTTGGGTAATTGTCCCTGAAGTGGTCAGATAACATTGTAGCTGAGTGAGAAATAACAAGATAAGGAGTGCTGTAAATATTCACACAGTTTTGGGTTTTTCAGGGCTTTGCATGCCCAACTATCTGCAAACTGTTTGATAAAAAAAGACTCTAATTACCTAAATATACTCAGCGCCACAATGCATGAGTAAAAAGGAGATATATTCTGTTAAGCAGCCGAGTTGTTACCTATGAGCCCTGAAGTTGATTACCTCCAAGATGGCGGCTGACATGCCTTCTGACAAAGAGCTGTTGACCAAGGCGGAGCACCTTTTCATGGCGGCGTGGAGCTCCTGCTGGCTTCTCTCCTGGGCCAAGAAGACCCCTGCTGTCCTGCAGAAGCAGAAGCAGAGCTGAGTTCTGCGTGACTCGGGGCTCACATAGGCGTGAATGATGCTAAAGGGCAATGACAAGCCGGGGGCAGGAAACATGGCTGCAGTGTGTGTGTGACATGCACGGTGAGTCCAGGTAAAAGTAACTAACCAGAGAGGGCAGCTTCCTGCTGCAAACATCTCTCTTGTGGTGAAGGCCTTGGGCTAGAAAACTGTTAGAGCAACCGCGACTTGAGAGTGGGAGGACAGATATATGAAAAACAGGAAGATTTTGGAGCTCCCTGAAGATTTTATTCTGTTTACATTATGTCAAGATAAAAGTAAGCTGCATTTACTGAAATACTTTTATGTGCTGCGTGGGATAAATAGAAAGATAAGCAGAGTTTACATTTGTCATAGGAGAGAAGTGTCTGCAATTAGACTGTCAGACCTTTAAGGTACAATATTACTGCATGGAAATATCTACATTAATTAAAAAATGAGAAGTCCCATGTTTATTTTTATCAGAGTTTTTTTAGTTAATGTCTGCTAGTTATGTCTGCTTTCAAAGCTAGATAAATCCTTAATTAAATATCTCTGTAGGTTCTCAGTCATCCAGGTCATGATCATACAACGCTGGTCAAGTGAGTCAGACACTTCCTGTCACCTACATACAATGCAGTGCTGGATTCCTTCCATAAACAATCCAAACAACACCAGGGAACAAAGGACCAAAGAGCTGGGGGGACGACTCTAATGGCTATCAGATGACCACACAGCAAATTTACATAGCAATGTTCAACTGAGGATATACAATATAGTCTGACTCTTCCCCAGTCACTCTCAGAACTGAAGATGCCTTTTGGAGAAGAGACAAAACGTGTTCAAGAATTTCGAACCAGTCCGGTTGCCACTTGATCAGCATTGGATAACCTTACTTTAATAGTTTAACAGTCTACGGGGTAGATCTTCTAAAGAATAGTGCGGCTTTCTGTGTGTTTTTTTGCTGTTAAAATGGCTAAACAAATTGTATCAGATCCACAGAGAACATGCAAAGTGGAATCCACGCTAACTGCACATCAAAATGAACTCAAAATGAACTCAAACTGCTTAGCTGAGCAAATAGTGCCCTGTCCCATTTACATGTATTTAAATGAGAGATGGAAAAGGTGTATTCACAATTTGCAAAACTGCTCCGTTCAGATGCAAATCAGCCTAATTACAAGTAGTACTTAACCACAAAGGCCATCGCTAACTGACACAGACAGTATTAGATAATCACTGTAAAATCCACATCTTTAGGGCGGAGTGAGGGGTGGATGTGGTGAGTAAACACAGCCTAGGGTACTGTCTGGGTGGGCAGTAGGGTCGCCATGAGCTTCTCATTGTGCTGTGGATGTCCCAAGACCCAAAAAGGGCGTTCTCCAGGCGTATTTACCAGGGGTGAAAAGGCAGGAAAAAAGTGATGCTGTTGAGCTTGACCTTGGACTAGAACGTATGCACATGACTGTATTTTCCAATAATGGGCAAAATATACTATTTGAAACCATTTTTCATTGTTCTTTTTTTTTGGAAGGCATTTCGCAGCCCCCGACTCAAACCTCCACTTTGGGAACCACTGTACTAAATAGTAAACCATTATGATTGTTTCAGGGATATCTTCCACATAATGAGGAAGAAAAGCTGTTAAAAGGAACCCTGCATGATCAGACAAGTTCATCTTGTTGGATAGATATTTCTACCTCTCATATGTATTTGAACTAAAAAAAACTCTACAGATATCCTAGATATCTGCTTTTTGAGTAAGTTTGAGCTTATAAACTCACCAGGAGGCTGCCATGTTTTGGTCCGTGCTGGTACTGTCACATCAATAGCGCTCCTCACCATTCCTATGCAGTAACCGGTTTTTCAGACAGGCAGTATGTTTTGCTGCTTGCACCTGTTGCAGCTTTCATATCAGGCACAAGTTTGCTGCGTGTTGGCTTTGCTGGCATTCCTCCTAAGTTGTACCTCAATAAAACTCCCTACAAGTGACTGGCTTCAATGTGTAGTGGAAGTGTTGCTGGTTGTTTTTCAAAATAGGAGCATTATATACATACGAAGGAAGTTTCTCCAAAGGAATGCTAAAGTGGGCTTTTTACTTTGAAAGTGCAAACCAGAAGTGCTTTAGTACTGTGTTTATTTTTACCGGCAACATTTTGAACCGTGTGGAAACAGAAAGCTTTATAAATAGTAGAAGTTTGGGGAACAACTTTAACTTTATTAAACAGAAGCATCTCAGCTTGTGGCCTTCATCTGGTCCATCAAGAAATTGATTTCAAACATATACTACTGGTGTGGATGTGCATATTTGCTACAACAAGATAAAATGTGGCTCTGTATTTATCATTTTCCTGTCTAGTTTGACAGAAAACCGCTCGTGGTGCAAGAAAAAATATAAGAGACCTCAAATCTTAAATTCTCCTTGTGTGAGACGTGCAGCATCTCTGAGATGCAGCTCTGGCTGTTAGTCTGAAACAGTGGTTACTGCATAGAAACGGTGAAGAGCACTGCGGCATCACACTACCAGTACGGACCAAAACATGGCGGCCTCCTGGTGAATTTATAAACTCACATTAAGTTTCTTTAATGAAGTGTGCAACTGAAAAAGTGCAAACTGAGCTTACCTCTGAATGACAGTTTCCACCTCTGCAGTGAGCACAGGATCAATCTGAGGGAGAAACAGACAGGTTACAAAGCAGAATCCTGTTTTGCAAAAATCAAAAGCTGTTTTCATCAAGGATTCCAGCGATGATTTAATCGGGAGGATGAAATAAACAATGACACAATTAATAATTTCTATCATGGGGCAAAAATCATTCTCTGTAAATCCTCTATTTTCAGAGATTGGGGTCAGGGTGGGGTGGGTGGCCAATCTGATTAATTGCAGTGTGGGATTTGCGTGCATTAGCCTGCCCACAGAAAAGTCAAAGCGTAGCAATTTAGGTCAAAGATGTTGCCAAGCAAGCTGCTACTTTTTTCCTCTTTCAATTTATAGCTCATGATCATTTCTACGAGTAAATCTACTGTAAAGCATGCTATGCATTACACCAAAGAATCTGGACGGAGGAGAGTTCCTGTATCCTGGCCTAATCTGGGATTTAGCGGACATTGTAAAACCGGTGTGGGGATATATCAGGATAAAGGCTGTATTAACAAACAACTGATTTAAGCACTGTACTGATCCTGTGCTGTTACTCAGTGATTCGACAGAAATTAAAAGGGAATAATGTGACTAGTCAGAAAGCCAAATCATGTTATCCATGTTTTAAATCTACAAAGCAAATCAGACATGCTTGCTCTCTTCTATTTAGGGATAATTCCGCATTTAACTTGTGTATATTATTTAAAACAAAAAATATTTGGTGCAGAAGCTCTCATACAGGACAAAGCATGACATCTTAGAGTAAGCCTTGCTAATGTTGTACATTAATAGCAGAGAATGTGATGCATATTGGGATGCTTGCTAAAGCCCAGTTACGGGGGAGTGACATGTGTCATTGCTGACAAACTGACCTGAATTCTCCTCCTTAATGACAGATGCTGTGCAGCCAGAGCGCTTATTACTCCTGGGAAGTAGCTGTGGGTTTATAGTATGCTTGACAGTCTCTGTCTATTGGTTTACATTTGCTTTTACTTCATCGAATCTTTAATAATGTTCAATCAAATGTAGAGCCCTGTAATTATCAAGGGGGGAAATGTTGCCTTCATAGAAATACTTGTTTATTTTAATAATGGTGTGCCGCTTTTCATTTCTCAGGCAAGCAAACAAAACAAACGTGCTTCTACTCTGATTCAGGAGTGTCGACATGAATCACACGTCTCTGCTTCCACCGAACCATTTCATCAAACAACAACAAAGCGGAGCAGAGCGGAGCGAGGAGCGGCAGCGGTGCGACCACGTTGGAGCCCCTGGCCATGTCTAATTGAGTTGTTTTTTTTCTAAGCAAAAAAAAATCTAAAGCAGAACATACCTTTTTGCCTGACACCACTGTTTGAAAGAAAGAACAGACACTAAAATACTGTACGCTGATGTGGTATCAAAGCGAATCAGAGGGGGGAAAGAGGAGATGAAGAGAGAAATCAATGAGTGAGAGATTGGAAAGGAGGAACAGTAAAGTCAAGTAAGAGAAGGAGGCTGCTGCTGCTCCTAACAGGGACGTGACTCCTATCTTTCCATCAGCAGCGTCGAGACAGAACATAAAAGTGCAATCAGGTAAATATAAACTTTTACAGTAAATGCATAAAAACTCCCTCCTCTGATTTGATTCTCTGCCATGACTTATGAATCATCATAAATCACTGCAGGCTTTATTGCTTTTTTCCAATTATTTGACTTGACGTGAAGCTGCTTAAAGTGTACAAGCGTGGTTATGTCCTTAGGAAGAACACACATGACAGAGACATGATGGTGTGTGACAGCGCTTCAAACCGCTTTAGCTGTATAGAAACCGGCACGTTTATCTGCCCATGTGTGTTGAAATGAGGAGCACTAATACAGGTCACCAGTCAATCTGAGTGCTTATCTTCCACAGGAGGTGCATTAGTATACAAAGCAGTTAGCTACACAGTCAGACGAGAAAAAAAAACACAAACAGGATGATTCCTGCATCTGCTGTTGACCCTTGCCATGGCGGCAGAAGACGGCCATTTCCTCCCACGATGGCCTTTAATTCCAGCTAAAGAGTTAAGCCAGTATCTCTGCTACATCCAATTAGAGGCCGCCTGGATACCCGGGGACGGTTTCTATTATGGGTTATTTCTACAGTGCAGAGCATCACTGTGTACAGGGACACATATGGTAGGTACATGACTTATTAGATAATGACTGTTTACTCACCTTTGGCCCGATTATGACCAGCACATTCAGTGGATTCTCACAATGCCACTCTGAAAGATACAGAGGTAACACTTTATAATAACTGCACTCTTCATATCTGAGGCTTGTGAGAGTTTGAAGGACCTGCTGGGCTTTCAGTCTCATTTATCAAAGTTTTATAAGAAATGTTTAGTCCTCACTTAAGATACGGGCATACAAAATACTTCAACAACAACTTATTAGTGCTTTCTGACTGTAATTTGATAATAATCTGATGCATTAATAAGTATTTAAAAAGCATCTATTGAAAATGGGGGTCACAACCATACAAATAGATTTGTCCACCTATAGACTAATAGGCATTGTGATGGTGTGGACAGACATTTTAAAACCTCTAGAGTATAACGCATAAATATCAATCATATATCAATGCAAACACAGAAAATATGCTAAAACAGGAAATATATGTGCACATAGGTATTTTATATCTCATTACCTCCGCCAAAGAGGTTATGAGATCGGGAGGGTTTGTTTGTTAGTTTGTTAGCAACATAAATCAAAAACTTATGGATGTATTTTGATGAAATTTTCAGGAAATGTCACAAATGGCATAAGGAAGAACTGATTAGATTTTGGGAGTGATCCGAATCACCGTCTGGATCCACAAATTTTTAAAGGATTCTTAACTATTGGGAGATAGGGCTAATGGCGGAGGTCTGCGCTCTCCGAGTGCTTTTCTAGTATTACTTTTTCTTCAACGGAAAGCATTAAAAAACCTCAGTATCAAAGACAGGCACACAGTATTCATAGATAAGAGTATAAAAATAGACAAAGAAAACAAACCTATTCTGTTTTGGTTAAAATTAAAGTGTGAGAGCCCTGTTGCTTGGTAAGGCATTTAATTTGGGGGCTTAATTATCCCAAAATCCCATTGAAATATGTATAAAATTCAGCCTCAGAGGAAATTTATTTACGATAGTGTTTTCATACATGTGCATCACAAAATAGCTCCACAGCGCCCCCTAAAATCAGCCCCAGGACTGGCTTTGCTGCTTGAAAATTGACACATACATTATATGGACAAAAGTATTCTGCCACACCTGTTAATTACTGAATTCAGGTGTTTCAGTCATCAACAGTAAGTGATATTATTAAAAGTTGAAGTGTTCAGGAACAACAGCAACTCAGTCATGAGGCTGAAGACCATGTAAATGACAGAGCAGGAAAGGTGCATGGTAAAAAAGTCATTAAACGCTCTGCTAAGGCCATAGCTGAATAGTTCTGGACTTCCTATGGCATTAATGTAAACAAAAAGGACCTTTATGGAGTGGGTTTCCATGGCTATGCAGCTACATGCAAGCCTCACATCATCAAGTCCAATGCCAAGCATTGGATGGAGTTGTATAAAGCACACTGCAGTGGAAACATGCTCTGTGAAGGCTAGGCCACTAATCTCCAGTGAAGGGCAACCTGTACAGTGCTATGCTTCCAACTTTGTGGCAACTGTTTTGGGAACACCCTTTTCTATTCCGACTGGCTCACACAGAGCCCTGACCTCCCCCATCAAGCACCTGTGGGATGAACTGGGACAGAGATTGTGTGCCAGGCCTTCTTGTCCAACATCAGTGCCTGACCTCATAAATTCTTCACAGAATGAATGGGCACAAATTCCCACAAAAACACTCCAAAATCTTGTAGAAAGCCTTCCAAGAACAGTGGAGGCTGTTATAGCTGCAAAAGGCCCATATTAAAGTACATGTATTTGAATATAATGTTATTACAGTCCATGTTGGTGTAACGGTAGGTGGCCAAATACTTTTGTCCATAAAATGTATGTTTCATAACCAGAAAAACAAAAAAAATCTATTATCATGATATCAAAATTTTCATCGTGGCCAACTGGCAGGTTTCACTTTTTGATAAACTCCTCGAGGACCTTCAGATGATTGATCCAGATTCTTTTTGCTCATTGTAAACAAGTTGACAAACAATTTAAAGGTTGAGTTTTCACTATAGGGCAGGACAGCAAGTGGGGCTCAAAGCTGGACAGTATTTGGCAGTGTGTCTTTGATGTTGATGTGTTACTGTGAAGTGTAAAGGTTCACTATCTTAACTTATTAATCTGTTTCATCATGAAGATAGCCATCCAATGCTAAAAGGAAGCGCCATCATTCCTTCTTCTATCAGGAGAGCATCTTGCTGCAGTTTCACCTTCTGGTCACAGCATTTCTGGTTGTATGTAATGTCTGTTAATAAAGCAGCATCCTGTAACAATGTGTAATATTGACAGACCTACAGCCTAGCTGTTTCAATATGTGGACATGATGGATTTATGGCCAGGATAACCATTAATCTATCTTGTGCATTGTTGTTGCTCTGCTTGCTTTCTCTTTTTCAGCATCTCTATCCCTTTGCAACCCCTACACAGTTTCAGCAGGCAGCTGTTAGACACAAGTCTGGTTCTGCTCAAGGTTTTTTTCCAGGTAGAGGGACGTTCGTCCTTGCCATTGTTACTTTGCCAAATGTTGCTCCATGCTGAGCTCATGCTGCATTAATGTTGGGTCTTTATAAATAATATAACAGAGAACACAGTCTAGACTCGCCTTTTGGTAAAGTTTCATGAGATAACGTAGGTTATGAATTGGCACCAAACTAATAACTTATAATAATTACAGTTTTGACGTCATAATGAGGCATTCAGTGGATGGTTTAACTGTGGAGCATAGCACTGAAGACAAAGGTGTAAAAACGCACAGCACACCACTGAAAGAAGGGTATACAGTGCATACAGAAATTATTTAGACCCCTTCACTTTTTTCAGTTTTGTCATGTTGTAACCTGATGTGGCAATTGTTTAAATTCCTTGTTTCACTCATTATTTCACACTCAGTACCCCATAATAACAAAGTGAAAACTGTTTTTTTTTGTCAAATGTATTAAAAAGAAAAAAGTGAAATATCACATAGACATAAGCATTCAGACCCTTGACTCTGTGCTTAGATGAAGCACCTTTGGCAGCAATTACAGCCTTGAGTCCTTTTGAATATAACTCAACAAGCTCTGCACACTTGGACTGGGGGGTTCTGCCATACTTCTTTGCAAATCAGTCAGGTTGGATGGGGACCATCAATGGACTGTCATTTCCAGGTCTCCCCAGAGATGTTCAATAGGGATCAAGCCAGGGCTCTGGCTGGGCCTCTATTGGACATTCACAGAGTTGACCTTAAGTCAATCCTGTGTTGTCTTGGCTGTTTGCTGAGGGTCATTGTCAGGTTGGAAGGTGATCCTTCGACCCAGTCTGAGGTCCTGAACACTGTGGGAAAGGTTTTCATTAAGGATATCTCTGTAGTGTGTTACATTCAGCTCTCCCCCAGCCTTGACCAGTCTCCTGGTCCCAGCTGCTGAAAAACACCCCCACAGCATGATGCTGCCACCACCATGCTTCACTGCTGATGTTATTGGAGAGGTGATGAAAAGTGCCTGGTTTCCTCCATACATAGTGTTTAGAATAGAGGCCAAACAGTTCAATCTTGGTTTCATCAGACCAGAGAATCATGTTTCTCACAGTCTGAGAGTCCATCAGGTGCTTTCTTGTAAACTCCAAGCAGGCTTTCCTGTGTTTTACACATAGAGGAGAGGCTTCCATCTAGCCAGTCTGCCATAAAACCCAGATCGGTGGAGGGCTGCAGTGATGGTTGTCCTTCTGGAACTTAGTCCTATCTCCACACTGGCTCTCTGGAGCTCAGTCAGAGTGGCCATCAGGTTTGGAGGCCACTGTGCTCTTGGGAACCTTCAGTGCAAAGAGAAATACTTTCGTAGCCTTCCTCAGATCTATGCATTGCAACAATCCCGTCTCTGAGCTCTGCAGGCAGTTCCTTTAACCTCATGGCTTGAGGCCTCTAGTAGAGAGGTGGGTGCATTTCTAAATAATTTCCAGTCAATTTAATCTACCACAGGTGGACACCATCAAAGCGTAGAAACATCTCAGCAAAGATCAAGAGAAATGGGAGGAACCTGAGATAAATTTCAATTGTTTTTGCTTACGTCAATGTGATATTCCATTTTTTAAGATAAATTTGCTAAAATTAAAAAAAAATTATTTCACTTTGTCATTATGGGGTACTTAGTGTAGATTAACAAGAGATGTTATAATGTTGATATTTCAAAGTGCTAATGTGAATTTAAAGGCTTATATACAGACATTAAATTTGGTGTTTTATGTAAAGAAAAATGACAGAAATTCTGTTTTTCAAGTCATTTTCTGTCATTTCTCCAAGTATTTTTCTAGACTGTGTAAGCAATATCCACTCTTACTTCATTTTAAACTCAAATTCTACATGTAATTTGCTCTATTGCATACTTCAGTATAGTTTTGTAAGCTTATATGTTCATCACTAGCATGGCCAGAGGAGATGGTTGTCTCAACAACACACAGCTCATGGATTTTTTGTATTTCTGTTTGTTGCCACAGGTGCTGATAGAAAAGAACCCACAGACTTCCTCCTGAGTTTTCATTCACTACCAGAAACACACACAGACATATCCCGCATGGGTGATGGAGTCTTAAGTTTAACAGATATGAAGCACAACCTGGAATGTTAAAACTGGAACAGTTTGGGTAAGAAAATGAATAGCAAGGGCTTTTTGAGAGATGTAAAATAATGTTTGCATTTAATTCAGAGAGCCATATTTGCTTAGTGCACAGTGCTCTATATCTAAGCATGCAAACCCTCTACAATTTCTTCCAAGATGTGAAAATCCACTCATCTACTTCTCCCATCTGGATGAAACTTTAATATACAATTTGACGCCCTCTAGTGCTGCCTTATTACCATAACTGTGTGCTTTGAAAGTCGCATAAAATTAAAGAGAATGTGAAAAAAGGATGCATAAGATTTCAAAGATGGCTGTATGAATATATTCTCAGACATATATGTGTCTGTATAAGAGGGAAACTACAAAAGCAGGATGTGATATCTTTGTAGGGCCGGCAGGCCTGTCAGCAGACTCTCATTGCACTTTCACATAAATTTTCAATTAGCTGAAACTCAACCACAGAGATCTGACTTCATTCCTAATTTATGAACACACTGCCATTGCCTCTACCACAGGCTACTACAGAAATACACAAATGTGTTTGTTTTTGAGGGTTTAACCAACATGAAGGTTGAAAACATGTCTGGAAAAGCATCCTGTAACTGGCCTAATTGCTTTATCGTGACTTCATTTTGTGTTTGTTTAATCCTTTTAGTTACCAGCACTGGGATATAATGGATGGTAAACATAATTATTGCATGGTCCACCTGAAAAAACCTCCACCACATAGAGGGGGTCCTTGACTCTCCTGAGGCCGCAGACCAGCAGGAAAACACGCAGCTCCTCCACATGCTGGCCGCTTACACCTGGAGAGGAGCCAGAGACACAGAAAGACAGCAGCACAATATCAAAACACTGCATAATGAACATCCCAAGTACATCGGCAGATAATGAAAGCAATACATCACCCAAGGTCATGAAGAAAATAAGACAGCGGTGACTAATGTGCTCCCGCAATTCTCTGATCGGAGTTGTAACACTCAGCAGGGAAATATTCAGCTGGAAACATTCGAAGGTTGAAGCCCAATCAGTGAGTAATACAGCGTCACAACCACAGGGCCACAGAGGGATGGGGAACCGGTTTGCACACTGAGCCAGATTAAGATGAGCTAGCAAAACATCCGGCTAACAACATCAAACATTTTAAAAGCCTTAATTTAATTGAGAAGCGGTGCCACTATATGGCCTTTTTCCTCAGATGATGAACTCATTAGGAGTTAGGTTTAAGGATCAATGAAATGATACAGCTGGCGTCAGGCATCAAACATTTTAAAAGCCTTAATTTCATTGACAAGCAGAGCCACTACAGTCTTTTCCTCAGATGATCAACTCATAGGATCATATACAGGTTCTGTTAATAAAAATAGAATATCATGAAAAGTTCATTTTTCCAGTGAATTAAAGAAGTGAAACTTCCAGATAGTCTAGAAACACCTCACACAAAGTGAAACATTTCAATTCTTTCTTTTTGCTTAAATGTTTTTGAGTATGACAGCTCACAAAAATCAAAATTAACCATCTCAAAAAATTATAACATCACAAAACACTAGTCCAAAATTGGCTCATTCTGCATCTACTGCATCAGTACGATGTGGCATGGAGCCAGTCAGTCTGTGACACTGCTGGGTGTTATGAAGCCCAGGTTGTTCTGATAGATGCTTCAGCTCGTCTGTATTGTTGAGTCTGGTGTCTCTCATCTTCCTCTTGACGTTTCCTCAGAGATTCTCTACAGGGTTCAGGTCAGAGCAGTTGGCTGGCCAATCAAACAGTTTCTGGTAGTTTTGGCTCCACAGTGGACAGGTGCCAAGTCCTGCTGGAAAAAGGAAATCAGTATCTCCAGAAAGATTCTCAGCAGATGAAGTGCTCTAAAATCTCCTGGTGGCTCACAGCGCTGTCTCTAGACTTGATAAATTACAGCAGACCAACAGCACCAGCTGACATGGCACCTCAAACCATGACTGACTGTGGAAACTGAAAACACAATACTTCAAGCACTCTTGGATCCTGTGCCTCTCTGATCTTCCTCCAGACTCTGGGACCTTGATTTCCAAATGAAATTCAAAACTTGGTTCCATCTGAAAACAGGACACCGAGCAAAGGTCCAGCTGTTTTTCTCCTTAGCCCAGGTGAGAAGCTTATAACGTTGTCTGTGGTTCAGGAGTGGCCTGACTCAAAGAACATGACACTTGTCCATTTCCTGGACCTGCCAGTGTGTGATGGTTCTTAATCTTTTGACTCCAGCCTCAGTCCATTCCTTGTAAAGCTCCCCTTAGTTCTTGAATCTGCTTTGTTTAGCAATCCTCTGAAGGCTGAGATCATCCCTGTTGTTTGTGCATATTTTCTTACCATACTTTTCCCTTACAGTCAACTTTGAATATGCTTTTATACACCCTCTGAGATCAGCCTGCCCTTTCAGCGGTGACCTACTGTGGCTTATCCTTATTGTGTCAATGAATGTCCTCTAGAAAGCTGCCAGGTCAGCAGTCTTGCCAATGACTGCAGTTATGTACTAAACCAGAGTGAGAGAATTAAGGCTCGGAAACCTTTGCAAATTTGACTTTCCATAATATTCTAACATTTTGAGATAGTGGATTTTTTTCATGAGCTGTCATCATCAGGATTAAAGAAGAAAAAAAAACAAAAAAAGAGTATTGAAACGTTTCACTTTGTATGAGATGAATCCAGAATATGTGGAAATTTAACTTTCTGAAGTTAATCATGGGGAAAAATGAACTTATCAAGATATCCTGATCTTTTTAGATACACCTCTAACTGGGACCAATGTCAACATATCAGTTTGATGTGCTAGCATAATATAGATAGCTTTTAACACTGCACAATGATAGGATTGCCATACCACCTTCTTGTATTTGGATAGAAAGTATTATGATAAATAAAACAGAAATGTTGACCTCAGGCCAGCTAACATTTTAAGAGTCTTAACGACACTGAGAGGCAGCAACAACACAGGGCGTTTCAATCTGTTTGTAGAATTTGTATTGAGGTGTTTAAATTCTACTATGGGAAGAGCTCTGGATTTCCTGTGTACACTGTAAGCCCAGATGAGTTGAATTTACTTAAAAATTTAAGGAAACCGGTTGCCCTAAAAAATTCAAGTCACGTATAATGAAAACTTCAGTGAATTTGACCTAAGTTTTTCAAGTACAACAAACTAAATGCTAAGCTGATTTAACTTAAAATCTCTTGCAAAGTCAGTTGCTTTTGCATAAATACTAAACTTAATATTTTAAGTCCATTGCACTAAATTACAAGTTGATTTAATTGAAAATAATTTGGAAAATTAAATTAAGTCAGCTTAATATTTTCAAAATGTTTACACTGTAAAACAAAATTAGTTGAATTTAAGTTTGTAGGACTTAGGCTAAATCATCCACTTAGAGTGTGCAATACTTAGGCTAATATTTTTAGTGCACTGTAAACACCGATAAGTTCATAGAACCCAAAATATCATGCTCAACTGATTACCTTAAAATGTCAGATAGTACTCTCTGTAAAAGTTTTTTTTAAGTTTTTATTTCACCTAAGGTGGACTAACTGTGCCACCATTTACAACAATGGCTTTTAGTGACCCACTGAACCAGTAGTTGATATTTCATTAATGTCAGTGTGCCTTCCAACATTCATAGACATTAATAACATTAACATCACCTCCTATGTAACTGAGACAGCAACTTCACTCATGGTGCATTTTATTTATCTATTTATTTTGTTTAATCTTTATTTAACCAGGAGAAAGCCTCTTTGAGATTAAAAATCTCTTTTTCAAAAGTGTCCTGGCCAAGACAGCAGCAGCAAACAGAGTGCATGAAGGTTTAGTGCCCAAAGGCATTCTGGGAAAACTGCAGATTTGTCATAACTCAAATAATTTCAGTGGTAACAAAAATATTGAAATTGTTTGAGTACTGTTTTAGTTCTAAAACTAAAATGACTTCTATCAGCTCATAAAACTAGAGTTGAAATCGTTTGGTTGGATTTTTAAAGTAAACACAACTTAATTTTACCCCTTTTTTACTTAATTTTTTTAAACCTAATAAACTAAAAAACCAAAACTCAAATAAATTGAGCCCTTTAGCTGTTATGGCCAAGAAGTTCAAGTAACTTGTTTAAAATAAGTATTTAGAACAGGTTACAAAAAACTGAGTTAATTCAACTCAGTGTTTCTGAGTAAAATGGATGTTGCGTTTTACAGTGCAAGATGTTTAGAACCAAGTGAGGGAGAAACCGGTACCTTCTTAGCTTCTGTCTTAGATGCTTGAACAAGAAAATTGCGCAATTTTGTTTCAAACAAGCCAAGACAAGTTTGAATTCAACCAGCTAATCAGAATTCAACACCTTGAAGCATTTGATATTATATGTAAACCCAAAGTTTAAGTTAAAAAAATAGAAATTTTACATTTATTCAACTCAAAACAACAAGTACACTCTACAGTCACATTATAATAGTAGAATACACCAAAATCACTTTATTAATGCAAAAAACTTTGTTTTGTAAAGTAACATTTACTTAAATTATTTGATCACAAAAAACTTTTGGGTTAACAGTGTAGCAAATTTGTGTTCAAGGTAACATCAGCCAATCAGGCCTTACCAAGAAAAAAAAAACAGGCTAAATGCAGTCAAACTTAATGACACCCAATTTTCCATAAACAGACATCTGCATGCAAGTCTATTAAGCAATTCATATCGAACCAAAATTTAAATTTGAGCAGAAGATACACTTCTCATAAGTTTCTGTGTGAGCCAATCAGCATTTAGTTTTCCAGACTTCCTTTAATGCATTGGGAATGATCAACCAATCTCCTCTGAAACATTTTAAAGCTGTTATTCTCTTCTTCCCTTGATGATAGGCCTGACGAAGCTTGCATTTTAACTTTTACAAATCATGCATCATGATGCTATTCAAGCTAACTAATAATCCGTTTATTTTTTGGCCCATAAAGTTTTAATATGCCTGAGGGAAGCCGCTGCGTAACTTAGTATTTACAGTTAAGAATAGGACTCACTAGAAAAAGACTAACAGGTTAGATGGATGTTATGAGCCAAGAGATAAGAGTGTTGGTTAAAATTTGCATAAGAAGAAATAAAATTACTGGTCTACAAATCTACTAAAGTAAAAGTAAAAAGAAGTTCATTTAAAGTTAGCATTAAGTGCTGATTACTGAGGAATTCCTCAGGAGCTGTACAGTAAAATAAGATCTTTCCTTATGAGCAAAAACACCGTGGGAATAATGATCCCCAACCAGACTGGTCAGGTAAAGTCACACCTTTATAATAAAGTGATATGAATCAGCTGTTTTGGAAAGTGATGAGGAATCATTCTCTCGCTATGTATTTTTGCTGTCATGTGTGGTCACCGCTAAACTACCAGCCAGTTATCCATCAGAACCATCTTGTTTTGACTTCAAGTTTTATTTTTTTACTCAGTACCTGATACGTTTTAAAATCTAACTTAGCACAATACTTCCTCAAAAATCTACTTCAGTAAAAATAAAATTACTGATTTCAAAATGTACCGAAAAAGATCCTATATTACAGTCATCTTAGTAGACATAGTTAGTTACTTTCCATTCCTGCTGATAGGACTGTAAACAAAGCATCACTGAGAAGGTCGTCTATGCCAGAGATGACGTGCTCCAAGACTGTGTGCCATGTTCACCTTCTTAGTTTAGTGTGCTAGCATGATAAAGGTAGCTTTATGCTCTGCACAAACACCTGACAATGATCGGATTGTCATAGCATCTGCTCAAACTTGTTCACTGACCAAAGGGAGACACAAACTGAAATGTAATCCTCTGGATAGAAAGTATTAACCTTTCAAAGCCGATGGATTGGCCAGATTCCATCTCTGTCATCAGGTGGATCCATCAAAGCTTCGAGCTGAAACTTTTTTTGTTTCCAAGTCAGAGTATGAATGGACCAATCAGCATCATTTGAGGAGAACGATGGCTGCTGATGAAGGATTAGCACAGATGCTTAGAGCTGACTTTTTTTTTTAAAGAAGAGCAAAGACCAGCACTGCAAGCTTTTCTTGGTGAGAAGATTTTTGCTCTTTTTTCTCTTCTCTGGCTTCGTCACGAGTTTGATTTACAGTCTGGGTCCACTGATGGTAAACCACGACAACGGCTGCCCATCAAGCTCATGTTCTGTAGTTTACTTCCTTCTATATCATATGTCCTGCTTTATTGGCCTGTAATGAATGTGACAAAAAGACTGTTTATCCAATCACCCTTTGATAATTTTTTAAGGTTCCGCCGCTGCCAAACACTGTCTATTCCATGTTGCCCAATGGTGTAACAATGGTGTCCCCTGTGGTAAACAGTCTATCTGGTGTGCCAGGTTAAGAAAGTATTAGGATCACTAAAATGACATAGTCAACCTTAGGGTGTCCTTATTAAAATAGCACAAATGTAAATCTCGTGGTGATACGAGTGGATAATCTTATGGATCCTTAATGTCATATGGATTTATTGTCTGGAGACTTAAAACCTTGCACCAAATCCTGTGCCAATCTGTTGAAAAGATGTTAAGATTTCTGAGGATAAAGGGCATTTTTGACCGGTGAGTGACCCTGATGGGAAAGTCAGGAGGTCATTGATGAAATTTGATCCTCTGAAGAAAATAAACGGCTTACACAATTTCAGATCCTTTCAATGAGTGTGTACTTTTCCAGTCTCGCTTTTTGAAGAGCAGTTTTGATTGTATGGAAACTTTAAGGGAACATTTGGCACTTTGGGATGAAGGCCTCTACAAGGAATTGTTATACCCAAACCTAAGTGAACTGGGAAAAAAAAGTAATCCGAAAGTGTAAGTGACTAAATTGAGAAACAAACAATTCAACAGTAATACTGCAAACAGACACAAACACGTGCTCAAAGCGCAGTGACAGTCGAGTGAAATCCCCTGCTGCCAGATAAGTCCAGATCAGGCAGCTGAAGCAGCTCTTTAATGCTATTAAAGAGAATCTTAAAATGACAGCGTGGAGTCTGGGCATTGACCCTGATCCTGGGAGCCGATTGTCAAAAAAAAAAAAGCTCTAAATCTGGGGGCTGAATCAAAAGTTACATGCATTGATTCTCAAGAAACACATCAGTTAAAGGGAAACAAAAAAAGTCACCACCTCAGAGGAAGATGCAGGAGGAAAAATGGGGAAACGCTGGAATCATACCAGAGCTCTGACTTGTCAGAATGAGAAAAACATTCAAATAAATAAAAAAAAACTATTCATCTTTCCTCAGGGGAGAAAAACAAAGTGTACAAATCATGTGTTGTGCCAGCAGCCATCTTTTCTCTCTGTCTCTTTGCAGCTCTGCAAGTTGTGTTAGACACATTTTCTACATTTTCTTCTTTGATTTCAGAAGGACATCCTCAACGATTCCCTGGTGTTTAAATCAGTGTGTGCTGCTGTGTGTCACATGTATAAGGAAGCACATATCTATACCAACGTCTCATATTAATCTGCACAGCAGTAAAGGAAATAGATACAGCAGGGACAGACAATGTTTGTGAAACGGCATTGCTGGAAAATCTTTAAGATGTTTTAATGTCTGCCAATACACTGTGGTTGTGTGTGGCATTTTAAAGCAGTGTACAAATTACAAAGAGAAACTGGTTTATTCCTACATTGCAGGTTTTCGTAGCGAGACGTCATAAAAACTTGTTTATTTTCCCTCTGCACATCAGCCCTGCACAAACAGATTAGCTGGATAACAGAACATTTTGATCAGCCAAGATGACTGAATAAATTACATAAAATCTTATAACATGGAAATTTACACTTGATTTCTGTAGAGACACATTTAACCATAAAGAACTGGCTGAGGCAGAAGATGTTAGGCATATCTTCAGCTGGCAAAAATACTCAACAGTTATTCAAGCATAACCTCCATCAGTGACATTTTTCTTATGTATACAAATTTAATCTGTTTAATTAGAAAAGATCACTTGCCATCTTCAAATAAAGTCATGTTTAAACGTTTTAGGCATGTAAGGTGTGAGGATTCATTAAGACATATGTGTGTCTCTTTGCAGTCAAGGTCAAGCTCGACAGCATCACTTTGGTCCGAGCCTTTTCACCTCTGTCTATTTATATGCTGCCCCTTGGTCAAATCATTGAGAATCATAAGGTCTCCTTTCACTGCTATGCAGACGACACACAGATATACCTGCCTCTGAGACCTGAAGACCCGAGCAGCCTGGCTGCTGTTATTGACTGTCTAAATGATATCAACTGCTGGATGGCTCAGAGATTTCTACAACTCAACTCAAAATCAGAAATAATTCTTTTCAACATTCAAAACTCCACCCTGCTCATTCAGTCCAATCTCAGTTTCCTCTCAAAAAAAACATCAGACCCACAGCCAGAAATCTAGGAGTAATATTTGATTCAGATCTCACTTTTGCCTCCCATATCAGTAAAGTTGTCCAGTCATGTTTCTTCCACATCAGAACAATTGCCAAAATAAAATCAGCACTCAGCCACTCATCTTCTCCAGACTCAATTACTGTAACTCTCTTCTCTCCAGCATCAGTCAAAAATCCCTCTCTCACCTACAGTTAGTCCAGTACACAGCAGCTAGGCTTCTAACTGGTTTTAACAGATGGCATCACATTACCCCAGTTTTAGCATCCTTACACTGGCTCCCTGTAAGTTTTAGAATTGATTTTAAGATTTTACTGATCACTTTTAAAGCACTAAAGGGCCTGGCTCCAAACTACCTAACAGAACTTTTAACCCCCTACAAGCAAGGCCACAGCCTTAGATCCTTGGGCAGGGGGCCTCCTGATCATTCCAAGGTCAAGGCTTAAGACTAAAGGTGACAGGGCCTTCTCTGTCAGGGCGCCTCAACTTTGGAACAACCTGCCTGAGGGGATAAGGCATGCAGAATCAGTGACATATTTTAAATCACTTCTTAAAACTCATTTTTATAGACTTGCTTTTATGTGATGTTGTCTTCTGTCTTTTACTGTGTCCTATCTTTTATCACTTTTCTCTTAGATCTACTTCTCTGTCAAATCTGACCTTAAAGCCCCTGTATCTGATCTTCTCGGCTTTGTATTTTATGCTTATTGGTTCTTATGTGATATGTCCACTTCTCTTACTTGGTTTTATTAAGTTTATTGTGTCTCCCTCTTTTTACATCTATATCGGTTTTACCTGACTATTATCATTACCATGTTTAACATCTTTTACTGTCTGGAATTTTAATTTTGTGTGCTGACCTATTAATCACTACACATTTTAACTGTTTTTATTCTCCTCCTCACCATTTTGATTTTTTTTGATGTTGGAGTTACACCGTTGGCTGAGTTTTTCATGGGTTCTTCTATTGTTGGGGTTTTATCTTTCTCGTGATGTTTTGCTGTTTGTGTTTGATGCTTTGTAATTGTAATTCTGCTTATTGCCAAAGCACTTTGTTTACCTCTGTTTTTAAAGGTGCTATACAAATAAATTTATTATATTACCTCTGGTGATACGCTCAGCGACCATTGGCAGCTTCCAGCCCTTGAGACATCCACAGAGTGACCACGGCCTCTTTGAGACCCAACTACCCACCTGGACAGTATCCTAGGCCATGCTTACTTGCAACATCCACCCTTTACTCCACCCTCAATGTGTGGACTTTGTTAAACTTTCAATAGATTATTTTCCCAATGCCTCTGGTAATATGCAAGGACATCCAGAGTACAACCAGGGTTTTGCCAATCCTCCCTCCTGCCTGCGTTGCCCTCAGGTGGCCTCTTTCCCACATCTACATCTTACTTTGGCCTCAATTTATGACCCATGCTGAACATTTATGAACATGCCTAAAAGTTCTGCACAGTACAGTGGGCTGTCAGGATTAACATGTAAACTGTGAAGAAATCAAGGTTTGGATTACGTTATTACCTCTGCCAAAGAGGTAATGTGATCCGGTGGGTTTGTTTGTTAGTTTGTTTGTTTGTTAACAACATAACTCAAAAAGTCATGGATGGATTTTCATTACATTTTCAGGAAATGTCTGAACTGATTAGATTTTAGGACAGATCCGGATCACTGTCTGGATCCAGGAATTTTTAAAAGGATTCTGTACTATTAGGAGTTAGGGCTGCACTGTTACCACTTTACACCAGGAGATGGCGGACATGAGTAACTTATCAAAAGTTTTGGAGTTGATAGAGTTTGAAAGACGCAAGCCCGGTCATGGAGACGAGTCAGAGCGTAACAGAGAGAAAGACAGCTAATTGCAGCGACAATACTCACAATGCTGGGAGGAATAGAGGAATATTCACCCTCTGCCATGACTTTCACATGTAGCGAAGCCAATGCTTTGCCTCACCATGTCTCCACCCCACCGAGGAGGGAGTAATTCGCGAATTAGATTTTGGGAGTGATCCCGATCACCGTCTGGATCCAGGAATGTTTTTAAAGGATTCTTCACTATTGGGAGATAGGGCTAATGGCGGAGGTCTGCGCTCTCTGAGTGCTTTTCTAGTTAATAATGTTCCCTTTTCCTCCTCTTTTAACTTAGTTAAGCTAATGTCACAAACTAACTCAAGTTTCTTGACTTCTTTAAAAAATTAAAGAGCACACTTTTATCTGAACAGGAAGCAAAGTACACTTCGCTAAGTAAAAGCATAAAGTTCTTGAGAAAATCTCTTGGCTTTATTGGTAGCTTTAACTGGGTTATACACCGAGAAAGAAACTAAACTGTAAATAGTGTCTTTTTTACTGAGGATCACTGGATATCACAGTCATTTTGTACATGCACTCCTGCCTGTTTTTTTTCCCCATGGAACAGTTTTATGAACTGTACTTCAAAGAATAAGCATAGGTACAGACAAGTTCTGGTCTCTTCGCATTGATTGATTAATGTGACTCCCAATACAAGATACTGGTAAGAATGCCTTCTAATTTTCAATATGCCCTCAAAAATTTAGTTTTGAAATGCAAGACGAAAGAGTTTTAAACCTACCATAAAAGCTGTGATTGCTCATGATAAATTTAGCAATAAATCTCAGTTTTTCAAATCAATAATTTGATAGCCTACATAACAACATTTGATGACTACACTTGAGTTTATGATGGCAGACTTAAGTTTATGAGTGTTAACACAATGATGAAGAATTTAAGGTTTTCAGATGGTGACTGTTTTGGATGTTTTGAGTTGTTGATGTAGTTTCAATTTCACTTCAGCCTTTGGCTCTTCCGGATCATGAAAACAAGATAATGGAGATTTAACGATTACCTACCACATGCTGTGTTGTGCTCATTTTGTCCGTGGGATTTGTCATGTGCGGTAAATGTTTCAGTTATTTAGTATTTGTTGATTTAATTTTGGCAACATTAATACATCACCACTGTCTCAAAAACACTTTTTATTTTGATTCATTTATTGTTATTGTATGTTATCAGTAACACGTATTTCTGAGCCGTTCTCTTCTATTTCACGTTTCAAAAGTGTTCTGAATGTTTAAGAGGAGTGAGTGACTAAATTTGATGATGCAGATGTTGTAAAATCAATGGGTCATCATGTTTTCTAATTGTGATCTCAATGCCAATCAAAATAATTGTGATTCTGATTTTTGCCATAATCAAGGAGTCATACTGTTTTGAATGGAACTTTATTTTTGTGCATTATTTTCATCCACACAGAACCATATTACATTGCTGGGCATCATGTTTGTGCAGTTTAAGAGCTTTTTATTTTTGTCGGCCCTCAAAACGTGGACTTCTAAATCCTCACAGTTTGAGTTCATTCATTATGACTGAGGAACATGAGCATGATGTGCTCCTGCCACAAAAACATTTTCTCATCCTGAACCCACAGTTTAATATCAAAATAGGTGATGTGTTTTGCTTTTAATTTCCCTGTTGTTTTACAAAATTTATAAAAATGTCCTAGTTTCAACATCTGATAAATTCTCTTTGAGCTTATTTCAATTAAATATGGGGTTTGATGTTTTGCAAGTCATATAGTTTAGACAATGTTGTTTTTATCTGTTATATTTTTTTCCTTTTTTTTTTGGTTAATCGATTTATGTTCCTTCAAAGAAGGAATTCTGTCAACCTCAACTTTTTTTTTATCCAACCTACTCTTTGATAATCCTGGTTCTGATTCTGATCTGTAGGAGACAAACATCATACTTGCTACACGCTCACTGTGTCCTAAAGGGAATCAAAGCATCGCTGCTCCCTCTACAGCGTTGTTTGACATGGATCTCCTTAACTCAGGCTCACAGCAGGGGTCACCAACAACATACACCAAGAGGCTTTCATGGTCTGACAGCTCTGATGCTGAAGTCTTTGCCTTTGGAGGGTACAAAAAATCCAAAGCATAGCATGCATGCATATATAGTATAGTCATGTCTAATCAGTCAAGCTGATATGCCTCTTTCATGTTCACAGTTTTTTACAGTGCAGTACTAAAACACTGGCCCATATAGAATACATTTAATCCCAACTCTTAGTCAGTGTAGCTTCAGAGAAAAATGACAGACCACAGCAAAAAACTCACTTCTCTGGTTCTACTATTCATAGGTTTGGGACTGAGTAAGATTATCTTTTATTTATGCAATTGTGTTTAATATCTCTCTCATCTTCCACACTTCTAAAGAAATTATTCATTTGCACTTTACATAAAATTACAAAAAATATTTGATTTCTAAACTGCTGCAAAATTAAAAATTAGTATTTCGTTGCTTGGAAATAAGTATGGCCTTGTTTATGAGGCAGTATTCACAATCAGACAAATACTGCATCTTTTGATTTCTTCATCAGCTGTCATTTCTGCAATTCAGATACCTTTATGAGAATATTCAATTTGGAAGTCTGGGGAAATGTTGTTCACAATAAAACAGACAAAAAAATAAAACTTAAAAATTAAAACCTAAGAAAAACAAACTGTTGTGGTCTATTGGTGTATTATTATTTGTGTTCAGGGCTGTATGTTATACACCAGATCAGGGATGTCCTGACTATGGCCGGTCTATAATCAAATGACTCTTTTTCTTCTAAAAAGAAAATTAAATATGGCTCACATTAGAACATGAAGCTTGTGCTTGACTGTTTTGCCTATTTGACCCCAAAGTCCGGTTTGTTCGACTCGTTTGAAAAATCTGTAAAGCTTTCAAGCACGGTGAACTTCTTCTGCACTGACACGGATGGAAAAGGTGAGCTTGTGCATGATATGATTGCTCATGCATGTGCACAAGCACAGGTGTGCAACATAGATGTGGCATATCATCATGAACACTCTTCTCAACAATTACTGTAAACAGTGGCTGGATGCTAGAGAGTAAAATACTCAAAATAAGCCAAAAACTGAGTTCAGTTACTGCCATGTTGTCTGTTTATTTCTCCACTGTGTCGACTCTGAGATGAATAAACTGAATGTGCCAGTTAACAGTGTGATAAAGTACCTGTGGTCAGGCCCAGTTGGATTTGGAGCAGTATGAGAGCAGGCCTGTGGAGACTGGGGTGGGACAAGCCTGGACAAGCCTGCTTGGCAGGGTAAAGGGCAGCTGGCTCTAGTGTGAGTGCCTTTAGTTTCCACACTGTGGAACACTCACTAGGTAAACAAACATTTTGACAGGAAGAAATCGCTGACTTGCTTTTGACTAACTGAAGAGTACATCCACCACCATGCATGTATTACCCTTTTATTTTTTTTATCAATCATGGCCAATATAATGTTTGTGACAAAAAACTTCTTTAATGCCAAAGTGAATACAGATTCCAACAAAGTAACATCAGTTAAATAAAAATATCTAAAGTAAAATAAGTGACAGCATAAATATTCACCCCCTTTCATGTCAGTATTTAGTAGTTGCACGTTTGGCTTCAATCACAGCACTGAGTCTGGTTGGATAGGTCTCAATCAGGCTTGCACAACTGGACACTGCAATTTTACTCCATTCTTCTTAGCAAAACTACTCAAGCTCTGTCTGGTTGCACAGAGATTACAGCATAAACAGGCCTTTTCAACTTCAGCCACAAATTCTCTAATGTATTGAGGTCTGGGCTTTGACTTGGCCATTACAGAACATTCACTTTGTTGTCTGTAAACCATTTCAGTGTAGCTTTCGCTATATGATTCAGTTCATTGTCTTGCTAGAAAATAAATCTTCTCCTAAGCAGTAGTTCTCTTGCAGACAGAATAAGATTTTCCTCAAGGAGTTTCCTATATTTTGTTGCATTCATTTTACCCTCTAACTTTACGAGCCTTCCAGAGCCTGCTGCTGAGAAGCATCCCCACAACATAATGCCGCCACCTCCATGTCTCCAGGTACGGATGGTGTATTTATAGTGATGTGAAGTGTTTGGCGTCTTGTCTGATGGCCAAAATACACCATTTTGGTCTCATCAGCAAAGAATTTTTCTTCCACTTGACCATGGAGTCCCCAGCATGCCTTTTAGTGAACCCTAGTCCAGATTTAACATGAGTTTTCGTCACCATGCCACTCTCCCATTAAGCTTTGACTGGGGACAGTGTCTTGGTGGCCCCTCTCTCTAACCTCCTTCTTGCACTGTCATTCAGTCTGTAAGGACGGCCTGATTCAGACAGATTCACACAGATTCACTCCTGGAGATGATCAGCACCTTGGGTGTTTTTGTATCCATCCCCTGACTTAATCTTTTTAATAAACTTTTCTCTGAGTTGCTTGGAGTGTTCTTTTGTCTTCATGGTGTGATGGTAGCTAGGAGTACTGATTAACCAGTGACTGGACCTTCCAGACACAGGTGTATTTATACTACAGTCACTTGAGACACATTCACTGCACTCAGGTGATCCACATTTCACTAACTGTGAGACTATTAGCACAAAAAAGCTGGACCTCTGTTGAATTAGGTCAGTCACTTTGAGAGGGTGAATACTTTTGGAATCACTTATTGTACCTTACATATTTTTACTGAGCTGATATTACTTTGTAGGAATCTGTTTTCCCTTTGAGATTAAAGAGGTATTATATTATGTTGACCATGACTGATTTTCAAAATTAAAAAAGGGTAAAACATCCAAGGGGGTGAACACTTACACAGGCAATGTAAATGGTAAAGAAAGACAGCAAAAATAATGATATCTGACTGAAAATGTCAAAATGAATCAAGGTAAATCATGAATCACTACAGCTCTACTATCTGCTCCATCTCAAGGCCCAATTTATAAAGCATAACCCACTTATCATTTTCAAACACAAACTCTCCTAAAAGTTTGGCAGCCTCACGCTGTTTGCCCTTGGTTTAAGTCTGAATGTGGAGATGAGCGTCAGCATCTTCTCTCTCAGTTGTACAGAGAATGGTTCTCATCACAGACAGACAGTGGCCACCTCAAAATCCTTAACCATGAACAGCCATTTGCCTTATTTATAATTAATGGAAAGCTCATGATGTAGGCTGTTTTTACCTTTAATTGTATTCAACTATAAAGCGTACCTTAAATTCAATACAACAAAGATCTCTCAAGGTGACCCAGTCACATACAGTTCTTCTGTATGTGGTGATAGAGGTTTGATCCCCCTGTTCAAGATGTTAGTATTAAGATATCATTTATTCATCTGTAATCCACTAGACAGGCTGTAGCAGGAGTCATTATAAATAGAATCATGTCACTGGAAAAGTGAATCATAGGATTGATCATTTTTGACAAAGTGGGTCATTAAAATGCAAAGGGAGGTCATGGAATAGGCAGAAAGCCAAGGCAAAATCCTTGATACAAATGCATATTAAAATCTGAACACATTCGGTGTTAAGCACTGGGAGATTACAGGGTGGATTTTTTTAATTATAGATACCAAATGCATTTATAGAAAATGAGACACATAAACCAGCGCTATTCAACAGCACAGCTGCAGACACTGAAACATTTCTTGCAGCTTGAAAAAAGTCAGATTACAGAGCTTTCATTACATCTGGGAAAGCACAATAGCAATGTCTTCTCTTTCAGGTATAACAAATGGTGAAGTGACTGTGGGCAATTAGTATTTCTTGCACCAGTTGTGAAGCGTTGTGACAAATGGCCCTGGGCTGTGGAGCTATTAATCAATCGCTCCTCTCTGTACCCATCGGTGCTCTCTGTGAGCACTAATGCACCTGGGATGGACATCACCCTGCACTGTCCAGCTCAAATTCCAGGCTGCCTGTGTGGACATAGATTTTAACTGAGCTATTCAAATGAGAGGAAGAGAGGTGAAAAAAAGGCTGGATGAGTGAATACAAGCTCTGACCTCCTTGACCACCACATTGATGCTTCTATCACAGCACAGTTTCAATTGATTCTTTCTGATTGGTGCTTTTCAGCTTGAGGCTGTTTGAGTGGACTCCCTATTGTGCACCCAGAAGTGGTTTCTCTGCACAGCCTTGAAAGGAAGGACAGAGGAATGCAGTCTACAGTACAGCAGAGGGCTTTTTGTGCATAATATTATGAATGTGTGTCACATCTGTGTATAGCCGTTCAAAACGACCACAATAAAATCTGTTTTACAAGGATCTTAAATTTTAATGGGCAGCCACCTCTCCATTTTATGGCATCAAATACTGTTGAACACCTGTCCATTTAAAGTTTGGTGAGTGTGCACAAAGGGTTTTATAACAGAGCCTTAATACTTACATTACAATTATCATAATTTAATAAGAGCAGGGTGACTAAGACTAATCACAGCAACAATACCAAACATTCAGTTAGTCAGCAGGAATAATTTCATTTTAGTCAGGAATAATGGAAATTTAGGACAAAAATAGTCAAATTAAAAAAAGATCACAGTGATTTTGGACTAATACAACCTCTGAGGTGTAAAGATGCACTAAGGTATGACAGACTCTTATAACTCTGTAAAATTTCTACATTTCTTCTTCCTTTTCCTTTATCCTCTTACAGTGGTGCATTATCAGTGCAACTTGGTATGATGTATAAAGTGCATGGCCTTGGTTCTTAACTGGTGGATCAGAACCCAAAAGTGGGTCACGAAGCCATTTGAGCGGGTCGCAGATAGGGTGGAAACGGCTCCTTGAATTATCTGAGTGATTCGATTCGAAAAATTCCTCGAGGCGAATTATCTGCCTCGAGGCTTCACTTAAATCACTCATGTGTCCATATACGCTGTAAGCTTGGACATTGCGCCATGTGTTGCACGGCATGCTGTGTTTGACACTGATGGCTATACGTGTGGCATAGTGCACTTGTTTTCGCCGTTACTATAACATAACATGCATGATATGAGGCATGAAAATCACAAAGAAAGAGAAGTTGATGCAGTGATGTTTACAGGCATGCGGCCTGTGTTACGCAGCCACTGGCTGCCGCTGTATGGCAAATATGGCACTATGCCTGCACCGGTGGACCTACGCAGGATTCAAAAAGTCACAGAGGCAGCTTAATCCCTTAAAATGTGTTCTCCATGTCAGTGGATGGTCTTAAAAGATTATATTTTTATGGTGGATGAACTCACAAACAAAAAATGCGCAAAAATTAAACGTGAACCCCCTTTGAAAAATAGACCATATTCCTGGTCCATGTCGTATACTGACATGTCTACAGTTGCCATGGTTCGCGTTATTTCTCGGTAGCTGCGCACGTGCATCTCTGTCGCAGCTACATCACGTGTTTTGTTGCTCTCATTGGTCCGTAAAGATGTGACAGACAGAACGTTCATCCAATCCCACTCCGAGTTTTTTCAAATCCTCTGCCCTTTCCCACACGCTTAGTATTGAAGGTTTTCCAGATGGATGTGTGAAACACATCAAGTCAATCACCCTTTGTTTAAGACAGTAGAGGAATCCAAAATGACATAAGAACAATTTTAAATGCAAAATAGTGGAATTTTAAATGCAATAAAAAAAGGGTGCGATAAATCGTGATTAACTCCAGAAATTCTGAGAATAATTGCCATTAAAATTTTTAATCTTTTGACAGAACAAAAATAAATAAATAAAATTGTTTTGGAAATTTAAAAAAAATTGCTCCAGAAGCTTTGATTGTGAAATTATGCTTCCCCAACAGGAGCTGCATACTTCCAGCCTGCTTTAAGGGTGATTCAAAAATGTTTTAATCAACTGCAGATTCGAATCAATCTGTGGATCTTTATGGATGTAATGTATTTGGACTAAATGTTACACTGGATTTAGATCATACGGACTGTTTTCAATACAGCTAAACTTTTTTCATAGTATTATGTTCAGTTGAGAACAGACAAAGATCTGATGGTAATTTAAAGCACTACAAACTGCTGTTTATTTGTCAGAGGTCTAGATTATGGCTGCTGTGTTGGCTGGCTCTTCAACTGGTTTGCATGATTGGAATCACACAAATCATGACTTTCTGGTGATTTAAGTCATGAAACTTTCACACAACAGTGGTATAAATGATTAATAACATAAGGAGAAAACACACTGGCAGCCTGGGGCAGGTGTGTTTTAATGTTTATGTAACTGAAAAGCCCACTGTTGCAGAATTACAACATCACATTTAAGAATTCCTATAAAATCCCTGCAAATGTTTGTTTCCCTCTAAACCACATTTACATAATTAATGGGTCCTATTGTTTGTCCTCACTATGGTATTGGATAGAAGAAGTGTTTATAGGTCTGGTTATCTGGCCATGAACTGACTTGTTTGAGAATTTTGTGTCAAGCTCATCTCCTTTTATTGAATGACTGGATTCATCAAGATTCAAGTAAGTAAAATTCCTTAAATATTTTTTTTGGTGTTTATTACAATGTCTAGAACACATACATATTTAGTTATTTTGGAAAACATTCATCACATTTGATTTAGAGCTTGTTATGTCTATGTTGTAATTTTAAAACTTTGGGTCAGAGTGGTAGTCAAAATAGCCTGTTTTTCCTTACACGTTGCATAAGGACACTTCTCGTGGTCACAAATTGGAAAAAAAAACTGTAATAGAAACTTGAAGTGTTAGATGATTCATTGTAACTAAGTTCTAAATGTGCTTTTCTATTACATTTTTACTTACTTTAGCTTAGACCATAATTAAACACAGGAATAAATGGTATGTTATCATCTATAGAAGTATCTGAAACTCTCTGTAACTTTGTAGTTTTTTGTTTGTTTTTAACTTCTAAATGATCCTGAGATTTTTCATGAAAGTTTCCCAAGTAGCAGTTTGTGGCATTAAGACATAGAAAAACAGGCTCTGAATGTTCTGGATTTTTTTGGGGGGTGCCTGTTGCATTGTTCAGGGACAGGTGTGAATGGTTACCTACATCATTGAATGTGAACCTGTAAGTGCTCTGCGGGGATGCATGTGCTCCTTTTAGTATGATAAGTAGAGATCATAATAGGCCAGTCATATATGGAGCTATTATTTTTGCAAAAGTATTTGCAAATGCATACAAAGATCTGTGCACAAATCCACAAATGCGTGCACAAATCCACAAATGTGTGTACAGATCTGCAAATCCATGTAAAGATTTGCAAATGTGTGCAAAATTTGCAAATTTGTACAAAGATCCACAAATGCGTGCACTAATCTGCAAATATGTAGACCAATTTGGTAAATTGTGGACTTAGTTCATTTTGGTTCAGAATCTGCCTCTCAATTGGCTGTCATACAAATGTGACTTTTGCAACACTTGTACCGTGCACGATTTGCACTCAGATCCGTAAGCGTGCACTTAGATCTGTAAGCGTAAAGGCTGGGTCTGTTGCCCTCAGCGCAGGCTCACAGGCAAGGCTGCCTTTCTCATCACACAGGAGGCAGCAGTTAACACTTAGTAATGGCTCTATATAACGTCAGCGTGAAAGGAGAAGTGTTATGGTATTATACTGCTATTGTTATTATTCATATTTTCATTGTAGGATATTGTAGGAAAACATGCTGATTTCATAACAGCAAACAATTTAAGTACCAAACATTTTTATTTCCTCGTGTCCTCAGATCAGAAACTGTCTACAGATATGCTACTGGTGGAATTTCAAAATAAAAGCATAAAGGTGACAGTTTAAATCAATGTTTTGACTTTCTATTGATCTGATTGGATAACTGGATAGTTACACCCCTAACCAGGAGGTCTGAAGGCCTGAGTAAATTGTGATAATGATTTCCTCAACACCAGGTAAATCTGTTGTGCTTTGAAAATAAATCACAGTTCTGTAAAGTGCAGGAGTCGTATTCAGTGTATGTAGACCAAGATTATTATAGTTAACTAAAACTAACTAAAATTAAATATAAAAATAATTTTAGTTAACTGAAACTAAATAAAAATGAAGCTTTTAAAACAAACAACTAACTAAAACTAAATTCTGTGCTAAGAAATTAACTAAATGAAATAAGATTAAAGACTGATCTCCTTAGTTTAAGTCTTTGACAGCGGCAGACTGACTGACATGTATGCCCAAGCCTGGAGAGAGTTAAATCCCCTGATTTGATTGGAGACTTCACACAATGGTCATTTTTGTCTTAAGTCTAGGACCCTGTCTCGGGTGTCGCCGCTGACAGGTTTCTGATATTGCCAAAAAACTAAAACTAAAACTAAAACTAATAAAAACTAAACTAAAATAAAGCATGTCTGCAAAATAAAAAGGAAACTAAACCAGCAATCCAGCAGGAAAACTAATTAAAACTATAATGGTTAAAAACAAAACAGAAACAAAAACAAATGAAAAAACCAAAACTATTTTAACCTTGTAGACATTCCCTGATGGTAATTGTAGAATTCAGCTCCACTTAGAGCTTTAAAGTACTAACTTTCCTACGTTCCCATTCATTCCTAAGGCTGTCCGTCACCTCCTGACCCCAGTGGACAATCAGGGTTGCAAAACAACCTACTGGAACATTTCTGCTATTTACTGCATTTTAATTTGAAAATATACATGGATACTTCCTGTCTGGCGGAATGTTGGGCACACTCTTTTTTTTTTTGGAATGTTGGGAACATTCCGTGCCCTTTGATCCAATGGGACTGATCCCTTATGACATCACAGAACATTCCCAGAAACCCTTAAATAGGCTGCCGAACAGCAGACCTCTTTAGTCCTGTTAGTAACACGAGTCTGACAGCACTTGTTTGTATCGAGCAATCACAGCGAGATATTTAACCATTTCAACGGTTTTTGGATCGAACAACAGTACAAAAATGCAAAGAAGTGTGCCAACGACTGAGCATTTTGGTAGATTTTCAGCAGAAATGATGCCTGAAACCATGTTGTCGCAGACATCTGCAGAAACCCATGAGGAATCATGGTCAAATGACGAAAATGAGTCATTTGTTTTGAGTGTCAAGAAGCCAGAGCCAGCGAAAAAGAAGAAGAAGAAGAAGAAGAAGACACTCAAATATGAGGAGGAGGAGGAAGACGACCCCATGAAACAGATCCAGTCTAGCTATGGGTTTCCTTCAGGTCTGGAAACTGAACTCGACTGTGAAGACCCCCAGGATCCGGGATTCAGGTTTTCACGAACACGTTCAGTAATGCTGCAGCTCGGGGAGTCTGTCCCTGCTCAGCCGGTCAGTAGAGAAAAGCCCGGAGAGAAAAAACCCTCTGGAGGGACTCCTAAAGATATTCAGTCTGCGGCTGCAGACGACAAGTATCAGGAGACCAACCAGGCCCCGGTTCAACTCCCTGACTCCTCAGACCTGCATCTGCTCCATGCTGAGGTCCCGAAAAAAACGGCCAAAGTATGGGCAGACGTGGTGAAAATGGGGAAAGAGGAGCATGAGCTGACTTTCTCAGCAGAAAAGACACCTGAAACCATGGTGTCTCAGACATCTGCAGAAACCCATGAGGAATCATGGTCAAATGACAAAAATGAGTCATTTGTTTTGAGTGTCAAGAACCCAGAGCCAGCAAAAAAGAAAACAAAAAAGAAAAAGAAGGCACTCAACTATTGGGAGAAGGAAGAAAACCCCTGGAATCAGATCCAATGCAGCTTTGGGTTTCCTTCAGGTCTGGAAGATGAAATTGATTATGAAGACTTTGCAGGATTCACATTTTCACTAAGACCTAGAGAGATGCTGCAGCTCAGGGAGTCTGTGCCTCCTGAAAATATTCAGTCTGTGGCTGCAGACAACAAGTTTCAGGAGACCGACCAGGCCCCGGTTCAACTCTCTGAACGTGGGCAGAAGCCAGAGGGGCAGGCAGCCAAAGTCTCCTCGGACCTGCGTCTGCTCCATGCTGAGGTGCTGACAAAACAGCCCACAGCAGGGGCAGAAGGGGTGAAGGAGGGGACGGAGGACTGCCTTGCCAAGATCAGAAACGAGAACCTTGGACTGAAGGGTTCGCTGTCCCGGGCTAACATGGCCCTGCAGAGCCAAAGGGAGAGGTGGGAGCGAAATAAGACGAGGCTGGTGGGAAAAATAGAAGCACTGACTGCTGCAAACCACCAGGCAAACGTCGAGAATGAGGACCTGAGGAGACAGTGTGCAGAAAATGAGAGGTTGGGCAATGAGAACTGTGCTCTAAAGAGTGAGCTCAAACAGGCCCATGAAGACCTGGAGAAGATGAGGAGGGAATTAGAGGAGGAGAGGTCCCGTCGGATGGAGAACTGTGCAGAAAACTCCAAACTGAAGGTGGAACTCAGCCAGGCCAAAGAAGACCTGGCACAAAAGGAAAAACTGCACCTCCTGGCAGAGATCGACACGGCTGCTCCAAATCAGGAACACCTGAGGAAGGACGAGGCCTCCAGAGAAAACACCACCCTTAAGGCGGCCCTCAGCCAGGCCGAAGAAGACCTGGCGAAGAAAAGCCGCCAATGGGAGGAGGAGACCTCCAGGATTAAGGCCTCCATGGAGCAGGCAAAAGCAGACCAGAAAAAGCAACGTCTGGTGTGGAAGGAGGAACGATCTCGCCTCATCACAAACCACCAGGAAGCTGTCTGCAGGCTAGAGAAGGAACTCGCAGATGCCCAAAATGAGCTCAAAAACGGCAAGAGCTCATGGGAGAAACAACAATTTGAGTTCCTTATCTCTCAGACGGATGAAAGGGCCAAAGCCAAAGCAGAGATAGACCAGGTCCGAGACAGGTTAGAAAACCTTAGAAGCCAGTATGACGAGGAGCGATCCCGTCTCCTGGCAGAACATGAGGAGGACTCTGTAAGGATGAAGGCTGCTCTGTGTAAGGCCAGAGAGGACCAGGCAAGAGTGGAACGCCAGTGGGAAGAAGAAATCTCAAGGCTCCTTGGTGAACAAAGTCAGAAAACGACAAAGCTGGAGGAGGAACTGGCAAAAGCAACCAAGGATCTTGTCACCCAGAAATCCGAGTGGGAGGAGAAAAGATCAGGACTCCTCAGAGAAAATGCCAGCCTGAAAGACTCTCTGCAGCAGATGGAGACAGAGAAGCTGGACTGGCTGGGAGAAAAAGCCTCTCTTCTGGAGTCTGTGACCGTCCTCACACAGACTCTGAAGGAGAGTGAGGACGAGAGAGCCAGGACGTCAGAAAGTCTGCAGCAGAGGATGGACCGACTGGAGCTCCAGCTGGAGGAGCAGAAGAAGAAAAAGGAGAAGAAGAGGGGATGGTTTCTGAGCTGCTTTAGAAGACGTTCAGGAGCCTCGACCTCTGACTCCTGACTCCTCCCTCCTTCCTGTCACCTGTGAACTGTCTGTCATGAAACTAGAACAAAAGAAGGGCTGCATGGTGGGACGGTGGTGAACGCTTCATGGGAGGAAGGTTTCTGGTTCGACTCCCTGTTGGACAGGAGCCTTTCTCTGTGGAGTTATCATCATCTACCGTGCATGTGTGGGTTCTCTCCGGGTGCTCCGGCTTCCTCCCAAACACTAGAAAACATGACAGCAGCTTAACAGGTGACTATATATGATAAAAAAAAATAAAAAATAAGAAAAAAAAAAATTCAGCTTTAAAAGCACGATTCTTTAAACATCATTTTGAGAATAAAAACATTTACATATTAAATGAAAGTTACTGATGCAGTATGTGCACACAGATGTCTGTGCCTTGTGCTAAGTTGCTCAATTAAGACTCATAAACATAAATCTGAGTTTAAATTTGCATGAAAATATTATGAAGTGTGTGCTGTTTTCAGAAATGTTTGGATAAAGATGTCAGACATGCTTTATTAAGAATGGTCCATTTTAAAATGTAGTACTGTGCAGAACTTTTGGGCATGTTTGTGTCAAAAACTGAGGCTGAAGTAAGTCGTAGGTGTGGCAGGTAAACCCACCTGAGTGCACCATCAGGCAAGGCCAGCAAATCAGGGGGAATAAAGGGGAGAGCTTCTGGGGCCCTGCTAAACGGGGGTCCATGGAGGTCAGAAAATCATGATTCATTATAAAGTCAAACTGTGATAACCTTATTTTATTTTAACCTAAATAATAATCACTCAACGCACCAAAATCAGTATTTATTTGTGCTGTAGTACAATGAAGCCATTTTCAAAAAGTAAACCTCTTTACTTGATATGGAATTACTTATATATATATATATAATGATAACAACATGGACGGGCACATTGAGCTCAACCATTTGGAAAGTAATGCCAGACGTCAGGATGCCAAACACAAAGTGGAAGACACTTTGACATCTTTAGTGGAAAAATAATCAAATATTTGCAAAATGATGCAAAAGTGAGTGAGTGATAAGTGGTGGTAATGAGTTTAAGTGGGAAAAAAGAGGAAAACTTGGTTTGAAGTGGCAAAAAAGTAGTGAAATGTGTTTAAAGGGTCAAAAGTGGGTTTAGTGTGTTAAAAGTTGCTTAAAATGTAGCACAAATAGGTTAAAAGTAACCAAAAAAGAGGTGAAAATGGGTTTAAAGTTTGTAAAAAGTAGAAAAAGGTGTTGTAAGAGGCAAAAAATGCCAAAAGTGGAAGAAAAAGTGGCTAAAATTGATTAACGATGACATAAAAAGAGGTTGAAAGAGCAAAAATGATGTAAAAAAGTGACAAAAATGGGCTAATTATGGGAATTATGGGGCCAAAAATGGTTAGAAAATGCAAAATTTCAAAGTAGCATTAAGGTGTTAAAGAGGAAAAGGGGAGAAAATGGGCCAATAGTGGTAGGAAAAAAGTGTCAGAAAGTGGTGAACACGGATTTAAAGTTACAGAAATGGGTTCAAATTTGCTGAAAATAGTGACAGAAAAGCTGCAAAATGGGTTGAAAATGGCAAAAAAGGGCAAAGGTGGTTAAAAGTAGCGTAAAAATGACATAAATAGTGAAAGAATAATGGAAAAACTGGCAAGAAAGTGGCACAAATGGTCTTTTTGTGTTAAAGGTGAAATGTGTTACATGTGCCAAAAAGGGGAGTGAAGTTGATAAAACGTAGCAAAAATGTGGTAAAAGGGGGCAAAAATTGGTTGAAAATGGCCAAAAGCCACAAAGTGGCTGAAACTGATTATCAGAGGCTATAAAAAGTGGTTAAAATGAGCTGAACATGGCAGAAAGTGGTGAAGATTGGATGAAAGTGGCAAAAAGACGTCTGGAGTCATTAAAAAAGGAGAACAATGGGCTTAGTGGCAAAAGTGCAAAAACTGGATAAAAAGTGGCAAAAAGGTTTAACGTTGCAAAAAACTTGGTCAGAATACATTCAAAGTGGCAATAAAGCAGCAAACTTGCTTAAAAGGCCAAAAAGTGGTGTTAATTGTTTAACATGGCTTACAAGTGTCAAAATAGATAAAATATGGGCGAGTATTGGCAGAAAAAAGCTGCAAGATCAGGTTACAAGTGGAAAATGTAGTAACAATAGGATAAAAGTGGAAAAAAGGTGTTGAAAGAGTGAACATGTGCAAAAACGGGCTGATCATTACATAAAAAGTGGCAGATTTAGGTTAAAAGTGGTAAGAAAGGGCAACATCTGGTTTAAAAGGGCAAAAAAGTAGTTAAATGGGTTTAAATTGCGATAAAGTGGTTTAAATGGGTTGAAAGTTGATTGAAAAAAGCAGAGACATGTTAACGTGGCAAAACAAAGAGGTGAAAATAGGTAAAATGTATTTAAGTGATTAAAAACATTTAATGTGGCAGAGTGTGGCAAAATGGGTTGAATGTGGTGAAAAGGGTTAAAAGTTGCAAATGGATTATCAGTGGCAATAATAGTCGCAAACGTGTTGAAAACGGGTTAAAAGTGGGAAAAAATGGCAAAAATGGGAATAAGTGGCAGAAGCAGGTGAGAAAGGGATGAAAAGATGCTAAAATGTGGCACGATTTCAATATCAGAACTAATAAAATCTCGATAGCTTGTAAGCTCTAAAATGAGGAAATTTGTAGCCAGGATGCTAACAGCAATGCTGCTAGTCTAACACACACATGCATGGACATTGTAAATACAAAACAACCTGGGAGGGCCCATTCTCTGGGTTTTTCAGGGGCTCAGTCAACTCCACGGGCAGGCCTACCATCGGGTGGGACGGAGGATTGACATAAACCTGTGCTCCGGATGTCTATGCATCTTACCAGGTGGAATGGGAAAATAATTAGTTGGAAAAAATAACAAGTCCACACCCTTTATGGAGGAGTAAGGGGTGGATGAGGTGAGTAAGCATGGCCAAGGGTTCTGTGACGGTGGGTAGCAGGGCTGCCATGAGCCCTTAGTCATGCTGTGGATGTCCCAAGGGGCCAGAACTGCCAGAAGTCTCCAGGTACCTGAAAGGCTCAGACAAAAGACATGCTGTTGATGCATGAGTGGACGCGTGTCAAGCTTAACTCACTCGACAACAATTCTTTACTAAAAGGAGAACAAAGAAGTACAGTGATACCTCTTGCTGTAAAAAAATGTTTTTGCTTTTATTCCTGCAGGTTTTTCATTAGCCAACTAACTCCATTTAAAGTCTGCAACTATAGCAGCTGTTCAAGTGAGAATCCTTACTCTCAGTCAAGGTTTTAAAACACATTGGTGTAGCAGTGCAGTATCTATTTAAATAATTAATCTAAAAACAATCATTATAAAAAACATATTTGCATTGACTTGATTCTCAAATGAAGACTCTGGTTAGAATTGCTTGTCAGTTAATTTGATGCATTGTCAATATGGACTAAGTGATAATTTGATTGACTGTGATTAACCGTCAAAATAAAGTGTTAAATTTAAAAATTCATCCTTTGACAGCTCTAAACATGAAGCAATATACATAGAAAGTTCAGCTTCTGTGTTCTGATTTTGAATTGTACATATTTTTAAGCTTTAAATATTGGTAAAAGTAGAAGAAGCAACATCCTTTGACGTCAACTTTCACATCCTGCTGTAGTTTTCAAGGTGTAAAAATGCTCTTTGATGTTTTCTCAAAGCTTTCAGCAGCACGCAGCATCATGACCACATGTGATAGCACACTGAACTACACAAACCACACAGCATTAACAAATTGGGACTCTTTTTATTTGAAATTGTTCATCTTTTACACACTGACAGAAAATATACACAAGCCTTTGTGGTCCCTCTGGCCCCAGACATGAATGTGTGCGTCAACTAGAATGGCTCATGGCGGGTTTTAATCTCTCTCACAATCAGCCACGCTCTCAAACAAACATGGACGAGCACACTCACACATGCATTAGTACGTACCTGCACACGCACACATAGATATGCCAGGATGAATACAAAAACACACATTACGACACATACGCTAACAATCTAACAGTCTAGCCAGTCTAGCCAGTCTAGTCTAGGTGGGGCTTAAATTGCAAACAGGAAACTGAGGAGGGCCTTTTCTCACTCGCTCATAGGATCAGTAACAGCCTTTAAATCAGGAACGACGGTAATCCTCCACTAAAGCAATGATGTTAGCATACCCAGACTGTACTGTAGCTCAAACCGTGCCTTGCATCATGACGTTATGACACTGCATAGTTCTCAGGGTTAGTCTTTATATTATAGCAGTATGATGTGGGTCCAGGTCCAGGTTTGGGGACCGAGTGTGAGCTGCAAAATGGATGCTTTAGCCCAGGTTTTCAGAGGAAATGGAGAAAGAAATCCAGCTAGATATTTGCTAGCTTTGCAAGAATCGAACCCCAGCCTACGTGACTGAAAGTCCACTTGATCAACATATCCACTGTTAGCGGAGTAACATGATTTAAATGTTAACAGTGGTCGGTGCCATTTAGCTCTGTGCAAAACCGACAATCTTTCTCTTCCCCTGTTATTTATATAGATATAAATAATACAGACCACTTTATCGATCTTACTGCTAACATCACCCGGCTCATACAACGTCATAATGGAGATTTCTGTTAAATACAACACAATGAACCCCTGTCTTGTAGAGACGGCAATTCAACCACCCCTGTGACACGATTTGGAGATAAGGAAGTCGTTATTTTATTCAGTCTTTCAATGAAAATATGAATAACAATAGCAGTATAATACAATAACAATTCTCCTTTCACATTGACGTTATATAGAGCCATTACTAAGTGTTAACTGCTGCCTCCTGTGTGATGAGAAAGGCAGGCCTGTGAGCCTGCACTGAGGGCAACAGACCCAGCCTTTACGCTTACAGATCTAAGTGCACGCTTACGGATCTGAGTACAAATCATGCGCGGTACAAGTGTTGCAAAAGTCACGTTTGTATGACAGCCAATCGAGAGGCAGATTCTGAACCAAAATGAACTAAGTCCACAATTACAAATTGGTCTACATATTTGCAGATTAGTGCACGCATTTGTGGATCTTTGTACAAATTTGCAAAACTTTGCACACATTTGCAAATCTTTACATGGATTTACAGATCCGTACACGCATTTGTGGATTTGTGTGCAGATCTTTGTACGCATTTGCAAATACTTTTGCAACAATAATAGCTCCATAGTCAGACAGTATTGTTTGAATGTAGTGGAATTTGTGAAATTTGCCTTTGCATTGAAATGATAATACTTGGATGGATGATACTTAGATCTCTACCCTCAACACATGGTCTACCACCCTGTCTATTGTTTCAGTTTATCTACTACAATACAAGACTATATGTATTATTCACATATCTAATTTTATTTTTTTACCTTTTCTGTTACAGAATGCCATCAACTCAGAAAAGTCATCTGTCCAGTGTGCAGGACGTGATTGCTACAGTCCAAAATGGAGAAAGCGATTTCGAAATGGACTTAGACAACACTGATACAAGTGACTCAGAGAGGGAAGATGCAGGTGAAATGGAAAAAGAACTGTCTTAGAGACTATCACTTCAAGTAAACACAGACTTGTAAACTTGTAAACACAGACCACTTTGAAAGTGATCGAAGAAAAAGATTTTGTAAATACATTTTTTCCAGTTTTTTTTTAAATAAATCCATATTCATAAAACTATGATTGTTGTGTGGTTATTATTCATGATATATACTGTTATGGGGCTAAGTAAGCAATCAACCCTGCAAATGAATGCTTAAATGTTCTGTATATCTGTTCAGACAAAGGGAGTATGAACACAGAAATTCTGCTCCCACTTTGGCCCAACGTTGCAATATGACAACGTTTCCATAAAAACTTACAAAAAGATAAAAATTTTGAAAAATCTTCAATTCTTACATCAGAGGCCTCCTAAAACAATATCTGAGTGGTCAAAAATGTTTTTGCTCATTTTTTTCTATATTTGGGTCTTACAGGGTTAACTTCCTTTATTCCTAAAAGAATTAATAGACAAATGATTATCACGGTGAAAATCTTTGTTGATGGATTAGTAGTAAATTGACTTTATTTCTACTTAACTGTGCTCACCTTTGTTTGTTTTTTTAGAAAAAAAAATATATATTAGATATATATTAGAAAATAACAAGTACAAGTATTTAAAAAACTACACATTACAGCTGGAAGCAGTTGTAATACCTGAGCTCCTCAAGAATTCAGTCCAGCAGAAATTTTCAGTCACTTCTGTGCAGATTCCTTTAAAACAAGCAAAGAATAAAGGTGCAATGGTTAAGTTCTGCTTTTACATCAACTGTAAAAAACATCCAGTAGAAATTTCACTGCTTATATGAAAATGTGATAAAACACAGCTGTATTTATTTTTTTTTTATTTATTAAGTTTATTTGATAGGGAAAATGCAAATTACATAGTAAAACTTCAGCCTGTTACAAACAAGCTAAAATTAACTGATGTTTCACATATAGAGATTATAGCTTTTGCTAGTTTCCATCTCCTGTCCCTAGTTAGGCTTTTAGAAAATGAAAATGAAAGAAGGTAAAAGTAAAGATATCAAGTTTACATAGAAATTAGGCTTGAGCTGTAGGCTCAGTGATGTCAGTGACTGGTTTCTGAGGCAGAGTTTTGAAGCCAAACAATGGTGGTCAACATGTGGAAGCGCTGACTTAAACTCACACCCATCCAACCTAGAAGCAGGTAAAAAGGATGAGTCCTATGGCCAGATGGACATAAACTTTCTGCTAACTACTGTTGGATCACAATCTCAGTTTCCATTTCATCCCAAAGGTGCTTGATGAGACTGAGGTCAGGGCTCTGTGTAGGCCAGTCAAGCTCTTCCATGCCGAACTCATCAAACCATGTCTTTATAGTCCTTGCTTTGTGCACTGGGGCACAGTCATGTTGGAATAGAAAAGGGCCTTCTGTGATGCAGATGGCCTAGTGGCTAAGTTGCGACCCATGTACAGTGCTTAACAAATTAGACCACCACCCAAAGTAAGGTTTATGCCACAGCTGCCCTAAATTAACAGCATTGGTAATTACCAAAATATTTTTTTTTTGTTTCTGCAATGTTAATACACCAATATATAGAAGCTCTTTAACCCAAATGATATTTTTAATGCTAAAATATAATTATTATTGTTATCCATGAATTTTCAAATGTACTGATTTACAAAAAAAATCCTAAAAAAATAGTAAAGCACATTATTATTTCCTGATAATATGTCAAATTATAGTTATTTACTTACGTTCCTGAACAGACAAATTAGTTTTAGTGGTTAAATGTTATGCTTGATTCATTTCTGACTTCTCAGAGAAGCCCAGTGAGCCGGTTCAAATTTGGGTCTAAAAAGGTGAATTCAGTTTGAAATTCCTCATTCATGTTCAAAATGGTAAAATGTGGAAAGCTAACTGAAAATGAAAGAGTCCACATTAAAGCACTTCATGATGCTGGATGGTCTCTGAGACAAATATGACAGGTGGTCTAATATATTTGTTAAGCACTGTACGTGGGTGGCCAAAGTTCATGTCAGGCCTATGGCTCTTTCATCACATCATTCCCCACTCTCTCATTCCTATTTCCAACTCTATCCACTGTCCTGTCTCTCCAACAAAGGCAACAAGCCCCAAATAAATCTTATTTAAAGAAAGTAAGAAAGAAAGAAAAGGCCCTTCCACAAACTGTTTGACACAAAGTTGGAAGCATAGGCTTCTCCAAAATGTTTTGGCATGCTGAAGCATTAAGATTGGCCTTCACTGGAGATAAGGGGCCAAGCTAAACTCTGACAAACAGCCCCATACCATCATCCCTCCTCCACCAAACTTCACAGTTGGCACAATGCATTCAGGCAGGTAATGTTCTCCCAGCATCTGCAAAACCCAGACTCACCCATCTGCCTGCCAAACAGAGAAGCGTGATTTGCCACTCCACAGAACACATTTCCACTGCTCTACAGTCAAGTAACTGTGTGCTTCACACCACTCCATACGATCCTTGGCATTAGACTGCAGCTGCCTGGCCATGGAAACCCATTTTATGAAGCTCCCACCACACAGTTTTTGTATTTACAAGTTTGGAACTCTTTAGCTATGGAATCAGCAGAGCGTTGGCGACTTTTACGCACCATGCATCTTTGCAGTCATTGACCCTACTCTGTGATCTTACGTGGGGTTTCGCTTCATGGCTGTTGTTCCTAGACGCTTCCACTTTCCAATAATTACTATGACTTGAGAGAGGAATATTCAGCAGGGATGAAATTTCAAGAACCATCTTATTGCAACAGTGGCATTCATCAAGGTACCACACTTGAAGTCACTGAGTTCTTCAGAACGACATACTGTATTTTGTATCACAAACGTTTGCAAATGGAGACTCTACGGTTAGGTGCTTGATTCTATATACCTTTGGTTACGGATCTGATTGAAATACCTTAATTCAATCTATGAATGCAGTAGGCTGAAATTCACCAGTTAAACTAAGATACTTGGACTGTTACATCCTTGTGTGGAGGAAAATATTGAAGAAACAGAATGCAGGCAGTGTGTTCTGATAACTAAGCATCAGTCTGAGCCGATCTGATGTTACAGCGGATTACTGATGTACAGTAGTGAGTTCTGATCTCAGATTTAGCAAGATAGTGACCTCCTCGAGTGTTGCTATGTTTGTAGTTTACATCCCACACAACAAGCAGTTATATCTGGCCTGAGCTCTCCTAAGTGCCCTCACGAGATATCCTCCAATAACATGCATCAGGTATCATTATGTCTAATTACAAGAACGCTCATGAGAGCAAGGACAAAGAGCAGGTATATCTCCAGCCTTAGCCCCCTGGCAACATTTGCAATAAGGCCATCTGTCATTCAGGTCAGCCACACCCCAATTAATTTATGTCTTCAAATATATAATATATACTTTAAAAGGGTGAGTTATAAAACAATCTCCACTTTCTGGTGTACTAAGAGAGATATGAGCTATTCAGAACAAAACCACTTCTGAACCAGGCTTCAAACATATCTATTTCTACAGTCAAAGCAGGCATTTTAATATAGGACTTAAGGGACTTCTGGGGCTTTTGCAGCCACAGTCAAGTGGACTCTTAAGAAACTGCAGATTTGTGCACATCTGCATTAGCTTCTTTTTTGCAAGCTGAAACACATTTATGTGTCACAGTCTTAATTTAAAACATCAATAACATAATTAATAAGTGGTATTAACAGACATATAAGCTATCATTTACACTTCACCTGCATAAAAAGAGCTTTTTGTATAGTCATGTGTTTATTTGTGCATTTTAAAAGCATGATTTTGTGTGGTCCATGTTCAAAGCACTTCTCTCTGATCATTATCTGTTGACAGGCATAAAAATTAAGCTCTCACTGGTCCAGGCTCAGCCATGCAGCCAGCCAAAGACTCTCCTCTAATCTATGAAGGGGCACTATTTGCCAAACAAGGCTACTGGTGGGAAGCAACATGGAAGAGTGATTTAGGCTGTCCTACATGGCATGCTGGCCAATGGCGAGAGCAAACACGACTCTGAACTGCACACAGCATGATAATGGAGGAAAAAATGTCAAAGCTGATTAATGCAACACTTGGGTGGTGAGTTGGGGATGCACAGCATGAGGCAGGAGTGTTCATCCTGCAGCGCTCACCTTGTGGCTGGACGTAGATCTTACTGCTCTGGGACAGCTTTAAAAGAAAAACACAGGAGAATTATGGTTAAAGAAAAGCAAAGTCATAAAATCAACACATACTCTATTGTTTTAAATCAGTCAGTAATTCCCAGTTTGTCCTTTTCTACAAATTACATTTGATTATTTCTACCTGTGCTCTTTCTCTTTGTGTCAGTCAATAGAAAAAGTCAATAAATGCACTCCACACATATTTAATCTAAACTTTAAAAGTGAGTCCGGAAAGCAGTTGGTAAGATAATGGGGGTGCTACGACATAAATAAGAGTGGATGGAAAGGAAATTGACTGGATGTTATCACAGTAGATCCATCCCCTATGTGTGTTTTCTGTCACAATAAAAAGCGTGGTGATGCTTCTCAGTGCCTGTCCTGTCTGCCTGCTGTCAGCACTAAACGGTGGAGATAAAGCACGCCACTCGCCTCAATCTGCAGCCTACGGGTGGAATCTAATCTGAAAATAAAACACGGTAATATTGTTTTAATGCCAAACTATTATGGGACAGGGCAGGGTATTGTGTTTGTATAGTAAAAGCCCTGCTGTTCTGTTTTATTGAAGCTGTCAGGCTCCTGCTGGCTGCTGATGTTCCATAAAGTGCAAACGAAAAACTTTGGCCCCCACTTCTTGATTAGGTTGATGTTTTGTTTGTGTCAAATATCAATTATATTGGGCTTTCGGTTGCTGCATTTATGTTGGGATTAAAAACTCTGTGGCAGCAGCAAAGCAGGCAGTCAAACACATGATGAACCTGCACTTAGGTACACAAAGAAACGTGAACTTAAATGAATAGAACTGGTATCAAACCACTGAGTGCACATTAATATGGACAGCATTTCTCCATTCTACTTAAATGAAGCCAAAATACCTCTGTGACAGGTGATGACATATTGGGCTGGTGATATCTATAGGTGCCGTATGCATAGTTTGTGTAATTGATGGCAATTTCAGTTCAGTTATTTATTAGTGATTAGTAATTTTATAATTTAATTGCATTTAAAAAGGTCTTACATGATTATATTTTAATTAATATTTGCATCATTATTATTTACACGGTCATAGTATTTTGGTTATTTCATGTTAATGTACTTATAAGTGCTAAGGATAAAAATAAGAGCCTATGGCTTTAAGGAGGTCCGGTGAGCTCTGTGATGCTACGTGACTTTGTGTGTAGACTGCTTGAGAGCCGAGAGGAGCTCACGGTTTTTTGTGTTCGGACTGTGTGGATGTGTTTGTACATATTTGAGGCCATATTGGGCAGAAAACATAACCAGTGGATTCTTTTATGCATTTTATTTTTTGTATTTTTTGTTCAGTAACTCTGAGAAGATTAACCTTTGTGGAAGACACACTTTTTAAAACACGTGTCAGCCGTTAGCTCCGGTGGATGGTTACTGGAAAACCTACAGTATCATTTAGAGTAAAGATATACAGAGAGTGGAGCTGGTTCTTGGAACCATGGGAACTAACCAGGGCCATTTCTAGCTTTGTGGGGGCCCTATGCAAGATGCTTTTTGGGGGCCCCTATTGCCAAACTACGTTGGAGGGATTCCTAATCCATTAGATGATCCATGAACAGTCTATTACACTTCACGAGCAAAACAGGCTACAGTCATGATAAGCTCTCATTTAATTATTTATGGTCTTAACCTGTAAATTAATCATTATCAATCCTAAAGTAATGTTCAGTGGCAAATATCTGAGAAACAACTTCCACTGGACGATAACAAAGCAGACATCTGCACAACAACACAGCTTATCATTGCAGCTTACTTTATTCTTGTATCCTACATTTATTTTTAAGCATATAAGGGATAAAGACATTTTAATTCTCCTTGGGTGAAGCTGAAGATTCAGCTTTGGCCTATGCATTTGCATTGTCTGCATATAGCAAGAAACAGCCCTGGAACTGACGCTTCACCCCTTCTGCTAACGGGAGCACATATTGGACTTACCAATAAAATATTCAGGATCCCTCTGGTCGGTACAGTCCACAGATACACAAATTTTGACAGTGCATACAACATTGCGCACAAAAAAGGACAGGATAAAGGAGACAAAACTTAATTTGATTATCAGTGCTGATGTAACTCAGATTACCAATTAACTGTTAAAATAATGCTGTGACAATAAAACACTCCCTGTAATAACAAACTTATTGTTCTTTTTAAGGTTGTTTTCACACCTGATAGTCTGAGGGACTTGGCTCATCTCTAAAATTGCAACACTGTTGCACTTTCATGGGGTTTGGTTCAATTTCAAATTGCACTTGGTCAAACGAACCAAACCATCTTGAAAATGTCAAGCAGATATACATTTATGGCGCCATCATCCAAACATCCAAAGAAGAAAAGAAGATGAAACTGGAAGTCTATCTCTTTCCACTAATGAAACAATGAAACAGCACCAAATTAATAAAGCTTTTGCTTTGGTGTCATTATGAGCAGCCAGTGAGGCAGCGAGCTATCCAGCATGTCCTTCGCATGACAGATGAATGAATCAGTACCGAAGAAGGCAAGCCAAAATGAGAGCAAGAGACTATGACATGTTGCCATGGTTACCCAAACGCAGAGTTAGGTGCTGAGATGTATTTGAATGTATTAAATCAATGATTCTCAACCGGTCCAGCCACAGGACCCACCACCTACTGTAATGTGAAGTATGGACCCAAATTTCTGATTTTATTAAAATAAATCAACAAAAAATGCTTAAATTTGGACCTTGGAAGGAACACAACGAAAGGCTGAATAAAGAGACTGGCTAACACTTTGGGAGGACATGCATGCAAACATTTTATTGTACTGTGCTTTTTTATATCACGTTGGTTGTTTTTTGAAAGGTGATTACATTTACAAATGATCATATGAAAACTAGCTTTTTTTTTATATATTTCCATCCAAGATAACAGGAAAAATAAGAAAAGATCTCAAGAAAACAATGAGAATGTACTAATTTTCCAGCAAAATAAAGTATAAGGATAGATGTCTGCCTAGGGCTTCAATATCAGAGATATTTTACCTTTTTTATTTCCTGAAACCAGTTCACGACCCACTGAATACAGCCCCGCGACCCACTTTTGGGTCCCGGTTCACCAGTTGAGAACCACTGTATACAGGGTTTGTCTGGAAGAGACCCCAGTTTTTAAGTGGACCAGAGTTCACTTGTTTGGTCCACATCAGAGTTTGAATAGTTTTCACACCACTATCTTGGAAAACAGAACATGGTTCATTTAAAGTGGACCAAACAGCTCTGGTATGAATGAGACCTAAGACTCAAAGCATTTTGTAAAAGGATTAAGTGAATATAAAGGCATGCATCGGGGCGCCGCTGCAAGTGCTTAGTTCTACTTCTTGTATAACATACTTTTAAAGTAGCTGATACGGCATACCACAGGAAAATTTTGGGAAGGTTTAACTGTATTAATAATTAGATACTGTCCAACTGTCCAAAGAGCTGTGAGTCATTATTACATCTGCTCTTTTATCATTAAATAACCAATTAAAACGTAACTCCAAAAATGAACACTTGGACATAAACCAGCATAATAATTATCATGTCAGATTCTGGATTTGAAAAAAACAAAACAAAACAAAACAAACAACAACAATTACACGTACTTAATGGTTGAATTATGCCCCATACGTTAACATGGACAAAGTGGAGTTTGTAACCTATACCGCAACCCATCAGCAGAGGAAGCTCTTAATATTTTGGCTTCACTCCCGGGCGGCTGTCCATCCTGATATACAGTCCATGTATAAAACACACTGGGATACATAAGATACAAGGGTTGTCACAAGAATTTAGCCTTCAACATGATAGTAGTTGAACTCTGACAATGTTTACATCTGTTTCAAAACCACTGCAACAAAAATAGACATCTGAGGCACAGGTGATTGGGTATTTCTTATTTTTAATTCCAGAGAGTGTAAGTAAAGTCCTGCACACTGTCTTAATTGTGCAAATATGGTGACAATGCTTCAGTACCTGAATGTTGACATCGTATTTGCACAAATTAGTTTCACCTCCACTGTCAACTCCTCTGCTCTCTGTTTGTGAAAGACATAAACACAATGCTTACATCTTCATAACCTGATTAACATCAGTGCTTACAAACATGCAAATCTAAATGGGCCACGACTGCTCTCTCTCGTTCTCACTGCAGCTTTTGATAAGAAAGCATAACTAAAGTTCTGTAGATATTCAAAAGCTCAGACACTATAGATCATTAAAATAGATGAGATCATTAAGTTTTAAAACACGTGTTTTTAAAAATACAGAAGTGGAACACTCTGACAACCTTGGCTTATCTCCTTATGCAATTGTATCTGTCATTATATTTTTTAAATGTTAATGTAAACATTATAAACAAAGGATTAGTACATTGATGAAATATTAGTCAGATATTACCTGTTGTGCAGATTCTGTTTAACCTTTAACCATATTCATGGTTAGAAATATTTATGTGCTTATCCCTCTGACATATTGACAGCTATAGCATCAATGAGACCTCATTTACTGCAGCTTGCAGCAGCTTTAAGCTAAAATATGACAGGAAATCTAAAGTTTTTCAAAGCTTCAGCTCAGTTCTGCTTGACATTTCCAATCATGAAAATAATGTGTTTTAAAACATAAGAAATCTGAAAAATTTAGAGTTTTACACAGTCATCAGTGTGTTCAACATGAACTGCAGCACAAAAAGACATTAATACAAAAGATAAAAACGTACCAAAAATAACTCTGCCTCTTCTTTCAGTTTGTCGGTAAATGCAACAGCAAACCTGATTAAAAAAAGAAACATAATTATTACCCTGTAAGGCCATTTCACTGAGAAGAATTTCATTGCTGACAGTAAAGTTTAAGCCTTTAAAAAAGCACTGACAGTTTGTAAAACAAAAGCACAAAAAGCAGTGCTAACACAGTAAAACGCTGGAGTCTCCAGGCTGACTGGGTGCGTGAGAGCAGAAAAAAACACTGCTTGTGGTTTGAAGGCAAAGGATTTAAGGATGAACACACCAGGAATACAAAGAGGAAAACAAAGAGAATGTGGAGCACAAAACAGTGGGGATATATTAATTTGAGCATGTGCAAGCGTGCAACAATAATAAATGGGCCAACAGGCTCAGAGCGGTGACTGAATTACATGATCAAGGTGTGTGTGTGTGAGAAGGAGCTAACAGCAGGGGGTGCATGGATTCTGATGTTTGAAGTCATGAGACCTGGATTTCCCCCCTTTCCCCAGTAGGCAATTATCCCCCTAGACTTACCAGATAGAGGCCTTATAACATGTATGCTTATCATGATAATAGAAACACCAGGGTCTGATTGAAAGGCATAAGGCAAGCCATGGATGAGAACATGTGCACAAAGCGTCTTTAAAGTAGGGGAGAAGAGGAGACGCAACCTGCACAGCTGGGGTTGGCTTGTGTTCAGACCTGTACTTTTATGCCAGTACTCCATACTGGTGTCAGTTAATTGCTAAGAAACAAATTTAGTCCTTGCATAGTTTTGGTATTGTTGCTCTGCGTTTGCTTTGCATGAGCTAAAATCACAATCCCGTAAGTATTTGAAAGTTTTACATTTTGAGCTTGTAACACTATAGAATATTATGTCTGTTTAAATCACACAACTAATGACAGTGATGGTGCCTTCTTGATTTCTGAGAACAATTTTAGATAAGAGATGTAAATGCTCACACGTATGGCCCCATTTGCATCAGATTTCTATAGGGATGGGAGTCAAGAATGTGTTCCAGTTGAAAAGCTGTTTAAACTGGTTCAATCTATTGACATAATTTACTTTTAATCTTAATGATTCCCTTATCAGTGTTTTACTTCCATGTGCCTTGAAAAACACAGCATCACAAAAGGCAGACATGGAAGCGAGCAAGAACAGAGAAATTGAGGAAGTACACATGGCGGCCAGTCACAAAAATTTGGCTAAAGTGGTAAAACTGTGGCTTCATTTCTCAAAAAATGACGAGAACAGCACAACTTCTGTCAGCAGAAAATGAGCAGTAATGTTGCATTCAATTCAAGAGACTGAAGAACCAGAGAGGAGTTGGTTTTAACTGAGACATTTCCAACACAAAAGAGAATTTTTATATATTTTAGCATTTTCTCCTCCTAAACACTTGATGTTTAGTCATCAAAACTGTTTATTTTAGCCAGTAATTGAAGTGACTCTCACTGAAGGTGGCGAACATCCTGTTCTGTGTTCAGAGAAAAAGAGACTCCATAAAATTTGAGTTGTTGACAGTGAAAACATATTTAGTCTAGTTTTTTTTTTTTTCAAAAAGTAAATCAAAGGGAGGAATCAATAAGAAAATCAATAAAGAATTAAAGTGATAAGAAGAATTTATAATGATAATGAATATCAATAACATCTGATCTTATCTTTCCCATCCCTAGGTTTCTATGAAAAACAGTGGCTAAAACACATATTATTTGAATATTTTCCACCAGCAATGAATTACACAGCAATAGAAATGTTACTGTGACAATAACTTTTTTAAAATATTCCCTCTGTGTTGGTGGACATCCTTTAGACAAGCCCAGATGTAGATTATAGGAACCGATGCCTTAATCTTTAACGCTGACTATGGCATGTACACTAACATGGTTCTTAATGTGGCACACCAAAATAAAAGGTATCCATTATAGAAATGATTTATTGTGCTTTTCCTGTGCTTTCTTGCCATGTGATGTCTAGTGTAACATAGAACATTTCTAAGAAAATCATGTTAGCTGAAACCTATATGTAAAACTACCAGTGGTGTAGTGGTGACTGGAGAAGTGGCTATACGCTTAAATTATCCCCCTAATTAAAATCCAAAGGATTACCATCCTGTGTTTTAATAAAAGATCATCTTCTATTTTTAATGCACCTAAAAATTGACATTTAGTTTTCTCACATTGTCAATTAACTTTTGCTGCTTAAGGGAGTTAGTATAAAGGTTATAATAGTTTTGGGATTTCTCATTAGTTTTTACTTTTATTAATTTAAATTTTGTTTAAATTCCTTTTTGACAGCTGGTTTGTTAGTTTAGTCTTTACTTTGAAAAACTGCTTTGTTTTGGTCAAGGTTTTATTCATTTTAATTTAGCTTTTCCCAGCAATATAGGACACGTGTCAGGGGTGAGACCCAAAACGGAAAAAGCAAACATCATTCAATTTTTAAACGATACATAAAAACGGGCTCTTCTTTTTCATTTAATTTATTCACATTTGATACTTGGATACAACTCAAGACCTAAAATCAACAAAGTCTGAAGCCTTCTTTAATCAGATCGGACCATTTTACACTCCCTGGGCTTGGGTGTACATTTCAGTCAGTCTGCTGCTGTTAAAGACTAAAACTAGATTCAGATTTTTTAACTTATTTTATTGTTGTTAGTTTTGTAAGCTCAGATTTTAGTTTTAGTTAGTTTTCTTTTTGTAAAGCTTGATTTTATTATGTTTCAGTTAACCACAGTGGTTTTTACATCTTAATTTCAGTAATGTAGTTTTAGTAGACTATAATAACCTTGGTAATAATCATATGAATTTAACAGCAAAGGAGGGTCTATTTTACCACTGTCACTGGTATACTGTTAAAGGCTAAGACATCTCCACAATGATGCATTTTCAGTGAACTATTCAATAATGCCCAGCAGTGTAAGAGGAACTGTTTCATAAAGTAATGCACTAGTGTGCTCAGATTACTTTTTCTTGCCTTTGCCGTACTAGGAGAGGGGATTTAGAGTGTTTCTACTCCTGAGGTGAAATATTAGACTCAAGTAAGAGTAAAGTTGCTTCGGCTGAATTTTGCTTGAGTAAAAGTAAAGTTACTGGTCTATAAATGTACTCAAGTAAAAGTAAAAACAAACTTGAAGTTATTCAGAGTACTATGTAGTTTATTTTTTACCACAGGGTTTGTGATTGAAAAGTAAAATATGATCTCTTCTTCATGTGCTGGACATAACAACATGAGAATGTGATCTTTATAACCAGGTTGTTAAAGGTGTTTGTTTTTTATGAGAGATGAGGTGCACGTGTCTGTTTGGACTGTGGACCTTAAAGGGAGTAAATTTAGCAAATTAAAGTCACTGTAAAGTGATTAAAAAATCTGTATTTAGGTTTGTTGTATGACAGGTCACTGTGTCATGAACCACCAGGTCAAATTTCAGTTATGAAAAAAACATCTCTAAGTTTATAAAATGAAGCTTCAAAATCATGAAAAATGAGGCAGTAAAATCTGCTCTAGGGTGGTGTGGGTGTGTTGGTTGAATGAGCTGAAGCCACGCCCACTCAAGAGAAATACAATCCTTTCAAATAAAAAAAGCGACAATGAAGTTAAGAGCTAAAAGGCCTCAGTTTCATTTTCCCATTCGTAACTCATTTCTTCAGTTTTTCCTAATATCTAATTTCCTGAGTTATGTGAAGATATCTTTCTCCCGTTTATGAGACATTTTTGTTGTTAAGTTGCTGCTGTGGAGAGGCAGCCACAGTCTGGATCTATGCCAGAGCAGAGAGACAGAAGTTGGGGATTAAATTTACTGTTTTCTGGTACAAATCTCTCCATTATGATGCTCTTAATGACCATTAGACCAAACTAGCTGATAAATTTGGGAAACCTCACAATGAACAACAACAGTATGACAGCTGTTAACTTTCAATAAAAGCAGTGGCATCAGCTAACAACTGACTGTACTGAGATGAACTGCTTGGTGATTTTATATTGTTGTAGCGTTAGGGGGCGGGTATTCCCCATCAAGACTGGTGACGTGGTGGGCTCTATATTTGCTATGCCTGACTTAAAGCAAGCCAGGAAAGAGGTGAACAACTTCCTAACGGTCTAAATCCAAAATTTAGTTGTTACTGATCTCAGTGTTTTCATATGTTTACAGCAACCTTAGTCCAACATACCTAAGACACAAACTTTGGATTTCACTTCACATGGACTTAAAGTTATTTGTGAACATAAACTGGAGTAAAAGCACTGTATATGACCTATATATGTCAATATATTTTTTTTAAATCTACAACACAGCCTCTGATATTTTTTTCAATCAGGAAAAGATGCAATGTTCAGACAGAAACACATAGAAAGAAAATGATTCCACATTAAATCCAAAAACAGCTGTTGCATTTCATTTATTATAAAAGTGTGACTTGACATAAACAACCTGGTTGAAGATTATATATTCTCTTGTTGTTACTGCACATTGAGGAAAGATGATATTTAACTGTCCAGTCCCCTCAGATAGTAGCTACTCAGTACTTAAATTAATAACTTTTTACATGCTTGTAACTGGTAAAAGGATGTTTTGTTTTCAGGCTGTGAAGTTTTGGAATGGTTTACCTGATCTCATTAGGAACTAACCAGAAAAAATATTTCAAACAAAACATTAGGGGTGTTCTTTTAAGGAGTATTTGAACTTTTTCTTTTTTTATTGCAACTGTATGACTGTGATTGAGGGTATAGCTTTTAAGTAGTATTATCGGTATAAGTTTTGTTGTATGTGTATAATGCCATCCATGTGTTGTATATATGTTTTTTTGTGTCCTATATTGTATTGTGTTTCAGTTATACTGTATTGTGTTTTTATTATATTTTTGTAATGTTTTTATGCTATGGGCTCTTGGAAGAATAGCCTAAGTGGGCTAAAAGACATCCAAATAAACAAACAAACAAACAAAACATGGATGGATTTATAACGAGCCCTGTGATTGACTGGAGACCAGTCCAGGGTGTACCCTGTCTCTCGCCCAATGACAGCTGGGATAGGCTCCAGTCCCCCTGCAACTCCCAACGAGATAAGCGATATAGAAAATGGATGGATGGATGGATTTATAATGAGTAATTTTACATAAACTTAAGTAATCTTTAACCAAAGTTACTGTACTTTTATTTGAGTACCATAGTACCCTTTACATCTCCGGTTATTGTGTATATTGTTAGAATGTAAGTTGTGACTCTGCAGTTCCCTAAAGACAATAACAATGGTCAGAAATGCACTATTAAAGTTCTAACACATAACCCACAAAATCAACACCTGGTGTACTCATTTCAGAGTTGTTTGAAATAACATGGGTTAAAAAGTAGTTTGCAGAACATCACCTTGCTTTCAGTAGCACCTGCTCCATAACCACACGCTTCTTCTCAACTTTCACATCTTCATTTATGTCTGTTCCACCAAAGATAACTCCAAAGGGAACTTGGGTTTCTGGTGTAGAGGTAAGACATAAAAACAAAGAATGCTTCTGACATTTCTGGAACAGGTGGCAATAAACTTATAGCTTTTCTACAACGGTTGACACACACAAAACACTTCAAGGAGGAAAGTAAACAGATCGTGCATGTTTACCTAAGAGGAGGCTGCCTGCTCTGAACAAATGAATGGCCAGTGCAGCCTGAAATGGAGGATTTCGAGAGATGAGATCTGCCACCTCAGCTGGAGTCTGAAAATCTGCTGCATCTCTGAGCTCACAAGTGTGTCCTGCTGACTCAATGTGGGACCTAAAATAAAAGAAATGTATCGTCATGGGTGGTTGGCATGGACGGCATGACTTAGAAATGTTAAAATTCAAACTATGTAAATGTTAAAAGTCTATTTTAACTTCTTCATAGTCAACAGATGATTTTACTAAAGTTGTCTAAGCTGCTTCCTGCTAATAATATTCCTCGTCATGGCACTGATTTTCATTATCAGCGTGAAATTCAACACACATTTTCAAAAGTCGTATCTAACTTGAGAAAGCTGTGGCCCCTTTGAAAACTATACTATACTATTGGCAGGGAAACTAAGTTAATAACGCCGAGCAACAGTTGCTGTACCTAGCTATTCTAAGCCACCAGCGAATTACCTTATCCTCTCAGCTGTAGTGTGGTTTCCAGTTTTGGGGCTGAGACGGGCAAGAAATAGTATTTTCATTTCTCCAGTGAGGCTTGTCTAACGAGCTAGCTGGTTAGCATGTAAACATGACTGAAAAACAGATGGAATAGTACAGCTTGTGTTGTTTTTGAAGGCTCGCTTGACTCTACCACGATCACATTTCCTGGACCCATGCCTGTAAGTCACACACAGCCCAAAGCTGTAGACGTGAGAAGCACAACCCACGCCTGTAATGTTTACAAGTCCGTCTCCTAAATGTTCCCCAGGAAACACATAGCGGAAGGTAAAAGTAAAATACGCACTTTTGATCATTTTCAGTGTTTTACTTCGGGTGAAAAACTTGACACAGAGCCATCAAAACCCCAACGACGAGCTGGCGTCTCTCTTCAAGTTTTTAACGCAAGCTGTCGTCAGTTTCAAAATGTAAAAGCGAACGAACCGTAAAAATCACTTCCTTTTTCGACGGCTCAATGGCCGCGTCAATGACAGATTTCTAATTATGTGGATGGGCTAAAGTTTGACGTACGTCAGGCTGTTGGTCGGGTTCCGTTCGTATAAAGATCAGCTCCAGAGGAACGGAAGCGTGACAGTTTGTTGACTGAGCTCAGTGTCACGCGATAGTACTGTGACACTGGTTTTTGTTGACTTCCAGTTCTCCTTTGACAAAGTATTGATTTAAGACGAGACTGAGCAAACAGTCGAGCCGTTGGTAATATCTAGGTTAATGGAGATAATTGAAGACCACTGGGACGTGCTTCAGTCATTAAAGGTAATTCATAACCAAACTCTAACAAAGCTAAAGTCATGCTAATGCTAGCTGACTTACTGTTCGTTAATTACTCGTATAACATATAATAAGAAAGGAGGAGGTTATTCAAACGGCTCTTTCCCTTGCTTAAACATCGCTGGCTTCGTCTGAGTAACCTATTAAAACTTTTCTTTGCAGGTTTGAACTCTTGTTTATAACGACAAAAACACTTAAAGTTGGTGGAGGATGGCTAATAACAGGGATGCCAGTGAGAGCAGCCCTCTTTTGGACTCTACTTCTGGATACCGACCCTCAGCGCCATCAGTTTTTCAGGGACGAAGACTGGCGTGTGCAGCCATCCTGCTTGCTGAATCATTAGAAAGGATCGCTTTCTATGGCATCACATCCAATCTGGTCCTGTTTCTCAATAGCAGCCCCTTTTATTGGGAGGGCACCCAGGCGAGTCAGGCACCTCTGATGTTCATGGGAGTCACCTACCTGATATCACCATTTGGAGGCTGGTTTGCAGATGCATACCTGGGAAAGTTCTGGACAATTGCTTCAAGTTTGATACTTTATTTTATTGGGATGCTGTTATTCCCTTTCATTGCAAATGAAGACACAAGGATTGAACTGTGTGGAGAAGAGTTGGCGTTTCCTGTGCAACCTGCTGAGTGTCTCAGTATAAATGGGACCATTCCTAACAATGTAACCTGCCCCATTCGCACAGCATATTGTGGCCCGGTTGTCTACAGTGGACTGTTTTTGATTGCATTAGGTGTGGGAACTGTGAAGTCCAACATCACACCATTTGGGGCAGATCAGGTAGAGTATGAACCATGTGTTTTGTCAATTCTAAAAGTAAACATATCGTGAATAATTCTGACAGCAGACACTGAGCTCATTATAAGCAAGAAAGTCTCTGAAAAAGATTAGTTTTCAAACATAGGCCTGTATAATATTGGGTATGCAGTGTGACACCATGGAAAGCAGACATGTGATGGGATTTCTGTTGTACCATGAGAGTTCACTTAGACATGCATACCCCTATCATTATTGACACTTCTTGGTACATCCACTTAAAAGTAGACATTTTAAAATGCAGTGTTAACTCAGTGTCGGACTAGCTGCCCTTCCTCCACTTACACTAATGAGTTGATATACTGGAAATACAAGACTTTAAGTTGTAAGTGCATTGCAAGTTGTAAAAAGTGAAACAACTTTCTGACAGATTGTCAGATTATCCCGAAGTGCTTTTATATGTAGTAATACATAGAACATGTTATCAGTAAGACTGTTGTTCTTAAAATAATAAAGGAGTGGGTAAAATTTTCCAAAGAAGGCTGCAGCTTTGGATGTTACAGGATATAAACAGACTAAGATAAATTTAGCATGTTTCAGTGAATACCAAGCACCAGTAATAAAACTAGACTGAGCACTGATGATTAAATATTGTTTGCATCACTTAAGGGCAGGGATTATTGATATGAACACCCACCAACCAGCCAAATTCAGGTGGATTTCAGCCATGGCAGGTAGTGCGCTGTCTGTGAACACTGTTACAGTGATAGATGCTTGTTGCAATGAGGTCATTTTGCACATAAAGGGGTAATGAAAAAAAACAGTGCAAAAAGTGCATTTGTGCCTGTTTTCTCAAGAGATAAGAGGAAAATCCTTAAAATTGGAGGTACACTATTCATAAACTTTACAAAGGTTGTGGATCTAGCCTAGTTCAAGTACATTTTAGCATGAATTAGTCAATGTTAGTATTAAACATTATTTCCAACAAGAAAATTGTGGCTAGTGAAAATTCAGTGTGGCTTCTAACTTTTGAAAACTACTAGCCACAGTAAAGGTGAGCAAAAAACGTTCTGATTGGCTAGATGACATATGAGTAATGTTCATTCATAGTAATTAGTAATTTTTTGTAAAGACGTAGTCTAGTTTGTTTCTTAGAATGGCAGGTTTGCATCCTATCCTATTTTAAATCTAACACTGAAATTACTGAAGATTACTAATGACTAATTTTTACTGTGAATGGATATCAGTTCCAGTTATTGGTTGGTCTCACTGACTACTAATAATTACTGTCAGTATTGTTAATGAAAATCATCTCTCAATACAAAGTTACAAGGGGCATGTTTTCTGTCATAAATAGTGTTATCTCGTTTTTAAAGAGCGGGATTTATTTAAACCATTGTCTTGAAAATAATGCTGATTCTTATTGTGAAAATTAGAAATTTAGAAAATGTAGTCATTTTTTCACTATCCAAGAAAACAATGTTGGTTGTTCCATCACAATAAAGCAATTTTAATATATCTGATTATCTCAGGATAACAAAGCTGTTCCTCTTGTGAAAACAGTATGATTTCTATCAATCCCCTAATGCCATACAGCTGTTGCCCACATTAATGACCAAAGTTAAGCCTATTTTTCTGTTTGTTCTGTGCTTTTGCAACTAAAGGGATATGAGGTAAATACGTCGACATTTCCATAAAACTGGTAAATAGGGTTAGGGTTGTTCGTGCTAGAAAACTAATTACATACAGTTTATTGATCTTATAAATCAATCATGGTCAGAATAATTTGTCCCCCCCCCCCAAAAGAAAAAAAAATCTACAAATTAATGCCTATCAAACAAAAATATGTAAAACAGGGTAAAACACCCAAGGGGTAAAGACTTTGTATAGGAACTGTAAAATCTATGGATTCATGTCCAATTAGAGCCTCAATGGTTGCTTTAAGCATAGCCATTACTTTTCTTATTTATATACAACTTAAGTGTCAGATTTGAAAGTGTTCACTGGGACTTTGGGATAGATCAATATTGTAGTTTTTAACAGCCATATCATGTATTTAGTTGAGGGTAAATAAACAAACAGGACTATAAATTTCATGCTTGTCTTATCCTGAAATGACTTGAGGGACTGAATCCACTTACACTGACTCATCCTCTGTCAGAAACTAAACACACAGTTGGAGTTTCCCTGCTACGTCAATGCATTATTAAACATTGTTATAGTGCTGCTCTTGCAAACACATGGCAGTCAAGTAGGAAGTGTGACTGGGATGTTTTATTTTTTTAACTACACAGCAAAGAGGAACAACAGAAAGATTTATGCTCAGCTTTGGCCTGTGAATGCCATGACATTATCTCCCCAATAGTTAATTGCAGCTGTACCGCTGCATCCTTTGTGCTCATACATAAGAGACATATCCACTTCATCACACACAGATAAAATCTCATTCTCCACTGGAGTAACTCTGTGTGGAAAGGATCCGTGGTATTATGAGAATAAAATTATTTGTTTGCATGGGCATTTAACAGAATTTATTGAAGTTTTGGTGTGCTAATCGTGACTGCTTTTGTGATTTCTGAGAGGATACTCAAAGACGCATCAAGCAGATAAAGAATGGATTAATAGCTGCTGTAAGGATTGTTCTCCTTTAGCCTTGTTCTTCTTCCAGTTTCATACATCCATAGAATGAAAGTGTCAGGATAATATTTCCTAAAATAAATATTTTACATAAATCTAATCACTTTCAGGTGTTGGATGAAGTATAACACTACATCCTGTTTTCAGCTTGTGATCGTTGTTCCTCTTTGTCAGTACTATTTCAATAATTAGTAAGTTTTTGTCAGGTGTTGACAATAATGCCTGTAAAGCACGTGCTGTTTTAATGACTAGCAGCTACGGTCCAGATGTGTAAGGGGTGGTTCCCTTTTTCTCCTGTGTCTTTAAAAATGCACAGCAAAGTGTGGATTGTGTGCGGCTTTTACATCTTCTCTGTCTGTTTGTTCGGCATACATTAACATGCTGTTGTCCTGATGTCTGTTTTTAGGTGAAAGATCGAGGGCCAGAAGCCACACGCAGGTTCTTTAACTGGTTCTACTGGTGCATTAACTTGGGAGCCATCCTGTCGCTGGGAGGTGTGGCTTACATCCAGCAAAACATGAGTTTTACGCTGGGCTACATCATTCCCACCGTGTGCCTGGGGGTCTCCTTCGTAGTCTTCCTCCTGGGCCGGACTGTCTTCATCACCAAGCCTGCTGACGGTAGTGCTTTCACGGATATGTTCAAAATCCTGGGCTTTGCCTGCTGTTACCAGAGAACAAAGGAGCCTAACCATCTCCGGTGAGCTGTCACCCAGATCATTTTATGTAGTGATGGGGGGAAAAAAAAAAAAAACATAAAATTGTGTTACCAGGCAATAAAAGTCAGTAAATCACTCCCTGAATAGCAAACAACACATCTACAATAACTGTTTCATAGCAAAGTATTCATTAATCTCAATGGGTTTCTTCCAACAGTGAAGTGTTTTTCTTCATGGCAAAGTTTAGTGGGATGATGACTCTGATACTGCAGATAAAACAGCAAGGTGTTGTTGGTAGACCGTAATGTTAAAGTCTTCTTTCATCCCTCTCTCTAATTCTTTTTTTCCCTCAGTGGTTCATGCATTCATCTTCATCCCCTGTGGTGAAAAGTTATTCTGAAGCGCTGTTACTCGACTTTGAACCAAAGTAGCACAAACGGTTCAAAAACTTGACTCTGAATATTTTAAGTTGGCCAATCCTGCAGCCTTTCAAGAATTTCTTATTAAGACATTTCCTCCAGAGATGGGGATTATAGGCTTTAGAGAAAAGTTTTGTTCCTATCTCTAGAAATGCTGCTATTTAAGGGTAAAATGTTCACAAAAAGGCTGCTTCAAGAGTTTAGTTTAATCTATATTTATTTATTTATATGCTAACTTAATACCATAGTTTGATTTTTTTTTTTCTCTCCTATAAAGGACAAAACCAACTCTCCTAGATAATGCCAAAGTGACCTATGGGGGAAAATTTCCTGAGGAGAAAGTAGAGGAGGTGAAAGCCCTGTTGAAAATCCTCCCAGTTTTCTTAGCACTGATCCCTTACTGGACCGTGTACTTCCAGGTAAGACCGAGTACTTTTACTCTGGAACAAAGTGTATTAGTCATACTTCACAAATTATTGAAAATGTAGAGACATTTAATTGTAAAATAAAACATTTTTGGATTCAAATGAGTCAGTATGAGGAGAGATCATTCTCATGGTTTGCACCAAACAACCTTGTGATCATGAAGTCATGAGACTGTTCTCTCTTTATCGTGTTTCAGATGCAGACAACATACATCCTGCAGGGTCTCCATCTGAAGATTCCTGACAGTGCCTCGAACATCTCTGCTGACCCCCACAAGGTACCCTGAGTAGAGACGCTCTCAGTCCAGACCTCCTTAATGTTTAAAGCTCCTGTGAGGAGTTTTAGCAGGCTATGAAACAAATTAAAATCAATAGTGATGCTTCTTTATAAGCTACAAAAGCAAACCAGACCATCATAAAGATGATTAACTCTTCTACTTGGTGATTTTTTTTTATTCACAAACATCCACAGGGTAGGTGTCAGACAAAAGTATATGCAATATACTGAAGACATTTGCCAATTTTAAGACAGCAGGTTGATATTTTACATCAGAAAACACTTCTCTCACACGCACAAGACAATATCAGGAAAGAGTAAAAAATCAATGCAAACAAAAAGTTTTTCAAATAAACTTTAGTGTAAGGCAGATTATTTTAAAGTCTCTGTAAAATTAAATCCAAACTTTGTGTCTTAACCCACTAGATATGTTGGAATAAGGTTGCTGTAAACATGTGAACACTGAGATCTATGTGTGACTGAATTTTTGAAGTAGACTGATAGAGAGTTGTTCCCCTCTTTGCTTGTTTGGTTTGATTTAAGCAGAGCAATTGGGGAATTACCCCACCCCCCTAACGCTACAATGATAAACATCACCGAGAAGTTATTCTCAGTACAGTCTGTTGTACGCTGATGTCCCTGCTTCTATTCAAAGATAACAGCCAGTCACATGCTGTGTTTTTGTTCATTGTGAGGTAGATTTCCCAAATCTATCAGACAGGGTGGCCTATGGGAGATTTGTACCAGAAAAAAGTAAATTTAATTCCCAATTTATGTGTCTCTGCTCTGGCACAGAGCCAGGCAGCTGTGCTCTGATCAGAACCATTGTTTAAAATTTGAGAGAGTCATATCTCGCAAGTGGGTGGGGTGTCAGTCCATTCAACAGACACACCCACACTATCCTAGAACACATTTTACTGCCTCATGTTTTACGATTTTAAAGCTCAGTTTTATGTTTGTCATGACTCAAATTTGGCGTGGTGGTCAGAACACAATTGCCTTTCATACAACCAGCCTGAAATACAGTTTTTTTAAATCACCTTACAGGGACTTTAAATCTGGTACATAACTACACTATGTATGCCCATTTTGCTAGGTTGTAGCTGAATTGCTAAAAGAATTGTAAGTAGCACTACCAACTAGGGATGTTCATATATGACTAATTTTAAATCTGTTTTTAACACAATTTTTAATAGCATTTATTTTGGTCTCAAGTTAAACAAATGTAGTTCAGTTCTGACTGTTTACTGACTATGTGTTAACACAGAATCCCAGCATCACTGGATAAACATTGGAAAATCAGCTGGCCAAGTCCGGCTTATGATAGCGGGGCTAATGCTGCCATTCTTCAGTCCTCCTTTTAGGTTAAAGTCAATATGCCTGAGGATAATGTGATTACATATTGCTTCAGTCAAGCAGGCATACACAGGTATAACCTGATACAGAAAATATGCAACTTTATCTTGATATCCTGTCAAAATATTGCTAAACTGCAATGCTCCTGTGAGATGCTATGGAAGCTGTCTGTTCACTGTATCTGTTTACACCTGGCTGCTACAGCATCTCGGTTGCATGGCTACTGGAGTTGGCAACTGTTACAGTTCAAACAGAGCATTTGGCCTGGATTGCTGAACTGGATTTTTAAAAAGCTCTCATGTAGTTGTTTCCTGTTGCAAAGTAGATGAATTAATCAAAGCTGTATGTAGCTTTCCTTTTTTACGTTAAGCATTATGCCTTTTGTATTATAAATGGGCATGTCTATTATCATTATAAGGTCACCAGAATGTCGACATAAAGGATGGATTAAGTCCTAAAAGAAAAAGAAAGGACACAACAAGCCTAGAAGATATATAGTTTTATTATGTAGTTTTTTGTTTTTTTGTTGCAAATAAGAGTTTGGATCGGTGAGCACAAAAAAGATATGATGATCAGTTGACCATAGGCAAAATGTGGCCAATCAGATTTGACTATTTTAATCCTCAGTGGGGGACACCCCTAGTGTGGGGACATCTGCAGTTCAGACTCTGAGTGTTCCATTGAGTCTGGCGCTCTAACATGCCTGCACATAAGTAGTTTGAAGCAGATTTGTCACTGCTGAAGCTGAAGTGGTCACTAGGTCACTGTCACAATGGTAAGCAACAGCTGGGGGCAGCAGCAAGGGATGGTAAAGCCTTGGGGATTAAGTCTGAACTTCACAGACTATCTCATAGATTAGCAACCTGACTGTTATTGCACCTCTCAGCAGCGCCTCCAACTGATTCTACCTGACTTCTGTTGTTGCTATGCCTGTGCCTCACTCTGACAGATTGTGTGTTCTGTTCTCGAGGGTTTTGAAGACTGAAACCCACTCACAGATGACAAACTACACCTCAAAAATCAAAGTCTGGAAATTGGAATAGACTAGGAAGTGTAGCATGTGAAGTAGCTGTTCTTTTTTTGAACAGGGAAGCATGAGGTGATTTTGATGGGCTCTGACTCCATGGAAATGTGAAGTGAAACTATTGCCTGTGAACCGTACAGTCCAACCTTGTGTTATGTAAATCCAAGATGTATATTTAGGCTGTATTTCAGAGCAAATTCAGAACAGTTACAAACATTATATCTAATCTGAGAGTCTGCTATAGTTTATTTTTCTCATATTGCACTTTTTTGTATACTAAGTTCAAGAAAAGTTAGATTTTTTTTCCCACTTCGCACACTATTTATCTCACATCTTAGAAAACAGAACTAAGCCCTCTCTGCTACCAGCCTCGACACTTCTCTACATCAAAAGAGAAGTGAGATTAGATGCCTCTGTGAGTGCTTCCTCACCTCACCTGACACATTTTTTTACGACTTAACTGAACAAACAACGTCTCTTCAAGGAAACGGAGTTCAGACTCGTATAAATAACTGGATATTTGAGGCAGGACTGACTGTGTTGTAACTGTTTCTGATTAGATTACGATCTAAGATTACTAAATTGTTGTTTTCAAATCTCCACAAAGGCAGAGTAAATCTTACTGAGAATTTTAATTTTTAAAGGTTAAATTAATACCATTTTAAGGCATTGACGTTCTTTCTAAATTTAAAGCTAATAATAATTTTTCTTCTTGGATGGTTCCTTGTATTGCTAATACAGATAAGTTTACCTGACTTTTTCAGCTTATGACCTTTCTGTACTAAACAAAGTCAGCTCACAGCCCAAGATAGCATAATCTTATGTGCATTATGCAAGCTGAAATTTGTTGTTTTGCTTTGTTAAATCTGCTTGTAATATGGAGCTTGAAGGTACTTTACGTTATCCTACAGTTAAAGAAACAACCAAGTAAATGCACTATGTACTTTATGCATATTATACGACAAAATTATGCTTTTCCCCTTATTTTCTACCTTTTCTACCATCTCCCAAGTTGCCAGCCTGAGAAACACAGTTTAGATTTCAATATACATTCAGTACAAACTGTTTTCGCATCATCCATTTGGGGATTTATAAAAAAAAAATGTGAACACATTGCCCACTCCAGACCTGAGCCCGCAGGGACATATCTGCCATCTTTGCCAGACTTTTCCTCTCAGAAGAGTTGCACTGAGGATTTTCTATCATTTTGAATATGATAATACACAAACAAGGGAGGGAAATACTCTCTAAGGAGCTGCATATAGATTACCAACAGTTACTCCAGGAAATGTAAATTCAGTCAGAGAGTAAATGATGCTATCAGAAGTGTTAAACCAGAGACACATCAGGATCTCAGATGGCACTTTGAATTTGAATTGCTAAAACATTTCCAGCAGTAACAGTCCATCGTTTCTCACAGAGTGAGATATTGATGGATTGTGTTAAGGCTTTGCATTCTCACAATGAATATTCTCTTTGAATGATACATCTTCTAGTCTTTTTGCATTGTGTTAATACTCATTTTAAAGGTTACACTTTTAGTATAGTTGTGATGATAGCAGAATTTTAAGCTTTGATGTGATGCACATTATTGAATTTCTGCTGATATCTGATCTGCCAGTATTTCCGAACTCATGTGTGTAAGCACATCTTTTCTTAATGTGAAGAACACCAGGTCTCTCCTGAACTGGAAATGACCCGTTTCTCTTACAGTGACTGTAAATTTGTTTGGAAACTGATGCAAAACAACATTTGATTCTACCACAAATAATAGATATGTTAATTTTAAAGTATAGCTTTTCTGTAATGATAATCATTTCTTTGGATTACATGTTCATTATATGCCAGATATGTGTTTATTTATGTACCAGTAAAAGCAAGCTTCCTGTACCTTTTTGAGAGCAACATACAACTGCTGACAGACAGTGAGATCTTTAGCACACAAAATAAAACTGTGCACTCCTTTTCATATAGCTTATACTTTCAAAATAAAATGAATTCCCCTACTCAGAATACAGCTTTGCAGGGTGGATCCCTGAGTGCTTGAAATGAGACAGAAATCACATTCCTTAAAAATTCAGTCCTTAGAAAACACTTCCAGTTTAAGGAATGAGGATGAAAAAGAAAAAAACTACATATACTGATTTTTTTCTGGGGGGCTTTTTGTATTCAATAGGATAGGATAGCTAAAGAGAGACAGGAAGTTTGAGGAGTGAGAGTGGGGAAAGACATGCAGCGAACAGCGCCCAGACCATGAATTGATCCAGCAACCTGTGGGTTGAGGACTACAGCCTCTGCACACAGGCGCCCGCTCCACCAACTGAGCCAAACTATCACCTGTACACTGAAGGTTTTTTTGGTGGTTGTGGTTACATATTTACATACATACATACATACTGCTTATATTTAGAGCTGATACATCAGATGTAAATACAGTAATGCTGACACTGACAACAGACCTTTTAAGCTATCATCTGCTGTTACCGACATTGTGCCAAAATGCCTTGCATCCCAAAAAATGAAACAGCGTTAATACCTACGAACAGAAGACCCAGGCATCTGAGATTGCCTGGGTCTTCTGATTTGAGATCTGGGAACTTTCTTGTTGTGTAGTTATCAAAAATGTAAGCAAATTCTTATAAACTGTCAAAATAGTACAAATTGCTTATGTATTTAGGCGGTTTAGACAGGATGTCAGATTTTTCTTGCAGTTTCTGAAGGATTCATTCCTCTCCTAAGCATCTGTCTTTTGACAAAGATTGATTTCTTTAATCTGTTTGCTATGCTATTGTTCATTAGAATAATGGAAAATGTGTCATTTCAAAACACTTGGGATGGAAAAGTACCAAAATTCTGAACATCTTGACAACCTTTCAATTTGATGATAGATTTATTTTGAGCTACAAACTTCTATTCAAATTCAATCAAGTGCACTTTGTCTTGTGTACCTCTTACCTTTTTTATAGGAATAAAGTTTGTACAACTTCTTATAACAATCATACCTTTTTAATTGACATTCTGATCAGTTATTGATGTGGCTGTGTGCTTCCTGTACTGTGAATTAAATGCATCCTTCATTTCATTATGCTTCCTTTTGGCCACCAGGGGGTGCCAAAGCAATACCAAGCATTGAGTGCACACTCTTCACTTAGTAGTATATGCACAGAAACGCTGGGTGAACTGTGCAGGAATGCTCTGACATTCTCTGTAGTTTTCATGCTTTTTTACACAGTTTTACCTCACCTTTTCCTTTCTGGATTTCCCTCAGATGGCGTTCCGCTTCCCAGCCGCCTGGCTCACCATGTTTGATGCTGTGCTCATCCTTATGCTGATTCCCCTTAAGGACAAAGTGGTCGACCCCATCCTGAAACGGCGCGGCCTGCTGCCTTCCCCTCTGAAGAGGATTGCAGTGGGGATGTTCTTTGTCATGTGGTCGGCCGTGGCAGCAGGTGAGTGCACTGGTAAACGTGTCCTCACTGTGATGTGGCATTAGCAAAACAAACACAGAAACATCTAAAAAACTTTGGATAAATGCAACATGCATTATGTTCCTCCAGTGTGGTTGTAGTGCCACACAGACATTTCAATATCAGCTGCAACTATTAATATCAGCCTTAGATTCAATTAAACATTTATAATCATAATGATAGATGTAAGGCTGTTAAGAGCTGCTCAAGTTCAACTGCTATGATTACCCATATCAGTCCTCTTCATTTCATTAACAGTATAGTTATAAATGTTAATATAATGCTCTTTTTATAACATGTCTTGGGATAACATTTGTTATGAATTGGCCAAGACTGATTGATTGATTTTAATACTGTCTTTGGTGGACTTCTGAAACATCTGAAAGTTCCTGAACAACAGTGCTGAAATTGGCATGCTTTATGGGCATATTGTTGCTGAAGCGTCATTTGATCTGCTCAAAGTATGATAAACAGGTATTTGGCATATCCTGTTTTTAAAATAATGGTTGCCTTTACTGTGCAGCTTTGTATGGAACACAGCAGATGGTCTGTCACAGATGTAGTAATTGGCTCTCAATCAAACATCACTTTCCACCTGGCGAGGGGGGAAAAAAGCCGCAGAGGTTTTTCCTTTTTTCGCCCTGTAGAGCACAGGGGGAGCTGTGGCATCTCTAGTTTTGGGAATGAGTGACTGCACCCGCATGCGGCAGCGCTGCTCAGTCCTATTCACCTCCAGCCCGTGGATTATTTTGGAAATGAAGTCCCAGCCAGGCCTGTCAGCGGGTGCTGCTGCATTGATACATTCAAGGCTCGAGTGTTTTGAGGGAGACAAGCCTGGAGGCAGGAAGAAAGCAAATCAGTTACACTCCTGAGAATCAATGCACATTATATTTTCCTCAACCAATGCCCTTTCTCCTTTCTCAGATGCACAATACATCCACCACCACATAGAATATGAAGAATATATTCTGTCATTAGTGACCTTTCAAATATTGACTGGTGGGCTCCAACCTGATTGCCAGTTGACTGTTAAACACGCAGTGGATCAAAGTGGAGAACAATTGGCAGAGGTGATTGAATTTTTATGAGTTTATTAAATATTTTGTACGTATGAATTAAGATAAAGATACATTTCTGACTTGTTTGTTGTTTCAAGTCTTTTGTTTGTGATATTTGAGTCAAGAACAGAAAGATGAAGCAATAAAGCCCAACACAAGTATGAGATATCATTAACCTGTGACCAAACAGTAATGACAAGCCATCAGATATGATTAAATGCACTGTATCTGACATTTCATTTTATCATTAGCATGAAAGAGTTATTAATTCAATCCTTTACCTGATAGCTGCATAGGCCAAACGCTTAACAGACCAAGAGATATGAAAACTGTACTGGAACAGGGTTTTATAACATTGGTTATTTGTTTATTTGTTTTAAGGACCCCCCCCCCCCCCCCCCAACCCAACCCACCCACCCCCAAAATCAATAATCAGATCACAAAATGACATACAAGAGATGGCAGATACAGTCTTACTCATCCACAACTAAAATCCTCTGACCCACCTAATACCCTTTGTTAACCCTCCCCCAAGCACCATCAGCTTCAGTGAACCCTTTCAATGTCAAAAAGTAGAGCAGAACTAGATTGAGAAAATGCAACAGTTTCCCTCAGAGAGGATTTCACTCAGGCAGTACTTTTTCTGTTTAAACAAATGAAATATTTATATGTGTACGTTAAAGGTTTAGTTAATTCTAATGGCAATGACAGAAACACTACTATTAAAACTAGTAAATATCAATCACTATGGATGTCTCTTTGATTTAACAGTGTAATAAAAGGACCTCTTAAACCAAAAACTGCTAATTTAGTAGTTTTTGACATCCCACAGTAAAATGGTCATGAATACATTTTGAAATTAGAGACGTTGTCAATAGTAGTGAAAGGTAAACTAAATTATTAGAAATACCTCATGTAAATCTGCCACTCCACTGAGTATTTTGTCCATCGTGATCCTGTTATTTCAGCATCCTTTCGCACCTTGTAACTTCACTTTAATTGCACACAGACTTGTATGTATTGGTCAAAAATGTTAAGTTTAGGCTTGTTCATAATAACAATTGGAGCAACAGTGTGGTGTGCAAACTGAGACACACAGACATGCCTTCTGTTATGATATTAGGATATTACATTTCTCCACGTAGAATGAAATTGGCTTAATTGGCCAATTGTTTAGTTATTAACAAGGATTTGTTCTTTATAAATGGCTCTCTGTATGCTTAGAAGTTGCAGAAGGGGCACTGGAAGCCTAGTGGTAATTTCTGTGCGCCCCGTGTGTAGAGGTCGAGTCTTCAGACTTTGGTGGCCCAGGTTCAAATCTGACATCTGGTTTCTTTCTGCATCTCATTCTTCGCTCTTTTGATCTCTGCAATATCATTCTTTATCCAGTCTCTCAAATAAAGGCATAAAATACCCCAAAATAAATCTTAAAAAAGAGAAGTTGAAGAAACACATGGGTCTGTTTATTGTTAACATGCATAACACAACCAAAGTAATACCAGAGAAAATCCTTTTTTTTTTTCTTTATTTCTGGTTGTATTGATTTCAGTTATTTAAGTTTTTGATTCTTGAGCAGTTTTCATGCTTTTTAAAACTGTTTTTTGCCATTTCTTGATTGTACTATGCTTTCTTATATTCCTGGTTTTATAAGAGGAGCTTCTGCGCTATTGTTGTGTTTACCTTGGCTCAACTGAAGCTGAGGGTCGTCTCACGTGTTGTCTTAAAATTTTAATGAATGACAATTTGAAGGAAAGATGAGCAGTGTTTATTTTGGCAGCTATTTTACATTTAGTTTTGGTCTTTAAAGGTTTTTTAGTTTTAGTCACATTTTAGCCATTTTTAACCTTTTTTTAGTTATAGTCTAATTTTAGTTGGTGAAAAATCATAGCCCTGGTAGTCCAGTTTAATTAGATTAAAAGGCCTTAGATTTTTGTCTTTACCTTTATTCATAAAGTTTGTTCTATTCTTGAACTTTTTTAGTCAGCTAAGAAATGTATGAGAAATGTAAAGCACTCTACTATACTAAAAAACAATCCGTACTTTGATTAATTAAAAATTCACCAATGAATATACGGCCATGTACCTTATATGCACAGTGGAGTAGTATCATAGATTTTGAATGTCCTGATAGTCCAGCACTAACATTTTAGTCATGCTTTAGTCTCCTTGAAGAAGTCTGGACTTACTGTTTTTCCTAAGTTTTATCATTAAAAATCTATTTTAAGCTAGTCTTAACAAAATTAACACTGAGGAAGAGCTAAGGGCAATGACAACAAATCTGATCAAGTAAAGTAAAGGTGAGGAATAGGCAGGACTAAAACGTAAATTTAGGATTTAATAAGTGTAATTAAGTGCAGAGTTTGATCTGTAGAGTGAGTGTATGGTCTGCAGATTGAAAGGAAAAGCACCCATCAGAGCATGTGTGCACCAGACTGAACTCTCCTCCCTGTGCTGTACTTTAAATTGACACAGTGAGGAAGAAATGAGAAAGTTTGTTGAGAGGAGTTTTTGGATGTTCTAGTCTGAGAGTTATTTAAGCCTGACTTAGCCCATCAGAAACCTCCTTTTCAATCAGCAACGAGATGTGGTAAAAGGACTATTTACCAAATGTAATGCGTCTAATGTGCTCGCTTTAAAGTACAATTTTCTTTTCAGAGGACATGAGCAATCCTAGAAGGAAAGGTGCTCGAACATGTTCATTCCTGATGTTCAATAGCCATTCAGGTATTTACTTTTCCATTTGGCTCCTTGAAAGAAAGTGCAATCCTTGCATTTGAATTCAGGCAAAATAAATTCAGAATATTGCAGAAAGCAATTTTGGGTAGCTGGGAGTGGAAAGAAAGGGTTTATGATGGTGGAGTGGTGTGGGCATCGGTCACAGAATAGAAAATACACAGCTTGTGTGCAACACAGTTCTGACCTGAATTAAAGGAATTAAATCAGATGATTGGATCAAATCTGCTTTTGAATTTGCTTTAGAAGATGAGTGAAGATGCAGTATTAATACTATAGTGCGTCATTATTAAACACCCTGGACTATTTGCTGTTCATCCCCGATACTGCCATGCGTCACATTGATTTGGTTACACACATTGACTCCTCTGAGCTGCTATACACTCTTGTCACATTTAAAATTGCATTTCCTTCATCTGGCCTTCTTTGTGTCCTCGGTGCTTCTCTGCATCTATCCTCTGGCTGAAATCATGTTGTGCTCACAGACTGACAGATGGACAGTTGTGAGAGACCCAGTGTGGCATCTTCTGCCCACAGTACAGCTCGTCCAGCACATTGCATTGTCAGCCTGCCACTCTGCGTCCACAACATTGGCCAGGCCACTGCTGCACAGAGTTAGAATCACTTTCATCTCCGTGTGCAAAAAAAGTGCACGACTTGTCATGATGACATTGGTACGCCGATATTTCACAGAGTTTCGTCGTGCTTGCTGACACACATGGCACGGGGACGGCTGGACCTCCCATGCAGTGCAAAGGGACAGCAGAAGACGTGCTGTCAAGCCGACTGTGGGCTATTTCTGATCCTTTTTTTTTATTTGTGTGTAACATTCCCAGACTTCAGCCACATACCGCGGCCAGCTCTGAAAAGCTGCTCTGACACTGCTTTTGATGAGTTTTTTTTTTTAAGCATGTTTCATCACGTTCTCATAACTTTATGTACTAATCTGCTTTGGTTAAAGCTCAATGGCTTTTGGACGTCTAAAACTTTTTTTTTTTTTCTAATAAAAGCTGGGGCAGAGTTGCCAGGGATCACGCTGGGCTGTCTGGTGTGTGATGTTTATTAAGGGGGTTGAAAAAAACAGCGATGTGTGTTTATACTGTTAGTCTTGCTCTGGGCAGCCCTGTGGCCCGAGATGGACGCCTGGTATTATGGGATAGCCGGATTACAAGGCTACAACTCCTCTTAAACACAGCATTAAGTGTAGTTATGATAGGAGGCTGTCTCTGGGTGTTATCTGGAAATAGCCGCTGGTTACATGATAATAGCTATCGAATAAAGCTTTTAGGATGCGGCAGCGCTTGATGACAACTGCTTTGCTCTTATTATTGAACTGTCTGCACTGATCCATTGCTAACTGCCATAATACGGAAGCATGCAGATGTGATCTTAATGAAGTGGTAGTTCAGACCTAAAAGTAGCTACAAGCTTAATAACCTGTCACTGAATCGTCTGACTCTGTCTAGTTGTTGGTGTCAAGAACATCAGGGCGATAATAAATCCAGCTTCTTCATCCAGACTGATAAAGTCCAGCCTTTAGATGAACACTTTTCCCTTTTACATTTTTCTTTAGTTTAACATATACGTTGCACAATCATAGCTCATATACACTGATGTAAAGTTATCACAATCTTTCGGTACTATGATATTTTTTAAACCACATTATAAGAATGTAACAAAATCTGTTATTTTAGTGTTTGAAATATTTATTAAGTACCAAAACAATAAAAAGCTGTTTCAGTGGTTCCCAACCTTTCCCAGCCAAGACCCATTCATCCACCCATATTTTTGACAAATATTTTGTTAGTAAAAACTCTGACTTTATCAGCTGTAAATATTGGCCCTGCAAACAATTAAGTGATTTTTAGGCTGGGCCAACACACCTACGGCAGCTGTAGTCTTTTTCTGCATCATCATCATTCCTTGATCTTTAAAGGGATATTTTGGTATTTTTGAAGTTGGGTCAAGTTGAGGTACATAGGCAGCTGGACATCTCCTGCCCATGGTCAAAATTGCACAAAAACACTGTCAGTTTGCAGCCAGTGGTACACTTGATAATTGAAAACAAAACAGGTATTGATTTATTTAAAGGTGCAGTGTGTAATATTTAGCCTATTAGCATTTAGAAAAACAAGCTTGGTTAAAATGAAACATAACATTTATAAGTAGATTGATCTAAATCAGTGTTGACATCTGATAACACATTTTTTAAATTTATGTTTTAAATGAACTCAGAATAAGCCTTTTATTCATACATAGGGAGGGTCCCCTCCAAGGAAGCTGCCATCTTGGATTTTTGCATTTTGCCTGTTTCTATGGCACCATAGAAGGAACCAAATAACAGTTAAGCATGTATTGATTTTTAAACTTCACTGGTTCCCACAGTTATCACCAGAGAAATGAGCATCACACTCCAGAATTGACTGTTAGATGTTGATAGTCCCAATTTTACACACTGTACCTTTAAAGGTGCAGTGTGTAAAACTGGGGAATATTAGCACCATGAAACAGTCAGATTCTAGATTGTGATGCTCACTTCTGATGAACACTGATACAGCCAGGGGAATTGAAAAAAAAAAAAAAGTTTTTTGTTATTTGCTTCCTTCTGTGGACCCACAGAAACATGCAAGATGCAAAAATCCAGGATGGCAGACTCCATGGAGGGGATCCTTCATGCAAGAATAAAATGCTTATTCTAAATTAGTAAAGATGAAATGCTTTTACATATGCAAGTGATTAAACTACAATTTAGATAGGCCTATTGATTTATGTTTTATTTCATTTTTATAAAGTTTGTTCTGCTAAATGCTTCAAGGCGAGGCTACTAGTATACTCGAACACTTCTTGTACTTTCTCCCCTGGCACATGGTCTATTATAATATGCATTAAACCACCTCCTTATTGAATTCATTTATATAATGTAAGCGTAACATTGAAACTTTAACTATCTGTAGCTTTCCCTGACCATTAAAAGGAAAAAAAATATACATTGATTTAATCAGATTTTACTTAAATCATATCAGAGTTTAAGATTGTGGTATTTTCACAACCTTACTCCAATATGTGTGCATGGTGTTGAAGGACTATGTTTTTTTGTCAGCTAGGTTTGCTAATTAACATTTTTCCTCTCTTCCCTCAGGTATTTTGGAGACCAAACGCCTTGACATCGTCAGATCAAACGGCACCATTGACCAGGTGCTTGGCAACGTTATCTACTACGCGGCAGATTTACCCATATGGTGGCAAGTTCCCCAGTATGTGCTGATAGGAATCAGCGAAATCTTTGCCAGCATTGCAGGTACAGTTCTCTGACATCTCCTGTGTCTCATTCACCCCCTCGGTCAGGCAGATGTGATGATTCAGACTAACAGTAAATACAGTATCCCCTCCCCAGTGAAGAGCCTCATTGTTTGCTCCAGTGCACCATCACACTGAACACTCTGAATGGATAATGGCTAAAAAAAACATGGTGCCCATTCCTCATAGCAGCAGGCGATGAAGACTAATGTGTTAGCCCCTCTTTGTAGAGTTTGTTTGATTCATTGCCAGACTGCAGCAGCGTAATGTGTTTGTGGGTTGTACTCCAGAGTAAATAGCACAATAGGTCGATCGATAATTGATTATCCCAATCCTCTCACACAGCTGGGAGACATTGTTCTGTAATGGGACATTTTATAAATAAGGTGTGGATAGAGTAACCTTTTAAAATTGAAATTATGATGAAAGCTGTGCCTTCGCTCGAGCCAGCCAGCCGACTCATATTAGCCCTCTTCCTCTGCCTATTTGTCCAAACAGCTACAGAAGCAAGCTAATGAGACGGATAAATAAACTTATCTTCTCCTTGTACTGTACCACGAGTCCCTGCAGGCTTAGTCACAGTTGGCAACACAATTAACAACATAATTTAAACTTTTTACCTCTGCTTTTAGTCACCTGCTGTTCTGACATTTACCACCATAAATCTAAATATATTCTAGCATACAGATCAGCAATCACAGAGTATTCATAGCCCCCCGTACAGCACACAATCACACTCCAGAGAGATAATACAGACTGTGGCATGCACTGCATTGCAAGTTCAGCTCCTAATTATCCAATTAGCATGCTGACACACTGTTCATAGGAACATAATACACTTGAATAGACAGGAAATGATGGTGTGTTTAATTATCAGTGCAGCTCATTGAGGGTGCTGACAGTCACATTAGCATGTAGATCAAAGAGACAGAAAATGGGTTTGAAACATCCTAAAAGAACTATTTGCAACAGATTTCGCTTTAAAATGCATCTTACAGCACCTTAGAGACCAAAGAAACAAAGTTAAAATACTTTGCTTCCACTCCATCTTTAAGGTTGTCAAAATTTTCAGTACTTCAGGTCCTGTGTTATGATACTGAGTTCACTTGTTTATCCTTCTACCTAGAGAATATGGATCAAAACAGCCCTAAAGTGGCAGATACCTCTTAAAAATGTGTATGGCGACGAACCAAATGGTAACAACAAGGCAATGTCTCTGATACTCATAATCGAATAATCTATGGTGATCCACTTGTGCCCCCCTAAGCTGTTACTGATTTTATTGTTGTTATATAGAGTGCCTGCAAAAAGGATTCAGCCCCTTGGCTGTTTTACTCTTTTATTGATCTTATAAGTCTATAATGGTCAATGTAATTAGGCTTTTTTGACAGGAAGAAATACACTCTTTGAAAAACATATTTCTATAACCTATTGTCAATTAAGTAAAAAATGAAATGTAAAACAAGTGACTGCATAAATATTTAGCCCTTTTTGACATCTTTGACCAAATTCCAGCCAACTGGTACTAGTAGTCTCACAATTAGTGAAAAAGGGGATCATCCCCTTGCGAGACTAATAAAGGAATATCTTATCTTATCTCATCTGAGTGCAGTGAATGTGTATCAAATATAAATTGTAGTATAAAGACATCTGTGTCTGGAAGGTCCAGTCACTGGTTAATCAGTATTCCTGGCTACCATCACACCATGATGACAAAAGAACAGTCTAAGCAATTCACAGAAAGGTTATTTAAAAGTATAAGTCAGGGGGTGGATACAAAAAAATCTAGACACTGAACATCCACTGGAGATCAGTTAAATCCCTCATCAAGAAATGGAAGAATACAGCAAGGGTGTAAATCTGCCTAGATCATGCTTTCCCCACGTAGTGACTGAGCAAGGAGACCACCTGCTTTGGCATGAGTTTGCAAGGTTTGCGGGTGGGGTCTGCTGGTTTGTCCAACGGCTGCTGCCATGGTAGCTTTTAGTTCAGATGTAGCTTTAGGAAAGCGGCAATTTCCTTTTGGAACAGGGACTAAGAGTCACACTAAAAAAAAGTTTTTGCGTGTTTTTGCACGTCTCTCTATACTCTCTAATACCGGCCACGGCCTCGATTTAGTCATGGAAGAGCTTCACCATTCACAACTACGGCAGCAGCAGCATGTCAGCTAAAGAGAAGCGCATGAGTACAACCTTTTTCTTGTCTTGTCACTCTGACTGGCCCGTCACAAATGATAGACAAAGTGTTCAACCTTTTAAGAAATTTTTGAAAAGTTCTGCGATTCCCAAACACTTTCTGTGGGAGCTTTCCCAGATGAATGTGAAATATACCCATGCAGTAGTTATATGAAATGGTCAAGCTGGTTTGTCAGGTTAGCAGATGTGGTAAAGTTTAAGTGACTGCATACTTGTAAACAAAGGCAGCTATATGCAGCTTTAGAACTATCAGAACAGGCTGACATTTCTGTAGTTAAATAAGAGTGAAGAGCTGCTCTGAAAGCTTTTATTGGTGGAAAAGGGGTTTTAGTGCTCCTCTTGACCGGCCTCAGCAAGGGTTTGATTTACCAAGTGGTTCCAACGATAGTGGAGAATAATTTACTGACATGACAGCCTGTCAGGCTGGTGCTGTTTACTTTTTCACCTTGGTAGCAGCTCATGCCTTCTACATCATTTCATATTTGATGCTCTGATTGGCCTTTAATATATGTGACATACACAGCTTTTGTCCTATCAAAGTTTCTGTCCTTCCCAGACACCATTTATGGGGTGTTGCCGATATGGATGGGAAATATATCCCATGCCATGGATATGGGAAACAGTCTATTTGGCATGTCAGGTCAATGCAGACAGTGCTGTTTGCTCAGTGTAATGTAGCTAATTATGATACAAACCAAGCTAAATAAAAGTAGTATCAGGATCAATGCCTGCTATATTGTAGCAAAAAATGACGATGCTTTTTTTTTTTTCCATTGCAGACAACTTTGTTAGTATGACTTCAGCACACCACAAGTTGTACACTAAAGGCCTGCACAGCTGAAGAGAAGCGTTTCTCAGTGTATGTTACAAACACAATCTAATTAATCTTATTTGGGATTTTGGGTTTGGTTTCAGAGAAAAAAAGCCTTAGCAATTAGATTAATTAGCTCTTATTTGTTTTCTCAATAAGCTTTCCCTAATGGTTGAGTTCCTTTCTGAATATCTTCATGAGAAATAGGAGATTTATAGGAGACATAGCAAGGCAAAGAATTCCACAGTAACAGCACTTGTACCAACTTTTCACACAAGCAAGCTTATGAATGCAGCCTGAGGTATGATTTAAATTCCAATGTGGATTACAGGTTGCAGTGCATGCATTCTGTTCAAGTAAATATTTTTCTAAGATGCACATAGATCAACGTGAGGGCACCTGTAATCCTTCACTGAAAGAGTAGCCATATTTTCTATTCCAGGAAAATTAATTTCTCATTCTTTAACAGAAAATGATTGAAGAGAAAAGCAGCCAACCAAAGCAGGTCAGAAAAGATCGTACAGGAACTGACAGCTGCAGACATCATTTGCTATCTGCTGAAAAACTGCCATGTTATTTTGTTCAGCCTGACCCAAACAAGAAATCCCATTTTATTAAGAGTTATGAGAAGTGGAGCATTGTTTCCCTTGTAATACAATAATGTGACAAAGTGAGAAATTGCTCTAATGTTTTATCCAATTGCAATGGCAAAATTTTATAATGAAAACAACAGCAACAATATTCTCTTTATTAAAGAGGGGAGTTTGCACTAAATGTTAGAGAGAGCTCTGCTATGAGGCAGCTGTGGCCCATTTTTATCCCACAGTACACTGAACAGAAATCTGCCCTGTAAGTGTTTATCTCGCTGCGCTGTGTCTATTTAGCTCTGTGTAGTTTTTCTTTATTTATGTCTTTGCCTCTACAGTAACGGCCTCAGGCCTCAATTATCTCAGAGATTTGAGTTTGTTAAAGCCTCCAGCTATGACTGAGTCGTTTCCCCATTACTACAGGTCATGTTGTTGTGGGCTCTTCCACATAGCACTGGCTTAATATCTATATCAAGAATGAAGATTGAACCATTAATATTTAAGACTTATTTTTCCTAATACAGTGAGAGGATAATCTAGCTGATCCATTCACCACAGGAATTTAATAATTCTAAATTAATTCACACCTCATTGCCTTCTTTAAATCTATAGATAGTGTAATTTGTCGAATAAGCTTCGATATTAAAGGGCCCTTACACGGATCTCCTTCAGGCATCACTTAACCGCTGAATTTCTCAGTGCTCCTATGAAAGTCTAATCCAGACATAACAAAGCTATAGGGATCCTTAAAATAAACGCACTCTCTCCCTCCCTCCATACTCTCCCACAGGGCTTACCTCAAGGAAAATTGGCTGACAGAATTGTGACATATGTCTGGTTAGGAGGAATATTTCCCCTTAGTCTCCTTCTGTTTGAATAAATCTGGTTAAAACCTCCGGTGACATCAGACTCCCTGTGCTGCAATGCTCAGTTGTCTAATACGAGGGGTAATACTGTGGTGAAATATGTGTGCTTTCAGGTAATAAGAGCATGAAAAAGTGCAGCAAAAAGACACCCTACTGGATTTTTAATTATGTATTGCACTTTTGCAAATGTTAAAGACCTATGTGATTTTTTTTAAGAAGGGAAAATAGCTCTTCCAGTGACACCCTAGAGAGAGAAGATATGCATTTTGGAATTCCTTGCATTTCTCTTTATTTTCAACAGCATGTATTTTCTCAAAGGATTCAGCCTTTAAATCATGAAAGGTCAAACTTATTTGTGCCTAGTGCAATCCAAGGATGTCATTTTGATTATATCTAGTGTTCTTTGTTGTTGTAACAGACAACATCTGACAGTGTCACAGAATAGTTTGATTGAATTTAATGTAATATCTTCTGCTCTCTTTCCAGCTCAGTATCCTCACCAATGTGTGCATTCCTTTGTGATATGCGTAGCTATTGACCAATGTTTGTTGCTATCAAAAGGTTAGCCTAGGAAATAAACAAAAATATTGTTGTGAACTTCTGGAAAGGTCATTCATGTTTTCCCCTGAGTTATAACCTCGTGTTTGTCATGCTCTGACATATTTTTTTCTCCTAACAGAGCTAACACAGGTATCGGTAAAGAAACTGTTCGTCACATTAATTTGTTCAATGTCCTCCTCGAAGGAAAGCCTTAAATGGCAAACGTATTTAACCGCAGCTCCCTAATCTCTCCTGACAGATGTAGCTATAGGGCCTCATTTGAAAAATCACATGTTTGAGGTGCCATGAAATTATCAATGTCAGCTTGCAGGCAGACGCATCTCTAGGCAAAAAAAAAAAAGACTTATATTTGATGTTTTTTTTCCCCAATTCATCTCTTTTTCTCTTAGGTCCCTTGCCCATTTTCTCTCTCCTTTTATTTTCTTCAAGACATAGTAAACACTGACTGATGTGTCTTCCAGAAAAAGAGTGTTTTTGGGAACCAGTACCAAGCAGAGTAGATACCCAACTATGACACTACAGACCAGTGTCACCAAGGAAAATTAGCTGTCAAGCAGCTGCTGAGGAAGCTTTTGGTCTCACATATGATACAGTGAAAGGAAAAATCACATTCAACAGAGCCGATCATATTAAATTGATGTCAGATACAGATATAATATCCAGGTACATAGTGCTACCCTGCCTCCGCAGACATCTGTTAGACAGTATGTTCATGTAAAGCTTATGACTAAATGAGCTAAATAGCTAAATACATAATATGATAGGCTGCATTATACAACCACTAAATATGAGCTGACCTTTTTTCTTTTCTCTTGCTCAAAGTAGTGGTAGGCTCTTTCCACAACATTACGTCCCACATATTGAGCAGAAGATCACCATATATCTGTCATTACTTTCTTGTTGCAGGTTTGGAGTTTGCCTATTCTGCAGCCCCCAAGTCCATGCAGAGCGCCATCATGGGACTCTTCTTCTTCTTCTCTGGGGTCGGCTCCTTTGTGGGCTCTGGCTTGTTGGCTATTGTCTCCCTCAAGGCGATTGGCTGGATGTCATCCCATAAAGACTTTGGTAAGAGAAAAAGATGCTCGCACATGTAAAATGTGACTTTCAGAGTCAATACATGTCACACTTTAACACACTTGGCTCAGACCAAAACAAAACTTTTATTTGGCCATACTTTCCTGTCCCTCAGTGCACAGTTTCCCCTTCACCCCCACACCTCCCTCAGTGCACAGACTGGGTGCGGCCTTTTGTAGGACTGATCTCCATGTAGATATGCTGCACAAAGTTGATTCTGTTCTTGTTTATTTGAAGTATTTAAACCAGATAAAGTTTTTTCTTCAGTTTGGAAAGTCTGTTGGCTTTCTTTAAATCATCTTCTTGAGAAGAAACTTTGAAATAATGCCTCTAAATGCAGCGTCTTTGAGTAGAGGAGGCAGTCTCTCTTCTTGATGTGGTGACGGCTCAAAGTTGGTTGGATAAAAAGATGTATACAATGTTTTTGAGGCTCTGAGAGGAACATTAACACATTGAAGGCAGTGTTAATGTTGACAGCTATTTTTGATTTTAGTCTTAGTCTTTAGATTAAATGCATTTTAGTTTTAGACACATTTTAGTCATTTCTACCCTTTATAGTTTTAGTCGATGAAACTCAATAACATTTTAGTCTAGTTTTAGTCCTTAAAAAGTCCTCACATTTTAATGTATAGTCCAACTATTTATTCTCTTGCATGAAGCTGGTACAGAATCATGGTAGTGCGTTCTATGCACTCTGCCAAACCTGATTTACCCACAGTGGAGAAATATCATGAATTTTTAATGTCAGACGAAATCTTAATTAGTTTAATTATTATTTTAGTCTAGTTTTAGTCATCTTGACGAAAACTAAACTTACTTTTTATCAGTTTCAGTCATCAAAGATGACTTTTTTTTTTATGAATATTTTCCCTCTGCCAGCAGTCTAAATATTTCTTTCAATCTTTATTTATTGTTGCATTTCCTCTCCTGACCACAAATTAACATTGTGTTATATCGGGGGTAGGGTGGCGCTGTTGAGCTCTCGTCAGCTCAGATCTGGAAGCCCATGACCAGAGAGTGAGTCAGTGAGAAGATGCTGGGGTCATGGCAGAGATGGAGCATGTGAGGCAGTGGCACACTGATAAGAGAAAGTTTAAAAATAGTTGGGAACATGAAAACTTTTTTACTGAAATTGATTTCAAGGCGGTATGCCCACTTAGTATTTGTGCCATATGGATGTTCAGTAATTTAATGCTGTGAAACACAATAAAGAATAGTGTTATTCATTTTCAAAATTACTTTGTATGAGTTATTATTTTGCACAAGTATGCTATAGGCATATTTAATTTCATTCACTGCAACATGAATATTTAGTTTTTGCCTGCGACCCTCCACCTCGATTCATTTTTGTCCCTTCAATGAAAAGAATTTGGGCACCCCTGATCTAAAGGATTAAATCCACTTTGTTTCATACTGACATTACCCTGTTAGAAGCTTAATCAAACAATGAAACCTAAGCTCACTAACACCCCTTTTTTTGCTCTTGCAGCTCACATTTACTCTACCAACCAATGCAGTTGAGCTTTTTGAGTGCTCAGTGTCCTAAGAGCATAAACACCCTCGACATCAGCTGCTTTTGTTTTCACTATAGATGAAAGTAGTTTCACTTTTTGGAACGTGGCCACACCAGACAGTATCATCTCTCTATCACCAGACAGTCAAAATAAAGATAATCTGCTATCAACTTTGTTAACACCTTGTAGGGAGAAAATTGATCTGTCTTTTTTCGGGGTAAAATTTCAAGGCCTAAATGCCAAGAAAAGTTCATTTACATTGTGTTTATGTTTTGTGGTGTAATTTCCCTGGATATAAGAAAAGATTAAACAGACAGAGCAATTTAAAACAGACTGTACATTCACTGCAGAGGGAAGCAGAGTGTCGTGAGCCGAATTTCCTTACGGAGCAACAGTAATTTATGGTTAGAAGTGCTATGAAATTGAGGTAGAGAGCACTGCGAGAACAAAAAGGGTGAAACAACACCCTTATGGTTGTTGTAATGGACATAACTAGTTGGATTTCAGTGTGTGTTTTTGACCTTCAAACCATAACCTTTGCAGATTTCAAACTCAGTCCCATCTAACATGACTTTGTGCTGAACTTGAAGAATGACGCTTCACTTTTCAAAACATGTTCAGCACTGAGGTGATGGATCTTTACTCACAGTTTTCATTGGGCTCTCCATAATCCTCCTGTATTGAACATTACAGTTGTCGTGCCTGCTGTTTGGTGCATGCAGAGAGCACTATTGAGTTTGCACATCGACTCTATGCATGGTCTATGAGTAATAAAAATTGTTCTTATTGATTCAGGTACAGAAATGCATTTTCGAGGACATACTTTAAGAATTTTTATAGCTTGTTTTGATTTAAAAACCACTTAGAGAGTTTGTAGATTAGATGCAGAGGGGGGTTTCTGGTTTTAAGAGGGTTCCACGTAATAAATAGACATGTCAGACTAACGACAAAAGGTTTGTGTAAATCTGTCCATGGGGTAGAATGAATAGTGTGGTGATGGCAGCAGATGGATGGGCTCCCTAGTGAGAGGAGGCTCCCAGCCCAGATGCACTTTTCCCTAAGCATGCTGTAAATAAGCCAACACTGTAAATTGTTTACCCACAAACACCTAATAGCTCATTAATACAGTGTGCCGACAGGTAGGGAGGTACTTTTGATGATGTTAGCACTCGAAGATGCTTGGCATGCGTCATAAATCCATCCTTTGCTCAGTCTTGCTTCACTTGAAGAGCAGTTAAACTAAAGCCGGATTGCCTGTAAGACTTCACTTTGCTTTGCAAAAACATTTAAAAGGTGAGCTGTGGAAATGGAACAAAACATCCTCTTGGCCATTGATAAAAGACATAGCACAAAGCATGGGCATTAACTACAGTCAGGAATCATGCAGTTTGTTTTTGTGGCTGTTTTTCACAGTGTTGGTGGATGTTAGCTTCTTTCACATCTTGTGGCTCTCTAGGTGGAAGGGATTCAACTTATTTCCATGGCTGCGGGCAAAGCGGTGTGCAGTAAACAGCGTCCTGGGTGAGCCGTGCTAAGTTGAACTGAGCTTTCCGGGCCTGGAGACAGATGAGCAACATTAATCACTGGCTGGGGGTCTGATTACACAGGCAGACTTCTCTTAAGTAAAGCTGTCCCTGAAGCATTACATGGAGATGGCACCGCATGTCTGGCATCACACTGGTGGATGTGTAGCTCTCCTGTTGTGTTGTAGCTCCACATCTCCCTGTGTCGCACATTCTCATCTAATGTTAGTCAGCTTTAGTGAAGTGTCACATTGAGTTCATTGAGGCTACCCCTCATTACAGTACTACAGGCTGGGTCAGGAAGGTGACGCTTAAATCTCAAGCAGGGAAGATCATGAATATGCCCATCTGACAGCCGGCTTGGTTGTGAATCCACAATAGAAGTCTCGGTTTCTGTTGTGTTAACCTCATCTAACAAACATTTATTTCTCCTTCTCTTAGCTAAATTCAACAGGCAGCTAATGCATATTTTGTATTTTCTTATAATATCTGGTTTAGCAGTTGGTAAGTTAACTTTGGAGTGCACCTTGACCTCCTACAGGTGACAGCTTAACCTGAGAAAGTCATCCATATTCAGTCAACAGCATGCTTCAAGTTACTTAATTTTACAAAGCAGTACAAATCCTCCCAAGGAGCATCTGATTAAACGAAAATTATAATTACGTAAAGTTGACTAGTTTAGATCTAGTAAGTACATTCTGTAAACCAACTTGCACTGATGCAACTAACACTGCAACAGTAGAACAACTTAACTCCATAACAATGTGAAGTTGGTTTACTGAATCTGGCTAACATTAGCAGTGCTAGCACCACTGGCTTTCAATCACCTTTGACGGTTAAAGCCCACATTCCTGTGCTGAATAGCGTCACTCAGTGCTTTGGTTCTATGTGAGAACAACCTGATACAGGCAACTTTCTTTCTATTTTCTTCATCAAAATAGGCAATAGCTGCCCCAGACCCCCCACCCCCGGTCAACACTCTGATATCTGAATTGATATTGGGAAGGAGAAAATTGTACTGGAACATCAATATTAATTTCAGTGTACCAATCCTGCATATTAAATGAAAATTGTTTGATAATAATCAGTTGCAGACGAGTTGGGGCGTCTGTAAATGTAACATTTTTCATTTCTAAATGAATAGTTGTCACTGTTGTAGCTTAGCATTTTTCGTTGACTAAAACTATGACTAAAACTGTTTGTCGACAGCGTTTTTTTTTTCCATGACAAAAACTAGACTAAGACTAACAAAAAAAGATCTGTGATGACTAAAACTGACAAAAAGTAAGTTTAGTTTTTGTCAAGATTACTAAAACGAGACTGAAATGTAATGTATTTTTCATCTGACATTCAAAATCCATGATATTACTTCACTGTGGGTAGATCTGTTAAAAAAAAAACCAATGCGTCTATCGCTATTCTGCCTCTCAGCTGTAGAAACCGGGTTAAGCAGAGTGCATAGAACACACTACTGTGACTCGGTACCAGATTTAGGCAAGAAAATAAATCCTTTGACTAAAAGCAAAGACTAAAATGTGAGGACTTTTTATGGACTTAAACTAGACTAAAATGTTTTTGAGTTTTCGTCAACTAAAGCTAGACTAAACTAAAAGGGTAGAGATGACTAAAATGTGACTAAAACTAAAAGACATGTCATCTAAAGACTAAAATTAAACAATAGTGCCAAAATTAACACTGTAGCTAAGGCCAGTGTTTTTATATGAATGTGTATTTTGATGAGAGCCTAATTTGATTTATTTTAATTTTTGTTAACCAGGAAAAATCTTATTGAGATAATGAATGTCATTTACAAGAGTGCCCTGTCCAAGACAGGCAGCAGCACATTTAACAAAGACAGAGACATAAAAACAGAGCAGTTACAAAGGCAGATCAACCAAATCCAGGTCACAGAAAGTCACAGTAGAGGGCTTAATAAGAGGAAAACTTTCACATCCAGCACTGAAATAATAACATATTTTAAAGAGCATTCTTACAGAAGAAAACCAAGAGGGTTATTTTATCAGTTTGAAGTAAAATAGCCTGCAAAATGCCACTGGTTCCAGCCTTTTAGATTTAAATGTTACGGCTGCCTCAGTTTTTCATACATTCGTCAGTTTGAATCTGCTATGTGAATATTATGTTAATGGACTAGTTAAGCAGTTGACAGAGTAAATCATCATTAGATAGTACACAACTTTAGAAATTTGCCATTTTTTTAACAACAGCTTGAAAATATCTGTAAAACTGTTAATAATGAGTATTTATGTTCTGGTACCAAAAGCATTACTGAGATAAGTTGCTTTGTTCCAGTTCTCTCATTTCTAGCTCTTTGAGGCCAGCGTTTCCATATCTGAATGTTTTTCCCATTCAGCATTTATAAGCGAATGACCACATGTGTTTCTGAGTCGGTGCCTTCAGTCCTGGAGGGGGTGATGAAAACGGTTTACAGTATTTCATCCACATCTGTTATCAAACTTAAATGGTGCTGAGCTTTTGTGTTGAAACTATTGATCCTTGAAATCCCACGCCACATGCCTCCCCCCTGTGGTTACATCTGGTGGAGTGGTCATCCATCACACCCTTTTATTTGGTATTTTTATTGGCCTGGTACAACACCATGTCATCCGTTCCTGTCAGCATCAGCATCATGGAGGCGTTTTAACCTCATCAGCCAAGTCAATTAAAGAGCCACCTTTACTCTCTGCTTCCTCTGAATAAGAAAGGTTTTTGTTTCTAGAATGTCTGTTTTTGCATTTCATTAGTCTTCATCTTCTGTAAGACTCTGAATCCCTCAAAGTGGGCAGTTTTTTGTGGTCATAAAGCAGGAAATTATGTCTTAAGTTGTTTCTTTGGCCTGTATTCAAGCTCGAGTGATCTTATGTCAGATGTCTGGGACGTGTCCAGACATTTAGAGTGAGCTGACATTCGCACATCCTGCTCATGGAGTGTTGGATCACACTCAGGAAAATGTCAGTGCTTGAATGGAAGCTTTTAATGTCAGATCTGGCAAATTTAACATTGACTCTTATTTCATCTGAAAAGGCTCTTTTTGAAATGTTTTTCTATGTGGGATATTCAGACATGTCAGGGACAGGAGTCTGCCCATGAACGCAGTTAGCGTGTTAAGGCGGCTTATGAATCCCCTGCACTACTCATAAAGTTTTAATGAGCCAGAGGGCCACTGCAGAAATCAACTATATTTATAGCAGAAACATTCATTGATTCCCTCTGTGATTTCATTCTGAGGTGCAGGATCGACGCGTTGAACGCACTGAGGCATTGAAATGTTGGGTCGGTGAACTGAAGGTCCAGATCAATTGATCTATTTTCAAAAGTTAAATTGATATTGACCCATTTCATGTGGACTCATAAGGTCTGTGGGAACCCACAGGCAGGTAAATTGTTCCACAGATTTATATCACTTAGATAGTATAAGGCTGACCCCTTCTGTGTGGGCACCTAAACACTTCAGAAACTTAAATCTCAATGAATATGTTATCTGGTTTCTAGTCCAGAATATCTCATTACTCTTAATATAAGCCAGTTTCACCAGTCCAGATAAACATCTTACTTCAAAGTATTACAAGCAGAAAATGAGACTTTTGTTTTTAATGAGGAAAACTAGCTGCCCTCACAGCAGATTTATTAGCAAAGGGTCCTGAAATGAGATGAAATATCCAAAATGAGATGTTTTGTCTCTTTTAAAGAAGCACACTGTAAAATCTGCTTTGTAACATGCACTGGTATTTGAGACACAGTTTATCTTCCCAAAGAGAAAAAAGGGTTTCCATTGAGCTCTCAACCTATAGTGATAGTTGTGAAGCACAAACCCACAGCCTGGGTCACACTGCTCATTTCCTATTATCCTCTGCCATTTTAATTGGGAACTCTTTTCAATCAAACAAGCACTCCACAAGGTTAACAGAACTTAATAGTGCACCACAGTTAACTTTAAATTTGGATACCAAGCTGTAATCATCAATGGCTTGTGTGAACATATAGTCATGTGCATAAATGTGTAGGGCGCTAAGGATTCATTATGGGGCCACAATGTGCCATAACCTGTGACTGGAGAGGGAAGGGGGATGGCCAGAGTCAAGCTTGACACATGTAGCATGTGTGTAGCTCGGCAGCCAAGGTCAAGCTTGACGGCATTTTTTTCCAGGCTTTTCTACACCTGATAATACACCCCAAGACCGCATGAGGTTTTTAGGCCCTCAGAACATCCACATCATGACCAGGGGCTCATGGCAACCCTACTGCTAGCCCTAGGCCAGTGGTTCTTAACATGGGGGTCGCGAGCCAAGAGGAGAGGGTCACCAGATATCTTCAAAAAAAACAGAAGATACATTTTCTTGATTTTTGACCCATATTCATAAACAAATGCATATAAATTGTAAAAAAAAAAAAAAAAAAAGGTCATTTTTGCTGAAATGAAGTAATGTTTAAAAAAATCCTTAAAATATAAGTTTGCAGTCAACTATTCCTGAATGTGCACGGCTGTGTTCAACTATGCTTCAACCATATTCAGGTACAGTGGGGGTCCCTGGTCTCTGGCACCTTTATTTTGGGGTCATGAACTGAAAAGTTTGAGAACCCCTGCCTTAAGCCAGGCTTACTTGCCACATCCACACATTATTCCAGCCTAAAGGTTATTACTGTATTTTTTCAACTGATTATTCCCCCATGCCCTCAGTAATATCCAAGGACATCCAAAGTACAACCAGGGTTGTGTCAGTCCTTAGGTGAATTACTCCCTATTACACACCTTACTGCATTCTTAATTTTTGTCCCAAACATGCCTAAAACTTATGCGCAGTACTTTACCTCCATCCGTACTGAAAACAGTTTGATATCTGATACCTCAGACTGCAAATGAAGGTGGTCTGGAAGTGCTCCATCTAGACTGGTTTGGTTGTGTAGACACAACTTGTACTACTACACATTAAAGACCACCCTGAAGTCCAACCAACCTGGCTCAGTAATAAGAGCCAATCTTTTGGGTTCCAGATGGCTCTTTATCTGGTGCCATACTACCCTTATGATATCTTTAAAAAAAAGAAAGAAGGACACAATTTTTTCAATCTAGAGTCGTCTCCAATCGCTCACAAAAAGAGCTAGCACGTAGAACCAACTCATCCACAAACAACTCATCACGACTTCTTCACAGCGTGTCCTATGGAATTGAGTTGTCATTTTATTTTAATCTTTACACTACAAGATTTATTTAATGAATGATACATCACCGTAGAAGTATTCTTATGACCAAATATGGGAGAGAAGCTGTTGAAGAGGGACCACTAGTCTCTTAGCTTGTGGCTAATTTGCCCAGTTTATTTGTATTGCCAGCAGCCTCGCTGCAAATAACATGCAGCCTTTCTTGGTTGTGTTTTGTTTTTTTTCTTAGTGGACAGCATAAAAGGATATCAAGCCATGGTTAGAGAATCAATGAAATGATGAATGGGCTGTTGTTTGCTTAACAGGTAGGTAAGTGAGTTCCATTATCAGGTCTTTACTGAAAACGTATTGTTAATGCATAATAAAGACCTGCTTCTTAAGTACAGTCCCTTGATACCCAAATGTATAAAAACATCACTAACCTGTAAAAAGGACCAAAAACATTGGTGTTTAAACTGTGTCTTGTACACTGGATTCTAGGTAAGTCATTTTGCTTGCTGCATTGGCAGTCAGTTACACTCATTACAGGCATATTCAGGACTAATTTTTAACTTTAAATATCTTGAAACAAGATTTTGATCAAGATTTATCAGGTAGGTGTGGCTTATATGAAGTTTAATTGGATACTTTTACTAGAAATTAAACAAACACTTTTAGTCAGTTTTTGGTTTTGTAGGCTTTTGTCATTTACCCAGAGCTGAACATCAGACCCTTTGTGCATCCACATGAATGCCTCAGAAAAACTTGTGCAACAACAAAGCTTTATTTCACATATTATGCTCTGATTGGTTTGCTATTTTCTCTCCCTAGATAAGAATTTGCCTTTAAATTATCTGTCAAATATTTATAGGCTTTTTTTAATGGGTTTTACAGGGAGTCCTTGTTTAGTCTTTTGCTGCTGTAATTAGGCTTCCTCATTTCAGCTTAGAAGCCAAGTGGGCCCTGGAGGGCAGAGGCAGAACCTGATGTATAATGAAATTAGAGCAAGAACCATTGCAAAACTGAAACCTTGCACAATTTTCATGGCTCTGAAAAAATTACATGTTTGCTCTTTTGCCAGTCCCTCTCTTCTATTCCTCAGGTCCTAGTTAAGGGAGACGGTTTGAAATGTGGAACAAAGGTTGTGATCCAGTCATCCGTCAGAATTATCATGGAGCCACAGGGACAACGTTTTCCCCCACCAGAGGAGTAAAACGGTCCTAAAATCAGGATTTGTTACGTGCCTCATTCTGACATTCAGTAGCTGCTTAAGAGCAAACTCTGAATGTGAATATGTTGCTGAATATGTTGCTGTAAATCCTGCACTCATTTTCATGCTGCCTTCACTCCAAGCGGGCAATGTTTCCTCTCGCTATTGCTGTTTTCTGCCAGAATACATAGGTCCTCCCTCAATGTAATTTGTGCATTGTATTTTCTGCTTTTCGTGAGCCAAACTGCTCTGTTAATTAAGACTGCAGAGGCAGACTCTTTAGTTGAATTATCGATTGAAAATACAAGCGCTCTCCCTGCAAATGCACTTCCCGTTTTACTCCCATGCTCTCCTGTCAAGCACATTGTTTTGCAATTCATGAATTATTCAAACGCTGCTTCTGGGTTTTTGATATATTTCTCACAATGGAAACTTTTGACCGCATAAGACGACAACAAAACAAGCTGAAACTGTGGCTGTGGTCAAGTGTCAGGTTTTCCATTTGCCACTCATTTCATTAGCACCCTGGCAGAACTTCACAGTCATCAGTCAGACGCTCTCTGTTCTTAGATCAAAGGTTTCAGGCTGTACAGATTGCCCAGTGCATCGAGCATTAACAAAGAGTCACTCCTGTGTGAAGCATCCCATCATCACGCCTTTTCTTTATTCCCCTCCATTTCTAATTATCCACAAGAACACGCACACAACAGAGAGTGGAAACAGAATTACTTATATGCACGGTGGTGACATTACAGAGTGTGATCTGCTCTACTGATCCTAAGTGAGCGCACAAAGCTCAGAGATCACTTGTTTTAAATGAGTTAATCCTGCTCTGTGATCAGTAGGATGTCCTGTTAAATCATGTACAAGAACATGAAGGAGTCTGTGTTAGCTCAAGATGAGATGTGACACAGCTGCCTCCATGCACTGAGGTGGATGTTCTGCAGGCTGCAGTGAGTCACTACGTTGACGTTGACTAAGCAGTCTGGGTTAATAGAATTTATGGATAATGTTTTAGCATAAGGGCAGACTCATGTTCAAAATGGTAGACGGCATCTGACAAGTTTTTGCTGTGCACATATTCCAGCTGGCTGTCCAGATCAGCATGGTACGCAGTAGGGCTGTCACGGTATACCAGTATTGACGATAATCGTGGTATTAAGAAAATAAAATTTCAATATCATGTTAAAAATGCGCATATGATAATATCATGTAAATGATCCAGTGCCACTTGTACACAGTTTGTTTTCTACATCCGCCCCTGTTTTCTTCCACCCTGCTTCGTCTCCCTCCTGTAGCACCCCAACAACCCCTCCCCCTTCCTCCTCACACACAAACACTGACCCTCCGCAATGACACAGCAGCTGCAGTACCTCCTTAGACAGGTATTTAGAGTGTAATTCATCTGCCAAAAGAGAGAAGACAACATAAATAAAGATACATTTGATTAATTGTCCCATTATTATTTAAATTTCCGTGACTTATTTGCCCATTATAATCGTGAAGTGAAAATCTGATATCGTGACAGCCCTAGTACGCAGTGCACGGCGTCATGGATGTGATTAAAATGAACCAGAAAACAGTGAATTTCTTCCCTTGCGTATTTACACTTAGAAGCCCAATTTCAGCTCTTTTTTGCTACTTCTAACCAATTTTTGCCACTTTTAACACCCTTCTGCTATTTTTTTTGCCATTTTTAACCAATTTGTACCAGTTTTAACCCATCTTTACCACTTTCTTTGCCACTGTGAGCCAATATTATACTCCATTTTACCACTTTTTACACTTTTTGCCACTTTTACTAATACTTTTACTTCTTTTGTCACTTCTAATGCATCTTCACCACTTTTTTGCCACTGTGGAAATAAATGTATTAGCATGAGAGGAAGACTCAGAAACTTCACAGAGATAAGAAGACTGGGGATCTCTCCAGAATTTACTTGCAGCTGCAGTCATTGACAGATACACAGGCCAAAGACAAAGAATGCACACTTTGACAGTCATTTATACACTTGACGCCTGATCCAGGGAGGCACCCCATATGACCACTTCAGTTCCATAAAAGTACATTCCTTGACCACTATTTGTGGTAGCCTGCCAACTAAGCCAAACTTAACTTTGTCACATTATTCCACAGTATTTTCTCACTAACAGCCACTTTTAACACCTTTTAAGCAAATCTAGGTATTTATATTAATTTTGCCACTCTTAGCCAACTTTTATCACTGATGTGCCACTTTTATCACACATCAGCCACTTTTTTTCTTCTTTTTGCCTATTTTCTTTTGCAGCTTTTAACCCATTTTCAAATTTTTTTGCCACTCCAAACCAAGTTTTGCCCCTTTTTCCCACTTTTAAGCCATTTTCCATTTCTACCACTTGTTGCCCATTTTTTTGCATCATTATGCAATTATTTAATATTTTTACCTTTAAACTCCTCTCAGTTTCTTCTCCTTTTTGTCTGGCATCCTGACATCTGACATTATGTTGGTTGTAATGGTTTAGTTTAGCGTGTTCGTCCACATTGTTATCGTTACCTAAAAAAAGGCATTTCTGTTTTAAGAAAAGAGGTTTACATTTTGGAAAAAGCTATACTGTACTAAAGTATAAACAAATAAAATTCATTTTTGTTGCTTTGACAAGAGTGGTTATTATTCATGTTAAAATAAAGTTTATGATTGTCACAGCTTAACTTTACAGTGAACCGTGGTTTTGCCCTTCATTTGGCAAAGCCCCAGAAAGCTCTCTCTTTTTTCCCCCCTTATGGCAGGCCTTGAAAATGGGTGTTGATTTTTGACACTAATGCAGCACTTTCATTTTCATGTGGATCGAGGCGGGGTCCTGCACAAATGGTGTTTTGCCGACCAGTTTAGAGTGTTCATTGAGAAGGGGAATCACAAACCAGTAGATGGTTCATCATAACAAAGTAGTGCCTAGCTAGTTTACAGTAATGTTATGGAAACTAGGTTTCAGATTAAAGATCTGAGGTCCAGTTTATGTCTCCATCCATTTTAGCCCAACAACAGTAATCAGGAATCTGATGATTTTAATCACGACTGCAAACAGAACAGATGAACTCCAGGCTACACATTCTGATGTCATCGGTCATCAGATGACCTGAGCTGGTTAATGCTGTGTATCACAGCCTCCCTTTCCCTTCCAACCCACAAAGGTTCAGCAACTGATTTTTTTTTTACTTGAAATCCATTTTAGAGTAAATACTGCCGTCATATTTCAATATATAATTTAATCATTTACAACATGAAATGTGTTGAGATTTTGACTGAAATGGCCTTTAATTGGTGTAATTTTACCATCTTACTTGACACTTTTCCTCATTCATTTATTATTAATTCAGATCATCATTGTACTAATTAACAGTTTAAAAATCCACACCATCTGCTTCTGCCTGCAGACTTATGGCGATGAACATTTATGTTATTTCTCTCTGTGCAGTCCACTCAGCAATGATTTTGTGGAGAATCGTCTTTCCAGTGGTTGAGCTGTTGATGTCATGCTTCGCTGTGATTGGCACAGCTGTTTCTCAGCGATAAGACCCATAATGCAAGAGGCTCAGAGTGTGTTTATTAATCACACCCTCTAATTTATATCCAACTTCAGTCTCTGTTTTTGCACTGACTGATTATTTTTCAGTTGTGTGTGTTTCTACAGTCAAAATATGGCTTTTAGCCTTGTGAATTTCTTACATAGTGTGCAAAAAAAATCACCCAAGGATCATACAAAAGGCTGGGAAGCAAGAGCACATGTTTTGGATCATCTCCATAAAGCCTTTTTCACACATGCACTCCTAAGAATTTTGAGAAAATCTCAGACAGACTGCCTCTAAAATCATCCTGAGATGCTTGTTCACACATGCTCTCACAGCAGGAGACTTTCACTGTCAGATGGGAGTGAGGAGGAGGGAGCCTAAAGAGGCAGGACATAGCACAGGAGTGGCAGAAAAACAACAGAGTCTGTTGTTTTCATGATAGTTTTTGCCTTTTTATTAGTCTTACATTTAATTGGATGTATTCACAGTATCAGTGATTGATAGGTAGAGAGGAAACTTGCAAGCAGAAAGGAGTATGCAGCAGCCTTATTATGTTCAGGGCTTCTCCTATCAGAGAGGACAGTGTGTCTTCTCTGTAAGTGCTGCAGAGGATCCTGGGATGATGAGTCTCTGTTTTTGGCCCATTGTCTGAAATTTTCCCTCTAAACTACAAAAGATGTTCTCTGCAATGTTTGCTAGGCCTGAGTTTTTGTTGTGCACATGGCTGTTTCCCAACAACTCCCAGCATACAGTCTAGCACAAAAGAGCAACAGATTCAGCCTACCTCCCTACAGCTTTATAATAAGGCTTTGTAATGGGAAGCTGTAGCCTTTTAGTATTTCTGATAGTACAGTAAAAACAGGAAAAGTGTTGTTGATGCTCATTTATCGTCATACTTTTAATAACATGGCGTAGAAGCATAACAGCATGTGCCTGAAGACACTCCAGAAATTTCGATAATTACATAAGGTGTGAAAATGATATTTTGGTCAGGCACCATCCTGACATGTGATGTTAACGTTGAACTAGCAGTTGCAAAATGCTACTAAAAATCAGCGACACTCACTCTGCCATACATACAGGCAAAACTTCAATTGACGATTGCTCCGATATCTAATTAAAGTCAACTCTACTTTTCTTTCTTTGGCTCTTGACAGCTCCACATGGAGAAACTAATATGAGCTTTGTAAGGACAAAAAAGGCTCCAGGGCTTCACATTATCTCATCTGATGATGATGTGGGATGTTAGCTATAGGTATCTCTGTCCACTGCTGAAGCTGTGCCCTACATGGAGCCTGTTACATAAAAAAAATCTTCAGTAGAAAAAATAATCCTTTTCTAAGCAAAAGACATCCTAAAACCTCGAGTTCAGCCCAGATGCCTCCTCGTCAATCAAAGTAGTAAAACACCAACATCTCGTGCTGTTGACCGCAAAGTCAATTGGTGTTTGGGACGTGGTCAAGAGGACAAAAGCCACTCTAGAGCCAATCCAATTGTCTCCTTACTCCAACAGTGGAAACGATCGTTCTGTCGTCAGCTTTGCCCTTCACGTAGAGCCCCGGCCTGAGGAAAACAGGATTTGTCTCCTCTTGAGCTTTGTTTCTGAATGAGGACAACCCCTTCAATCAGCAGAGCAGCAAATGTTACGAGAGTCAGATTTAAAGGCTGCTGCTTTAATTCTCCAGACCCAGTGGGAAAAAAAGAAATCCTTATTTTTTTAATGCTTGATACGCACTTTATCGCCTGTCAGTGTCTGCTCTGTCTGTTTGTCTTCCCCTCCCCCTGTACACAAGTCACACAGCAGATCACAGCGGAAACATCACTTTATTTTTTCACTCCTTTATTGCTCCGCAATCCCACGAGGAAACAAAGCGTGCTTTAATACCCATGAAAGACTCCCTGGCTCGTATCACAGCAGCGGGCCTGTATTGCTTTGTTATTTCTGATTCTTCAGTCCCACATCATCAATACCGCCTTTCTGAATCAGCTGCAGAGGAGCGGGGTCAACTGTCTTCATTTCACAAGGTTTTCACACAAAGTAACAACCCTCTCCGCTGAATTTCTGATTCCTGACAGAACCGTGTTTCCTTGCCACTCTCACTTCAAGCTTTCCTTTCATGTGAGCAGAAACACGGCAACCTTACACACTTGTGAGCTTGTGGCCGTTTACCTTTGCTTTTCTTTTAGCATGCAGGAGCACTCAGTGATAAAAAAAAATCTCCTGCTGCCCCCTCTGAATTTGACATGACTGAGTCCTTTGTTCTTCAAATTTCCATATTTGTCATTTGGACATGCAGCTCACTGTTTATAAAGAGTATTCTGATCACCAGTCTTGTTTTAAAACATTAAAAGCTGAGGTGTTTTGTATTCTGTCCTGTTAAAGTCCTTGCTTTTGTCTCTCCTCACAGGTAATATCAACGACTGCCACTTGGACTACTACTTCTTCCTCCTGGCCGGGATACAGGGCGTCACCTTGCTCGTCTTCCTCATCGTCTCGGTTAAGTACGACAAGCAGAAAGGCAAAAATGAAAGCCCAAGGCATAGACGCATCTCCTCCTGACCCCAGCAAGCATAAACATCCCCACTCACCATACCTGCCTTTTCCTGCGTTTGCTCAGTGCCCAAAGACCCTGTCCAATCAGTGCTTTTTACAGTACTTCCTCCTACAAGTGTTTGGTTTACTGGAGAAAGTAACAGGTTATATTTCTAATTTAAGTTTATTTTAGCTTTTAAATGGTAACTGTGACACCTGTTGATGTAAAAACAGCCAACAAACGTTATACAGATCTGCAGCTTTTGATGTGATGGCCGATAAACATTAAACATTTCCCTCTAACGTGATAGCAGTTGCCTACTATGAACATGATACATGATTTCCTGCAAACGTATCAGCTCTAACATTTGCAGGGATTTGCTATGTTTGTGGGAAGGTGAAATTTTTAAGCTTTCAAAATTCTAACTTCCTGCAAATGTAACATAAAAAACTACAACAATCCTTGTGCTCATTTTGCAACCTTCAATGCATAGGATTTTTTTTTAAAACATAATGAAATACAAATATAATGACCATATAAACTATAAAACAGGTGCATGTGATTGAAAGCGCATGTGCATGTACACCTCCTGCACACCATAGGATGAGAGGATGTCACTCAGGACATTTTATTTGTAGTAAATGTAACATATCTATCCTTTCCTTTCAACATCTTTCAGTTAAGATAAACCTTCTCTTGGCAAGCCTGTGGTATTTTCTAATTAGCTGATTTCAACCTATTAACATGCATATGGGTTAGGCACAGTGATGTGGTGCAGGGTAAGGATGGGTATGCAGAGTATATCCCCCTTAGTTGTTGTCTCTGTAGAGTATACCCACTCATTTTTGCCCTCCTCTGGGTTGAAAAGGGGAAAAACAGGTACCTTGAGTACACTGGTGCATTGCTTTGTAATGCATTATTCCAAACACTAAGGAATTATCCCCTCAAAATGCAGAATCATGTATGTAGGTACGTCACGCCCACTTTGCTGGTACACATTACCATACAGATTTTACAGAATCGATATGACTTATATGCTGTCATGGCAGTTTTATAACGTTTATCCGCCATGTTGCAGTTGACAAAAAAGCCAGCAGATGGCAGCAGTCATGGAACTTCACGATGCAGCCCCAGCACATGTCCTTCTCCCCACACCAAAACAAGCTGGTACTCAGACCGGGAACATGTATCATAATTTTCAAATGTAGCCAGCGGGCTAAAAGCAGACATAGTGGATTATTTCGGGTTTCTTCGAACAGCAGACAGTCATGAGTTGAACATGTGTCATACAAGCTGTAAGAAGGTAAAACACTTCAGCAACACCAGTCTTCAGCAGCACATAACACCAGGCTTATTAGCAGTTAGCAACAACAGCTTAGCTCCCCGGGCTTGTCTCTGTTGTCCCAACCAGCATTGAATGACGCTGTAAACTCAAAGTTTCCCTCAACTTGTGATCAGATATCATAAGCAGCACTTTATGCGTTATTTGTAAAGACATGAGCTGAACAACGGTGCTGATAAAGGCTTCAGGCAGTGTTAGCAATGCTGTTTAAACCTCACTCATCCTTTCATTACAGAAACAGCGATGCTGTTTTAAGCCGTAAAGCAAAGCAAAAAGACATTCTTAAAAAAAAAACACGAGTTTATTATGACAACCAAAAAAAGGCACAGAGCAACACAGTAGCAGCAGGACAACAGAGAGAAATGCCATGCACTCACTGTCTCAGCGTCCCCCATCGCTCATGGCTGATTGGCTATTATTTGGATGGCATCAAGCTAATCGGGTAATGTTATAAGTAGTTGAGACTGTAGAGCATGGGTCTTCAACTACAGCCATACAATTAGAGTACATATTTAATTTGACTGAAGTTTTATTGTATTATTAACTGTATTTTCTTTTAAAACATAAGTAAATTTTAGTCATTAATGGTGAAACCAGTCCCCAAAACTTAACAGCAGCCACCTATGAGGGAGTGATTGAAATATTTTAACTACACTTTTCTAAGGCTGTCAGATTATCCATCAGGGGGTTTAATGGTTGTACGGTGTGCATAGTAGGTGCAAAAACTTTCAGGAAATAGGTGTTTTGTTCTGATGCTTGGGCAGGGAAATTGCACTCTCCAAGAGCCTGAAGTAGAAAGATGGCTCAGAAAACTGCAGGTTATATCAGGACTGGACTGATTATGGACTAATTATGTGGTTATTATGCATCATCTTTAAGAATAATGGCTGGCAGGTAGAGTGCTGTAAAAATCGGACCAAAATTCAGTATTTTCTGATAAAAGTGTCACTATTACCCATTCACATCCTGATAGTGAATGCTGCTGCTTAGATAGGCCATCAGAGTTGACTAATCCCATTCAAACTCACCCATACACTTTCACACACCAGTGGCGCATGTGGAAACAGTTTGGGGTTAAGTGTCTTAAGGACACATCAACATGAGACTGCAGGAGCTGAGGATCAAACCCCTGACCTTTTGTTGAGGGTCCAACTCTTCCTACTGAACCACAATCGCCCCGAAGGAAACACAGATAGAGATAATCAGGCAAATGTCGATTATTGGTCCTGATAATCAGCTAGGCTGATAATCAGTTGACCCCTAGCAGGAGTAACTAAACATCATTTCATCATCATAAAGATCATTTTGCTTAGTCAATTTTGAAAGCTGAACATTTTCACAAACATAAATCACTGCAAATGTAAGAGCGAATGCATGTGCAGGAAATCACGTTTTAACAGTTGGAAATTTATTTTACATTTGTTGGATATAAACATCAAAAGCTGCAGGACTGTGTCACATTTATGGTGTAATATCTTTGTAGGCTGTTGCTACATTTTGGAGTGCTACAGAGACTTTTTCTCCTTTTAGATACCATTACTGGATAAATGTTCCAGGACAAATGCACTGTCCCAGAGTTAGTATAGTGAGTAATGCAGAAGTTGTTGCTACCTTCCTCTTACGTCTTCACCCTTGATGCCTTTCTGTGCTCATTTGCACTTGACTTGAGGAGTAGTGCCATAAAACACAATTAGACATCTTCTAATTGTGGAGAATGATAGGTTGTTTTATAGTAAGGTTTTTATTTTCTAACTAAATCCTATTCGTGGACTAACCCTTTAACTGACCCCGGTGTGATCCATTAGTTTTGAAAATGTTGCAGTAGTGGGGTATTAATTGTACTTGAATGTTTAAGCATTATTCCTTGATTATAACCACTGTCAGGATTCTGGAGAGCTTCAATTACCTGTGCAGTATTGGAGTTCTAATCCAGTGTAATGTGAAATTAATTTCAGAGGGTGCATTTATGTTGAAGTGTTGCTGCCAGTTCTTTCAAATGATTGCTGTTAAAGCGGAGCTTTTGTTTGAGGAGAATCTAAGAAACAAACTTTCTATTTGACTCATCGAATATTCAATCCCGCTTCCTCTGCGTGTGATTACATACTGTAAATCCACATTAATCCCTGCGTGAATCCTCCATAAATCCTCCAACAGCTCCATACATTAATAAAGATGACTCCTCATGTAAGAAGTACTCCATGACTCAAAAAAAAAAAAAAAAAGGTTTCATTTCTGGTGAAGCTGCAGAACTGTACGTCCACATTACAAACACCTAATTAGAAATGAAGCATTAGCTTAAAAGACAACCTTGACTGTGGCTCTTTAAGAATCCACTGCTTTACTGCTCGGATCATGATGAAAAGTCATGCTGGACTTAACTAATAAATAACATGAACCCGTTTACACTGACAACATTTTATATTTTATAATTTCATAGAATAAATCAGGTCTCAAAGGCAGGATTTTTTTACAGTGTTATCATGACTTTGCAGCTTTGCCAGAAAATGTTTTGTTCCTGTATTTATTAGACTGTGATGCCTTTTTTTTAGCGTTATATTGCTAAGAAAACTGCTTGTGTGTGTGTGTTTCCCCAATACTCAGAATGGGTACAGCACAAGGTAATGAATTTTATTAAAAAGCAAGAAAACTCAGGGCTCGAGGAAGAAGTGTCGAGTGACATAACTCTCCAGGAAATATAGAACTGCCTTTGGGAGCTCTCAGCGGTGTTTACCCTGTGGTGTACATAAAGTGACATTTGTAACAGCACATGAAAGCAAAGAGCTTTTTCTCCAGCGGTACGCCTGTTTATTTGTGATTTTAGTTGTGTTTAATTGGTCAGATAAATGGATGTTCCTTGTTTTAATGCTTATTTTATATATTTGCTTTGTCATCTCAGTCCTCTTAAAAGAGTTTATTACATTTTATTTTGGAGTTTTTCTTCTGTTTTCTTAATGCTGCAGAACTGGAATGATGTTTTGTGGTTTTATTTGTGGCCATTAAAGTGTATTGAATTAAATTAATCTTTGGGTTTGTCATTTTTAGCCAGGCACACACGCTTTACTTCTTCCTTCATATGAGGTATGGCTGTTAGAAAAAGAAAACTAGTGCTGTAATCCGATTTTATTGACTATAAACTTTATTTTTTAATGCCTTCCTCCTTCAGTCTCTTTCTCTTCTGCATCTGTTTTTCTAGAACACTGTAATAGTGTTTATTCACCTTTGACCCCTCTGGAATCCACTTCTCCAAAATGATACGCTTAATGTCAAAGAAAACAACCAACAGGGCCTTAAACTTGGACTTTGGCTCCATCATGCTTTCTTCATCCTTGGTGACAATGCTGTTTTCCAGTGCACTGACTAGCTTTTTGTCTCAATCGTATTGGAAAATCCAAGTTTCATCACATGCAGCCACTCCTAAAAAAGTGTGTTTCCTTCAATTTGTTCCAAAAAGTCTTACATTTTTTCATTTGACCAGGAGTCAGAAGTTTTGGGACAACTTTGCACACACTTTGCTGATCTGTCTCTTTATCAATATAGACCATGTCTGCTATCATTCTTAGACTGAGTTGTCAATCATTTCTGTGATTTTTCAATTTTTTTGAATGTTTTCAGACGTTTCTGATGTGCATGGGTGCCCAGAACGTTTATGGTCTTGGACATCCTCTCTGCCTTCACAAAATCTTTTGTGCCATTTAAACACATGTTTACATGACATGCAGTGTTCCCCATACACATCAGTTAATGTATGAAAAGATTCTGCTGCTGTTTTGTTTCATTTCACCAAGAATTTCAAGTTAATGTGTTGCTCAACTTTTAGGCTAATCATTTTCCAACACCTTATAAAAAACATATTCACTTTAATCAGTAGATATAGTGAACTAAAGACACCACTTACTGGAAACTTACAGCAGTTGTGACTACCCAACCTTTAATATATGTTATATAACACTCATGACTGTGAACCTTGTGGTTTTTGTCCTCATAAAAGCAGACTCATTATTTAAAAGCCAGACCTCGTACATGAAGAATAAGTCATCTAGTTCTAGTCTAGACCTGTTATGGACCACTCTATAAAAATACACCACTGCAAAATGATTTTCTCTGGTTTTGTGTGAACAAAATTAACCCTTTTTATTGTAAGAAGCATTTCTCCTAATTTTCAACTTCCAAATGAAAAATTCTCCTGTAGCTCTTTAATTTGTGGAAATAGCTGCTGGTGGAGGAAACAGAAAAGATGCAGTTGTTTTCACACTAAGAAAAGCAGAGGTTTTTCTTGTTTTTAAAAAGTTTGCCTTTATATTTTGTGAGAAGTTTAGATCATTTATTTCCATTCGAAACGAGAAAAATGTCCAAGGCAAACTAAATTTGTAATTTTTTAATAAACTCCACGTCTTTTTAATTTGTTAGTATTTTTTATTTTGATTCATGGCTGAATCACAGAACTAAACTGGGGATCTTCAAGGCAGCAGTATGAACCACTGCTCTATTCATACAAACAATATCGTCTTTACAATGAATTTTAATCATGAGAGATTTCATTTTAATGAATTATTATTGGACAATTTTGAAAAACGTGCAATGTCTTTTGCAGTTACACTCTATGATGATGGAGGTAAGCAGAGGCGGAGCTAGAAGTGTTTGATATCAGGGGCTTAGCCCAAACTTAGGAGGGTCCAGGGGTAGATTTCACTCATCGGGCTGTTATATGCACTATTTTCAAGTCATTTAAATGCAAATTCAGATTTAAAACACCAACAAATTTATACATCATTTAGGCCCTGTGGGCCACCCCTCGCTACACCTGTGGAGGGTCGTAGGAAACTTTCCTCATGGAGCCATAACCTGACACGCCAGATGGATGTGTGAAACACATCCATCTGGGAAAGCTTCAATAGGAAACGTTTGACAAAAGGCAGAGGCTTTGAAAAAAACTCGGAGTATGATTGGGTGAACTGTCTGTCACATCTCTATGGGCCAATCAGAGCAACAAAATACGTGACGTAGCAGCTACTGACGAATAACGCCAAACATGGTGACTATAGACATGTAAGTACTCCACTTTTGTCGTTTTTGAAAAGAAAACACTCACTGCTGTTCTTTGTTCTTCTTTTAACCAAGAAATGTTGTCAAGTTCTGATAAAACTGGCGCTTTAGCAGCATCCACGCTAATCTCTTCCTCCATAACTGCACCAGCTCTTGCTGCTGCTTGTTTACGTCACGACTCTGCTGCGCCTGAAAGTACTGCCCCTCATCGCTGATCGGTCCTGTCACTTTCTAACCGGGCCCAAACGGTTCAGACAGGAGCTTTGCAAAATGGATTAGCAGTGAAAAACAAGGAAACGGGTGGATCTATCTGCTTTGCAAGGTTAGCTTAGACACTGATGGTGGAAAAATGGTTTTATTGTATTTTTGTTAACAGCCTGATAGATGCTGTATACTTCTTTTTCTTAACTAGCTGCCATTTTCTGCATTTTGTGTTGGGAGAAGTAATGTACAAGCACAGAAATGTGTATTTTCTTCAGAAATGAGCCGATAAAATTTGCAACTTGAAGATCTATTTGCTATGGGCTCTTTATTTCCTGTTCTCTATTTTTCTACTTAGACCTGTATTGTCATTTGAAATATTTAAGTATCAGACAACATGACAAACTCAAACGCTGATATGTTTAAACCCTGCGTTTTAAACTGAAGCAGTGAGGTGACCGTGTTGTTTACATGTGAATTCCTGATTGTGCCTTCATGTCAGCATGCTTTCATGATTAGGGTTGTGAGGTTTTTTTTGGTCCTGAGGGAAACTCAAAGTAGACTGCTTAAATTATTTATTTAACAGAAAAAAACACACCCTGTGGCAGGCTGTTTGCAGAGAAGGTTGCAAACACAGAGGTGTAGTGGCTCATTTTGCATTCCCACTGGGGAAGCGAGCATGTTTCTTTTTAGTTTCATCAGACACAGATTGAAATCAAAACGTCATCACAGATCATTTTTTAATGCTAAGCCCTCCCAGCCTGCAGGCTCGGAGAGGTCCAATTCCTCTTTAATTTGGTCAGAGAGCCCACATAGCCGTGACTTAGCAGACAGCTTGATGTTTGAAACCAACAGAACGCCTCCGGGTTATAATTCCAGTGTGGCGGCTTGTTTCTCATGTAGAGAGGAATTTCTGACACATTGAAGTGGTTACGGCAGCAGAATTGTGAGGCAATAACACTGAGATGTATAGTTTAGGGACAGGCCTCCCAATATTTTAACTTAATTTATTGGCCTGGATTTAAGGAAACAGCAGCGCCTCAGAGGAAACCTGCATGCATTTAGAGCTGCTCCTTCTCTATTGTGTTTTCACCAGCTTTTCTCTGAGTCAAGGTTGCCTTTGAAGTTTAAAGGCTTCAAAATTTGATTTAAAAAATACATTTTAAACCACGCTAGTGGTATTTATTAAAGTCAGGTATACCAGTGTTAGTCTTTTAGTCCAGCACCCCTTTGCAAATATGAGATACCTCAATAACCATTTGAGAAATACCTTAAAAAATTACTCGCGCATTCATGTTTCCCAGAGGATGAACCATGCAGGCGTCTCCACTAGCTCCATTCATTGACATTTTTGTTAATCCTGTCACATGCATGATTCCCAGAGGATCAATCCTTCTGCTCTAAAAGGGGCAGTGTGTGATATTTAGCCTAGTAGCATTTAGCAGGAAAAACTTGGATAAAATTAAATATAATATTTGTTAGTAGGCAAATACCTAACAGTATCTAAATACTGTTTAAAAGCCTGGATATGTAATTTTTTTATTTTTAATTAAGCTAGAATAAGCCTTTTATTCATACATAGGGAGGGCCCCCTCCAAGGCCTCTGCCATCTTAGATTTTTGTATTTTGCATGTTTCCACGCTACAGAAGAGAGCAAATAACACACAACACATAATTTTCAAATTTTTCACTGGTTGCCACAGTTATCACCAGAGAAGTGAGCATCAAATCTAAAAAGTATCTGAATTATATTTTACACACTGCACCTTTAAAAAATTCATACTCCTCCTGTCATGTGCACAAACACGCTGTATTTTTGGACTGAAAGCAAACAGACGAACATTTCACTAACGTTGCATTAGCATGCTGGTATTGTAGTAGCAGATAATGCTTGCATTTACAGCAAAATCCAGAGTATAAGTTGTGGCCACACATAAAACACTGGGTCTGGCTTTGGGTCTTCCAGAGGAAAGAAAGGTTTGAATTGTTGTCCTGTATGACCATTTTCATGGTGTTCAGCAAAGTCTGTGGCTTCTGCGCAGCTCTGTAGCTCTTATAGTGCCATCGTTTTCCTCCATGTTGGATTTGCACTCCTGTACAGTTAAGCTCTCAGCCTCTGTGGCAGTAGTGGAACATGGATCCACAGCTCAGAGTCATGCTGCCCACCTCAGCTGGTCACTTGTTGTGTATCTTGTTCTGAAAACACATGAGCATCAGTAGGCTATCTCAAGACAGCATCAGCTAAGAGGCGGGGGTACTATTCCAAGTCCAGCTGACCATGGCCTATGGTTTCCTTTAATGGTCTTAATGCAGGAGCAGCAGGGGCTGGTCCACTGTTTCAGTATTCTCTCTGTCCAGGTTGCTGACGTGAGGATTTTTTTTTCACCATCTAAGCTGTTCTCATCGCCATAAGCGCCCTGGTAACTAAAACTAAGAAACAACCTATTGTCAGTATACATTTATCTAAAATGCTCAGTGTTTCTGAGTCCTTTAGGGCTAGAGTTGGACTCCTTTTTAGTCCTGGAGTTTCATGGATCTGACCAGCCCACTTTGGTTCACAACCTTTTACTGATGTTTTATGATTGTGAATTAAGAATATTGATTATAAAAATGTTCAATTAATATTAATAATAAAAAAAACATTAAAGGTTACAGGTCCAGATACTCTGGGACTAATTGTATTATGTGCAGTTGTTCATCCTGTAGGACTACAGCTAGCCTTGGCCTTGTCTGTTACTGACAGTAACAATTAATGTATATTGTGCTCAATATGTGGACCTGGTACTGCTACTGACACAAAAATCAAGTTTAAAAACTGCACTGTAAGACTGAACAGTTAAAGGTTGTTTAAAAAATAAGTTGTGTTAACTTAAAAATCCAATACAGCTATTTCAGTTCTATTTTTTTAAGTTGATAGGGTGGATTTTGTAGCTTAAAGAGGTTTTTAAGAAAAATTATGACCATGTTGATTAGATAAAAGCCTCACAAAACTGTTTATCAGATATGATACAATTAGCTATAAAGGGTTAACAATAACATTGACTGAATCCTACCTGTCTTCTCTCAATTTGTTGCACTATAAAGCCATTTCAGCCACTTTTTAATCCCCTTTTACCAGTTTTTGCCTGTTTTATATTATATTATATTATATTTTGCCACTTTTATCTACTTTTTAACCCATTTATGTTGTTTAAAGACCCAATTTCACCACCTTTTTCAACATTTTTTGCCACTATCAACCAATTTTAGCAATTTTTAACCCTTTTTAATTATGTTTTTAACAAAAGTTAATTCATTTAATGAAGGCTATTTACGACACAAATGAATGAATAAAGATATTTGTTTCTCTGATAAGAGTGGTTATTATTCAGGTCAAATATGAATATGGTTTTCACAGCTTAACTTCACAGTGGACCATGGTTATGTTGACCTCCATGGGCCCCCAGTATGGCTGGGTCCCAGAAACCTCCCCCTTTATCCCTCCTTATGGGTGGCCTTGTCTGCTCAAGACTATTCTTTAATGTTCATGACTGTTCAACCATCTTCGGGTACAGCAGGGGTCCCCGGCCTCTGGCACCTTTATTTTGGGGGTTGTGGGCTGAAAAGGTTGAGAACCACTGGGCTAGAACACCGTACATTTACATTCATTGATTTGATTCAGAAACTTGGTTGGTGGTTTGCAGGCCTGCCACTGAAAATTCTAGTGAGTGGGCCCTCTCTAGCTGTGATTTACTGATGATACCAGTGCATGTGTGGTCTGTCAGTAACACTGGTGCTAGCATCCTGGCTAACAGTTCCCTCATTTTGGAGCTTAGAAGTGAGTCAAGCTATTATTAGGTTTTTTTTTCCCCCTCTTAACATATTTTTGCTACTTCCAATGCAGTTTTGCCAATTTCAACTCTTTTTTCCCATTTTTAACCACTTTTCACATTTTTTCAGCCAAACTTTTCCACTTTTTCCTTTCCTAACCCATATTTGCTGTTTCATCCTTTTTTTGCCTAACCTTGCAAAGCGGATGGATAAGCCTGTTTTCGTGTTTCTCACTGGTGAATCCATCTTGCAAATCTCCCGTCTGAACAGTTTGGGCCCGGTAAGGAAATGACAGGACCAATCAGCGAAGAGGGGCTGTACTTTCGGGTGTGGCAGAGTCGTGACGTAAGCAAGCAGCAACAAGTGGTTGGTGCAATAATGGCGGACGAGATTAGCGTGGATGCTGCTAAAGCGCCAGTTTTATCAGAACTTGGTGTGATTTCTTCATTAAAAGAAGAACAAGGAACAGCAGTGAGTTGTTTTCTTTTCAAAACGACAAAAGTCGTGTACTGACATGTCTACAGCCGCCATGATTGGTGTTATGGAGTTTAGTCCTTGGCAGGGGCGCAAATGTGTGTAAAACACATCCATCTGGCGTGTCAGGTTTTTTTTTTTTTTTTTGCCCATTTTAACCAATTTCTGATGCTTTTTAATTGCTTTTGTGTAACACCATTGCCTTCTTTTGCAATTATTATATTATTTTTTCCCTTATAGCTTTCTCATTTTCTTCCCTCACAAGAGCAGCCTTTTTAATGCAACTGTACAGCGGCTCCTGGCCCAAAACCAGCCTGGACCACCTGGAATCACCTGATATTCCAGATTGGGTTAGTCTCTCCAGATTAGCCACTCCGGGCCTAGTCCCTGACCTGTTATTTTCCGTGTGGCACTCCCACTTAGTTGGCATCACCTCAAATGCCAGCTGACCAATGACAAGGGTAAATCATCTTACAACGGCATGGTAAAACAAGCGACAGTTGCACTAGTGGAAAGGCTAAGGTAAAGCATGATCTAACCGAACATTTTGGTTATGCACCTTACTGCCCAGGGCCCTCCATGGTTCTCGGGCCCTTTGGCACTTGCCCAGTGGCCTTGTGTAGGACTTCTGAACATAGCTACACAAAATAAAAAGATCAGTTTCTTTGAGTGGTGGAAAATGGCCGTCTAGCAAGTTGGGTTCAAACGGTCTACAGTCTTCTGTTTTTTATGCACACAGCGATTATGAAAGATTCCAGAAATGTTGTCCATTTACGATTATTAAAGCTGAAAATAGTTTTAGTGTGCCAAAGAAAAAGAAGAGAAGTGCTTATTATTCAGTTCCTCCCTGTGTAATTTGCAGAAGATAGAAACCTGCTAACAACATTTTAAGTGGAAAACTTTTAAGTATTAAGAGAAAAGTTTGTGTTTGCATCTCAACACTTTTTTGTTAATTACCAAATTAGGATGATTTTCCATGCTTACGTCAAACATCTTCTGTTCTTCCTTTTCTCTACTTAAAATGACTTAATCTGCAGAATGCTAAGCTGCTTTTAATTGTCTTACTAAGTCTTACCTGTGGAATGAGCGAGCAGAAGATGCTCCAGAGATGTCCTCCAGTAATGGGAGGATTAGGAGCTATCATTACATGTTAATTAAGATAAGCTCATGCAGACACAATGTTAAAGCAAACGGCCGAGCAGACACATCACCCATCTCCAACTACTAATCATCTGCATTAACATGGACCTAATTATCTTATCTGTGCTGGGGGTTTCTCTGTTTAACATCCCGGAGCCTTTTTCTGTGCAAGATCTACAACAAGATAATATTAGAAAAGTCATTTACTCAGGGTTTACTCCGACCAGAATCATACTGAGGATCTAATATATGCAAAAAACATGCTTAAGACTTGTTATTATCTCTTATTCTACAAAATCTGTGTTACCTGAAGACTGACTGTGGAGGTTTAAGGATGTTCATTTAGAGAGATGATGTGTGATACGTGGCCGTAAAATGCTTTAAACAGCGTACTGTCTAGATTTATGGCATCAACCTTGGTAATAATGTGCAGCTGCTGAGGTTTAGAGCACCTTATTCCTACAGAATGGGGCCTGACTCCCATAAAACACCACAGATATGAGGATAAATCTCTTCCAGACACACTGAGAAATAATGCTTTGGTCAGGTGTATCTTGCTAGCCCTCTGACCTTCCACAGATATTCCCAGAAAGCATAAAACCACAAAGGCTGATGTGTTGTCTGCTTTATATTAAGAACCTCGATTCCTCCTTGGTCAGCATGGATCTGGATGCTACGTTTGGGTGCTCCCCCCATGCTGCTGATAGACATCGCTATCTACTATAGCAGTTGATTTCCTTTGGGGTTTTAAGTCATCCCTGATGATGTCTTTCTTATCTAGGTCCATAGGTTGTGACATCGTGTTAATGCTACACTGGAGGAAACACCTGATTTTCTTCTTGCATTGTAGGGCTGCATCTCCAGCATCTCTATCAGAACATTTAGAGATAACATCTAGGGACACAGCTGGTGATGTGATCTAATTCTCTAACAGTCAACAAATCAAGAAACTGTCAAAAGACTGATAAAGATTTTTCTGTGTGATGCATGTTCACTGATGTTTAAAAATGATTAAAAATACACCGCTGCTGTGACTGACAATTGCTTTTTTAACAATAAACAAAGATTTATAGGTGCTGTGAAAGATGCCATTTTGATCATTTTTGCCACTTTTTGCCCTTTTTGCCCTTTTTGCAACTTTCCTGCCTATTATTGCCCGTGTGCCACTTTTTAAACCTTTCCACAACTTTGCCGGGCTATTTGTGCTGTTTTTGCCACTTTTAACCCATTTCTGATTCTTTTTGCCTCTTTAACTATTTTTTTTCAATTCTTTAGTCCCTTTTAAACCACTTTTGCATGTGTAATCCCCTTTGTGCCACTCTATTTAAACTACTTGTTGCCACTTTTTAACTTTTTTTTTTTTGGAAAGTGTTTCCATGGCCGAGCAGCTGCATGCAAGCATCTAAAGTCCAAGTCTAAAGCAAAGCGTTGGATGAAGAGGTGTAAAGCACACCAACACCAGACTGTGGGCAAGTGGAAACGTGTTCTGCAGAAGACAAATCACTCTTCTTGGTTTGGCAGTCAGGTGGGCGAGTCTTGGTTTGGTGGATGCAGAGAGAACATTCCCTGACTGCATTGTGCCGACTGTGAAGTTTGGTGGAGAAGGGCTAATGGTATGGGCGTGTTTTAGGAGTTTGGGCTCGGCCCCCTATCTCCAGTGAAGGACGGACTTAATGCTTCAGCATACCAAGATATTTTGGAAAGTACTGTGCTTCCAATTTTGTGGAAACAACCTCCAGTGAAAAAAAAAATGCTGCCAATGAAGAGGTGCAACAGAATGCGGTCCCTTGAGTGACCACTTGAGGCTGGCTCCAAAGGTTCTGGAAGTCCCATTTACACCTATTTTAAAAGGTCAGTTGAAAATGCTTAAAGGGATACTTCAACATTTTGGCAAATTCGCCCGTTACATAATCTCCATAGTCTTAATAATAGGTTTGTTTCCTATAGTTGTCAGTGCAAGCGGTTTCTAGATCTGGGGGGACTGATATACCAGCTGCACAGCTAACGCTATGGAGACAGACGGTGTTTATGGCTTTCCCTCATCAAACTTATCAAATACACAATCCAACAACTCCAAAACGCTCTTGTGGATAAGTTGTGACCTGCACATTCATCACGCTATGAAATAATCATGGAACATTAAGAGACAGAGATGTTTTAAAGTTAAATGCAAGGCCGGAACTACCAAGTAACTACGGCACTGCCACAGGTGCGCACTGTGTCTCTCCACCCAGTAGTTTACTTGGAAAGTAGTTCCAAGTATTTGCTTCATGTGTGGTAATGTTACATAATTACATGTTATTATATCATAGTGTGGTGAATTTGCAGGTCCCAACTTGTCCATGAGAGCGTTTTGGAGTTGTTGGATTGTGTATTTGATGTGTTTGATGAGGGAAAGCCGGAATATCGTCTGTTTACGTTGAGTTGACACAGCAGCTCCGAACTCGGCAACGCCAATCTAAAAATAGCTTGCACAGACACCTAAAGGTAACAAACCCATTACTAAGACTATAGGGATTATGGCAATGGGCAACCATGCCAAAATGTTGAAGTATCCCTTTAAAGCCTGGATCAAAAAACGGTTCAATCAGGAGAGACTTCATAATTATTTTAAACATTTAATGAAAGAGAAATGTGCAAAGTCTATCGTGACTTCTGAGAAGATGGACCTGGAGCCAATGAGGTGGCTTGGAGGAGGAGACAGAGGTATGCAGGATGAGATGAGCAGGAGACCTGAAAGCATCTGGACTAGATGCTGATTAACTGAATGGAGGTGGCTGGGGTGGAGGAGGGTTGCAGTGTCCACACTTTAAGGAATGGCTGACTGTGAAAGAGAGAATGATAGATTTAAAATATGGCAGGTGCATGATGATTGGTCAAACGAGGTCGTGGCTGAATCTGATAAGCTGAGTAGTTAAGAGAGTAAACACCCATAATCATCTGATCAGCAGCACGGGAAGAGAGAAAGGGAGAGATATGAACGAGTGGTGACCAACAGATGAGTAGAAACAGTCTTCCTGCTTCAACTTTCGCCAAGATCCATTTCTGGTCTGACCTGTATGTCATAGTAGATGCACTGTGGTGTATTTGTATTTTTATATAATAGTCACTTAAAAGTAGCAAGTCATTACATAATAGGCCTGTGTGATGGTGGTGAGTCTGTCTTAGATGACCTGCTCTGGTTTGCCATGGAGGTCCTGAAGTATTTAAAAATGATTGTTTAGTGTAATCTATCATGAATAAGAAAAGTCAGTAGCACTGCCAGTCTTAATGTTGACTGAGGTGAAGGTCTGTGCTAAATATAGTCAATGCAGGGGTCGTACCAGGGCAGTGAATAAAGAAACTGTGATCGTGTGCTTGAGTTCTCTCTGGTGTTTCTCTCCCTGCTGTGGTTCTCCGGTCAGGTGGGAGATTGTGTTTACAAGGCTCAGATTTGGCACCAGGGTTTTGCTTATGAAAACATTGTTGTCTTTGGCTTCCTGCGGCTCCTTCTGTTAAAAAATAAAACACGGGTACACCAGAATGTCATGCTGACCTTGTCGGCTGCTCCGTGGTTCCTCTGTGAAGCTGTGTTTGTGCGTGTTTAGTTGCTCTAAAACTACTGTGAAGTGATTTCGAAATGAATTCAAAAGCAGCAACATAAATCAAGCAGCGAATAATCATTTGGAAATTGCAAATACAGACCCTGCACATTAGGACCACAGGGAGCACAGCCAACCATTAGCGAGAGTTTGTTGGTCTCACATCATCAATTTAATTAAAAATCCATTTAAGATGGAAGCCTGGGGAAAGTTTTTTTCTTTTCCTTTCAGGGGGAGTCAAGAATTCAAGGCCAACAAAAATGAGTTTCGAGTTACCATGCTCCAATAAGGGAAGTGAATAGAATCATTATATCTGCTGTGCCACATCCTGGCAGGTAAGAACACGTCTAAAAGCTCAGCCCAAGGGGGCGGAGATGGTGGCTCTTTAATGGGCTGCCCTGTTTTTTCCTACCTGACGAGGTTGGAGCCACCGACGATGGTCATAGAGAGAGCCAGAGAGCTGCGCTGGCGTTTTAATTACACAGGGCCCTCCATCAATCATGCCCCTTGTGGCTGACAGTTAAATCCCTCCCTGGACCTACAGGGGCTCTCCTCGCCCTTCACAGTCCACAGGCTGAGCACAGCAGCCGCGGTCCCAGCGCTCAGCACACGGACCCCGCTTCAATCCCCTGCAGCCTCTGATACAGCAGAAGAAAAAATAACATACGAGAAGGAAAAAAAAAAAACATTGAGGACAGAGAAGATATGGGAATAAAAGGGTGAGGAGGGATATATGTGTGCATGCATGCATGCTAATATGTCTGCAGTTACTTTATCATTAAGCTAACCTTAGGGAAACTTCACTTTTAATAAACTCCTTTTATTCAAAATCCCCCTCATAACTCTGTAAAACTCACAAAAAAGAAATAATACATTTGAAGGTTTTAAAAAATATGATGAGCTTTCTTGCTAAGATTTAATGAAGTGAACTGTCCACTGTGACTAACTGCACACTGTGATTTTTGTTCAGGTTGATATGGATTTAATAACTGACTGGCTTAGCTTTACATACATACACCAAGCTTAACTTTGATATAAGGTAACAATATTTCAATACCAAGACTCTCACTGAATATGTATTGTACGGTATGGCCAATTTTATCACCTAAATTGTGCCTGAAATTCCTCCTGCCAGCTGCTGGGTAAATATTTATGTGACGTTTGCATGCACTAATGCATGAACAGAACTGGTAGAAGGAAACGGTTTCTTCTCTTATCATGTACCTTTTCATGCTTTCCTTGGTACTTTAATCAATATTATTGGTATTTTTATGTAAATCTTGTGCAACATGGGTATGTGCAGGATGCCATTTGTGGTTTTCATTGGTATGTCCTGTAGCGACGCATTATGTAATAACGCCACATTATGTAATAATGTAATACATTTTCCATCCATCATGTAATTACGCCGCATTTTCTAAGCCACTAATCAGTTAGGGTTAGGGCAGATAGTAGGGTAGATGTTTAGTCTAGAGCCCTGAAGGGGGGTTAGGTTTAGGCGTAAGTCACTAAGCGGTTAAAGTTAGGGCAAGGTAGTTGGGTAGGGCATACCTTGGGGCCCACACTGAGTCCTTCGGTTAGGGTTATTACATAATGTGGCTTTACATGTCCTATTTTGTGTACATGCAGACTTATCCCTCTTATTCATCACTGTGGGAGCACCCTAGGTGGACAATATTCCCAACAGGAAAATCAAAGTACATTTTATCTCGCTGAATCATACGGCATTGTTTGGTATCACATTGCATCTTATCATACCCCAGTGCAACACATCATATCATGTTGTACTGTATTGTATGGTGATGGTTATGCTTGCAGTCATGGCACTCCATTTCTCAGCATGAGTAGGTTACAGATATATTGCCCAGCCAGCATGTCCAAGTGGGCCACAGGTGGGTTACAGATGGGCTCATGGGTAGTGCATGGGCATGGGCATTGACTGGGAAAGAAGTGAGGGCCTCATATGGATTTGGTAATACAGATCCCACATGGGAAGCCCATGTAGGCTGACCTAAGGAACCCATATGAAGCCTGTGTGGGTCGTGTGGGTACAGGCTAGAACAGGGCAGCAGTATTTGGGACCCATATGGTTTCAGTTATATGGACCCTACATTTGCAGCCTATGTGGGTTCAGTAAGCCCTGGCAAGAACTTGGTACCATTAAATGGGACCCATATAGGTTTCGTTATATGGGCCCTTGATGGGCTTCTCATGTAGGCTGATCATACAGGACACATGTTGAGCCTATGTGGGTTGTGTGGGCATGGGCTTGAACTGGGCAGCTATGTTTTGGACCACATAGGTTTCGTTATATGGGCCAACAGGGGCTTTCCATGTGGGCTGACATTACAGGACCTATATGGAGCCTATGTGCGTTCAGTAGGCATGGGCTAGAACTGGGTATCACTACTTGAGACCCATATAGATTAAGTTTTATGAGCTTCACATGAGACACCCAAGTGGGCTGACCACACAGGACCCATATGGAACATATGTGGGTTCAGAAGGCCATTGAATGGGACCCATATAGGTTTAGTTGGGCCCATAATGGCCATACAGGACCCATGTGGGGCCTATGTGGGTCATGTGGGCATGAGCTTGAGCTGGGCATTTTTATCTGGGGCCCATATAGGTTTAACCATGAAGAGCTCACACTTAAAACCAGTGTGGGATGACCATACAGGACTTATGTAGAGCTGAGGTATATCCCACGAGGCCCACATGGGGCAGTCACAGGCGGGGCCACCATGGTACCTACGGACAAACCCAGTTGGGACTCATATTTGCAGGCTGCATATAACCCATATGGGCCCCACATAGACATGCTGACTAGGCGTGATCACACCCTGGTATGAGAAGCAGAAAATGTTTTAGATAAAAAAAGAAAATATGAGAAAACACCAGATTTGATGGTATATCACACACCCAGCAAACATCCATTATGATCATATGAACATACAAAAGCTGCTCACGTCCTTCTGTTTGTGAGTACGGTCTTTACAATGCATATCTCTGACACAAATCAATAACTGTCATCATTTCTTACAACCTCCCACGGCTTCTTATTTTCATGACCTCCATGTGTTGATTTTTTCTCATGGTGTGTATTCATTGTCCTGGATCAGCACACACATGATCAATAGCAGCTTCATGAAGTAGAGAAAAGAATCAGTCAACAGTCTGCTTGAACTAATTAAATAAAAGAAGCAAAGCCAGTGAACTTTCTCGTGTCTGAAGGGGCTCCATTCACTGCTGACTGTTGACATAACCGCGCTAATCTAAATGGCATCCTTAATTACACTCAAGGTATTGCTTCCATTTGCTCAAGTATCTCAGTTCCCCTCTTTCAGCTAATATTGTGTGCTTAGCTGATTAACAATCTGATCCACGCTGCAGCAACAGTCAACATAATGTGAACATTTCTCCGCTTGATGGAAAATAATAAGTAAAAAAAAAGAAAGCCATAATCAACCAACACAACTGTGATCATAATAATGCTCACTGAGCAAAATGCAATTTTTCAGCTGACTGCTTTTATTTGGGAACTTTTAGAGATGATTATTGTTTGTGCAATTATCTGAATAATAAAATATCCATTTCCAAAGAGAAAACACTTCCCACCTTGGCTGTAATTACCCCCCCTTTGTATCCACATGCTCACTGAAAGGAGGAGTGCACATTTCATCTCCGTTTTTCCATCAGTATGCTCCCTCTTCTCCTGCAGGCTGTGGGACAGAGGTTAATGAGACCTTAATTGGCATTTTCTTCAAAGCTCACAAATCTTTAAACTTGAGGGTGGCAGGAGGAAATGTCACATTACCATACTGTCCACTTACTCAGGTTAAAAGCCCTTACACCCACTGTGGCTGTCATGTTAGAGTACGGTGCTCTTATAGAGGAGATGAGACTGTTAACTAAGCAGCAAGCTCCAGGGCTTAGAAATGAAGCCAGCGTGAAAGTGCCAAAAGTGCTGTTCCTAAAATGGCCACTGGAGGCTGGCTCCTAAAGTGAGTCAATATGCATGTGGACCTGTTTCAAACATTTATGAAACATCAGAGAGAAATTTCTTTTAAAGCTTGGTAAAAAATTATGTTTTAGTCTTACAATCCACTTTCTATAGGTTTACGGACGACCTCAAGTCACCCACAGAACTCCAGATGGGGGGAGGAAGTAGTTTCTACATAAAGACCGTCAAGATACCAACATTTTGTCCTGTTTACAACCGTGCCAACCGGTCAAATTCAGAAAAAAACTCCACAGGAATAATTCATAAGTTAAAAAAATGACAAATATAGACAAAAAGCTGAGCATATGTGGTTTAGAAACCTCTGTGTAACGTCTGAATGTACAGAGTCTACATGTAGTGACCACTTACTACTACTCATACTTTGCGTGAAATTTGGGCTCAACTTCTGGTCCTTTCTGTCTAAATAGGACTTTGCATAGAAACGAGATGCTAAATGTGATGATTTGAGCAATCTGGAGATTGAAATATGCAAACTTTATCTGTTACACCTCAAACGGGATAATATTATTATTTCTCTGCCCTCTACTTGAGAGGACAAAGTGAAAAAGTTACCTCAGATAACCTAGACGAGCATATTTAGCTAACTTTATAAGCTTCTTATCAGTACAGCAATAGACCAGGGGTGTCTTAAAGGGGACATATTTTACCCTTTTATGACAAGTTTATATAATACTCAGAGGTCCCCAAAACATGCCTGTGAAGTTTGTTGCTGAAAAAAACACTCCAGTATTGGATTTTTGCATGTCTAAAACCCCCTCTGTTTCAGCCCTTTTCAGAGCGAGCCGTTTCTGTGTCTGTGGCTTTAAATGGTAGTTAGTTGTCTGACTCCGCCCCTGACCACACCCCTCTCACGAAAATGGATGGGGCACTCCTGAAGCTACGGACACTTTTATCCCAAGTTTAGGACCTGACTGGGATTAGAACCATCAATCTCCTAGACCAAAGGCAGCAGGGTAACCCACTGAGCTATCCAGCATCTCAGCTGGTGGCCGAAAGGATCAGTAGAGGAGGGAGGAACTTTTCTCCAAGTTCTGGGGGCAAGTGCTTCCTCCCCATGTGATGTCACTAGGTGTAAAATCTGAGAACGGCTTGTTTCAGCACACATTTTCTGAAAGGTGGAGAAAGAGAGGGGAGAGGGAATGGATTTTTCTGGTACTTGAGGGGATTGTGGATTGTGGCCCCCGGGCCATAGTTTGGACACCTATGTTACAGACGACCATGTTTTGTTAAAGGACTTTGGACACCTTCGAGTAAGAAGTAGAGTCCATTTAGTTTATGGGGTTGCCAAAGTTGTTATTTCACCAACTATCCCTCTGGAAATGTAGGAATTATATTTATATCACTATCCATGACTCAAACTCTTAAGTTTTGTAAGTCTCAAATTTTGTATTACGACTTAATAATAAATCAGTATTGAAAGAATCACATTCCTGAGGCATTTAGACAGGGAACAGCATGATTTAAACACTGCTGTTAAAGATATATTATCTTTGTCACATCATTAGTACCACAACTGGAGCAACAGGTACTGAGCATTACAGAAAATATCATTCATAACTTTCATCTTATAATAACTTTGATTTATCAGAAATGAAGCAGTATTTATTACAGCGAATATTTCTTTCTTTCAAACAACCGCTGTTGATGCTACTTTAGTAATCCCTTGAAAGAATTGCGTTTTTGCGATTAATGTTACTGCCCAAGTTCCGCCCACATTCGTAGTTACAGTAGACCCACTAGGAATAAGGTAGACGGGCCTGAGGTCACTACTGTGGTCCAGACCCAGGTGCCATTCTGTCTGGACCTGTGTGTACCTGTTCTATTATTCTGACAGGCACTTCTACCTCAACCTGTAAGGCTTTTTATATTTAATATATTTAATGTAATGTATGACTAGTGTAGCTTCTCTCGTCTTAACAAGAGTGACACATGACACTGCTCAACCAATCAGAGGCATCACTCAGATGAGGAAAAGTGAATGAGGTTGCCAGGTGAGTGAGCAGCTTACAGCTTTGCTTTAGGAAATTTTTTCAAACCAGACCATGGAGAATTTTAATTGATGACCCTGCTATAGGTCGTTAAGCTATTTTACTTTTATATAAATGGTCAGGGCTTAAAATACAGATCAGAGTGGCAATATTTCCAGAAATAAACAATGTCACTCAGAAGAGTGGAATTTATCCTGCAGTTTGTGTTTTGAGGATGGAAAAATACAATGTAAAACTAGAAAAGCACTCAGAGAGCGCAGACCTCCACTATCAGCCCTATCTCCAAATAGTGAAGAATCCTTTAAAAACATTCCTGGATCCAGACGGTGATCCGGATGACTCCCAAAATCTAATTCGCCGATTACTCCCTCCCCGATGGGGTAGAGACACGGTGAGGCAAAGCATTGGCTTCGCTACGTGTGAAAGTCATGGCAGAGGGTGAGTATTCTCGCTACAATTCCCTGTCTTTCTCTCTGTTACGCTCTGACTCGTCTCCTCGACCGGGCGTACATCTTTCAAACTCTATAAACTCCAAAACTTTGAATAAGTTACTCAAGTCCACCATCTCCTGGTGTAAAGTGGTAACAGCGCAGCCCTAACTCCCAATAGTCCAGAACCCTTTAAAAACACATTCCTTGATCAAGACAGTGATCCGGATCAGTCCCAAAATCTAATCAGCTCTTCCTTATGCCATTTCTGACATTTCCTGAAAATTTCATGAAAATCCATCCATGACTTTTTGAGTTACGTTGCTAACAAACTAACAAACAAACCCACCCGATCACATTACCTCCTTGGCAGAGGTAAAAACAAACAATCCTCAAATAAAAAAATCTCAAAGTATATGCTGGATTTTATTGTCAAAGAAATGAAGCCTAGCGTCATACACCCAGCTGTGATCAGCTGACAGCTGGCTGATTTTATCTCCCAGCTCCCACAGCCAGTCACAGCTCTTTCTCTCAATGCAGAGATGTATTTAAATACAATGCACTCTTGCTTAAACCCTGCTCGCATTAAAGAGGTAGTGAACACTTTAACTTTTTTTTTTCAACTGTACACTGAGGTATCTGACTGAACTATAATAAAACACATCAGTATTGGTGTTATAGCTGAAATTTGCACCAAACTGATAAAAAACGGGATTTTACGGCTTTTAATTAGCTCAAACGGACATCTGCCTTGAAAAATCTTTTCTGAAAAGGCAGGGCTTATGTGACGTTTCTACGTCACAAACTCTATATAAATGGTAGAGCGTTACCGCCTCTAACTGACTTCACCTTTCAGAGACCACTCCCATCCTCTCCTGCCTGCACCTGCACTGTCTCGGCTCTGAGAGCTCCGGCTATAGTAATACAGCTGCTGGAGTGAATGGACCGAACAGGTTGTGCTCAGAACCACCACGGTCCATCACGACAATATAGCCTGCGTCAAGGGGACTCTAGAGGGGAAAATTCCTCCACTTAAAAAGATCGCTATGAGGCAGCAGTGCTGTGGGACATTACTGTCACTCCCGCCTCATCTGGAAAGCCCCGTCCTTTTCCCCTCCCTCCTCTCAGAACCAAACTGCCCATCCTCTGTGCATCTTTTGAATTACTGAGGTGGGCAGAGTTAGCTCTGAGCCGGGGGTTCACTTACACTTTAATGCTGATGCACTACGCCGCTGAAGCTTAACCTCCTCCACCCCAGCCTCCTCCTTTAAAGTGTTTAGCTTGTTGCACCCTCATTCAGATTCATGCTATTATGGATTAGTGCTTTTGAGCTAATTTTATGATGCATTGTCATAGATGCATCTATCTATAAGGGAGTTTTTAGCCGTGCGATTCCTGAAAATTAAAGCATGCTGCTTGACTAACCCAGGGAGCATCTTTAGAGCAGAGCCTTCTCCACCAGATATAGAGTATATGCATTTTACAATAAAATGAATGCATGATGAGTGTTCCTAACTAAATTCAAATAAATGAATCACATTTATTGACTGACTGAAACCTTACTCTTTAAATGAGAAAACTGTTGAAAAATTGTTCAAAAACCTTAATGTAAAGCCAGTACGGTGATACTAATTCTATTTCCTATTTTAAATTCAGTGTATAATTTCTCCAGCTTTTTCAGTTGTTACTCCTTTTTGATGGTTATGATCGCACCAATTATAATTTATCAGCATCTGTGCTCACCATAACTGGCTTGTTTAAGAACTAAGTGTTCCTTCTACATTACTTTTATAATGAGGCCTATGCACTGGAGTCGTTGTTGTCCTTCCCCTGCAGAGAAAAACAGTTGGCAACCTGCTGATGACTCTTCTAAGAAGATGTGGGTGAGAAAAACACATCTTAGGTCATGCAACTCCACAAAAATAGAAACTCAATCTGTGGGAAACTGATGGTTAACAAGTGTATATGTGAGCTGACAGGGTTAGCCTGAGCATAGGCTGGATAAGTTCTATCGTTGTTGTTGTTTGCCTCGTCCTCCCTCCTCTCCTGTGGCTCCCTCTCTTCCAAGGATGGTATTTTTGAATGAATAAATAAGGATATTTTTGACTTATGAAAATAAACAATGTTGAGGGGGAAAAGCAGAGCACTAGAGCTAAAAAATAAGAATATATGCACACATGTATGCAATCTCACAGTTGGGCTATCATATTTCTGCTGTTTTTTATATGGCTTTCTCCTCCACTAGGTCATCCATGACTTTGTTGCGTATGACCTTTCACCTCCTCATCATCACAGTTTCATCACCTTCCTCATCCCATCAGCCTGAGATGACACCATCAGCCACCATCTGGTCTAGTCTTCACAGTGTGGTCAACACCTTCATCCCAGCAGCCTTCAGCCATCACTGCAGTCGACACTTCGTCAACTGATTCATCACCTTCTTTGTCCGATCTATGTCAGACGACATCTTCAGCCATCACCAGTCAGCCCCAGGCTTCACAGTCTGATGAGGTTTTTCATCCCATTAGGTTACAGCATCACTAGTTTCAGTGTAAGGTTTAATGTGGACTTCATACCAGAACTTCAGACATCATTTAAGCATAGTTAGTGCAACAGGAGACAGAATACTTGGCTGTTTGGTTTTCATTATATGTCTAGCTGGGTCTACCCTTCTCCAACATAACTACTGCACTGATGTACCTCAGTACATCAGTGCCTGGAAGCGGCATCTACAGATGAAGACAATATAATAAGCCCCCCTATGAAAATGTCACCTTTTAAAGTATTTCACAGGTGCTGCTGAACAGAGCAAGGCAGTGTTTACACCAGCTTTTCCAAATATCCTGATTTCATGTTGGAAGCTTCCCTTATTTTACTTTGCATACAGACACAAAATTATTTCACAAAGCCCAAAAACCAGAAATGACCTTTTTGTGGCATCATAGCACAGACTACTGTTGTGCAGTGATGTGATTTAACTTGTAATGCTAAAAGCTAGAAGTTAAAACTGAGGGATATCTTCCAGTTTGCAAAGAAGAATGGACTGAGAGGTTGCAGACCATGAAAACACTCCACTTCTGCAGAAGAGACCCAGACTGAAGTCTGCTAAGGACAACGTGGAGAATGACTCTGGTACTGGAAGCATGTCCTTTAGTCAAATGAGACCAAACTAGAGCTCTGGCCATAGAGACGCTGTCTGTGTTTGGAGAATGAAGTGAGAGGCCAAAAACCCAAAAAACACCACCCCCACAGTTTAACACAGCAGTGGGAGCATTGTGCTGAGCGATGCTTCAGTGTGCGGGGTCTTACAAAGTTTTAAAAAGCATATTTTTGTGAGAAAAGTCTGAAAAAATAGTTTTTGCATAATATGTCCCCTTTAAATTTAGCTATGGCTGTTCATCTGCAATAGTAAAGTGATTATGACACATCAATGCTTTAAAATCAGAATATCAAAAATGAGTATTACAACCTAAATGTATACTGTTCTACATTTTAGCTTTAACTGCTGTGCAAAAATTGTAAATTAGTGCCTATAGATTGTGGTATAACTATTTTTTGGACACTTAAGGACTTTGCACACTGAGTCTATTTTTCATCCGAATTTTTCACACCTTAAAGAAAAATTAAATCTCATGTTGTTCTAATAATCTTTGCACACTGACACTGAAACTTTCATCTATCATTATTATTTTTTTGGAACACATTCAAATGTATGTGAATTTTTGCATCAGTTTGTGTCATTTAGATGGTGATTCATGATTCTGATTGTTTGTTTGTGTCCTACTCACAGGTCCTAATGGAGGGTGGGGGTTACAGTAGATTTCAGCCTCCCTGAATACAAAGAGATAAATTCAAATTGAACTTATCCCTTTATATTTTGTGGGGCTTTACAATCTCTAAGATATTTTTTTCATTATTGTTGGATAGTATTGAACTGATTGAATTTCAAATTTAATTTCAAATTAAATCTCAATTAAAGGTACAGTATGTAAAATTGTTTACAAACAAACAAAATAATTAACATTTCTAAAGCAAATTTCAAAATTAATTATCATATGTTATGCATCTTTTTTTACTTAAATACTTACATTATCCTAAATATTTCCAAAAATATTTCATGCCAGAAAAAAATTCTATAGTTGAAATGTTCTGTTTCAGTGTGGCTAGTTCCTGAAAACCCTGAGGTATGTTTATTGTTACCATGGAAACGTTGGCTCTTAGTGTCGCGTTTTAAGCTTTGTGTGAAGGCAAATAAAACAGACCAGGCTCAGTGTGCAAGGTTTGAGTGTGTGATGTTTTTTCAGGTTATGGATCAGAAAAAAAATGCATCTGAAAAAAGTGGACCCAGTGTGAAGACCTTCAGGTTAAAATCTAAGACCTTGCACTCAGATTCTTCAGGGTATCAGTTTTTTCTTCACAGTTAAATCTCAAAATGCTCCAAGAACGCCTAATTTTCATACTACAATAAGAAGTACTTCCACCATTTTCTTTTGTTTGTTGTCACATTTTTGTCTCACTATTGGCACAGAACCCACACATAACTGCTGTTAATGGAACGGGTTAGAAAATGAGGATGCAATAGAGTCTTAAAATGTAGGTTCTTAAAAGTATTTAATTTAACATCAGATTTTCTGTACTTGTCAGTTTGTCTGGAACTCATAAAAATGGAAGGAATCAGGAAGAAAGAAGGATATGTGAAGACTCTGAAAGAATACCTAAAGCAGTCAGCAGCAAAACTGGGTCTGGGTCGTCGCTTTGTCTTCCAACACAACAACAACCCAAAACATGCATCACTCCTGGTGGAGAGCTGTCTCCAAAAGACCAGAGTGAATGGTATTGACTGGCCTGGACAAAGCTCTGACTTGAAAATCTGTGGGATGAAGTGAAGACCAAGGTCCATGCCAGATGACCATGAAATCTGGAGGAGCTTGAGAGACTGGCCAAAGAAGAATGAGCTGGGATTCCTCAGGAGATGTGACTGACACTTGTTGAAGGAAAAAGTAGTTTTAGTCAAATAATTCTGTTTCTACTTGCAAAGTGAAAGAATGTTAGCATCCAAAATAAAACTAGGATGTTTGGAAAAGCTGTAATGCTCTGTTTCACAGCATTAACAGAGCTTCTCGAGTGCCAAAGCTCTGCCTTTTTAGACCTCAGCCCTGACCTATTGTGAACAGTCAGGTATGTGTATAAGAGCAGAGAACAAACCAGTGTCATACGTCATACTATGTCATAAAACGTCTTCATCTCCCTCCTCCAGCCAGATAAGTGGGCAGATTGTGCCAGAGCATGTGTATAAATTAAATTTCATAAAGTCCTTTTGATACAAAGATGGATGTGCAATCATTCTTTCCTCTTCAGCCACATTCCTCAGCTCTTGTAAAATGAATGACCACTTGACGCTGTACTCAATAAAAGCTAAGACACGCTCTTGACATTGTAGTGTATTTCTTAAATGTTATGAAAATACAATATACAGAGCAACAATACAATGCTTTGGAGACTGTTCAGTATATACATAACAGGTCTTCTGCCGTGTTAAGAGGATGAGAATGAGCCGGAAAGTTGTGCCTTTTTTTTTTTTCTCCAATGACATGCAGGAATTTCTCTTTAGGCTTCATTTGGCCTTTCCTGAAATTTTCTGCAGAATAAGGACCTGGTGTAGGAAATTAATATCCAAAGTGTTACAAAAACTTCCAAAACCATTTAATGTGCACACACATTCAAACATCTATCTTGTCATGTTTCTGTTTTTCTTTTTTTTTTTTTTTTTTTTTTTTTGGATCTAAATGTTGTCTGAGTTTCAGAGTTTGTAACTGCAGATCAGTCCTTGGACCTTTACTGGATTCTAACTAAACCCTGCGGTAATAAAATGAGGATAAAAAGGTTATCATCTGATAAACAAATGAGAAAAAGAACCACCTGTCTTCATTCATTGACTTTTTTTTTGTTAGTGATTCGTCATCAGTTACTTGTGTATTAATGACAATCCTGTTAAATTGAATGACCCTTTGGCAGTTTGGGGTGAAGTAATAGTTCTCTTCTTTCACATACTAAGGGACTGTTTCTGTCCAGGCCCACTTTCTTCTGAAAGGCATAAGGGTGAGTTTATTCCAAGTGCACACAGTACATTATGCCACCTCTTTTAAAGCACTGTCATTTAACCTTTCCATATAATTACGCAACTCCTTGGAGTCTCCCATCTCCACGTCTTGGCACACCCACTTAATGTCCTGGCTGCAGCTTCCAGTCAGTGTGTTCACAGTGGGGTAGCTACTGTCTGATGGGATGGTGGTGAATGTGGTGAACTTGACTCGCTTCCTCTTGGTGGTGGGGGAGTCTCCTTTGCTGTCCTTGGCTATGCATGCTGTTTCCGCCGCCCGGTGCACTTGTCCCTGGACGTTCTTCTGCACCGAGCCTCCGTTCAGTAAGTGGCTTCCTTCCTCCAGCCCGCTGCTGGAGTCCATCATAGACGTCTGTTCCTCCTGCTGTGGGGACAGGCTGATCTGGCTTTCCAGCAAGTCTGCCTCGTTCCCAAGCCACACCCAATCATGAGCGTGGTTCATGTTCTCCTGGCCCTCGATTGAGAGCTCCTTGTGGCGGTATTTCAGCGTGTAGGAGATGCAGTTGATGAGAAAGACCAAGATGGCAAGGCAGAAGACCCCCAACAGGGCGTACATGCCGATTTCCAGGTCTGTGAGTCCACGTGTGGTCTGCATGAGGTCGTCCTCCACATTGCGGCCACGGGGTAGGTCCACTTGTGCAGGGAAGTCAGCAAAGTCAATCGGCATGTTCTGGCTTCCATCTGAGAGTTTATCCCCATTGGGTCGACGCATTATCGCGCTTCTAGTAGTGGTGGCTCTCCGCAAAACGCCATCCTCCATGTCAGAGATGGAGCTGCCGTAGTAGTGGGTGTCAAGCCCGGTCCTGTCCTGCGAGGGTGAGAGCCTTCCTCTGTTCTCCATATCATCTCCGTCCGGGCCGTAGTCGCTGCTCCCTCCTCTTGAGCTGTCACTGTGACCAAACTTTACCCTGACGTTACAGTTCCCCGCTGCCAGGATGCTGCGCCGCTTAAACTTCTGGCAGACCTCGCACACCGTCATTTCAACCCTGACCAGCAGGCCCTGGCCCTCCGCCTCGGTCACGATGACAGGCCATTTCCAAGAGGGGTTCTGCTGCACTGTCACTACCTCTTCATCCAGGGAGGTGGCTGTCAGGATGAAAAAGTCTGCATTGTAGAGGTCGAGAGGAGCCACAGAGCCGTCACTGAACTGAAGCCAGGCGCTGATCAAGGCCTCCTGTGGAAACAAACACACAACATGCAGGGACAGAAGCAGACAGAATATAAATAGACAGCGGATGTTATAGTGCAAAAATACTGCATCTAGCTTCAGCAGACAGAAGACAATTGTTTTGGGTGTGTTTGCCTGAAATAATAAACCCCCTCTGTTGAGTAGTTAAATCATAGACCAATATCCTATTGCTTGTTTTCTCATGAATGAACTCACACACTAGGGCTGACACAATGACTCTTTAAACTTCAATACCATTTTAGTGAAAATCAAACTAAATTGATACCTGTTCTGTTATTATAGACCCTAGGCGACCTATCTTGATTGATTTCTCAAAACACAAAGAATGCTTGCACAGCCCAAACATAGAAGGGTTTGCTCCCCTTAAGTTCTTCCTGCTTATCAGGTTGTTGTATGCACAATTTGCTAACCATCCAAATACCAACATCATTATAGATGTCTTAATATTTTCAAAATGTTTCCATTACTCTAGAACCATAAAAGAACATGAAAAAGAGAGACAACAGGAGTATTCAGGTGCTACGTCCTTTACCTCCTAAAACAGGTCTATGAATGCTCCTAAATTCATGTCTGTGCAGAAAACCAAAGGATAAATGTTATATAAGTCTCAAGCTGCTGCTGACAACACCACATTTCATGATGTGAGTACAAAATAAAAGCACTAAAAAAAAACAAATATGGACTTTGATTGTGGAGAATTTGTCAGAAAAACGTTTTATCACTGATGCAAGTTAGCTTTAGCACAGTGTATGGAGCTACGGTGTTTCTAGCAGCTTACCATTCAACTTTTGGAACAGCGCTTTGCTCGTCAATGTTACTTCTCCCTCACTTTCCAATCAAAATCAAGGGGGGGGGGGATTCTGACAATAGCGTAGAGCAGAGGTTTTCAAAGTAAGGAAAAGTAAGCCTCTCCAGAGAGAAAATACTTATTTCAGTGGACCCCTACCCCACAAAAATATAATTTAAACAACTATATTTTCACTTATGTCCCATCTTTACACATTTTTATCTAAACATTTGTAGATTTTGGATATTTTGGTCTGCAAGTGTTTTAAGACATCCATCATATCCTGGCAATTTTATTAAGTTTCAGTTATAAATGCATTGTCAAAACTATCTGGTGATTATGCTCTCCGCTCTAATTTGGGGAACTATAAGTTTGCATGTATGCAGTTGATGCAGAATAGCATAACAGCAGATCATCCTCCACCTTCAGCCTTGCCTGGTTCTCACTTTTGATCATTGTTGGTGCCAAGAACCTGCTCTTGCAGAGGCTGTCTTTGTGTTTACGGCACTAAATGTCTCAGTTACCTTCAGTGGTGGAAATTCCCCTGGTTTAGTCACTAGACTTAATTCACTTGTCTCGATATGCCCCCAGGACTCACACAGCCTTATACTCTCATTAGCTTGTACATCTTTGCTAATCACCTACTGTGGCCACTGAGCATCATCAGGACCAATGCAGGAAAAGCCCAACTTTAATAGTCCACCCTAGTATAGTCTCTACATTAACAATAAATCTGTCCACTTCACCCTTGTTGTCCTCTTTGCACAGCAGAAGTTAGCAAAGCAAATAGCCTTATGGTGTCCTGTGGCGCCCCCCAGGGGAGGCCCGCTTCACACTCTGAAAACCACTGGTGTACAGAAACTAATCTGACTTGTCTTTCTTCTTCTTTTGTCGCTGGTAGTTTTCAGCTCTGCAGCTGCTGCCTGTGTCAGGACAGGATAGTTTAACACTGTCTTCATGTCTTCTGTGTGATATTTTCTTGAAGTACATAATCATGAAGCATGCAGAGCTATTTTGAAACACGATACAGACTCTACCGAGGAAAGCAGGATTAATTTTTCTGTAATGTTGCAACGATAAGCCCTGGCTAGAAGCGCTCTGGAATCAAAGTGGACATGCAGCCTTAAGCAGTAATCTAAATTTCTTTCTTTCATTTCACAGCTTTTAGATGCAATATGAGTCAAGATCAGTAGTTTTTTTTTTTTTTCTCATTAATTGATACTTTTGACATTTTTGGTTACTATATAACTGACTGCACTGTTTTCAGACAGATAGCAAGGAAAAGTATGAGAAAAATGTCAAAGTAATGAAAATTTTAACAACCTTATAGTTACTTGCACTTAACATTTCTTTTGCAAGAGCTCCTCTAGACAAACAGTATATGATATGCTTCTAATTGTCACAGACACTAAGAGCAAAGAAAGCTTACAAAACTGCAGTGTGATGCTAACTCAGCAGCTATTTTTGCTAAGCTAAGGGGGATGCAGATTAAAAGAAAGCCTGAACAGATCAAAAAGTAACATTAAACATTGTTCACACGAATGAGGATTTGTCATACATCGGCTTCTTTAAGCCTTCTCTCACTAAAATTTGCCTCTAAATGTCGTAGAAGGACAAATCCCCAAAGGCGCACCAGTAGATCTCCACAGGGGTCTGTCAATGCTGCCTAATTACTGCCACTGGGGGACTTAAGAGAGCACAACTACATGCTTATCTTCACTCTTAGTGTGGGGAAGATAGAGCAGATAAATGGCTTTCCTAGTCGTTTTACTTTAAAGGAGGAGGGCGAGGAGGAATGGAAAGAAACAGTACAGAGATCATGTGGGAGGGCTTGATGGACTGATCAAAGAGGACACAATGAGAGTAGCCAGGGTGAAATATGATAGTTGGACTGTGAGTCGTATTTTGGTGCAGATGCTGTTGCAGTAACATGTTCTGAGATTATGCTCCAGTTTCTATTAGTCGCCCAAGGAAGCATACTCTGTCACACAAGCCTGGGAGTTAAGAGTGTAAGAGACGGTGTGGAGCCAACAGACATGTATACATGAGCAAACGCACACATGACTGTAACACGCCTCATACAAGGAGCCTGAGAGATTTCAGTTAGTGTTTTGTTATTGAGGCTGCAGAAAGCTCTTTTATGTTCTTCAGTAGATATGAAAATATGAAAATGATCTATTAGAGCAGTTGAACCACTATTAAAACATCAAAAATTTATTTAATAGACTAGTAAATAATAATTAGTGGTGTAAAGCTAAATTAACATAATTATCTCTCTTTATCAGGCAAGGCTGAATCATATTTACAAATAACTGCAGTTTTTGTTTAATCAGTTTTAGATGCTTTGGATTATTTTCACTGGGTTAGAGCACAGACTGTATATTAAGATGGACAGAGAAAGAGCTGCCAGGGAATAATGCCAAAACCCCTCATGCTGACTGGCTGCAGATGGGTCTTAAAGCTTTTTCATGTTAACAATAGGTCTACATTTACCATCAAAATACACTTTAAAGTCCCTGTAAAGTGAGAAAAACATCTTCATTTTAAGTTTTTTTGTATGACAGGCCATTGTGTTATGAGCCACCAGGCCAAATTTCAGTCATGAAAAACATCTGTAAGTTTATAAAATTAAGCCTCAAAATCATGTAAAATAAAGCAGTAAAATCTGCTTCAATTTTGAAAATTGGTACTGATTGCAGCTGCCTGGTTCTGTGCCAGAGCAGAGAGACAGGCTTTGGGGATTAAATTTACTGTTTTCTGGCACAAATCTCTCTGCTATGATACTCTAAATGACCCATAGGCCACTGTGGCTGATGGATTTGGAGAATTTACCTCACAATGAACAAAAATGCAACCTGCAGCTGGCTGTTAGCTCTCAATGAAGGTGGGGACATCAGCTAACAACAGACTGTATGGAGATTAACTGATCGGTGATTTTACATCATTGTAGCATAAGGGGGTGGGGTCATTCCCCATCAAGACTGGTGATGTCATGGTGTCTTATATTTGCCCCACTCAAATAAAAAACAAGCTAGGGAAAGAGGTGAACAACTTTCTGTCTAAATCAAAAATTCAGTCACACATAGTAGATTCCAGTCTTTTCACATGTTTACAGCAACCTTATTCCAACACATATATTGTGTTAAAAATTTCCCTTTACTTTAAATATAGATTATTTGTGTTGAACAAGGGTTAGACCTTTTCCACATTTTGATCCTTTGTACAGAAAAATAAAGCTGTTTGTCTTTACAAAAGGTTACATTATAGTCTCCATGACACACTCCACGTGCTACAGAGCCTGATACTCTGAATGGGACCACAAGGTGTGATGACTCTGCAAGTAGGACAAAGAGCTCTGCTGACGGGAGAGAGGGGGTATCAAGAAGGAGAGGGGCTTACCTGTCAGGCAGGTGAAAGTCAGAGGATGTATAAGTTCTTGTGCTGATGAGACAAACTCATCAGGGCAGCTGTGTTTGCCACATTAGCTCTCTCATTTAAAGTCAGTGCAGATCAGCCATTGCTGATGTATCCATCCCTTCCTTTACTAATGATTATAACCCAATAATAATCAATCTAGATTATCAGAAAGAGATTGTCTTAGATGGTATCAGCATCACAGTGCTTTGACAATGGGTGTATTGGTATACACATTCCTTGGCATACCATTTAAGCACTGTAATCTCTTTGGATAAAATAAATACCCAGGCACTGAATCGGATATAGCCCATAAAGGATCAGTGCAGTCACTGTGATTGTTTTAAAGACAGTCGGACCACATGAGCACATGAGAGACATCCCTGCACAGCAAATACAGTATTTTATGTCTTTCATTTGGAGAGGCAGGGGGGCGCCTTGCCCACCACTCCAAATCAATGGCAAGGGAAACACTGGATTGTTGCTCTTTTTTGGGTTAGACAGGGTAAGGTAAGGCGGGGGCACAAAACCACTTCTAGGGCTCCACCAGCCAGCTTCAATATGTCAGCATCTGTTGTGGGGTAATTTTGGCTTCACTTCTGTACAATGGAAAGAGATGGAGACCTGGTTTGATGAGATTGGTGTAGGAACACTTGACTGGCCCATACAGAGCCCTGACTTCAACCCCACTGAGCACCTTTGGGATGAACCAGACTGGAGGTTGAGAGCCAGACCTTCTAGTCCGACATGCTCATAAATGCTCTACAGAAAGAATGGGTACAAATTCCCACAAAAACACCCCAAAAACTTATGGAAAGCCTTCCAAGAGGAGTGTAGGCTGTAAAGCTGCAAAAGGAGGGGCAACTCCATCTTAAGGAAATTTATTTGTTGTGCCGATATACTAAGAAGTGCTCTCACCTGTTTTGGGCTCTGCAGGACTTCCTGTGTGGTTGTGGTAGCCAGGATGGCTCTGTTACTCCCAGGACTGAGCTGCAGGTTCATGGAGAGACCAGTCACCAGCTGGACCCCCAGCTCAGTGATGGTCACCTTGTCATCCACTACTGTGATGGTCTTTTCCGCCAGGATGGAGTCTGACAAAGGAGACAACACCTAGGAGAGGAAAGAGCGACAAAGAGAGGGATATCACTAATTTAAATTAATGCATTTGAGAACTTTTTTGGATTTGATTTAACCCCATAATATTCCCCTCTTATACTTTACTGTCAAGCAATATCCTGTCAATGTCACATCCTGCTGTGATCAATTACAGCCCTGCTACCTTACAATCCTGACACCACCTATTGTGTAGCCTGTTCATGAAAGCTTTTTCATTTCCTGCTCTAAACATCCAGACTCAGGCAGGTCTTTCCCTGGAGAAATCAGCAGAGACAGCACCAGGAAAAAAAAAAATAACCCAACTACACTCAGAAAGAGAAAAATATTCTAGCTAAAATAAGTCTCCTCTGGTCACACAACTTGATTGACAAGCGATTCTTGGCAAGAGGAATGCAGAAACATCACATCAATGAGCACTTAGCAGCCGAGATGTCACCGACATGAAAAAAGCGGATTAGCTTGAGTTTTAGGTGATTTAAGAAAATGTCTCTCCAACTGTTTCATCTAACATAAAAGACTCACAAGGCCCTGCGCAATATGCAAAACGATGCACGGAAACCTACTTTTTATTTTATCTCTTTTCTCAGGCTGTGCAGATCAAACAACAACTCCACTTGGCTGCCATTCAACCCCCATACCTCCTGCAGGTAAGACTCCCATTCCCTTTGATTAATACTGGTAATCCAGAGAAAAGGCACGCTTTAACCCCTAAACAGAAGCAGGAAGTTGGACTTTATATATGATGAATGCAGAGCTAGCATGCTCCACGCTCCCTGGTTCCTGCGTTTGTATGTTTATTTAATGTCTCTTTGGGCGTCCATGGGGATGATGTGTGGTGCAGCTATCAGACCGTCGCTCTTGTCATGTTTCTGGTTTGTGCATGCTTTGATGATGTTTTTCAGAGGTGAAGTAATATTCCTGCTCAAACACGGACAGATGAGACCTCTATGCCAGGAAGCAGATCCCACTCACGCAGACGTCATTAGGAGGCTGATATTCATCCAGTTAGCTTGATGAGTCTGACAAACCAAAGAGCCGAGGGGAGGACGCAGCTCACCAGAAAGCACCTGTCTGCACTGCACAAAAGGAGGGACTTGAAAGGCTTCAGCAGCGATGGTGGCATGTAATATAGATGTTTGAATTGATGTCACTTTCCCACCAGAGCAAACTCCCTCATGCAGACTCAGTGGCAAAACAGCATGGCATACTGCTGCCTTCAGTAAGGGAAACAATGAAAGCAGGATTAAAATGGACAATTGTAAGCTCAAATATAAAGGACATTTGGACTCAAAGAGAGCGGTGCAATTGACCAAAGACTCAGTGGTCTGTGGACATTCATATATGTCTAAAAAGTATGTTTTCTTACATTTATATCCACCTGATTTCAAAGCTTGAAATGCAAAGGAAAGATAGTAAAACTTTATAATAGCTACACACAGTCAAAGGTTAGTAAAGCATTATAAATACAACAGCGATCAGCATTAATGCATGAAGGTGATTTGGAAGATTAAGGTCTATAAATGTTGCACACATTTTTAAAAATCCATTAATCACAACCATTATTGTCCCTTTCAGCACACTTTGGTTAAGCCACTGCAGGTCTCCTCAGTGTCTTAATTCCCAGAGTCAAAAATCTGTTCAACTTGTGTTGTCAAATATCTTCATTTTTTTCTGCTCCTTTTATACTTTCAATCCACAGAAAGTTATTTTTTTCCATTTTTAAGGTCATGTAATAATCTTACATCTACCTAAAGTTCCTTTTCTTTTTCAATAAAAGCAGGTCTATCCAAACAGGAAGGTTTTTAAACTGTTTCGGTTGCAGTGAAGTGTTACACAATGGCAGCTACGACTGAAGCAATTAGCTCAGATGTACCTTTAGAAAAGGGACATTTTTATCAGAATTGTGTATATTTCTTTATCAAAACAAGAGCAAAGGGCTGCACTGAACACTTCTGGGCATAAGTCTAATCTACATCATGTTCCACTGTTCCACATGCTACAGCAGCGTTTGTACCAAGGCTGCACCACAACCTCATTTTGTCCTGCTGTTCTGATTGGTCAGAAATGAATGCAACAGATAGAACGTTTATCCAATCACCTATCGAGAATTTCATGAAAAGTCCTGCCCTTCCTGAATGCTTCTATTGGAGGTTTCCCAGATGAATGTAAAACATATCCATGGAATGGATGTATAAAACAAAATATCTGGTGTGCCAGGTTAGGTCCTGTTCCTTTGGTCCAACAATTCAACATACTGGGGATATTTCAAAAGTGTAATATTGTCCCGTCTGCAATCTCAGTGGCACAGCTGTGTTGCTTCTTAGCATGCAGCAATGTGCCAATGTGCAAACAGACAGGAGGGAAACAGAAACAGTGCATATGCCTCAGAGATATTCTTTCTTTTTGTAGTACAAAAGGTGAAAAGAAAAGGGGCAGTTATTTCCATAACAGATTGTTTCTTAAGTACCTAATGATGGATTGCTTGATTAACTGATGTTATCTAAGGACTAATGGTTTACTTTGTGATGCGTTACGCCCAACACTAATGCCTCAATGAAGCTTTTATAGCTCCGTTTATGAATGACAAAAAAAGTCATTTATAATACTTTGTAGATAATGAGTTATGAATTGTGGTCTATCAGTACTGTATCTAAGCAAAAGTGTGTAGTTCCAATAAAGTGTTATCAGAAATCCAGCAGGAAATATAGTACGAAATCCTGTACCTGTGTGACTTTGTGTTGGATAATGCTCTCCAGTCAATTTGTAGCTGATACTCTGAAAACAACTTGGCTCCTACTTGGTGATCTAGCCATGTAAAAAGTAAAAGAGAGCCAATTTTGTGCCCAAAAAAACGCAGACTTTACCCCTACCAGAGCTGACTTCTTTTTTCTCTTGCTTCCCATTTAACATTTTTGCAGCATTCAGCCTGAACAGTGAATATGAGCCTTTATTCTTTCTGCTCCTAAGTGATTTTTACCACACTGATTTCTATTGACTGTTGCGTTGTATACCTTCTATAATCTCTAGAATTGGATTATGACAGAGTACCACCGTGGTGTTTTAGTGAGTAAAGTCTACATACATTTCAGTATTAAATTCAAATTTAAATGCCCTCATTTTAGAGATTACCATATTAGTTTAGAGCCATTAGAATAACAATCTTATTATATTCTGTAATTACCAAAACAACCCTTTGCCAAGACCGACTGGCAGCCTTCAATGTCCTCTTTGCTCCATTTCACATTGTTCAACCCCAGATTCTGGGACAAATAGGTATAATGACTTAAATCCACACAAATGGAAGCAGGCACTGATCCTTCAACACAAATATGACTGCAGCTTTAGGAGATTCTCAGGACAGCAGGTGGTAGGATGACTGAATGCAGATTCACTGTTATCAGGAGCTTTTCACAGATCCTCCTCTGGCTGCTCACGAAGCATTGATAAGAAGAGGGAAGAGGAGGCTAAGGGTTCATGGGAAACATGGATTTTATTTGGGATGCACTGATCCACATTGAAATGACCTAGAAGCTAAAAAAATTATCAATGCCACCAGCGTGAGTTCAGAATATTTCAGGGTTTCTAATGGGGCTGGGAAAACTGTCAGTATGACGGTATATTATCGTTTTGACTGGTGAGATAAAAATGATCAAACTGCTGAAGTAAAATATGTATCAAAACAGCATCAACACTTCAAGGCTCCTCATGGTGGTGTTTATGACATGAATGGAAATTAATTGACCAAGTTGGCAGCAGGTAAATGTCGCACAGTGGTGAATTAAAGTTAGAGGATGAGTATTTATAAGAGGTAAAACTGGCACCAAACTGTAGCAAAGAAACACACGACCCTGTGTTTAACCGTTTATTTTAATTATTGAGTTAATCATTCATTCTGTTGTATCGCTATATTATTGTCTTACCATATATTAATTATCCCAGAGAATCTGTATCCTGTATGAGGCAGATCAGAGCAAAAACCAAGTCATGAGGTCAAAGGAACTGCCTGCAGAGCTCAGAGACATGATTGTTGCAAGGCACAGCTACATGACCTTCTCACTGGACCTTCCCAATACCATCCCAGCAGTGAAGCATGGTGGTGGCAGCATCATGCAGTGGGGATGTTTTTCAGCAGGGACTGGGAGACTGGTCAGTGTTACTGAGGGAAAGCTGAATGGAACAAAGTACAGAGATATCCTCAGTGAAAACCTGTTCTGCAGTGCTGAGGACCTCATGTTGGGCCAAAGGTTCACGTTCCAACATGACAATGACCCTAAGCACACAGCCAAGACAACACAGTAGTGGCTTTGGGAAAACCCCGTGAACGTCCTGGAGTGGCCCAGCCAGAGCCCTGACTTGAACACTATCGCAAATCTCTGGAGAGATATGAGAAAATTCCCAAATCCTGGTGTGCAAAGCTTGTGGTATCATACAGGAAAAAGACCTGAGGCTGTAATTGTTGCCAAAGGTGCTTCAGTTAAGGACTGAGTAAACATCTGAATACTTACGTCAATGTGATATTTCTGTTTTTTCTTTTTAATGGATTTGCAAACATTTCTAAAATTCAGTTTTTACTTTGTCATTATGGGGTACTGAGTGCAGATTAATGAAAGAAAATGTGATTTCAAACAACTGTAGCTTCAGTCTGCCACATAACAAAATTGAAAAGTGGAGGGGGTCTGAATACTTTCTGAATGTACTGTAGGTTTATTGCTAAAATTCCAATTACGATAATGATAACACTGAAGCTTCAACTATAAGAGACATAAAAAAAAAAACCCTCAGTGCATTTGTAAACAATTCAAATTGAACGTCTGAGGAACTCTTAGTCTAGTTAAGTCATGAATTGCAACTGACGTTTGCATGAGGTACAGGCATTTCCTGCAACGCCACTTGACCAAACAGTTTATCTGCAGTGACTACGACAGACTGTTGTAGTTAATCTTGACTCAGTGGACTTTATTGAAGCGATGCTGTCACATTCAAAGAATAAAGAAGGGACCTTTTAAGATGTCTGACTGCTGGTTTAGCTCTGCGGAGCAGCCGCTTGTTGAATAGAGGCTGGACTCGTTGTTGCATTCATTATCATATTGACTCCCAGCCCTGTCACTACTTGGTGTATGTCAAACCTAAATCTCTCTGCCCACATTTCCCATCTTCCTTCAGGTAAAGGTAAAAAGTGAACAACTTCTCTTAAAAAAGATCCCAGATATCAAAACCCAGAACTACACCTTTATAGAAGTTTTCCTCAGTGCAACACATGAAATCATGTCAATGCCTCTGATAATCTAACTCTTGACTTACCTGGATCGTGGTCATCCCAGTGTCTAGTCCAACCAGTATCCTCCTGTCCAGCAGCTGTGCAGTCTGGGGATCCTCCACCTTTAGGAAGTCCCAAACCAGCTCTGTGATGTCCACCTGCCAATCAGAGCCCAGCATGAAGCTGGTCTGGCCTCGAGGATCAGCAGACTCTGCAACAAAGTGGGTTAGAACTCGGACCATGGCGTGTTGGTACTGCAGGGTGCAGCTTCGTCCTCGTTTGTCTTCATCATCCTCATCCTCGCTTTCTCGTGTGGACCTGGCAATTAAAGACAAAAAGTATGTCTTTATCAAACCCTTCCCAGTTAACCTTGCAAAGCAGATGGATACGCTCGTTTCCATGTTTCTCACTGGCGAATCTGTTTGCAAAGCTCCCATCTGAACCGTTTGGGCCAGGTTAGGTGCCACTATGAGGTGATGATTAAAATATCTCTTCTAGCTCTTTGAAGGTATTTTTTTTAGGTGAAATGGTGGAAACAACCAAGTTTCCCTAGTCTTTTTTGGGGACTTTTTTTGTAGAAGCATGACCAATATTGCAAATACCTGCAAAAATTATTCAACTTATTCATTTTTCAACACCCCTAGTGGTACTTTGTGTTCTCATTAGTAGCAGCAATCCACCAACGTTTGGATGAAGCAGCTGTACAGATACGTAGACTGATGCTTTTGGACACATCTTCAGTGATGTACCTGGAATCTCTGTGTGTTTTAGGTCTTTCAACAATCATACACTCTCCTCTAGGTCAGTGGTTCTCAACCTTGGGGTCGGGACCCCCATGGGGGTTGCTAGACACTGAGAGGGGGTCTCCAGTTGCCCTAAAAAAATCTAAGAATGTTTTTTAAATCACACTGTTGCCACTTTACACCAATTTTGTCACTTTTTTTTTTTTACCCATTTTCATCATTTTTTCCCCCACCAATTTTAATACATTTTACCATTTAACACCTATTTTTGTCAGTTTTAAGCTCTTTCCACTACTTTATTTTCTGCCTGTTTTAGCACTTCTAAACTAATTCTTGCCACCTAAGCTCAATGTTGCCTCTTTTGACCCAATATTGCTACTCTGAACCCCTTTAAACCACTTTTTACATCCAGTTTTCCCAATTTTAACCCCATTTCACCATTTGATATCCTATTTTTGCTTGTTTATCCAATTTTTGCCAATATCTGCCTATTTTTTTTCTTTCTCAGTTAACCCTTTTTTTTTGCCAGTTTACATTAATTTTTCATTCCATTTCATCAAATTTCCAGCAATTTTTGCCAATTTAAAACCATTTCAGCCACATTTTAACTCCCTTTTACCATGATTTCTGCCCATTTTTGCCATTTTTATCCAACTTTTGCCACTTTTCCCCCATTTCTGCTCCTTTTAAAATCCAATTTCACCACCATTTCCACTACATTTTTTTGCCATTATTAACCTGGTCTCTGGCACCTTTATTTTGGGGGTTTCAGGCTGAAAAGGTTGAGAACCACTGCTCTAGGTGACCCAGCTGCGGCTTATCAGACCCCAGCTTGTGTCCAGCAGGCAGATCATGGCTGCTTGCACCCCATGCTTTCCCTCTGTTGCTGCATAGCTGTCTTAAGGCTTTTTCTGCCACATCAGTGGTCTTGCAGATAGCTCTCCTACTCCTCACTCCTTCAATGCCCAATGAGCTGAAGACTCTGAATGGGGATCGGGACTCAAATCACCTGCGACCAACTTTCACTGGGTAACATCTTGCTCTCTTGTTTTGTTTTGGAGACTCAAGGTGGTCTCAAAATGTGGCTAGGGAACTTAAGTTCCCTTTCAAGGTCTACTCCCAGTCTCCAGTCCCTTGATGAACCCAGGATTCCTGCAGCAGTCAGTGTGTCCTGAGTTTTTTGGAACACCAGAATGATAGCTAAATGCAAAAAAGCAATATAGTTATTCCTTGGAAAAATGTCTCCCCTTGTTTGTGTATCAATCATGCAGAAATTATGTCATAACCCCTTCTGTGTAAGCACAGCTTACTATCTAATGTACCTTTTAGATGGAGGAACAGTGCTGCATTATTACCCTAAACCATCTCTGTTTTGTTGGTCAATGGGGCAAACATTTTAACCGCCTGGCAGTGTGTCTGAAAACACCTTGCATACTCTACATCCGCTGGTGCACAGATGAGTATAAGCAAACTGCCTCTTAAATTTCATCAGTAGGTGAGGAGATGATGGTTGTAAGGCAAAGTCAAGCTGCAAGCCCCTATGGTTTGAAGTGAATATTATAATAACAAAAATCATTCATACTGTATGTAAATCCTACTGTTTGTGTTTGGTAAGCCAGCCTGATATTTAAATTAGCCCAATTATCACACACCTTTAGGTGTTAAGTTGCCTCTCTGCACTACCACCTCCCACTATTTGCTTCATCTAAAGGTCTAATTCACAAATACAACAGCACTAATGATTCTCAGGTGCAAACAGTTGCCCTGCTCTGTGCAGTTTTCGTCCAGTTGAATGAAGGTTGGACAGAGGTAATCTGCATCTTTACTCTGCGTGAAGCAGCACCCCCATGCTGATGGCAGAAAGCTTTGTCCACATAAATATGATGAGCTCGGAGGGAAGGGTAATTTAAGTTTCACTGGTTTAAACAAAGTTTTCTCCCTGAATGGAACAAACCACTCACACCATTGTCTTTCAAACGACTCTACATCTCTCAACACATGGATCAGGTGTTGAGCTGCCAACAGCCCCAGAACGATTAATAAAATAGTAGTTTTTACTAACCGCCTGAGGCTGATATCATTGGTGTTGTAAATTTGATGCTTGTTGTAGATGAACTGATTTGCAAAGAGAGAGGCCGGATATTGACCTAATAAATGCACAATGACTCAGAGAAAAACATACAACCAGAGACGCTGTTTGCTCTACAGCACAGTTAAGGGCGCATTCAACTTTTTGTCTGTGTTTTGTGAATACTTTGGTGTATTTTTGACTCAATCATGCAGGATTAGTGGGTGGAAAGCCATACAATTCTACTGTGGACCAGACCCTTATACTTCTGAAATGGAAGGAAATCCAGCTTTCTCCTTGAAAGGAGCCACAGCAGGAGAGGTACCTCCACCAAAAGTGTATAGAATCAAGCACCTAGTCATGAGGTCTCCATTTGCAAACATTTGCGATAAGAAATGGGTTGCTCTGAAAAGCTCAGTTACTGCAAGCATGGAACTGTGATGGATGCCACCTTTGCAGTAAGATAATTTGTGAAATTTCCTCCATGCTGAATATTTCACAGTCAACTGTAAGTGATAGCATTAGAAAGTGGAAGTGTTTAGGAGCAACAGCAACTCAGCCATGAAGTGGAAGACCACATAAAATTAGCAGCAGGGTCAACGACCACCAAGGCACATGGTGCGTAAAAAGTGTCAACCCTCTGTTGATTCTATAGCTGAAGAGTGCTGAACTTCCACTTATTAATATAAGCACAAAAAATGTGTGGTGGAAGCTTCATGGAACGGGTTTCCTTGGACAACCAGCTGCATGCAAACCTCACATCACCAAGTCTAATGCCAGGAGTCAGATGGAGTGGTGTAAAGCACAGCGACACTGGACTTTGGAGCAGTGGAAAGTGTTCTGAGGAAGTCAAGTAAAGGCTAATCATTTTGGTTACACTTCCAACTGTGTGGAACAGTTTGGGAAAAACCCATTTCTATTCTAACATGACTGGACCCCAGTGCTCAAAAAGGACCATAAAGACATGGTTTGATGAGTTTGATGTGGAAGAACTTGACTGGTCCTCATAGAGAACTGACCTCAAACACAAACAGCACCTTTGGGACGAACTGAAACAGGGATTGCAAGTCAGACCTTTTTGTCTGACATCAGTGCCTGACCTCATACATGCAAAATGGCCAACAAATTTACACAGAAAAACACTAAAATCTTGTGGAAGAGTGGAAGCTGATAGATGCCAAAGATGGAGCAACTCCATGTTAAAATACATGTATTTGAATACAATGTCATCACAGTCACTGCCTCTCTAACCTATGCATTTCTTCCTTCCTCTGTAAATCTGAATAGATGAATGAATAGTAGACAGTAATAAGACAAAAAATATAACTTTTTCTTTATACTTCAGGTTGTAGAAAATTGTGACCTTGCAGATTCATTTTGCCAAATGTACTCCATACTTTATAGATAAAAACAGAAAACATCTGCACTAAAATCAACATTAAAGCTCAGTTTATATTTTGTCTGCAGTCTTTTAATTAAAGTGGTGTGTGTCACTGAAGTGTGTGGTTGAGTGCTGAACAGACAAAGCTTTAGGAATGATGCAGTGCTGTTGATTAGGCGCCTAAGAGAGGATCAATCTAGCGTATGGCAATCATTTCTTTCTCCCTCCGAGTCTCTTCTTTAACATTTTAGATCCAACAGTCTGGATGTGAACGCGCCTTCACCTCCTTACTGCTTTGCTAAATAGTCTCTGTGATTGCTCTGTTGCCAGCAAATCTAATTTTATGACTTTAGGCAACAAATCAGCCAGCAGAGACTCAGCTATTCCTCACGACAGAAATTGCTTTGAGCATGACAAACTAACTCTAAATGGATACAGTACAGCTGCAATATCATTTGATTTTGCCCATTTCTGATTTTTTTGCTTTAACAAACAACTTTAGGGTAATGTTTGAAGAGTTGATCTGTGAAAATAAATGCTGTTACAGCCCTTCAGTCTAACACTGGGGCACATTTGGGACACTTACAAACAGAAAAATGCTTCGTCAACAGAACTACTAATCATTTACTCTACAGGAGACTTACAGCCGCCTCTCTGCTGCAGAAATCATCGTTCCTCTGTCTCTCTCCCTCTCTCTGATGTACACACCAGCAAAGGTTGCGATCATGATAAAGGGGAGAGGGGAATAAATTAATCTCTTAAACTGTTTTCCTTGCGATTATCCGCTCTGCTTGTCTCTTTCTCTCTGAATCCCCGGAGAAATCTGACTGCATGGGAAGCCGTGGGAATAAAGATGTTAGCTGCACGCTCGAGAGAAAAGCTGAGAGCACACTGAGATTTAGAGTTTAGGGCTTAAAACCTTCTCTGGTGTGGACCGATTTCATATGCAACTGAATGACAACCATTCACCAAAGAACGTATTCTGCTGAAGGATAAAATGAGACCGAACAAGGTCAGGGGCAGTAAAAGATCCAGCCGGGGGATAACACACCTAAATCAATACTTTGGATGTGTATTTCATGTTTTAATTTTTACTGAACAGACTGACCCTTATATATCATCTCCTTATAAACTCTCATAAATTTAAATGCTAGATTGTTCTCACCTGTGCTCTTACATTCATGACTACCATGTGCACATAAGCTGGAAGCTCATGGACGTTTTTCTTAATTAGCACAGAAGTAGTGAGTAAAAATGTCCAAATTAAGATGAACTGTTAAAACAATCATGCACTGGACTACAAGAAAAGGAAATACACTATATGGACAAAAGTTTCCGGCCCCCTGACCTTTACACCAACAAGGACAGTTGGTGTAAAGGTCAGTAATATGAAGTTGACCCCGTTTTGACGCTAACCTTAACCCCAACAGCCTCAACATCTCTTGGAAGGCTTTCCACAAGATTTTGGGGTGTTTCTGTAAAATTTGTGCCCATTCATTCTGTAGAGCAGACACTGGTGTTGCATAAGAAGGCCTGGGTTGCGATCTCCGTTCCAGTTCATCCCAAAGGTGCTTTATGGGGCTGAGGTTAGGGCTCTGTGCAGACCAGTCAACTTCCACACTGAACTCATCAAACCATGTCTTTATAGTCTTTGCTTTGTGCACAGGAGCACAGTCATGTTGGGATAGAAAAGAGCCTTCCCCAAACTGTTTCCACACAGTTGGAAGTATAACATCGTCCAAAATGTCCTTGTATGCTGAAGCATTAAAACTGGTTTTCACAGGAAATAAGGGGCCCAGCCTAAATCCTATAAAACAGCCCCATACCACTATCCCTCCTCCACCAAACTTACATAGTTAAATCCCAGAGCAGGGTCAATGACTGCTTAGGCACATGTTGTGTAAAAGTCGCCAACGGTCTGCTGATTCCATACCTGAAGAGTCCTGAACTGTCTCTTGTATTAATGTAAGCACAAAAACCGGGGCCTAGCCCAAACCTTTGAAAAAAGCCCCATAGCATTATTTCTCAACTGAATTTCACAGTCAGGCAGGTATGTTCTCTCAGCAACCACCAAACCCAGACTCACCCATCTGACTGTTGGTGACCAGTGTTGGTGTCTTTTACACCACTCTATCTGATGCTTGGCATTGGACTTGGGGACGTGAGGCTCACATGTAGCTGCTCTGCCAATAAAACCCATTCCATGAAGCTCCTGCTGCACAGTTTTTGTTTGCTTACATTAATGCAAGCAAGAGGGCAGAACTCTTCAGCTGTGGACATTGTAAAGCGTTGATGACATTAGTGCACCATGCGCCTTAGCAGTCACTGACCCCACTCTAGACTCTCTCTGCTAAACACTTCCACTTTCTAATGTCACTCCTATGAGATGCTGTCAGTTTACTGTTGTTTACAATGGATTAAGAAGCAAAGAACAGCTACAGTGGCTACTAGTGGTGGTCTGGAGTTTTGGTCTTGTGTCATAAATATTTGAGTCATACAGTGAATGCTGACATTAGACCACCGCTGTAACAGAGTTATAGACAGCTGGAGCAGAGGCAGGGATAAAACGTCTCCCATGGGGTGAAAATTTATCATGGAGGGGTATCAGTATCAGAAGGGGTAAATCGCCCCAACAAATCGCACCCTGTGAACCGCTTTGCCGTCAGCACGGCACGCTTGGAGGTGGGGCTGGCCTGCTTTGGCCCTGAGCGCGGTGTGGCCAAACCGGTGATGGAAAAGCAAATCAGCGCGGCTTGGTTTGGCTCAGCTCGGCCAAAAGCTGTAGTGGAAAAGCCCCACTAGATGCAGTGATTTGTGCAGAAGGAGCTCCAACTGCATAAATGAGCATAATTTTCAAGAGCGTCAACATTTTTATATTAAAATCCTTCTTTGGACTGGTGATTTGTGGTTTTCTAATATTATGAGAGTGGATTTTTGATTTTCAGGAGCTGTAAACTGAAGTCATCCAGATTAAAACAAAAAAAAGTCATAAAATATTTCATTTTGTATTAGACGAATCTAGAATATATGGAAGTTTCACTTCACAGCAAAATAAAAATAAAGAACTTAAAAAAACTTTCAATGTTAATCTATTTATTTAGATGCACAAGTATCAGAGGGACTAGAGGAAAGATGAATGCCAGGTTCTAGTCTTTTGTTTCATTATTTGTATGAACTAATTTGAAGATTTCCGTTTATCAATCTCTTTTTAGTCTTTGCAAACTGCTGCTTTCCACCTCTGAATTGTTTCTTAACAGTGACATTATAACACCGCTTCAAACACGCTTGAAAGACTTGATTAAAACAGCAGATCAGCTGTGCCTAAGAGTGCCCTACATGACACATTTAATGCATATTCATAAATGCTAACTCCCCCACTTATGACTTTTATGTCATTTCCCACGCAGAGGAGGAGAACTGCATTAGATTTCCAGACTAGAATGAGGGTATTTGAGTCCTTCTGGTTCATATTGTCTCTGTTTTTAATGAAATGCATGGACCTCTCTCTCTGGTTTACCTGAGTCCACAGTGGCTAATTAAAGGCCAACCTCCCTATTCATGTATAAACAAAGGGAACTTTGAGCTGCATAAAATGTAGCACTTTCTCAAATATACCTCATTCCAACAGAATAACAAGTCTTCTGATCCATGAATTTTTGATCAAACATTCATTTTGCTCTTTTAAATGTTTGTTCTCCTTTAATAAATTCCTGCTCTACACCGTCTCCGCTCATTTCCATATTAAATGCAGAGGAGGAAAACCACCTGCCAATGATTTCAGTCAACTTCTTCCAATTATTCACATGGCAGTAATTGAAAGTTTCTCACCACTGATTGCTTCGGTTAAATACTCCTGAATTGTTTAGAGAGCGTTCTGGAGTAAACAGAGTGTGTTATTTGACGTTCACAGCCAATGATTTGACAAAAGGCACTTTTGTCAGGAAATATAACAACATATTGACTGCATCAGCGCTTAAGCAGTTTTGGTTTTAAACATTTACGTTGACGTTATTAGCCAGGTGTGATGGGTTCAAGCTGATAGAGAGGTCCGACTCTTTATAATGTGTGAATCTGATATATATGTGTGCTTGTGCAGCCATCTCCAAATCTAATCTAAGGTTAATCTAATAAACAATCGTACTCCATGCTGGGAACAACCTGCTTCACAAAGCAATTCTTCTTTCTGCTTCATTCACTCTCAAGCAGCTCCGACTTCAGAGACGCTGCATATTAATGCGTGTTGTGCTTATTTCTGTTGTGCCCTGTGGATCACGCAGTATATTTGTTTGGCATTCTTTGCTGCACTTTATTGTCTACCACAATAAAAGAGGAAGGTCATCTGGACAGGAATAGGATGTACTGCTTCTGTACAGACTCTGCTCCGTCTGACAACAGCTGATTGCTTCTGTTTCATCTCAAACGTGGGAGGCATTCACATCCAGGTGTTTGTTTTACAGTAATACACCAATATTTGTTGTACACTGTTTTCCCATTTCAGTGCCAGCACATTACAAACCCCAATTCCAAAAAAGTTGGGTCATTTAGTGGAGGAAAAATAAAGAATACAGTGATTCACTTATGATTTTCAACCTTATATTCAACTGAACACAGCACAAAGGCAGTTTATTTAATGTTCAGACTGATAAACTCTGTTGTTTTTTGAAATATGCAGGCAGACTGAACTTGATTTATGCAACATATTAAAAAAAAAAGTTGGGACAGAAGCAAGAAAAGACTGATAAATTTGTGGAATATTGAAAAAAAAAACACCTGGAACATTTTATTAATTGGTAACGGGACAGTAGATAGGTGGTCAGGTAGTAAAAGAAGCACTCCTGAAAGACTTCACAATCAACAATGACACAAGTTCACTCTGTGAGAGACTGCACAGGCAAACAGCCCAACAGTTTATGAGCAAGACTGCTTGTGGTGCAAAGTTGCAAATAATTTATAGATTTCACTGTCTACAGTCCAGGTTATCATCAAAAGATTCAGAGAATCTGGAGAAATCTCTGCACATAAGGGGCAAGGCTGAAAACTAACACTGAATGCCTTTGACTCCTCAGGCAGCTCTGCATTAAAAACCATCATCCTGTGACGGACATAATTTGTGGGCTCAGGAATTCCTCACAAAACCCTCGTCAGTGCGTTGCTGCATGTAAAAGTGTAAGCTAAGACTCTAAAGCCAAAGCCATATCTCAACAACACCCAGAAGTACCACCAACCTTTCTGGGCTTGAGGTCATCTGAGATGGACTGACCTTAAGTGGAAGTCGCTCTGTGGTCGAGTCTTGAACCGGGTCGAAGTTAATGTTCAGCTACAGGTAGAAAATGCAATTCTGTAATTTCATGGGTACATGCGTGGGTAATAATAACATGAGGACATTTGGCAGGTGACAATAAAAAAGAGAAAATCACAAAGTATACGACAATAATTACCATCATTTTTACATCTAAATAAGGGAAAATTGTCAAGTATGACCAGATTTACTTCCTTGGAGCTTTGAGGGCACATTTTTCTCTGTGGTTATTCTTTATCATCTCACATGTGGAATTGTTTTTTGGCAAATACATTGTGGAAGCCCAAGGGAAATATGCTGTAAAACTTTTTATTTTAGTCTGAAAATATGCTAAAAAATAAATTTGTGATATAATTAATTAATTTCTTTAGCATTTGATTATGGTATAACCAGGTTAATGTCATTCAAGGTGTCCAGTTATCTATCAGGGATTAGTGGACTTTGCAGAGTCAATGATCCGATGTGCAGCGCAGGAAGGTTCAGGCCACATCGTCCATCAATCCCTAATAATTTCACATCTCGACAGGCTTACTTATTGGTATGCACAAGCCTGTGAATATCAGTGAATTTGTAGTACCGTCCTGTTGTTAGGATGTTGTGTTTAATAATGGGTAGTGTTGGATTGTGCTCTACTATTCACAGATCTGGGCAGGTCTGGGTATTAATGGGGATAACTGCTGGTAATGGGTTGGATTTTAGTTCTGAGATTTACAGGTGTGGGAAGATGTTCCCAGACCTGTGCAAGACTCTGCACTTGTTTTTAAAAATAATGGCCCTGGAGTCTTCTGGGCTAAGGCAGAAAAGGGCCACCCAAACTGAAATCAACTCAGAGCTCAAAAGCCAGGGGGTGTAGGGGTGTAGTAGTGCCCACTGCATGGGCAACTTGCAAATCTGTGAAAGCGCTAAGAAGGTAATTTTCACACCGATAGTCTGGGGGACAATCTGGGTTCTGACCTCAGATTGCAACATTGTCACATTTTCCTACAACCTTGCAAAGCAGATGGATACGCCAGTTTCTGTATTTCTCACTGGCAAATTCATCTTGCAAAGCTCCCGTCTGAACCGTTTGGGCCCGGTTAGAAAGTGACAGGACCAATCAGCGTCGAGGGGCAGTACTTTCAGGCATGGCAGAGTTGCGACGTAAGAAGGCAGCAACAAGAGACCAGTGCAATTATGGCGGAAGACATTAGCGTGGATGCTGCTAAAGCGCCAGTATTATCAGCACTTGACGACATTTCTTTGTTTAAAGAAGAACAAAGAACAGCAGTGAGTTGTTTTCTTTTCAAAAACGACAAAAGTCGTGTACTGACATGTCTACAGTCACCACTGTTCACGTTATGTAGATAACAGAGTTTACTCCTCAGCTTGGTAGCAGTTATGTCATGTGTTTTGTTGCCCTGATTGGCCCATAAATATGTGACAGACAGAATGTTCATCCAATCACCCTCTGAGTTTTTTTTTTCAAAGACTCTGCCCTTTCCCAAACGCTGTCTATGAGTGGTTTTCCAGATGGTTGTGTGAAACACATCCATCTGGCGTGCCAGGTTAACTTTCCTATGGTTTGGTTCACATTCATATTGCACTTGGTCAAACAAACCAAAGCATAGGTTTGCTGTGCTGCTGTCCCAAACAAAGAGCGGCGAAGAAGAAAAGGAGACATAGAAGAAGATGAAAGCAGAAATCCATCTCCTTTTGTGTGTCTTTTTTCCCACATAAACAATGAAACAACACCAAATGTATGCTGTCTTGGGATTTCTGCTTTTGTTTTGGGGTGTTATGAGCAGACAGCGAAGCAGTGAGCTGTATGGCATGTCGTCTTAAAATGAGACGAATGAATCAGCACTGAAGAAGAAGGCGAGCCAACATCTGAGTGAGAGAATATGAGGTGTTGCCATGGCTACACAGAAGCGAGGTACTGGTATGTATTTAAGTGTATTAAATCACATAAATAAATCCTTAAATTATTATGCTTTGTGCCACCTTATGCCTTTGGTTTACAAGTTGGTCTGCTTTGCTTTAACTCCTCAAACATACGGCACCAGGGTTTGTTCGGAAGCGAACCGAGACTCCTGTTTTAAAGTGGACCATAATCCGCACCAGAGTATGAGCTTTTGTATGAGCTTTCACACCACTCCAAACGAACTGGACTATCCAGGAAAATTGACCAGAGTTCGTTTAAAGTGGACCAAACAGCTCTGGCATGAATGCGCCCTATACTAAGGGATGCAAAAGAGCAACATATGCCTCCATCCAGGTGGCGTCTCTTCAGAGATGTCCCTGCTTAGACAATTCAAGCCACATTCTGCTCCAGTTACAACAGCATGGCTTCACAGTAAAAGAGAGTAGTACTAGACTGGCCAGTATGCAGTCCAGACCTGTCTCCAATTGAAAATGTGTGGTGTGAAAATACAAGAACAAGAACGAGAAAGAATTCCAGTTTCAGTATTTAAATAGTACAGGGTCTTGTTAAAAAGGTAAGTGACGTAATACAGGGGTTAGCAGGCCCAACTTTTTGGGAACATGTTGCAGGCATCAAATTCAGAATGTGTGTATACTTCCAAAAAACAATTAGTGTGAACATAAAACATCTTGTTTTTGTGCTGTATTCAACTGAGAATAAGTTGAAAATGATCACTGCTTTATTGTTATTCCTATTTTACTCAACATCCCAACTTTTTTTGGAATTGGGGTTTGAGTCATTAAACTTTAAGAGACAGTTTAATTCACTCTAAATCAAGGGTGAAAAAGAAATCTCAATATCATCTCTATCATGAGAGACGTGTTAAAGAAGTACTGGAGCCTGAGAACGTCGCCCACTCTTCAGTCTGCAGAGATTTCTCTGGTCCTGTTTTGACAGGGCTTACGGAGAGAAGAGGTGAGCTACATAGGCACTGACAGTCAAAAACCTGTTTGAGCAGTGCTTTTTCCACTACAGACCTGATGTCTTTTATTTCTCATTTCTTGCTTTTATACCAGCGTGGTCTACTCTTGCGGGCCTGGCTCACAGAGGAGGATCCGACACTTGCTTTTGTCACTCTGTGGCTCGTTTCCTTGCCGTCTTCTAAACAGTGGAACAATGCCAGTTCTCACCAAAAGGCAACTTCTCAAGGTCACGCCTGTTATCCCCTGATAAACACAGAGGGGAGGAGGACAGGGAGAAACACGGCTCAGCGCGGCCCCTCGGCTTTGGTTCTGGCGGCAGCAATGAAAACAGGACTTGGCTGTCCCTGCTGATAAAGGCGCGCAAGCAGCATCCTCGACGAACCGTGGCATTAGTCGAACGCTGTACCTCTGTCACTCAAAATAAGAGGGGAGCAGAGATAATTAGAGCAGCCACACTGCTGCGTGGGACGGCTCCGAGTCCGAGTCCAGGCTCAGTGTTTTTCCAGAGTAATTACCGCAGGTAGGCTGATGGCTGCTCCATCAACTGATAGTTTCCAACAGTTTCAGAGTCACGCTGCACTGTGGCGTTGGCAGAGGTGCTGTTAGTGATGAGGCCCCTGGGGAAAGGTCTGACCTCCAGACAGCTCTAATAATGTCCTGTCCTACCCACGACTGTGAGGTGCAATGGCAGGCCACCTTAAGCCAGCCCTAATGACAAGCTGTATTGCTCAGGTCAGCCATTTTGTTATCAGAACTGTCAGTGCTAATGTCAGAAGGAGACGGGCGCCGCAGTGTTCAGTCACACCTCTCGTCATTATCTTATCTGGGGCTGCAGTGATTGAAATCGAAAACTTCAGCTGGAATAAAGGCTGATTGTTAGTGAGCCAGTGTTGCAAAAGACGACAAAGGAGTCAGATCAGAAGAATGTGAGAGCGACGGGAAATCTGAAAGGACACAGTGTGAGAGATTATAAAGGACATGAAACTGAACCACACTGAGATTAAGTGTAAGATTAGGGGTCAAGCCATGCTGTTTTTTTCAGGACTGACACCAATATAGATTTACAGTAAGAATAAAAAATGCGTACATTTGAGTGATTTCAGCATTTGATGTAAACGGTCCTTTTATGGATTAACCACATGTGATCTGATTTTTCACTTAAGAAAAAGTAGCAATAAAACAGAATAAAACACACTGATAGAAGTGTTGAAGTCCTGTGTAATTATGTCCAAATATAGTTAATGGGATGTATTGCTTTATATTGTTCTACTAGATTATAACTACTGATGCATTTATATGATCATCTCTTGCAGGTAACAGATAAAGAGCTATAACCCCAACTCCAAAAAAGTTGGGGCACTGTGAAAAATTCAAATAATACCAAATGCAAAGATTTGCAAATCTCATAGACCCATAACTTATTCACAACAGCACATCAACAGCATATCAGAAACTGAGTCATTTTACCATTTCATGAAAAACAGTTGCTCATGTTGAATTAAATGGCAGCAACACATCTCAAAAAAGTAGGGACAAGGTAGGAAAAGGCTGGAAAAGTAAGTGGCACTAATGAAAAACAGCTGGCGGAGCATTTTGCAACTAAATTGTTTAACTGGCAACGTTTCAGTAACATGACTGGGTATAAATGAAGCTTAGTGTTAGTTCATGCAAGACACTGTAGTCATACACCCGGCCGTGATCAGCTGACGGCCAGCTGGTCCCAATTATCGCCTCCCAACACCCACAGCCAATCATAGCACTTTCTCTCAACACAACAGCCCATTTTAAATACGACACACTTCTTATTCATCCCTGCTTGCATTAATGCTGATGCACCACATTGCTGCTGGCAAAGCTTTACCTCCTCCACCCCAGCCTCCTCCTTTATAGCATAAAGCTTGTTGCACCCACATCCAGATTCATGCTACTATGGATTAATTGCTTTTTAACTAATTTTGTTGTATTCAGTACGCATTGTCATAAATCCGTACGGGGTTTTCAAGCTATGAGCTCCTTGGAAAGTCAAAGCATGCTGCTTAACTAACCCAGGGAGCATCTTTAGAGCAGAGCCTTCTCAGGCAGGTAAAACTGTATATCCATTTTTCAATTAAAGGGTGAAATGTATGACAAGAGTGTTCCTGACTGAAAAGGAGCATTTAAGAGAGGAGGAGTCTCTAAGAAGTAAGGATGGGCAGAGGCTTACCATTGTAGAAAAAAGCTGCATTGAAAAATCTTAGAACAATTTCAGGAAAATGTTCCTCAGTGTAAAATTGTGAAAACTCTGAATATCCCACCATCTACAGTACATAATGTCATCAGATTTAAGGAATCTAAAGGAATATCTGTGTGCAAGGGACAATGCCAAAGGTCAATACTGGATGCTAATGATCTTTGGGCCCTCAGGTGGCCCTGCACTGAAAACAGGTACGATTCTGTACTGGAAATCACTGCATGGTCTCAGGAACAATTCCAGAAATCATTGCCTGTCATCACAGTTCCCTGTGATATCTATTTAACCTTCAATATGTATGAATGTAGAGGGAGAAAGGGTAACTAAAAGGATGCAAGATGGCCAGATTGAAGTAGTTTGTGTATGACTTTTTAGTGAGAGGAAAATGAACATAAAAACAATATAGCTGCATGCTGCACTTTAAGGGTTCCGGCCCTTTAAATCTCAAACTGCTTTGGGCTGGTTTATAATTCATAAAGTTGAAAAACATTCCTTTCAGTGGATTTAATTTTGTTGAAAGACAGATTGAGAACAATCAAACATTCATGTCATCATCACAAAGCCTGCAGCACTTCAATAACAGAGCACTCACGGTTGTGTCATTTGTCTTCCTTTCATGAGGTTTGAACAAAATGTGATGTCTGTGTTTTTAAGACATTTATAAGACATCTCTGGATGTCTTCAGTGAGTTTATGAGTAAAACTGTCAGAGGCCATGCCCACTTCACTCAGTCGACATGGTAGGGATGCACAGATGAATCAGTATAGCATCAGTTTTACAGCATTGAGTTTAGTTTTAGGTTTCATTTCTCTCGCGGTTGTGTGGGCAGAGTTCCCCATCATGCCCTTGGGTAGAGTGTTTAATTGTGTTTAGATGTTCCCTGTTTAATGGTGATCTCTGCTGGGGTTCTTTTACTTATACAGTGGTGTGAAAAAGTATTTGTCCCCTTTCTGATTCCTGAGTTTTTTTTGCATATTTATCACACTTAAATGTTTCGGATCATCAAACCAATTTTTATATTTCACAAAGACAACCCAAGAAAATGGAAAATGCAGTGTTTGAAAGATTATTTAATTTTTTAAGGGGGGGGGGGGGGGGGGGGGTCCAAACCTCCCTGGCCTGTGTGAAAAAGTAATTGCCCCCACTTGTTAAATCATGAGTTAACTGTGATTAACCACGGTTTTTGGAAAGCTGATTTCAATTTCACTGGCCACATCCAGGCCTGATTACCGCCAGACTTGTTGAATCAAAAAAATCACTTAAATAGAAACTGTCAGACAAAATGAAGTAGGCTATAAGATCTCAAAAAGAAACGTATCATGCTACGAGCCAAAGAAATTCAAGAGCAAATGAAAAAACAAAGTGATTGGAATCTATCAGTCTCGAAAAGGTTACAAGGCCATTTCCAAGGCTTTGGGACTCCAGCAAACCACAGTCAGAGCCATTATCTACAAACGGAGAAAAACTGGGAACAGTGGTGAACCTTCCCAGGAGTGGTCAGCCAACCAAAATCACTCTGAGAGTACAACCACGACTCATCCAGTAGGTCACAAAAGAACCTAGAATGACATCAGAAGACCTGCAGGCCTCACTGGCCTCAGTTAAGGTCAGAGTTCATGACTCAACCATAAGAAAGACACTGGGCAAAAATGGTACCCATGAGAGAGTTCCAAGGCCAAAACCACTGATGACCAAAAAAGAGCACAAAGGCTCATCTCACATTTTCCAAGAAACATCTTGATGATCCCCAAGACTTTTGGAGAAATATTCTGTGGACTGACAAGACAAAAGTTGAACTTTTTGGAAGGTTTGAGTCCTGTTACATTGGGCGTAAAAATAACACAGCATTTGATAAAAAGAATATCATGCCAACAGACAAACATGGTGGTGTCAGTGTGATGGTCTGGGGCTGCTTTGCTGCTTCAGGACCTGGACCACTTGCTGTGATTGATGGAATAATGAATTCTGCCGTCTACCAGAAAATCCTGAAGGCGAACATCCGGCCATCAGTATGTGCCCTCAAGCTCAAGCACTCTTGGGTTATGCAGCAGGACAACGACCTGAAATACACCTGCAAGTCCATTTCTCAATGGCTCAAGAAAAACTAAATTAAGGTTTTGGAGTGGCCCAGTCAGGGTCCGGACTTAAATCCAACTGAGATGCTGTGGTGTAACTTTAAACAGCAGTTCATGCTGGAAAACCCTCCAATATGGCTGAGTTAAAGCAATTCTGTGAAGAAGAGTTGGTCAAAATTCCTCCACAGAGATGAGAAACACTCATCACCCATTATCGCAAAAGCTTGATTTCAGTTATTGCTGCCAAGTTTGGCACAACAAGTTATTAGGTTCAGGGGGCAATTACTTTTTCACACAGGGCCAGATAGGTTTGGACCCCCCCCCACCTTAACAAATTAGATAATTATTCAAACACTGCATTTTCTATTTACTTGGGTTTACTTTGTGAAATATAAAAATTGGTTTTATGATCCGAAACATTTAAGTGTGATAAATATGTAAAAAAAACTCAGAAAGGGGGCAAATACTTTTTCACACCACTGTATGTCTGGTGGATTGTTGTTGTTTTTTGATATGAGTCACATTTGCACCATGAGTGAAGTTATCTACAGAGTTAGTGTCTCCACATGTAATGCTGGTGCTCCTGTAGGGGGCATAGAGCATATTCTTCATTAGTATAAACTGCCTTGCTATGAGGTTGACTCTCTGCTTTGTGTCTTGTCAGAGGAGACCCACCTTACCGCAGATTTTCAAGCATTACTGCTGCTCTGTCATACTGTAAAAGCTTGAACGACTTCAAAAGTGTAGTTTAACTGTAGTTTTTAGAACTCTAAGCTACTTTTTTAACCATTGTGTCTTGTCTGGATTATTGTCTGAAAAAGCTTGTAAAACATCAACTCTGTGGTGCACAGTCTACATCTAAATATCCTTTTTTCAGGACAACCTAGGCTTTAAGAATACGTGTGCTGCAGCAACGTCACTTGAATATGAATTTTTAAAAAATTACGGGACAGAAGAAAAAATGAAACAGAATCTAAAACTCAAAAATATTTAGGTATTAATCACAGTATACACTAATGACGAATGTTTGTTTTTTCACAAACGTATTCTCCCATCTCTTTGGGACTAAAGAATAAAGAAAATCATTCTGTGACAACAAATCTTCAAAATATTCACATTTTTACAAAATAAAAGTCTTCAAAATATTCACATTTTTATAAAATGAAAGTCCTTGATCTTTTGGGAATTGGAGTTATTATTTAAAGTTTCTTCAGTTTCTGAGTATGTGCACATGCGCTGTTCAGCAGAGCCTGATGTGACAATGGAACAGCCACCCATTGGTTGCCACAGCCAAATCGCAATGCATTCTGGGTTAGAAACAATATGGTGGTGCGCTAACTGGCTAACTGTAGAAATGATCGAAAAATGAATTATAAATGTATACAAAGACGTCCGATTCCGGACTTCCTGGTGTGGATTTAACCTTCAAAGACCCTGGAAAGTCAGCCAAGTTACAGACTCGCTTGTCCATATAAGGAGTTGTGTATTATCACCATGGCAATTTACCAAGGGTGTGCCTGTGGCATGGATCTGTGCCACGTGAGCTCTAAGATAACCATAGGTAGTGGTAATTTTACTCTGTATGCGTTAAATTACCACTGTAGATTTTACTGTGTATTTATTATAGAGGTGTGACTTCACCTGAACAACCTGGTTAGAGATCTATTCTCTTTTTGTTCTTGCCAACAAGGAAAGATCAAATTTTACTGTACAATTCCTCAGTAGCTACTCAGGATTCAAAGTAAACTTTGCAAAAAATACTTTTTACTTTGACTTGAGTAGATTTATAAACCAGTGCTTTTACTTTTACTTTACTTTTAACCAGATCAACTATACTTTTACTTGAGTACAGTAGTTGTGTACTTTTCCACCTCTGACTGCACTGAACCAATCCCAAAGCCTGTAAATAACCACAGCATGTTTCTTTAATTGATCAGTAGCATCAAAATTTAAAAATAAACAGTTGATAATATTCCTCTGTCTGTTTGACTTCAAGCAGCCATAAGAAAGTCACGTAGTGTTCATTTTGGCGGCTCAAGGGGACTCAAAGGTACATCTGATTATTTTCCTGTTCTGCAAAAGCGTGTGAAGCATTCCTGCCTCTTTCAATTAGCTGATGCACTTCTGACCCAGGTTTTCTTGTGAAATCCAAACAAAGGCTCCACTGGTCTTCTTCACTGGAATTAGACCCAATAACAGCAGTGATTTGCTTTAATCATAACATCTTTGAAATAGTCCGCTTTTAACTGATGGTTTGTTTTGTTTTAAAAGGCCATTAAGAGGCAGCAATATTGATTCAAGACAGTTTTATAACCAGTGAAAAGTTCCTCAAGGAAGCTTTAATTGCATCCTGACAAATCCAGAGGAAGTCTTAAAAATACTCTGTTAAATGCAATGACTGCTCCGCTGAGGAGTCTAATAGATTTCACTTTTCTCTAAATATAAGAGCAGATCACTCTGACACATCAGCCTGTGACTGACAGCCTCACGTGGTGTCGTACCTCTGACTCGTCGCCGTGATGGGGACCCTCCACCCTTTGATCTGGCTCAGCTCCGTGTCAGACACCTCGATCTGAAGGGGGAGCCGGGGGATCCAAACGTTGAGCTCCAGCTGAGCGCTCAGGTAACCGTAGGTGAAGTTCACCATCATCCTCAGCTTGCCCTTCATCTCTTTGCCGTTAACAAAAATGTAGTCGCATCTGTCTGACACCTGCGAGAGAAAAGAGGGAGGGATTAATGGGTGCAGAATTAAAGTTGAGCTCTTCTGACGGCTGTGCTGGATGAATACATGCTGAATTACCGCGTGCAGCATTGAGCACTGTAGGCCAGACCCTCCAACTTGATTACAAGGCTTTACTCTCTGCACTGATACAGTACTGCTGTTATGACTTTGAACAAGATGAAAGGTCCTCTATCTGGGAAAGGCAGGGAGGTGGAGGGCAGCAAGGACATGTTTGAACCTGAGGGAAAACAGGTCGCGCTCTGCTCCTCTGTTATACTTCTGCCTACAGCTAAAAGAACAGCCAACAGATGGAAACAAGTAAGAGGAGAGCAGTGGTCTCTAGATAAAATGACCAAACTCAGAGCCATCTGCTTCATAAATTGCTTTACAAATGCAGTGGGCCAATTTTGTTGCTATCGAAAGACACAAGTCCTTGTTGCTTCGGCTTCCCCTCTTTGAAGCCTCCCCTATGTTTGCTTCTTTACTCATACCAGCGCTTGATTCATGTCCAGATCCCTCTCTTTTTCTCTCTTAAAAGCTTTACGCTATAACCGTGGACGCATCACAAAAACACACCATATGTAAACACACAAAGAGCCAAAGAGGATCTCTGGAGGGATATCCAACACTCGCACACATGCTGATAGAGATATTTAATCAGGATGTCTTAAACAGAGATACTTGTTTTTTTGGGCACTTTGTCAATCCTATTGATCCCATCATATAGCAGCAGAGACTACCATGGCTGGAACCAGATGGAATTAGATGGGCTGGGGAAATATCTTTTTTCTACTTCCAAGTTATTTCTCCACAGCGAGATAAAACCATAAACAGCCATTCATCATGAGGCCGCGGCAGGATATCCTCTGTGAGTACGGAGAAATCTTTGTGTGTGACAGATTCTGTAGCTTTGTGGGAGCTCCTTCCATTTCACATCACGTCCAACGTGAAGCCAGGAGCAGACTTTCTGTGGAAACTAAATTTGGCTGGTTTGTAAAAGCAGATATTCAGGAGATTTGCTGCATTGATTTTACAGTCTGGGCTGTGGAATCTGTGCCAGAACTTGTGGTGTTCTTAGAGAAAGAGCATAGCTGCATACAACTGTCATATGTCTGCATAAACGACAGCTTTAATGCCCTCTTTCACTACGTATGAAGGAGATCATCCACAAACTGAAGAGGCAATATGTAAATATCATCCAGTTGTGTAATATTCAATTGCTGATTCTATTTTTAGAAACTCTGACTTTGTCTGTGTTAATGAACACAATGAGATCATGTTATTTCTAAAGGAGATTTTCTCAGTTTATTCCTAAACCCACATTAAATCATCATTTAAGTGTCATCTCTTCACATAAAAAACACAAGTCTGTTCTCTGATGAAATTTAACATTTGTAAACATCAGCACAGTCTTTAGATTAATGTATAAGGTTACAGAGAGACAGATTACCTTTAAAGTAGCTTTCAAAACATGAATACCACCGGAGTGAATCTCTCCTTTTCAAGATGACTCGATTCAGACCTCAACTCACAGGCTGAAACCAGATTCCCTGACTATTCATGAAAATATTGAACAGTTTAATCTGATTCAATCCGCTCTGATGCAAACTGACTATGGAATTCCAATAACTATTTTATAAGACTGAGATATAAAGGGAAAAACAATGAAATTTCAAAATACAAGGGGCTTTGGTCTTAAAAAAAGATACAAAATACCTTGCCTTCTGCATAAATATACAGAATGAGTCACTATACTGAAGTTTATCACACACCTGCTCAGGTGTCTCACTTTGACAGTTAGGTTGGGGGATAAATATTGAAATGGTTTTGACTAGTACAGATATTTTTGTTACTGACTTCATAAAATCCTGCTAACAATTTAAACAAGATGCAAATTAGAGGCGATCTAACTATTAAAGACCTGGAAAAACAATGACTGATCCCTGTCTGCTAGTAAAGGACAGAATGAGTTGAAATAATACTGAAATACTAAAACAAAAACAGCTATATAGACAGGCTGGTTTCTTCTCTCATTGTTTCTCTAATTGTGAACATTTACATGTTGATCTAACATCATTACCTCCCACTCTGACAGATCTTTTTGTTTCATTCTTGAGTTGATATCCAGCTCTGTGTACTTAAAATGAGCCTTTGATATTTTAGTCTGTACTCATTCAAAGTACTCTCACAGCTCAGAAAGTTCAGATCTATGTCGCTGGTAATATAATAATAATAATAATTATGGTAATATTAACAATGACAACAACAACAACAAGAACAACAACAACAACAACAATAATAATAATAATAATAATAATAATAAAAATAATAATAAATTATAACAACAATAATGATACTACTACAACTACTACTACTAGTACTACTACTACTACTAATAATAATAACAACAACAAAAACAACAATAATAATAATAATAATAATAATTATAATAATAATAATAATGATGATAACAATAATAATAAATAATAATAATAAATTATAATAATAATAATAATAATAATAATAATAATAATAATAATGATGATGATAATAATAATAATAAATAATAATAAATAATAAATAATAAATAATAAATAATAATAAATAATAATAATAATAATAATAATAATAATAATAATAATAATAATAATAATATAATAAAAATCATAATCATAATAATAATACAAATAAAAACAATAATAATTATAATAATAATAATACAAATACAAATACTAATATACTACTACTACTGCTACTACTAATAATTAGAATAAAAATGATAATAATAACAATAATAATAAGAGGAACAATAATTACAATAACAATAATAACAATAACGATACTACTACTACTACTAAAAATAATAAGAATAATAAAAACACAAATCAGAATAGTACCATTAATAATAATAATAACAACAATGATAATAATAATAATTAATATTTTGTTACAGAATATATGAATTCACATATTCCTACATATCTTCACCTCTACATTTACATTTTAGTTGATCCTTACTGCAATAGATCCAGTGTTTAAAGGTATTTAATTGTTATTTTTATGCTTGTTTTTTAATAAATTTCATTTAACACCTTTTTTTTGTAATGTTAGACAAGTGTGTGTAAATGTTTTCATACTTTTTGACCTTTTTTTTAAGCTAATATCTGCTGATACCAATATCATACCGATAAAATCGTGCATCCCTATTTGGTGTCTCTCTTTTTATATTTACCAAGTAATTTCTTGACAACAAGATAATTTTTCTATATTAGTTGTGTTTTAATTTTCTGGAAATGTATCTATTTTGGTTAACTATATTATAATGACTCCTTCCTGAATAACTTTCAAGTAATTTTTAGGGTGAGGATTGGGGTTTGGTTAAAGTGCCACCTAATTACCAGAGAAGTGCTGCAATTTTACAAGTAATTTCTGGATAATTACTACATGACTACGTAAATACTTATCTAAAATTACCATGTTTCAGAGTTTTAACTTGGGAACATGCCAGCTTACTACAAGGTAATTACCTTATTCTTGACACTTATTGCTATAAAATTTCAAGGCATTTAGGACTGAAATAAAGTGCTACTAAAAATGTGCTACCATTAAAAAAAGTAGTGTCATTACAGAGTAAAAAAGAGCCAACTTAATTTTCAAACTCAGACAAAATTTGCTTTGCAGAACAGAACGTTCCATATACAGAACAGAAAATGTCAAGTTGGCTTAAATTTGATCACAGAATCTAATTTTCAGATATTCATCAGCAGTCCTCTGCTCTGCTGTCTAATAGACATCACACTAATTCAACAGGAAAGGAGGAGCATGGGCTGCATGGAGAGAGGGGAAGGGAAGGAGCATTTGTTTTGGTCTGAATATATGATCTGAAAGTAAGTCTAGTGAGCCTTTCAAAAAGTGTAGATCCTTTTTTGAACACATCTTTCAAACAGCAGCTAAACCTCAAGTCTCTGCTTGCTTATCTTTACTTTGCTGTTTGTTCTTCAGGAGGCTGATTGACAGAAAGGACCAACAGCGCTGATAAAGGACGTTTTTCTTCCCTTTTCCAACAAGTACATTGATTATGTGCCATGAATGACTAAAGACATTTTTCTCCCTGAAGGCATTTGACTTTTTGGAGGGAAGCTGCTCAGTTTGTAGATTGCATGAAAGTGAAAGTTAGCATGCAGAAACCAGGAGCTAGACAGTCCTTTCAAAAATAACATTGATTCTGAATCAAAGTCGCTCTTTTGGTTGTCATTAAAGGAGCTACAGAGTCATTGCAGAGGCTTTTTACTCAACGCTTGCCTCACAGTAGGCACTTTTAGCTGGTATCACTGTCTTTCTTTTATGGGTTGAGTTGGGGTCAGACAGTCTTGTGACCTCAGAACATTTTAATTCATCCACTTATTCATACTAGACCAAGCTCTCTGTGTTCACCAAGCCTTCTTAGCTTCTTTATGCTAATGAATAAACAATACGAAGGATAACTCACTGATTCACCAGCTGATGAATAAGCCATGTGCACAGACTGTACAGCTTTGGTAACTTGGCATTTTCCAGTCCCTTGCTCCTCTCCAGCGTCAGCCTCTCCTCTGAACATGTTCATGTCTTGCTCCAAAATGCTGTGACAGCCAACATGGACTCAAGGATGAAACCAGCAGCACTGCCATCATAACTGCTGGTTACTTTCATCAGAGAGAATGGCATCTGTCTTTTTCTAAGGTTATTTCTAGGCTGGCTAATTTTATTTCTATGGTTTTTGGCAAAGGTCTGCAACATGTGTACCATCTTATGCCAAAGCAGCCTTCAGCTAACAACTGTTTCAGACTGGGTGCATGGCGGTTGCGTAAGGGCTTTGTCACAGCTTGATTTTCATTGCATGAACTCCTGTGTGCACCACATCTCAAATGGAGAGAATCTAGAATTGAAGGTTAGGCTATTGAAATTGAAGGGTTGCCTGTAGCAGACATTCATGCCCACTTCAGCATAAAATCACAGGCAAGATGACAACAGTCCAGTTACATTTGTGCTACGTGCTTTTTCAAGCTTGAGCTGACATGCCGCAGCAGTCATGCAGCAAACATGCACCCAGTCTGAAACGGACGTAAGATACAAGGGAAGAGACGATGGATGAGGAGAAAAGGGAAAGACTGAATGAAAGTGATGGCAGATTTGAGTAAATACTGGGCAGGTTTTTACATTGGGGAATGTAAAACTGGTGAGAGCTTTGTGAAACAGTAGGTAGCAACCTGATTACACTACTGCCCAGTAAGCTGGTACTATGACCAGTCCCGCTGAGACTGGGATAGCAGCAAACCAACCACAGTGTATATCCTTAATTACCTGCAGCCATGCAAACAGATAGTTTGCAAACAATGGACTGTTGATGCTTGCAGAGTCATAATTGCACAAGTCAACATGGTTCTTTGGCTTCTCACATCTTTCTCAGCTCTGCTGTCTATAAAGGACAGGGCATAAAAGCACAATGGCCTTTAATTAATTCAATGTGTTATTCAATAAAACAGGGTGCATGGTCATTTTCACACACAGGTGAGCGTTTATGGATCTAGACATGAGTGAAGGAAGCTCACATCCCATGCCAGCTCCAAGTTTGTGCTTACATGATTTTTAAGTCAGTGTGGACATGCTGTGCAGGGTAAATCTGGCAGTGTTACTTTTGAAATTGAAAATTTACTTTGTGTTATACCTAGCCACTGATGTTCCCTATTATATTGCTTTTTTAAATGATGTTGAGCAGTGCTAACCTTGCAAAGCAGATGGATACACCCGTTTCCGTGTTTCTCACTGGTGAATCCATCTTGCAAAGCTCCCATCTGAACCGTTTGGGCCCGGTTAGAAAGTGACAGGACCATTCAGCGATGAGGGGCAGTACTTTCAAGCGTGGCAGAGTCGTGATTTAAGCAAGCAGCAACAAGAGGCCGGTGCAGTTATAGCACAAGACATTAGCATGGATGCTACTAAAGGGCCACTTTTATCAGAACTTGATGACATAAAAAGAACAAAGAAAAGCAGTGAGTTGTTTTCTTTTCAAAAACGCCAAAAGTTTACAGTCGCCATGGTTCATGTTATGCAGTTCTCTACAGAGTTTACTCATCCGTAGCAGCCCACCTTGGTTTGGGGTTTTGACATCACGTGTTTTGTTGCTCTGATTGGCCCATAAAGTTGTGACCGACAGAACGTTCATCCAATCACCCTCCTTGTGTTTTTTTTTTCAAAGCTTCTGCCCTTTCCCAGAGGCTGTCTATGGGAGATTTACCAGATGGATGTGTGAAACAAATCCATCTGGCATGTCAGGTTAGCTTCAGACTTCTGTGGTGGGGAGTTTTGGGCTCATCTGTTGCAGGCTTCTACAATGGGACGACCTCAACCATGGGGCAGGAAGTCATGTGCATTACCCAAGCCAAAAGCTCTGTCAACACTGTCACAGAAAAGAGCTATTTTTCACAACAGCAGGATTTTATGATTGCAAATCAAAAATTAACTGAGAGGGATACATTAGATTTACCACACAACAAACTATAAGGAAAACTGAGAGAGGGTCAGGGTTAGGCCAAGGGGGAGGGGGGATCAAATTAAAAACAGCACAACACAAATAAAGGAAAACCCAGCACAAACTAAGGAAAAGAAGGGTAAGTACATCACTTCCATGGTTCGGGTGGCCCCATTGTAAAGGTGTGCAACAGATGAGCCTAAAACCCCCAACCTTAAAGGTCCACAGCCTAATGCCTCTGAATGTCTACTGAGTCTGTCCCAGTCCTCCTGTCACTGTATAGATGCAATAAGCCACCCCTTTTTAGGTCGGTGTTACTTTTATGTACTATTTTTTCAAAAACACACAGCTACTAATGGTTACTACTAATGGACTATTATAAGTGTCCTGCATGAAAGCAGCACGCCACAAAGAAACACAGAATAGGGCAAATGCATCTGCTTTGCAAGGTTACTCTAAAGCCAGATCCTCTTGGAAACACCTGTTACAAGAAAAAAAAAATCTGCTAAGAGCTGAAAACATGAGTCATTGGGCCTTTGGTAAAGATTGTAAAGTCCTTTTTACAACTGCATACATACATGATCCACTGATGCTTGCCCTGTGATATTACAGCCAGTAAGGAGGACAGAACATGCCTTGCTCATGAAACTACATCCTTAGCAGCCAGTTTCTTAATGTAGCCTCTGAACATTTCTACAAGGGCGATGCTGCTCTGCTGGCTACATTCTGACATGAAGCAGATTGGAGCTTTACCGGGGCGGCCAGTGTGTGAGAGTGTTTGAACTGATAAAGATGTCAGAGGAGTCCCTGCTCCTTATCAGGCCTCATTGTTCAGCTCTTTCTCTCTCGCTGCACTCAGTCGGCTGATAGTAAAGTGCCTTTGACAGCCCCTTCGTCTCCGACTTTTCTGTCCGCGCGGGCATTAGGTTTCAGGCGAGATAACACCTGACTGTGCTCCATATCAACCAGTGATATGAATGATCGATAATATGGATGCAGCTGACAAATATGTTTATCCTAGCTGTCTTATTTTTCCTTCTACATTAACAAAAAAAGCTTCAGGAAGTGAGTTTATCCATATTTGTTGAAGGGAAAGTATTTGTGGGATTTATTAACATACAGCTCTGGGAAATTTTGTCCCATGACAAGGAAATTAACTGCCTGTTTGCATTTCTTTGATCTAGTCCCAAATAATCTGAGCAGAACAATTATGGAAAACATGTCAGCCAACATCTAGACATCCTCGCACATTACACTGACATGCTTACACCTTCTTGCTGCGTCGTGCTGTTAGCTGACATAGCTCAAATCAATACTTTAACATACAAAGACACCCTCGATTAATCAGCAGCCCCTTTAACCCCTCATACGCCCTTCTTGTTGGCTGTGTGCTGCGTCAGACGGAGGGTGGGACTGTCTCTGTGAATTACACCCACCCCCGTCATTCTGATTCACAAAGTATCATAAACGTCCAGGAGGATCCACCGCCACATTAATCAGAAACATTAGTCTGCTAAGGGGAGAATACTTACAGAGGACATTAGGGCTGTCTCTGGATGGAGCCCAGGAAATTAACAACTCAGCAGACAGATACAATCCATGGCAGATATGAGCGATGGGAGTAGGGAGCATGAAGGTGGGGTGAGCCTGTCTCGGGCTTGTACACAGAGTCGGCCTGACAGGAGCAATTAAGCCGATCAGGCTCCTCTGCATAAGCTGCATCACTCACTTCAATGTAAGAGGAAAGGCTGTAAATATTCTAATAGCCTTGCTTGGTGGAATAAGAGTGGTTAAAGGAGCCCACTCGTAGCATGACCTTGAGTAAGCATGGTTCATGCTTAACATGGAGACGGAAGATTTGCTCTGGAAACTCATAAATACTAGTCACAAGCGAAGAGCAAATATGCGCCCCTGATTTTGTGGTTTCAATAAACTTTTACACATTTTTTTCTATTTCAAATGTGTCAAAGGTACTTTTTTATTATGACGCCAGAAAAGTCAAGTTTGAAATGCCAAGAGAGTGTTTGGCACTCTAGAAGAAGAAACTGGCAGAAATAAGCCAAAAAAATTACACATTTAAATTAATATTGCATGGTTTAAAAAGAGCAGTAGAAAGCAACAGAACGTTTTATGGCCATTTGGAGAAAGCTGAAGCAAATGAGAAGACCGTTAGATAGACCTTTAGATACAAATTTACATGTAAATGTTGAATAAACTGCTCTAGTAAAGCACTTTTCTTAGTCAATATCTTACAATATCTGTTGCATTTACAAACATCACCACACAAATAGTCAAGGCTTTCATACCAAATACCAAGAGTGCCCCGTCAGTTTTTGCTACTTATACAGATACCCTAACCTTGCAAAGCAGACGGATCCACCTGCAGCCCAGAGTCAAAAGTTCATGACAACATCAAACTCAAAAACAAACATGGCGACTGTGGAGGAGGTATTGATAATGTACCTCTTGCATAAAAGACAAAAACGGAGGCAGCATTTCTAACCAACTCGCACAACTTTTCCTCAAAAAGTTCCGCCTTTGTTATTTCTTCTTTGTGTCTAACTAGAGCTACATATCGGGTAGTGACAGCAACACTGCCCCCATTGTTTCCGGTGATACTGCTCCGTTTGGCCCGTATCTGCAAGCTTTATGGAAACGTGCAGAAATACTAGGCCTGGGTATTGTTAAGAACCTCAAGATTCAATTCGATTTCGATTCTTTAGGTTGCGATCCGATTCGATATTGATTTAAATGCTTCAGTGTCGATTCAGTAAGAAGTAGAAATACACAAATAACCTGTTGACAATTTTTAAATAATTTTTTTCATGCCCATGTGAACATATTTGGTAAGTCACCTCACATTTTTGAGCAATAAAACGTCTGAAAATAAAAATTTGCACAATAATAACTTATTTGTGCATATGGAGTACAAAAGTAAAAAACATGACAGTTCTGTATAAACACTGAAAAAGTAGAGTGCATGTAAACTTAAATACTATTTCTGTCCTCTTGGAAATTGTGATAAACCTCACATAACATGGTTATGGTTGGTTGTTGTTGTCTGGTCGAGTGCAGCCTCCATCCATACAACGCGAATCACAAGCACAGTGACCCCCACTGGCCAGGAGGTGAATCGATTTAGAGGATTTGCTGAATCGATATTGAATTGGGGAGGAAATATTGATTAATCGATATTTTTACCCACCCCTAAGAAATACAGACGAAATGAATGTGGAGCATGGACAGAAGCCTCCGTCCGTATCCGTATCTGTATTTAACGTTGAGCATAAATGGGCCTTTAGATGGATGATAGCTAGAGCAACTTCACACAGTCATGTTGGAATAGAAAAGGGCTTTCCCAAAACTGTTGCCACAAAGATGGAAGCATAGCATTGTCCAAAATCGTATGATGAACTGAAGCATTAAGATTGCCCTTCACTGGAGCCTCTTCGGGTTTTGATCAAGGACACTTTTACATACTAACTGCATGAGCTGGGGTTCAGCTAACAGCTGTATCCTTAACTGAGTTACAATCCACTAAACAACAGCTGACCAAACCACACATTAGTACATCAGAGTCCAGATTTTGCGTGTCAGCTCCTTTCCTTATGCATGCATTCTCTATTTCTCTTGGCCAAGGTAAAATAAACATTTTAATGTTACTAAAGGAAATATTTATTACCCCTCACTATTTTCATAAAATATATGTTTGGTCTTTATGCCTTTATTCAGATAGGACAGTGGACTGAGTTTAACACTGGAGAGAAAGAGAGAGAGTGGGGCATGATCCCTCCAGGCCACCAAGCTCAATAAAAACAGCTTCTGTACATGGGAAGTAAACATGTAAGCTCTCAGCCACCAGCACCCCCACCCCAACCAGTGGGACAACAATGGGACACGAGAAATGACACTCACCCTTCTCAAAGTCTATGGGTTTATGATGGAAACAATTCCAGAAATATTGTGGGTTAATAAATATTGGAAATGAAGAGATCAAAAACAATATAAAACATCTTTACTGCCTCAAATTAAAGTCAGTGAAGCAGAGAGAAAGAGAAAGATGAACTGAGAGCTCATCTACAGTCAGTATTCCCATGCTCATGGAAACAGCCTGACATTTTAAAAAGGGAATGGTATAGAAAGAGATGTACAGTACATGTACATGGTGGAGAGACTCTGAATAAAATGACATTTTCCAGCTAACGTCGACTCGGTACGTACGGTGCATTCAGAAATTATTCAGACCCCTTCACTTCCTTCAGTTTTGTTAGGCTGCAGCCTGAGGCTACTGTCATTTAAATTCAGTTTTCAAATTCAGTTCAGATCATAGCAAAGTGAAAACAGAATTTTCCAATTTTTTAGGACAAAAAAAAAAAAAAAATCACATGTAAGTATACTCTATACTTAGCTTAAGCACCTTTGGCAGCAATCACAGCCTTGAGTCCTCTTGAATATGATGCAACAAACTTTGCACACCTGGGCTGGGGGATTTTCTGCCATCTTTATTCACATATCATCTCAGGCTATCTCAGATTGGATGGCGACCGTTGGCTGACAGCCATTTTCATGTCTCTCCAGAGGTGTTGGATGGTGTTCAAGTCAGAGCTCTGGTGGAGCCTAGGACATCCACAGAGTTGTCCCTAAGCTGCTCTTGAGTTGTCTTAGCTGTGTGCTTGGGATCGTTGTCATGTTGGACCATGTTAAACCTTCGACCCAGTCTGAGGTCCACAGCGCTGTTGAACAGGTTTTTTATGAGGATATCTCTGTACTTTGCTACATTCAGCTTTCCCTCAACCCTGACCAGTCTCCAAGTCCATATTGCTGAAAAACACCCCCACAACATGATGCTGCCACCAGCATGCTTCACTGTTGGGTTGGTATTGGGCAGATGATGATTGGTGGCTGGTTTCATCCAGACGTAACATTTAGAACTGAAACCAAACAGTTCAATCTTGGTTTCATCAGACCAGAGAATCTTGTTTCTCACAGTCTGAGAGTCCTTCAGGTGTATTTTTTGCAAACTCCAAGCAGGCTTCATGTGTTTTATATTGAGGAGAGGCTTCAGTCTGGCCACTCTGTCATATAGCCCAGATTGTTGGAGGGCTGCAGTGATGGTTGTCCTTCTGGAACTTTGTCCAATCTCCACAGGGGATCTCTGGAGCTCAGACTAATGGTTGGGTTCTTGGTCACTTTTCTTACTGAGGCCCTTCTCTCTAAATTGCTCAGTTTGGCTGCATGACCAGCTCTTGGAAGAGTCCTGGTAGTCCAGGATCAGAGCAGGATAGGAATTGATATTATTAAACTCCTTTGATTTCCAGGAATTTTGGACGCCTTATTCATTAAGAAATTTAAAAATACTAAGGTGGTCAATTTAGCTTAAAAGGTAGCTACTGACTGTGTTTGTTGCTGGACAAAGTGTTTTTAGACTCCTTAGACGCCCAAATGTTCCAAGAGCTGAGGGGAACATCCTAGCTGTCATGCTACAGTATACTAGAGACCAATTTAGATGATTATGGCGCAGCACTTGTGCATGCATACTGCTGGCAGAAAGACAGTAGAAACAAGTGGAGAGAAACAGAAAAGTGGTCAGATACCTGGTATAAGAGGAACAAAGCCTTATTGTTTCTAGGATGTCAGAGCAGGAACAGGAATAACAATGCTATACAAAACAGTGTGGAAGATGCTCTATGAAGAAAAACAGACATTTATGGTAGTACATTTAGAAGCAGAAGCAGTACTTGTAAAGATTGTTCCAGCATTTGTTACACAGTTTATTAAATAATTAACAGAGATTGTTTCTAAACAAGCATACAAGGCCAGTTCACCATCAGTCTGCAGTTGTTTGACTTGTTTATGAAGCCCACATCTTATTTAGTCTTGTACTGTGTTTTATGTCCTTGCTTCTAGCTAGGTGTTGTGGTTCAAAGAGTGACCATGGTAACTTGTGACTTTTAGCTGAATATGTCTGTGGTTGTCATAGTTACAACAGATATGGAAGACAAAAACAAAGGTCTCTTTGTTTAAGTTTTCATTTAGTACATATCTGATGAGTTTTTCTGACCTTCAAATAAAAAAGAAAATGTGTGTACCCAACATCTGTTTTAATGACAAAAACAGAGACACATCCCACTGAAAGTCACCAGTTAACATGGTCACTCTTAAACCATAACACTAGGCAGAATGGAGGTCATTAATGCACAAAACCCATCTGACTAATGACTGTATTCAAAGTCCTGGGCATGACCACAGAGGAAAACAAAGCATGCCCTCATAGGTTTGTGTGAGCTCAGAGTTTTTTTTTTAATCTAGACACTGGGATGGAACGGGGGGTGGTAAAGGTCAGGAACCTCACCACATTGCAAAACCTAAGGTTTTCACTGTAAGACAGCTTGTCTATCTGCTGCCAAACAATCAAAATACAACCACAATTCCAAAAAAGTTGGGGCTTGCGTCAAATGTAAATAAAAACAGAATGTAAAGGTTTGCAAATATAAAATACTGCATTCACGCAAGAACATAAACAACAATAAGATGTTGAAACTGACACTTTACTATTTCATCAAAAAATATGATTTTGATTTCTCAAAAAAGTAGGGACAGGGCAACAAAAGGCTGAAAAATTAAGTGTTACTAATGAAAAAGGGCTGTAGAAGCATTTTGCATCTAATTAAATTAGTTGGCAATGGGTCAGTCACATGACTAGATATAAAAGCAGCATTTTTGAGAGGCGGACTCTCTCAGAAGAAGAAATGTGAAACAATTTCATAAAAATGTTTCATAATGTAAAATTGTGAAGACTCTGAATATCCCACTATCTACAGTATGCTATCTCATCGAAAAAGTCAGAGAATCTGGACAAAACTCTGCGTGCAAGGGTCAAGGCTGAAGGTCTTGGTTGGATGCTCATGATCTTTGGGCCATCAGGCGGCCCTGCATTAAAAACAGGCATGATTCTGTACTGGAAATCACTGCATGGGCTCAACAAGGCTTCCAGAAATCAAGTCTGTCAAAACAGTTTGCCGTGCCATCTACAAATGCAAGTAAAGAAGAAGCCTTGAGTGACCACGAGAACGTCACCATCATCTCCCATTTAAAATGGACTGAGGCAAAATGGAAAACTGTTCTGTGGTCAGATTAATCAAAATTTGACACAACAGTGCAGTGTCCTGCTGACTAGAGGAAAGGGACCATCCAGCTTGTTCTCAGTGCACAGTTCAAAAGCCTGCATCTCTGATAGTGTGGGGCTGCATTAATGCCGCGGGCGGGTGGGCAGCTGAGACGTCTGGAAAGGCTCTATCAATGCTGAAAAGAATAAAGACATTTTAGAGCAACATATGCTCCCATCCAGACAACATGTCCTTTAAAGATGGCCTGGCATATTTCAGCAAGACAATGCTAGACCAGATACTGCATCCATCACAACAGCAGTAGAAGAGTAGAGCTGACCTGCCTGCAGTTCAGACAACAATAGAAAACATTTGGCGTATCAAAAAACGTAAAATCCAGCAAAGAAGATCCGGGATCTGAGCAGCTAGAATACTACATAGCACAAGAATGGGACAACATCCCTCACCTACTTCCTCACTTCCAACACATTTACAGACAATTTTTTAAGAAGAGGGGATGCTACACATGAAAAACATGGACATGAACATGGACTGTGCAAACATTTACACAGCGCCCCAACTTTTTTGGAATTGGGGTTTTAACTGGATAAGTATCTAGATGCCACATAACATTCTGATGTGAAATGATCCCAAACTACCACCAGCTAACATTCTGGAACAAGTTGGGCTCAAATCACAAAACACTTCACAGTGAAGAAAGAGAAAGAAAAAAAAGTTCTCTACATTTAAAAATATCAATAAAAGCTGCAAAAATTGGGATCCCTAACAACAAAGTAATTTTATTTTGTAAACTTTTATTTTATTTTGCATCAATTACCATACTAATAATTCTATGTATGTTTAGTTATTTCTTGCTGAGCTCATTACCTTGATGCAGAGCACTGTGCACCCTGATAATGAAATGCGCTCTTTAAAAACAGTTATTATGATGATGATGATTTAATCTGTACATTGGCCATAAACTAAACTTGATAAATCCAGGGGGGATCTGTGCATGCAGAATGATGAAAGTAGAGTCTTTTTTCACTTCATGTCTGACAAAATTTATTAAAGCTGCACAAATCTCCAAAGAGGTTTAGGGAAAGGCGTGTGACCCGAGGTATTTCTTTCAAATTCTCTGTAATTATTCTGCAAGTGAAGAACATCATTTAATTTGCACCCTCATTTATTATTCAGGCTTAATGTCACTCTGTGTTTACATATCGCTGATTCCCCAGGTCATAATGAGATAAATTAATCATGTTTGCATAGGGGATCACAGGCTTCTCTGAGTTAGCAGGCAGAATTATCGCTCCGACCTGGAGATCTCCGCAGCAGAGATGTGTCTTTTCTTTTTTAAAACTCGTTAAATATCTCCCTGGATCTCACTTAGACATCTCTTACTCACTCATTAGACACGATAACTGACTCACTACAGTAAGATATCCTCCTCTGTGTTCGTTTTAGAGTCTGTTTTATTTGGAGCTTTCAGTTTACCCATTTTTGAGTCTGATTTGCAGCATCTTACTTTCTATTCTGATCTTGACAGGTTCAAGCAGGAGCACAGCAGGGGCTCTTTCTAGATAGAACAGGGAACCGACCACTGACAATGTGATACAATTCTTTCTTTTTCATTGAGTGATTGAGATTCTGCTTGTGAATCTCTTTTTCATGAAACCCCCGGTATCAGGCCTTAACTTTGAAGCACTGTAAGGGACTTTCATATCCTGCAGTGCCTCGTGAGCCAGGTTTAAAAATAAAGGAAAACTTGAGCACCCTGTCAGCAGTCAGTGCATATCAAACATACACTTTTATGTTGTTTGCTGCTGTTTGTTTATCCTTTCAGGAGGATTTATATAGATGTGCTAAACATAGAAAATCTTCTCATCTATCTTGTGCAAAAGGCTTTAATGTTGTGTTTGCAAAGCGCCTTCATACCCAAGTGGTGTCAGTCATCCAATGCATATATTTGTCATATTTTGTCTTTCTCTGTGATCTGAAATTAACAAGCTGTTGTAAGTGAGCTGATGGAAATTGCTTTGACTTGCAGGATGGAGGCCGGTAAACAGATCCAGGAAAAGAGAGCACAGCAACCATCAGAATATCAATAAAATATCGAATCTAAATGGGTGGAAAGATGCGGTAAATAAAGCACCAAAATGATCTGCTGCTAATTTTGTCTCCTCAGCTAAGCTTTAAGGGTCAAGTTCTGGTCATATTTTCATCTACACCATTAAATCACTCCTGACACTCTTCACAGCACAGTGTAAAACTCCCCCCAATGTTTCAGTTATTTCCCTCGCTGTCCACTTAGGCCTTTAATGCCCAGATTGAAAAATTACTGTAAAAGACACTGGCAAAGACACTCATGCCAAGACTAGTTATTAAAAGCCCAGGGCTACAGAACCCCAAGGGGAATATGGGTAGAAAAAAAATAATAATTTAACTTCAGGCCACTTCAAAGAATCCACCTTGTCAGCATGAAACAGTATTACTGGAGCAGGAGAAAGTGTTTTTTAGGACCATTGGTGTTATCTAGACAAGTTCTGCCATTCTGTCTCATAAGGTGAGCGTGATAGTCTTTTGTCATTTCTGTAAGTTGAAGATATTACAAAAGTTTTTATCTAAGTGTTGTGTTGTTCTCAAAATGAGCCACTTCTAAGATCCTCTCTCAGGCAGAATCAAGAGGTGATCTCAGAATTTCTGTAGTTAATCACACTTTTATTCTCCCTTTATCAAAATTACACCATTTGTGATTAATTGCATTCATTTTTTGTTCCTGTTCCCATTTTTTTGCATTGTCTGACCTTCAATTTCCACAAACTCTGCCTGCTCCGTGATCCGCTTGTGAAGCTCACAGCAGAGCAAATCGCTCCCTTTCTTGTCAACCTTTGCAGTTCCACTGCCCGTGCTCTGGACACTCTCCGACGCGTCTGAGAAGCACCAGCACACTCTGCTTTACCGTAGATACACACAGGTCTATTTTCAGTGCTGGCAGTTGCCAAACTGCATCAATCCACGTAGAGCAGACCAGCCAGAAATACACGAAAAGTATCTGGTCAACGTCAAAGTACCACACAATGGCAGACTCTCTGATTACAAGTCATCACTATAGCAACATGATGTCTCATCATGTTGCATGAGAAACAGGTCTTAAGCAGGTCAGTGGGTCATAGAGTGACTACACCACAACTGACAAGGAAAAGTTAGCTTTTGAGATGGAAAACCACAGAATTTTACATGAAACCACATCGTTTGCAGAAAACAAAAACCTTTTAACTCCATAACATACTCATACATAGTGGAAGCAATAAAATTGTGGAATCATGTTGAAATAGATGGCAAAACAAGGCTAGAATAATAATCCACTTCAAAGTATACTACTCCAGCATGAACTTGTAGTTTTTTAATGATCTTGTAATCTTGAGTGTACGATGACCCTCGCCTCTGGTCAGAGCAAAGCGCTGTGCTCCTGGATTCAGAGTCAAACTTGACACATATCATCACGTGTTGCTCTGGAGTGAAGGTCAAGCTCGATGGTATTTTTTGTCTGGGCCTTTTCACACCTAGTAATAAGCTCAGAGACTGTTGGCAGTTTTTTGGGCCTTTGAGACATCTGCAGCATGACGGCCTTGTGGATACCCTATGTTCTGACTTTTTGATACCCTAGGCCACTGATCGTCAACTGGCAGCCCGGGGGCCATATCAGGCCCCCCGAAGCTTCCTGTTCGGCCCCTGAAAGGTCATTAAATTCAGAAAAGGAGGAAAGAAGATGTTGTGGTTTTAAGAATATACTTTGGCTTTAAATGTCTGCAGCTGTTAAATCCACCTCACAAATAATCAATGTTGAAATAGTTTTAGAATGACTTCATATTTGATCTGTTTTTACTTAAATAAACTTTTCATTCATACTTATTAGATATTAAAAAAAAAAAGGGGGTTACGCTGGCAAAAGTGGTACAGAAATAACAGGTGATAATGGGGAGTGGCAGAAAGGGACAAAAATTGGCAGAAAAAGTGGTGAAAAAAAGGTTAAAATGTGGCAAATAATGGCAAAACAAGAAATAAGGGGCAAAAGGTATAAAAATATTGGTTAAAAATGGCAAAAATAGTGCAAGAAAGTAATGAGTAGAGGTTAAAAATTGGCAAAAATAGAAGAGAAGTGGCAACAATGGATAAAGAGTGGCACAAAGAGGATAAAGAATTGAAAAAAAATTGAGTTAAAGAGGCAAAAAGCATCAAAAAATAGGTTAAAAGTTGAAAAACATAGCAGAAATCGCCTGGCAGAGTAGTGAAAAAGGGTTAAAGACTGGCACACAGAGACAATAACAGGCAGGAATGTTGCAAAAGAGCTTAAAGAGTGGAAAAAAATTGGATTAAAAATGCCAGGAATGTGGCAAAAATAGCATGACAAATTAGTGAAAGGTGGGAGAGAGGGGCACACAGGGGCAATAATTGGCAGGAAAGCTCAAAAAGAGGTTAAAGAGTAGAAAAATGTGTGAAAACTGGCAAACATTGATTTAAAAGTTGCAACAATTGCTGAAAAAATGTAATGAAAAGGGGTTAAAAAGAGTCCAAAATGGATAAAAGAGTCAGTAAAACATGCAGGAAAAGTGGTTCAAGAGGGGTTAAAATCTTGCAAAAATTCTTAAAAGAGGAAAAAAGGGACAAACAGTATCAACATGGGGTTAAAAGTGTCAAAAATGAGTTAATACTGGTACTAAATCACCCCTTCTCTGAAAGAAAATACAAATACTGCTATAATAATAAATTAATCAGACCAAAATATTTATTCAATTTTTGTTTATGTGAAAGTCTGGCCCCCAGAGTTTCTGTTGAGGCTAAATCTGGTCCTTGTGCAGATGTACTTGATGACCCCTGCCCTCGGCCATGCTTACTCACCACATTCACCCCTTACTGCACCCTAAAGATATGGACGTTGTCATTCTTTCAACTGATTATTTTCCCTTCTCCTTGGAAATATGCAGGGACATCCAGAGCACTACCTGCATGTGTGTTAATCCTCCTTCCCAGTTCATGGTGCCCTCAGGTGGCTTATTCGCCATTACACCCCTTACTTCAGCCTAATTTGATCCAAACAAGTTCTGCACAGACCTGTATGTCATAGGACAGAACATTTCTAAATTTAGACGATTAGATAAGTCAAAATGCTTGATTTGATTGCTGCTTGTCAAACTCTAGATGTAAGTTTTTTTGCATAAAAGGTTCTTGACAAGGATGTCACCAAGTTTGCAGTGAACTCTGGGTAAGCCCCTGCAGATATGCAGACTCAAAGAAAGTGTGTGTACACTTAAGTCCACAACATAGCCCTCACACTCTATGATGATTTCACAACAGAACAGCACTGAGCCGGGACAGTGCCTCCAAAGCTGTGAGCAGGTGAGTGTGGAAATTTGGATTTAGCCTAGAGACTACATATTTACAAACTCACTTCCATACATTTTATTTATTTGAGACATTAAGAGAAAGATTAAGATTTACTTGGGAATGGAAGTGAATAAAATTGCAACTGCTTCCAAACTTTTCTCTTGTGTTCTTACTGACCTTGACCACATCTTCATCTGTGGTGCGACATCTAACGGCTTCAGAGACATCCGTAACAGAGGCGTCTACACCAATGGTCACGACTTTCACTGGAACAGCTACAGTCTTCCCCGTCAGCACGGCGGTGTTCAAAATCTCAGAGTCCTGGAGACAGAAGGAGAGACAGACAGACACAGGTGTAGTGGTCAGAGGCTGGCAGGTTACGACTCCAACGGTCAAACAAGCACAGAAGGAACAAAAAGGTTCAAGGAGATTTGAAAAAAAGCTGAGAATACTTTGCACAATCACCAATCAGTAATCACTGGATCAACTGCTATGAAACAAGAACCACTGCAAAGTGAACAAGTAAGTAATTTATGCTGGGTTTGAATGGATTGTGCTCTGGAAATAATACTGGAGTAATTTTTTCAGAGTTACAAATATTTTTGTAACTGTAACTGTTTTTTATTACCCGCCACCATTAGCAAAACCATGTGAAATTCTGCTGGAGTAATACTTCAACTAAAACCATGTCTTAAGTTTTGATTCAGGCGCCATTGCCCAACTCTTGCATTGGAAAGACCTATATGAGAAACCAGAGGTGAGTGAGTCTTCATAACTTCATTTGAAATGGAATGTTTCATTCATCATATATTCCTGATTTATATCATTGTCTTGGTGAATACTCGATTCTGATTGGCTCTGAAAATTCCATTGGTGTCCTTTAACTTCTGATGTATGGACACCGTTCGAACTTCACAAGTAGTTCCGGTCAAAAAATCATTAAACTGTTCCAAATTAATGCGCAGCAGCCGGTAGCCGTTACTCCATTAGGAGTAACTATAGCAACCTGAGACAGTCATATTTTCTGAGCAGGGAGTACAGCGCTGCCAGCCTAAGGAGCCAACAGACCGGCTTCAACCGTCACTTAACTGACATGAATAAAATGACAGACTCCAGGTTTAAGACCAGTAATGTAAGACGGTCTTACCTTCTATATCGGCTGTACGTCCTGTTTCCAGGCTCACCTTAACTCTGAGAGGTGAGTGTCGCAAAAAACTCACTTCCTTCCTGTTCTAACTGCTATAAACTTTTGTCAGAAGATTCAAATAACATAAAAGAAAAGAAGCCATTATTTCTTTTTAGAGCCAACGAGGAAACACTTCTGATAAACCAGCACGATAATATCTGATAAATATTGACATGTCTGACGGACAGTCAGCACCTGCAGGGTGTGGACAGCTCTGTTTCACATCTGTGACCTCGTAGTGCAGAAGGAGGAATTGTTCTGTTTATTCAAACAGCTGGTCTGCTAAAACTAAGCGTTCTATCAGATAACTGTTCATGTTAACCTACAGGTTTATAGTCTGACCACAGATGACTCTCAGTCTCGTCGTGACTTCGTATCTATGGCCCGCCCTATTTACTGGAGTACTGAACTATGTTAACATTCTCTAAGAACGTTATGGGATTGGAATGGTCTTACCAGTTATTAGTCAAACCCTCAGGCATTGATAGGGGAAAGAAATTATTGTTTTAGTAAACCTTTCTATTTTGATCACAAAACGTATAAAATTTTAAATTTGTAGTTTTATTAACTACCATGACCAATCAATGACCATGGTATAAGCGGGTTAATGCCCTTCGAGGTGTCCAGTTATCAGGTATTAATGGACTTTGCAGAGGCAAAGGTTCATGTCTCCACATTGTCCATTAATCTCTGATAAGTGGACACCTTGTTGGGCATTAACCCTTACATAATGCACACATAAAGTTATAGTGTTGAGTTACATTAAGCCAGAGCTAAAAGCCTGACTGTCCCATGAGTTTATTGCACAGTCAAATGCTGTTTTTGTGCTTTTCTGTGTGCATATTTTTTTTTATTGTGTTGGAGAGTTGGCTCTGTGTTTTAGTCTCTCCCTCTGCAGGCTGGTCGGTGAGGGCAGTAGCACCAGGCAGTCATAGCTGAAGCATGTTAGGTGTCACAGCTGCAGCTAATCCTTGGCTATCAAGATCTCTTTTCAGTCACCTAGTGTTGAACCTGCAGATGCCAGAGTATACTACAGCTTCCCGTGGGGTAACCCAGCTCCTCTCCAAACTTTGAATCAAATGATTTTTACCAGTCATTTTTCAGTGAGTTTTTTGCCCGATCTTACTTGTCTTTTACCTCCTCTTTAGCAGTGCCTCTGTCTCTCTGCCAGGGCTCACCAGTCCTGTGAAATAAAGTCCTTTAACCTAATTACCTTGTCTAGTGCCCAATCCAAAACTTTTCATTCTTGCACCAAGGGTGAAGTTATCCAGCGAGTTAGCTTGCGATTTTTACAAAAGTGTATTTTAACTGTTGTAATGGACCAATATAGACATTTATAAAGTGTTAAATTAAACTTTATTTTAGTTTAAATAACACTGTTGTTTTTGCTGTATGTTTTACTTTATCATAGAAGTGTGACTTTACTTGAACAGCCTGGTTGTTCTTGCCAATAAGAAAAGATCATATTTTACTGTACAACTCCTCAGCAGTTATATTCAGTACCTAAAGTCATCTTTAAATTGGATACTTTTTACTTTTACTTGAGCAAATTTATAGACCAGTACTTTTACTTCAGTAAACTTTAAGCAAAGTCACTGCACTTTTTCTTGAGTACAGTAGTTGTTGTGTAATTTTTCAACCTCTGATCGCAAATTAACTTCATCTCACTATCCCTCTGCAAAGAAAATGAGAATTTTATTCTGTTTATTTGTTTATTAGTCCCTTTTGTTGGTTGCTTAATAAGTCTGGCTCTTGTACAATCGTATTTATTACATCAATATGTATGCAATTGGATAATTATCTCTGCAACTGAACAGCAGCACTACACAATATCTTCAAATATGAACTGTTTCAATGACTTTCAAGCATTTCAATTGGCTTTTACTGCTAAGAAAAACCTAAAACACAAATTAAACTACCAAAAGATGTCCTGGGGTGGATTGTCACAAGAATCAGTGGCTCTAAGCGAGTAAAACTATGTGAAAACTATGTTAAGAAGATAAGACCTTGTAGTTGGGGACTTCAGAGAAAATGATTTACAGACATGCAGAGCAGATAACTTATAACTGTCCTATCTGAGGAGATTTACATACACTCCTTTAATTAGTAATGCCTTATTTCTTTGTCTTTTCTTTGTACTTAAGATTTTCAATTCTTATTCCTGCTCAGTGTGTGTCTAAAACTCTATAAATAAATGTGCCTAGTCTTGCCTAAACTCAGCCACTTTTTTGGCAATCTAAATGTGCATTACTCTCCACATTGTCCTCAATGCTTCTGTTTCTTATTTGATTTCTTTCTTATTTTTAAGTCCTCGTGTATGTCCTATTTTATTGTTGTATTGTGCAACTTATGAGAGCAACTGGAACACAAAAATCCCCCTCAGAGAGACTATTTCTGATTCTGAACAGGCGTGCAACTGTGTAGTTTTCATAAATATTGTTATTAGAATAAAAACATTCCCTTCACTGGCATGCTCTTAGCTAGCTAATTGATGAAAGTAATTAGCATACCATTGTGGTTGGCTGGATATTGAAATTACCGATGGGCTGATAAAATTTTGATTTCATTCGATTATCAACAAGAGACAAATTAAAAGCTGCAGGATTTATATTTCATGGTAGAAAATGATCCATGCTCTATTACACCAGAATTTCTCCATGAATCATCTGCTTCTCTGCTCACCCACATCATCAGTAATATAAGAGTCAGCGACTGTTTCTGTTGCCAGGGTTAACCCAGCTTTTATTCTTGTACTCCTGGATCCAGAGCAGTTTGAATGCTAGAGTCTTTGTGGTGGTTGTGTTTAGCCTCCACTTGTGAATGTTTAGTTGCCACGCATGAAAACTGAAAGGAAATGTCTCGTAAAACCGTGTTGTTTGGAGTACATGGCTTTGTTAAGGTCTTACTTTCATTTCAGTTCAAGCTAACCATGTGCCTCTGTTTAGTCCTCTTCAGAGATGGAAATAAATATCATAGGTGCATTCATACGATAGCAACAACAACAACAACAACAACAACAATAATAATAACAAAAACAACAACAACAACAATAATAATAACAAAAACAACAACAACAACAACAACAATAATAATAATAATAATAATAACTTTAGCAACAAAAACAAAGCAACTAACAAAATACAGAGACAACAGAACAATGACAACCAGAAACATTAACAGAACCCAAAAGTTCAAGAACCTGAGGAGAAAACATGATCAAAATAATAAACTAATAGCATCAGAACCTCGATGTCACAAATACCAAGTAAACCATGATTTCATACACATCATTAGTGTGCAGGCATTAAAAGAAACCATACAAACTAAGACATCAATGACATCAGTAGAGCACAGACATCATAGGTACCACAAAAACAGTAAAAACATAGGAACCCAGGCAGCACAGGAACCCAGCTACACAGGTTGAGACCAAGAGGACCAAAATGTAAGAGTGAGCAGTTAAAAGAGACATAAAGAGGTAAAAAAAAAAGACAATGAGAGAAATAAAAACAGTAAAAGGAGGGTAAAAGCAATCAGACGAGATAAGAGAAGCAGAACAAGAGCCGGTAAGAACGGTAAATTTGAAATGAAGGGCGAAAAATCTGTTTAGGATAAAGCTCTATACAAACGAGGCATTAAAACTGATAAATTAAGGAGCCATAGCAGAAAGAGAGCAAACAATAAAATGGACAGACACATTAAAAGGATGGGGTAAAAAAATGAATAAAAGAAGAGTAAAAAAATCATAAATCTGTTAAAAGATTAGAACCAAATTAAACCATTAAAACTAATTAAGAAGACGACATCACATAAAAGCAAGTCTGTAAAAATGTGTTTTAAGAAGTGTTTTAAAAGAACTGACTGATTCTGCATACCCTATCTCCTCAGGTAGGTCATTCCAAAGTCAAGGAGCCCTGACGGAAAATGCTCAATCGCCTTTAGCCTTAAGTCTCATCTTTGGAACGACCAGGAGGTTCCAACCTGAGGGTCTAAGGCCGTGGGCTGGGACATGGGGGATTAAAAGTTTTATCATATATTTTAGAGCCAGACCCTTTAGTGCCTTAAAAGTAACAAGTAAAATCTCAAAGCCAATTCTAAAACTAACGGGGAGCTAGTGTAAAGACACTAAAATCGGGGCAATGTGATGTGGTCTGTTAAAACCACTCAGAAGCCTAATAATAATAATACTAATAATAATAATAATAATAATAATAATAATAATAACTGGACTTTGTGTTTCCTGGTGGAAATTCAAAGAAACAACTTAAAGAGAAAATAATGAGACACTGACCTGCAACTATACGAAAAACAACCCTGAAGAAAAAGTTTCAGGCTTGCCATTAAACCTCCACAAGACTTTGGAGTGTTTCTGTGGGAATTTGTGCCCATTAATTCTGTGAATCATTTATAAGGTCAGACACTGATGTTGGATGAGAAGGTCTGGCATGCAATCTCCATTCCAGTTCACCCCAAAGAGGCTTGATGGGGCTCAGGTCAGGGCTCATGTCTTTATATTTCTTCCAATGACGCTGTTGTTTAGAAAGTTAATTTTATTTATATGATTAGCCTAGTGTTTTACCTTGTCTATCTTTAGCTAATGGTCGGTCTGTGCCACCGATGAAGGAGTTCAAGTATCTTGGGGTCTTGTTCACAAGTAAGGGTAGAAAGGAGCGTGAGACTGACAGGCGGATGGGTGCAGCGTCAGCAGTTTTGCAGGCATGTGGTGAAGCGGGAGCTGAGCAGGAAGGCGAAACTTTCGATTTACCAGCTATCTTCCTCCCAACTCTCACCTATGGTCATGAGCTCTGGGTAAAGACCGAAAGAATGAGGTCAAGGATACAAACGGCCAAAATGAGTTTCACCCAGAGGGTGGCTGAGCTCACTCTTAGGGATGGGGTGAGGAGTTCAGACATCTAGAGGGAACTAAGAGTCGAGCTGCTGCTCCTTCCCATCAAAGGCGCCAGTTGAGGTGTTTTGTGCATCTGATCAGGACACCTCATGGATGCCTCCCTTTGGGGGTTTTCCGGGCACATCCAGCTGGGATGAGACCTCAGGGAAGACCCAGAATGCGCTGGAGGGATTATACATCCTGCCTGATCTGGGAACACCTCGGGATCCCCCAGGAGGAGGTGGAGAGTATCGCTGGGGAGAGGTATGTCTAGGTTTACTTGCTTAACCTGCTTCCACTGTGACCCGGATAAGCGGGAGAAGATGGATGGATGGATATCTTTAACTGAGGTTGGCAGGTTGCTAGTTTTACTCCCATTCAGGTAAACGTCTATCTGCAGTATTTTAGCATTGTAGAACCTAACAGTGCTAGCCTAACTTCTATTCAACGCTGAGAAACTGAAACTTAACCTGTCAGGACATTAACCCCTGTGTAAATTAGCTCTCACCAGCCTGTCAGCGTTAACTAGGCTACGTGGGGAAAATAGCACCAATACTCCCCCCTGAACTGTACTTACTCCTAGAGACCTGGGCAGTCTAGACAGCTCTGGTTCTTTAAATTTGATGGCACAGCTTCTTCACTCTGAACATAAATCCTAACCTTTTATTAAACATACACTCACCAGAGTTGTCACAGGAGATAATTGGGGCCAATTAAGTAAAGTTCGATCTAACTTTTGCTCTATAAAGTCACATTAGATTGTCTCTTTTGGCTTATTCAACCCTCAGAATTGCACATATATTGTACAGTTTTCTTTGGAAACATGGGCAGCATATTAAATGCCTACCTTTGAGGTCAAATTTAAGGATTTTATACAATGAATATGGCCGCTTGCTATTGGAGAAGTGAAAAGACTGTCTCTAATTGTACCGCATAACAAAATGGCTTTTAGTGTAAGCTGCTTTTTTATTCTACAGTTGGGATGGTCTTACACAAAAGCCCTACATTGATTTACTTAAATTTCAATGGGTAAAAACTTCATTATTTCCCTTATTTTGTCCGCCAAAGGCATTTAAGTGCTATTCTGCAGAGGAAGCTGCCATTATTTTCGCTTTAACAGAGAAATCTACAGCAGACAGACGCCTGTTGAATGAAATGTCACATTCATTTAGAGTAATATTGATAAACCTGACAGGCGCAGCCAGGACCAGTCTACACTGTCTGACTTCCTGTCTTTATATTAGTTTGTATGCCACTGTCACCAAGGAGGAACACAAGATTTGTTCACTGCTCTGTGAACAGGGTTTCTAAAGACCCCTATGTTTGTGAGCTTGTGAATAAGATGCATTCAAGAAAAAGAAAGAAAATAAGAGGGAGAGAGAAAAGGAGGATTAAGTTTGGATGAAAGGAGCCTGGCCGTTTGTAGGCATCAATTACTGAAACCATTCGGCTCTGGAGTGAAATGATTATTAGTTGAGCCAAGAGATACCAATGAATCACAAAAAAACACTTAATCTTCAAATGGCTTTTCATTACAATTTTATAGACTGTGACAGTGTTATATAGCAATATAAACCCCCTCTCTCCCCGTGCCGCTGACTTTGATTCAATTCCCCTTAAAATCGAGAGTTGCTGTAAATTAATTCTGTGTCTGCTGGGATTCCTCCATTTCCAGAGGGTCATCTATAATACATGATGGGGTAAATGGTTGGGACCTGGTGAAAGCGGAGGCTAATGTTAGATTACAGCAGCTGGAGATGACCCAGCAGCAGGCTGAGAGCTGCAGAGAGCAAAGCCTGGCAGTAATAAGCCACAGCGGGATCTCGCTGTGATGCATCAATGGTCCACACACTCGCACACAGACAGCACAATTAAACACTCAATGGAGACCAGCAGAGCACATCAGCAGCGTTACTAAGCCATCTTACTGTAGTGTGAGAGGATGCAGGGACATGACTTATTGGGAAAATTAAAAGATGAAAGTTTTGATTAAGGTCAGAGATTTTCAATCAGCCAATCAATACACTGTATACCTATTCAGGGCAAATGTTATCTCAAGACAATTTATTAAAAGAGCTGTTGCCTGTTGCATCAGCTATGTGGAAGCTCTGTCCTAAGTCCTGGTGCTAAGTCCAAATCAAACCCTGAGAGGAGGATCAGTAGAGGAGGGCGGAACTTTCTTCCAACCTGGGAGGGCCAATCGAATCCGGGGGTGGTGTTAACTCCCCACATGAGGTCACGAGGGGAAAATCTGAGAACGGCTTGTTTCAACACACATTTTCTGAAAGGTAAAGACAAAGAGAGGGGGGAGGGAATGGATTTTCTGATTCTTGGGGGGATTGTAGACAGGCCAGAGACATATATTTTTGTTAGAAAAGGCTGAAAAGGTGATTTTTTGCATATCTCCCCTTTAAAGGCCTACTGTACAGCCACTGTTTTTCTGCTGGCAGCGCCCACAACCTCAGCACCAGAGCACATCTTACAACCGTCTATTGTTGCAAAGTTACAAAGGTGGACATCCACTTTTCCCACTACTATGCTCAAGGGCCTGTTTTAAATAGCCTTTTGCACTTAATACACTCCTTGCACTCATAAAACCTCAATCCCCCCAAAAAAGTTGCAGCGCTGTGTATACAAAAACTGAAAGCAATGACCTGCAAATCTCATAAATCAATATTAAATTCACAATAGAACATAACATATCAGATGTTGAATTGAGACATTTTCCCATTTCATGAAAAAAATGAACTCATTTTGACTTTCATGGCAGCAAAAGATCTCAAAAAAGTAGGGACATGGCCATATTAACTGTTGTGTAGCACCCCCTCTTCTTTTAACAACAGTCTGTAAACATCTGAGAAGTGAGGAGACCAGTTGACGGAGTTTTAGAGAGGAATGTTGTCCAATACTTCTCTGATGTAGGATTCTAGCTGTAATCAGTCCTGGGTCTACTTTGCTAGATTTTTCATTTTATCGTGCACCAAATGCTTTCTACTGGTGAAGGGTCTGGAGGGCAGGCAGGCCAGTTCAGCACTCAGACTCCTCTTCTGTGAAGCCATGTTGTTGTGATGGATGTGATATGTGGTCTAGCATTGTCTCGTTGAAACATTCAAGGCCTTCCTTGAAAGAGTCATTGTCTGGATGAGAGCATATGTTGCTTGAAAACCTGTATATACTCTCCAGCATTGATAGGGTCTTTCCAGGTGTAAGCTGCCTACACCATAGGCACTAATACGACCTCAAACCATCAGAGATGCAGGCTTTTGAACCGTGCACTGTGCCTTCTCCTCAAAGTGCACAAGACATGGTGTGCATGGTGTCCAGAAGAATTTCAAATTTTGATTAATGTGACCATTTTGCCTCAGTCCATTTTTAAATGAGCTTTGGCCCAGAGAAGACAGTGGCTATTCATGATCATGTTCACATGACCTCTTCTTTTTGTAAAACAGCTTTGACTCACATTTGTAGATTGCACAGTAAACTGTGTTGACAGTGATTTCTGGTAGTGTTCCTGACACCATGCAGTGATCTCCAGTAATGCGGCTTTTAATGCAGTGCTGCCCGAAGGCCTGAAGATCATGATCATCCAATATTGACCTTTGACCTCATCCCTTGTGCACAGAAATTTCTCTAAATTATTTGAATTTTTTGATGATATTACGCACTGTAGATGGTGGGATTTTGCAATTTTACATTGAGGAACATTTTTCTGAAACTGATCCACAACTTTTTCACATTTTTTGGCAGATTGGTAAATCTGAATATCTTTGCTTCTGAGAGACTCTACCTCTCTGAAATGTTTCTTTTGTAACCAGCCATGTCACTGACCTGTTACCAATTAACTTCCATCTATTTTCCATCAGTACTACTTACTTTTTCAGACTTTTGCTGGCCAACCCCTACTTTTTTGACACATGGTACTGCTGTCAAAACTCAAAATGAACTAATATTTTTCATTTAATAAGAAAAGATAAGATGTAAAGGTAAGATGTCTCAGCATCTGTAATGTTGTTTATGTTCTTATGTGAATAACATCTGAGTTTGTGAGAGTTGTAAATCATTGCTTTCTGTTTTATTAACATTTTATACAGTGCCCCAACTTTTTTGGAAGTGGAGTTGTAAAGGAATTCTGTCCTGGCATTCGCAGCAATAGCAGACCGGGAATTCACACCCTCAAAAATACAACTAAGGTCGGTATTATGCTGCTATCGCCACTGGGGCTGAAGTGTTGATAAAATTTATAGCAAAAGTCCCGCCCCTTCTTTATTTTGATTGGTCAGTTAGAGAAGAGTGACACTGACGAGTATGGCGCGTTCCAAATATTAAACAATAAAGGGTGTGAACACAAGCCCTAACACTCTGATGGCTGAGGATAACTGCTGATAATTTTGTTACATGACAAAGTGACAAAATCATCTGCATCATATGTCAAAGCGCTGAGATTAGTAGAACACTGAAGCCTATACTCCAGACCTACAGCCAGTGTAATATAACAAGATTAATATCAGGTGTTGAAATCATCAATAACATGAGGTAATTCAAATGCACTTCGTTGTTGGATGACGGAAATTGTCTCCACTCATGGAAAATGAAAGTCCAGAGAAAGTTATCATACATTTGTAAGGGGTGCCATCTATCACAGAGAACACACTGCTGACACCAGTCAATAAAACCTTCTGCTCCACCTAATCCTCCAGTTATCCCACCATTTAAAATGACACACCATGACAATCACATTCATGGGGGACTTTATACTAAAGGGTAGGATTTACGATAGGATTATAATAGAGCCAATTGATAGACAAATCATCAATCTGAGACCACTGTCATTTTAATTTAGACCATTGCCAATCTCATCATGTTCCTCTGAAAACACTGGGACAGGGCGTTGGTGTTCCAGCCAAGTAGAGGAAAAAGTAGTCATATGGTGCATTTTCACTATGTGAGGCCAGATGTCATAGCACTGCTTTCCACTGAATGGTCAGAGAGTGCTGTCACCACAGGAGTGTAACTAGTGGGATATCCACAGTCAGAACTGCAGAGGAAATCATCACAGACCTGCCATCCATTCAGGATTTATACTGGTCCCAGGTTACATCACTGCACACTCCTCACACACAAAGTGTTTAAACTCCTCCCCTCAGCGAGGCGTATGGAAGCACAGTGTGCCAAAACAACCCGACACATGATGGTTTCTTCCAACAGGCTGTCACTCCAATGAACGCTGAAAAGTCACAGAACGTCAGAGCCATCACTGTTTAATAACCCTGTGACACCACACTCACTGTCTTTAAATAACATTAGTTATTATCTCGTCTTTATAGGCACACATTAAACCCTGTAAATATCCTCACTGCATTTGTTATAAGAGCACACTATCTACCTTTAGTGAATTAAACCATCTGTTGTGTAATGACATGATGTTTAATCATGTTTATATCAGCAGACTTTGAACTGCTCATCAATGCACTGTTATATTATGTAGGCTTGTATATATAGGCGTAATAGTTTAATATTTACAGTGCCTACAAAAAGTATTTACCCCCTTGTATGTTACACCCATTTATTGATTTTATAAATCAATCCTTGTCAATATATTTTGGCTTTTTTGACAAAAAATGTTTTTAATTTCAAAGGGAAAACAGATTTCAACATAGTAATGTCAATTAAATAAAAATGTGTTATCTAAAATAAGTTACTGCATAAATATTCACCCCCTACAAGTCAGTATTTAGTAGATGCACCAACTGAGTCTGTGTGTATAGGTCTCAATCAGGTTTGCACATCAGGACACTGCAATTTTACCTCATTCTTCTTAGCTCAAGAACTCAAGCTCTGTCAGGTTGCACAGGGATCGGGTGTGAACAACCACAAATTCTCTATTATTTTGAGGTCTGGGCTTTAACTTGGCCACTCCAGAACATTCACCTTGTTGTCTTTAAACTATTTCTGTATGGTTTTCTCTGTCTGCTTTGGGTCATTGTCTTGCTGGAATATAACCCTACCCCTCTACCTCTACCAGCCTTCCCGGGCCAGCTACCAAGAGGCATCCCCGCAGCATGATGCTGCCACCACCATGATTCGTGGTGTGTTTGTGGTGATGTGCAGTGTTAAGTGTCTGCCAAACATAGGGCCTTGTCTGAAGGCCAAAAAAAGCAGGATTTTGGTCTCACCAGACCAAAGAACTTTCTTCCACTTGACCATGGAGTCTCCCACATGCCTTCTGGTGAACTCTAGTCAAGATTTAATCTGAATGTCTTCAACAGTGGCTTTCTGTTTGCTAATCTCCCATATAGCTTTGACTGGTGAACAACCCAGGCAACAGTTGTATGCAGAGTCTCTCCCATTTCAGCTGCTGAAGATCATAACTCCTTCAGAGTAGTCATAGGTGTCTTGGTGGCCTCTCTCACTAGTCTCCTTCTTGCTCGCTCACTCAGTTTGTGAGGCCGGCCTGATCCAGGCAGATTTACACGTGCGCCATATTCCGTCTATTTTCTTCATGATGGATTTAACTGAACTTCTCTTGATGTTCAGTGCCTTGTTCATTTTTGTATCCATCCCCTGACTTATACTTTTAAATAACCTTTTCTCTGAGTTGCTTAGAGAGTTCTTTTGTCTTCATTGTGTAATGGTAGCCAGGAATACTGATTAACCAGTGACTGGACCTTCCAGAGACAGGTATCTTTATAGTACAATCACTTGAGGCACACTCACGGCACTAAGGTGACCCTAATTTCACTAGAAGTGACGCCAGTTGGCTGGACCTCTGTTGAATTAGTTTACTCACTTTATCCTAGAAAGCAAAGTGAACTTATATGAATAAGCAGACCTGACCCATAAAGCTGCTTCTGTCAGAGTTTTTATACCTCTGCCCTTTTCTCTGTGACTTTTTTCACCACGAATCTATGTTGTCTCTTCTGTAATTAGTATAAACCAGATAAAAATGTAAAAGGACAACCATTTTAGAGATGTTGTATCACAACAGACTGTTTTACAACTTTACAAATGCACTCATTCATATTTTAAAGCAGTTTTTCTGCATGCAGTTTGCTTTGAAGTTCATTTGATTGTCAGCTGTTGACTCTGCTGTTTGTTCTTTATTTACCAGTCGATCTGCCCCCCTCCAGTCTCACAGATAGCAGTCTTTTTGTTCAATAATCTGTGGGAGAACCGCCTGTCTGCTTTATCGGGGATCTCTATGTTAGCATTCAGCTCGCTGCTGTGGCTGGTAATGTGCTCTGGGCCGTAATTTCTGCCTGTGTCTCGCTTGGATCTGAAAATAAGTGAGATTTATGGTGTCAGCCTGAATGACATGGGCAGCATGAGAAGTAGAGGAGCTGCCCGTTCTGGTGCTGCGATTAGCCTCTGCTGCTAACACATCCGCATTCTGACCCCGGTGTCCTGGCTACAGCAACAAATGAACAGGTCAAGCACAGTGGTGAGTTGGGGATTTTTGGGCCTGCATTATTCATGGTGCTGCAAGGAGAGGAGAGGGCGGTAAATACTGTGTGTATAGGCTTGGTGTGTATTCCGATACGGCCTTTCTGAAGGCTAAATGCTGTCCAGATACACCCAAAAGCAGGAGGCGAGGTAGTAAAAAGATAGACCTAATCTGGCATTTTACCACCATCTCTGATTACTTGTCACTGGACATTTATCATGAGGTCTTTTATGATCTTAAGTGTCATTTCAAGAGCAGATGCATTAAAAGACAGAGTGAATAGTCAACAAGTCTGTATGGTGATTTAAATATTCATACTTCTGATAAACATTCCCATCCCCTGTGCATATGAGTGAGCAATCTTAAATTTGGGCTGCAAGCAGAGTAAATCATATGCTGTAGACATTAAACGCCATTCATACAGAGTCCTGAAGCCATTAAGCAGACTGAAAGAGATGTCCTTTCATCAGTTCCTCTTGCCACATTGTGAGACGTTCAATGTGGCACTTCCTCCCTTCTATTCCAGTGGGCGTTTAATTGGCTAGAAGCGAGAAACATGGAGAAGAGTGGGAATAAAGGCCTTGGTAGCACCATGCAGAGCGATACATCACCGCATGACAGCGCATTGAAGTGGTGGGATGGTTGTGAGGCCAACACGCTGCCTTTTAATGAGGGTCTCTCCCTTGCTCCGTTCTCTTTTCTTCCCACTCTTACTCCTCTAAGTAGGAGCCAGTTCCCCCCTTGTCTTCCCTTTCCAATCTCTCCCGTTTCTTCCAAGCTGACCGGCTGCAGTACACAGCGCACAAAAGACCCATCTTCAGCGGGTGGCAGTGGCCTGTCTGAGGTACATGCCCGTCAGAGACCTGATCTGCTCATTATTGCTGGCTGTGACTGGTAGGGAGTAGATTAATCCGATGGCTGCTTTGACAATGGATTTGCTCCGGATGGTGTCAGAATAAAAGGAGAGGTAATGGGAGATCATGGTGAGGGCCATATGGACAGGATGAAATGGTACCTCTGAATTAGCAAGCAAGTGGAGGGCCACTTCAGGAGGAAGCTCATTCAGTAATTGAGAAACATTATGGAAAGGGCACTTTATCCCCCGTCAAAGTACAGCGCGGAAGTCAAGAACACATAAGTGGCAGGATGTGAAAGGTTTGAATTGTTAGGTTGTAGGTTTTTATAGACTGTTGAAGTTTGTCACCCATGGCGCATTAGTGGGTGTAAGTCCACTCTTCAAGCTCTCCAATAGCTGTATTACCACTTCTATTGGTGGACAATCCCAGTCACTAGCTAAAGATTTTCTCTTCCATGCCTTTGCAAAGAGAAAGTGTCATAGTCAAGCAGCACCGGTCGCTGAAGTTGGACTTTCTTTTGTAGATTGACATCAGTTGCCTCTATCAACGTTCTCAGTCTAATGAAATATGAGGGTGGGCCCAGGTGGGCGGTCTAGGCCAGAAGTTCTCAAATGGTATGCCTGGGCACACTGATGTGCCTTTTGAAAAGTCTTGGTGTGCCTTGGGATTTTGTGCAAACACGCTACTACAAATGTACAGTAACAGTAACTGATGATACTGTAAAATGTGTTGGTAGCATTTTCTTTTAGTTGGCCCCAATATCCTTGTAATCTTAAAGGTTGTTTCCACCAAGCAGTCCGACTCAGTACGGTGCAGAACAGCACACTTTTTCTTGCATTTCCATAGAGCAAAGTTGGAAAGGGTCCCAAAAAACCGACCTGTACTGTCTCACTTTTTGGCACCCTTCTGTAGGAGTACCAATCTTACCTATCCGTCCCAAAAAGGTGGAGCTACACACACAACAATAGGGAGTTGTACTGACGTCACTTCAGTGCGCGACAAGGCTGCTCAGCTGCTTGTCTTCGGGCTGCAAAACACGGAAGTCTGCTCAGTGAGGAGCAGGCAAAAACAGGAGAAAACTGGACTAATGTCTGCATTAATCAGGAAAATTTGGACTCCACGGAGATCCAAACTGTTTCCTAGTCTGTGGATATTGATATCTGGCCACAAATCAAGTTTCCTGACATTTATCTTGACCTGATTTTAAGAACACAAAGCAGAGCCTGAAGGCTCACAACAGCCTGGTCTATCTGCAATGGATGTGAAACTAAAATAATGCTGAAGTTTTGTGAATACGAAGCCTTAGAGCCTTAGCCAGTTCATGCTTTGTACTGTAACTAGTTATTAATCTACTTGTTACATCAAGTAACTTCTGAAAAGATCACTCTATGGTTGCTGAACGTGCTCGAAAACTTCGGGCTGCAGCCTATTATAAAACAAGATCAGTGCACCCTTAATCTAGTTTGAGTTTAACCCCAGCTGAACTTTTCCTTTATTACCTCCGCCAAGTAGGTTATGTGATCCGGTGGGTTTGTTTGTTTGTTAGCAACATAACTCAAAAAGTCATGAATGGATTTTCATGAAATTTTCAAGAAATGTCAGAAATGGCATAAGGAAGAACTGATTAGATTTTGGGACTGATCCGGATCACAGTCTGGATCCAGGATTTTTTAAAAGGATTACCTTACGCTACCAATGTGTTAAAGAGGCAGTTTTTCAATGGATATTCATATGGTGTGCCTTGAGATTTTGTGCTGATCTTAGGTGTGCCTTAAGCCTTTTTCAGACTGGGAGAGTGACACGTCTCGACCACGACATGCCTGGATTTTCAGTTTGATTGCATGTTAACAAGTCAGGACTTTCAGAATGCCTGCATGTGCACCGCGTCTCACGCGCTTGATACGTGCGGCTCAGGCACGGAGAGTTTAGAGACTGGAAGTCTCACCTATTTTTTCCGCGCACCGTGTGCAGCTATGGACCAAACAAACAGGAAAATGATAAATGGAGAGCCATATTAACATTGTTATGGCAAATATGCACATAGAATACGTTTACAATGTGTTTCTTGATAACCCTGAAGAAGGCCGCATGCTTAAATGCGGCTGTTTTATAAAGTTGTTCTCTAAAGATCTATTATTAGTCAAGCTTTCAGTCTCCACACTGGTAGATTATTATGCATGTGTGAACTCATGGTCCAACATGGATCTTCATCAGTCTACCTTTTAACACTGTGAAAAGTGCCTCACAAAGTATTCAGACTCTTGGGAGAGTCCTAGTTATGCAAAACTTCTTCCATTGGAGAATTATGAAGGCCAATGATCTCTTGGGAAACTTCGGTGTAGCAGAACTTTTTGTAGCCTTTTCAGATCAGTTCAACAATCCTTTCTCTGAGCTCTGCAGGCAGTTCCTTTGACCTCATGGCTTGGTTTTTGCTCTAGTATGCATTGTCAGCTCTGAGGCCTTCGTCTTATGTAGGGCAGTATGAGTCTTTTCTATTTAATATCCACTACTACAGCGCTACGTTCACTGTCTGAGTTTTTTTTTTCATATTTGGAGTCTGGTGTGCAACTTTTCTTCAGTTTCACTTAACTGACATCTCACTGCTTCTCTTCTCAATACTTTCTTCCTTCTGAATTTGCACACTGCCCTGCAGTCTCATGCCCTTATATGGCCATAAAAGGGACATTTTCCTATGCTATTCAGGAAAAACATGCACAAGCAAGTACATATCATTGATTTACAATTCAGCAGTTTAAGAACACATCATGAATCCATCACGTCTTGATGTGGGTTTCTTTTTAAAAACGTTCTAATTCCAGTTATTCTATTCTTAAAACTGTAAAAGTTATTGTTGAATGAGGCCTGCTCTTGAGTCTATTTTAAACAGTTTGGTAAGTTCAATGATGTGTTAGAGTTATTTTCTTCTCATCTGCTGATCAGGTGGACACACAGGGCAGGAGGAACTACATTCATCAACAGAGCTGCCAATGATGACATTTTTTAAGATATATGTTCTGGGTTTTTATGCCTTTTGATAGAAGAGGATAGTGGACAGAATTAGAAATGGGGAGGAGAGACTGGGGGAGAGACATGGAGCCGGGGGCAGGACTTGAACCACCTGTGTATATTAGGTACACCTAACCACTAGGCCACGGATAATCAACTGGAGGCCTGGGACTACGTCAGGCCCCCCAGATCCTCCCATCCGATCTCCAGATCATTATCAAATTTAAAAAGTGCAGCAGACAAAAACGTTTGTTTTTTTTAAACGCTCCCTATAGCTATTGAAACAAATCCATAACAAATAAGAATAAAACAATCTAATCAGGAATGGTTTTGTTTTATCAATTTTTCAGAAATCCACTTGTCAGCCATTATTTGCAAATATAATGCATGTTAAACATGTTTTTATCACTCCACTCTGTCTTGATAAAACCACAACTTTCTGTGGAAACAGGGGTTTAAGAAGTGCAATTTTCCTACTTGTTTTTTTCACTCACCACTACACAGCATATTAGCATCAAACCCAGTGACAGACAACATGACAGTCACAGAAATGTTCAACTAAAATATCTCAATCGCCCCCTTGTGACTGGCTGCGATAAAGGGACTGATCTCAATATTAGAGCCTAAAAATTACATGCATTTAAATACAATAAAAATATTTGAACATAAATGTGTTAACTGGACCATTTTTAAATTTCTATAGTTTATTTCAGAGTTTGGCTCCCAAACTCTGATTAAGAAATAGCTGGTCCTTGTACAAATGTAATTGATGACCCCTGCACCAGACCATTGTAGGTATATTATGTTTCAGGGGGCGGGGTTTATGACCTGCTCAGCAGGCAGCCAGTAGGGGGAGCTCTAAAGCTTTTGGTTTCACAGTCATAGTGTTGCTCTGTAAATTCTTCATGCACTCTTTGGTTGATATATTGAATAACACTAATGCAAATGTGCAACACTATCTAATGTTCATGATTACTGTTTTTGCTGATGCAGCTTCCTCCACCCACACAGCCTTCTGATGCACTGACCTGATTATACTGTTCATAAAACGTGCTGCCGGAAAAGTTTGACTTATGTAGGTGAATTATTCTAGCTGATAGTGAAATAAGGTGGTAAATATTTATTAATAAGTTAGCTTAGCATGGCAGATAAAAACGGCTCATAACTCTGAAACAAAACTCGCAAAATCAGCAACTTTAGTTTGGCTTATCAATAATATATTATTTTCTGTTCCATTTGAAAAAAACAGCATGTTTGGAGTTCAGAGTTCAAATTTTATTTTCTGTACTTTCCTTTTAACTCTGACCATGTACCCAGAAAACAACCTCGGTCAAACCACATCTTGTTTAACAGGCAACTTGTCTGACCCGGCTCCACTGCTCACTGCTTCTCTCATTCTTTAAGGTCACTGAAAGAGCACAGACTTTCCACCCAAGTCTAAATGTTTAAACATTTGCCTTTAAAAGTTTAACTCTTTGACTTCCTGTAAGTAAAAAAGCACTCTACTTCTGACAATCTGACCTGAATTTGACATTACAGTCTAGCTAGCTTGACAGTGAAGGCAGCGTAATAAGGCAGAGAACATCTAAAGACAAAATACTGTCCGATGATTCCTCTGGAAACTTCACACAGTAACTAAAGAAGAAAAGGGCTGTATAAACTTAAACAAAAAAGTCTGAGGTTAGTGGATTTAGATGTTTTATGTCATAATGCAATCCTCACAAACTTTAAAAAAGGGCAACCACTCTACTTTCTCCAGATGAGCTGCAGGGTTTTGTAAGGGGATGTGACCGTCGCGTTCTAGTCACAGTTACAGGACAAATCTGAGCATGAATCATAATCACACAACAGCCAGCACATAAATAAAAAGCTTATCAGTGTCCGTGCTATGGATGCTCCCAGGTGCCTCATTTCTAAGTTGTTTTAAGTGTAAATTAATTTAATGTAATGTAATCAATTAATGTAAAGAAATAGATAGAATGAAAGTTTTTTACATGGCAAAAGACTGAGATTCACCAATAATGAAAAAAATGTTCAAAATTAAGTTTTAAAATCATAAATTATTAAGCAGTTGCCTGATCGGGGGTGATTTGAACATGTGAGTTTACAGAGAAAAACATCGCCAACTCTCAGGAAACATTCGCTTCTGGAAAAACATCAAGCACATTTTGAAGTAAGCTCTTGTTGAATGAAGGCAAAGCTATAAAAACAGCAGATTGTAATGTTGGAACTTGTGGTAACTCATGATAGAGGTTGAAGGGCGGATGATAAAGAGCTCAGTTTTTATACTGAGCACTTGAGGTGGGGCAGAATTATGCAAAGAAGCCCATCATCATTTAGACCCCTCCTCATAAAACTACCATCTAAAAGTAATGACAAATTTTATGCAGGGCTGTGTGCAAACACAGAAGACACAAAGCATTGAGAAGGGAAGCACCAAGATGTCAGTTAAGTCTGAATTAAAATCCATCCATTCATCAATCCATCCAGCTTCTTCCACTTATTTGGGGCTTGGTCCCGGTGGAAGCAGGTTGAGCAAGTAAACCCAGACGTCCCTCTCCCCAGCGGCACTTTCCAACTCCTCCTGGGGGATTCTGGGGTGTTCCCAGACTAGACAGCATATAAAATCCCTCCAGTGCATTCTGGGTCTTCCCCTAAGTCTCCTCCCAGCTGGATGTGCCCAGAAAACTTCCAAAGGGAAGCGTCCAGGAAGCATTCTGATCAGATGCCTGAACCACCTCTACTGGCTCCTTTCAATGCGAAGGCGCAGTGGCTCTACTCTTACTTCCCTCCGGATGTCTGAACTCCTCACCCTACCTCTAAGGCTGAGCCTAGCCACCCTCCGGAGAAAACTCATTTTGGCCGCTTGTATCTGCAATCTCATTGTCTCCGTCCTAACCCAGAGTTCACGACCATATGAGGTTTGGGAGGAAGACTGACTGGTAAATCAGAAGTGTTGCCTTCCTGCTCAGCTCCCTCTTCACCACAATGATCCGACACAACACCTGCAAAACTGCTGTTGCTGCACTGATCCTCCTGTAAAGTTCACGCTGCCTTTTACCCTAACTTGTGAACATGACCCCAAAATACTTGAACTCCTTCACCTAAGGCAGAGGCTCACTTCCCATCCGGAGGGAGCAATCCACCATTTTCCGCCAAACAAGTGGTATGTGGGTGAATTAAAATAAAAATGAAAAACAGTTGCACACCAGATGTATGAGGAAAAATGATGGATGTAGTGCTACTTGAAATGAAACTGAAAAAAAAACAAGCAAGAGGTCAAAGAAACTGCCTTCACAATATAGACAAAATTATTTGGCCACACCTATCAATTCAGGTTTCAATCAGACCTGTGCCACAGGTGTATAAAACTGTGTGCAAGTCCTCATTTGCAAATATCTTTGAGATGAAATGGGTCGTCCTGAAGAGCTCAGTGACTGCAAGCTATGATGGATGCCATTTTTGCAATAAGACTGGTTCATGAAATTTCCTCCCTGCAGGATGCTCCACAGTCATCTGTAAGTGATATTATTAAAAGTGGAAGCATTTAGGAACAACAGCAACTCAGTTAACGACTGCTTAGATGCATGGTGTGTTGAATTTGTCAATGCTCTGATGAGTCCATAGCTGAATAGTTTCAAACTTTCACCAGCGTTAAGGTGAGCACAAAAACTGTTCCGCGGTAGCTTTATGGAATGGGTTTTCAAGGCTGAGCAGCTGCATGCAAGCCTCACATCACCAAGTCCAATGTTAAACGTCAGCTGGAGTGGTGTAAAGCACACCAACGCTGGACTGCGGAACAGTGGGAAGCTGTTCTGTGGAGAGGCAAATCACTCTGAACAGTCAGGTGAACGGGTTTGTCGGATACCGGGAGAACATTGCCTGATTCACTGCATTGTGAAGTTTGGTGGTGGAGGGATAAAGATATGGCCTGTTTCAGTGGAGGTTGATCTTAATACTTCAGCATACCATCAATACCTGTCCTCACAAATGCTCTACAGAATGAATGGCCACAAATTCCCACAGAAACACTCCAAAATCTTGTGGAAAGCCTTCCAAGGAGAGTGGAGGCTGTTATAGATGACAAAGAGGAGCTAACTCCATATCAAACGACATGTATTTAAATGACTTGTCATTACAGTGCCTGCTGGTGTGATGGTCAGGCTGCAGAATTCATTTGTCGATATCGTGTATATCCATCAAAAACTTCATAGATGTTTCACTTGTTCATGGCAACTTTTAACATCTCAGGTGTGTTTACAGTAGTGCTGGGAAATAACCAGCTGTGTTACAGCTTAGACACAACATTTGATCAGCATCGTGGGCTTAATTTGATGAAAAGTAAGACTGACATTAGTAGTTTCACTGACTTATAATTCTTGTGCCCAGCACATCCCTAGCCAGTTCTTTTGAATTAAAAGGAGATATTATTGACGACCGATGCTGGAGAGACAGATCCACACTCTGGAGCCCCGTGGTTATGAAATACATCTCATGCTGAGAGGAGGAGCTTGTGAATAAACCATGTCTGGATATGGAAGAACAATATTTTAGGTTTATAGGACGAATCCCCTGCAACTCTCATGAATATGATGCCTGTAATACATCTCGACCAATGGGTCAGGAGGGAGGAGTGGGTGTCCCCGATGAATCTCAACAACACTCAGCCTCATCTCTGGAAGAATCAAGGTCAGACACCAGGGACACTGCCAGCTCTGTGCTCAGACGAGGCTGCTGCAGGGGCTCAGGGGAGGGAGCTGCTGGGTGATTTGACTGATGCAAGCCCTGGTACAGAAAGGTTTCTCCTGTGCCCCTATTGTTCGCCCATCGAGCCGGGGCCCAGAGGCCAGAAGGCGAGGAAACAACCCTGCCCGCGCCCGTCTGCTCAATTTCAGCGCGATATCTATCACACTCAGCCTGATCGATGAAGAGTTCTTCACCAGCAGCCAGCCATGCCTGCAGGAGATGACCTCCTGATCTCTCTCTGATTTCTTCGCCTGGCTCTGATCGAGATCCATACCGCAAGCTTAACTTGGCTTAGCTTGGCTTAGGTGCCCTCTGGACACGGACCTCTCACAGCAGGCACAAAGGTCAGCCCCACCGTAGAGTCCATTACTGCTAAAAGAAAAAATACACACAGTGCTCTGAAACCTCAGTGGGCTAGGATTAAAGTCAGAATGGGTAGAACCGGGCCTGAATGTGAAGTGGGATGTTAACAATTACAGGCAGATGTGAGATCTGGACATTTACTGTGTCAGTCTGAGATTGATCCATCAGTCTGGATCCTGCCCTTCGCTTTATCCCTCCACTTTTGTCTTCCTGTACAAACTCTTCTCTTTTCTTCACCATAACTGACAGGTTTAGAGGAACAGACAGGGCTACAGTGATGGGGTTGAAGGTTCATGGCGTTCAATTAGAGATACAAGAAAATAAGTGGTTCCAAAGGGTGCAGGTCTTAACAATATTCTGCAGGCAAAGCAAACTGAAGTGTTCTGTACATGAACCAAAATGGCATCATGAGTCACCTTCTAAGGATTCCAGCAGCACAGTAAACAAATGATCTGACCCGAGTGTGAGAGGTGGTTATAGAAGCATGGTGGGAAGGATAGCTTAATGCTAACGGGGAATGATAATTTTCTGATGTCACGGTAATGAGCACGCCTTACAGAAAACAGGTTATGCAGCCGAATGCTTTAAATTAAAGCTTTAATACTGCAAATGCAAAGAGAGCTTGTGTAATTGTGATTTCTTAAAGGTAACAAACCCATCCCACTCGCTCTGAGCCTTTCAATCACAAAAGAGCTCCTGTCTCTCTAAGTGACATGTGGAGGAATCTGCATTAAAACCACTTATATGATTTAAAGTTACAAAAGTTAACAGTCTCAGAAAATAACAGCATTTCACCTCTCACATTTCCCCAAGGGGCATTCAGAGAACGTCAGGGGTGCTGAGAGCAAAATATCAGGAAGGGGGCGATCTAGGGTTACAGGAAGGCTTTTGCTCAAAGCAACTCAAAGAATCAGAACAACAGGATTTAAAATTAGTCGAATAATGTGCTCGCATTTTAACTCAACACAGTAAGAACTTTTTCTGTTTCTTCAGCATATTCTTGCAGCATATCACCCAAGAAACTGAACCAAAATAGCATAAAGGACACTTTCCTCCTTGGTTTTCATTTCAGTTCAGAATTACCACTGAACTACTAGATATCAAAAGCCATCCTAAACAAATACGTTTCAAGTTTTAATACGAAGAGGCCCAAGTCAGAGATAACACACCTCTCAGAAGAGAGATTTTACCAGAACCTGGGTACAGAAACTGAAAAGGCGTGGTCAGCCCAGTCCTTATATTTTGGCCAGGGTATTTCCAGTTGGTTGGATGACCTCAAAGCCCCTGACCTCGCAAAGCAGGTGGATACATCCATTTCCGTGTTTCTCACTGGTAAATTCATCTTGCAAAGCTCCCGTCTGAACCGTTTGGGTCCGGTTAGATAGGGACAGGACCAATCACTGTCGAGGGCCAGTACTTTAGGCTGCAACACAGACGAGACGTAAGCAAGCAGCAACAAGATGCCGATGCAATAATGGCGGAAGACATTAGCTTGGATGCTGCTAAGATTTATCAAAACATGATGACATTTCTTTGTTAAAAGAAGAACAAAGAACAGCAGTGACAAAAGTCGCGTACTGTCATGTTTACAGTTGCCATGGTTGGTGTTATGCAGTTCTTCATGGAGTTTAGTCCTAGGCAGGGGTGCACCTCGGTAGCGGCTACGCCAAGTGTTTTGTTGCTCTGATTGGCCCGTAAAGATGTGACTGACAGAATGTTCAGCCAATCACCCTCTGAGGTTTTTTCAAAGCCTCTGCCCTTTCCAAAACGCTGTCCATGAGTGGTTTCCAGATGGATGTGTTACACACATCCATCTGATGTGTCAGGTTACAAAGCGCCGCCATTTCATGAGCAGTTAAAACCTCAGATAACTAGAACAGGGCAGATCTATTAATTAACCACAGACTGATAAACCACACATAGAGAACAGGATAACTGCCAGATTCTTCTTCCCTTGATTCATGTAGCTATTGACATTTCCCATTTTTTTTGCCTTTGGTCTCAGTGTTGACGAGTGATTAGTACTTCTGATAAGACATTTCAGCAATAAAGAAAAGGTGTTTTCATGGCAGCATCTGTTGTTTATCTACTCTGATGAAATAAAACAGAGGGAAAATCGATGCTTTCTTATGGGGTAAATTTTGGTGGTGCCATCTTAAAAATCTGGATTTATTCAAACACATTTAGCCACACCAGGTGCTACACAACAAACTTTTAAGCAAACTCAAAGACTGACAGGATTTTAATTTAAAGAAAAAACAGCCATGGGAAAATCTTACCTGATGGTGGTTCTACCATAAACGTATTAATCCCTTTTCTGGAAACACCAACATTAAATCATATATTCAGATATATTTACACTATAACAAAAGTATTTGGTCACACCTGTTAGTTGTGAATTTATGTGTTTCAATCAGACCTGTAGCCACAGATGTTTGAAATCAAGCACCTAGCCATGCCGTCTTCTTTTTGCAAACATTCGTTTGGGTCGTTCTGAAGAGCTCAGAAACTTCAAGTGTGGTACTGTGAAAGATGCCACTTTAGCAATAAGATGGTTCATGAAATTTTATCCCTGCTGGATGATCCACAGTCACCTGTAAGTGACATTATAAGAAAGTGGAAGGGTTTGGTAATAACAACAACTCATGTAAACCAAGTAAAATCACAGAGCAGGTTCAATGATTGCTGAAAAGTCATCAACATTCTGCTGATTCCATAACTGAAGAGTTCTGAACTCCCAGTGTTATTAATGTAAGCACAATAAATTGTTCACCGACTTTGTCAAACAGGTTTCCATGGCCGAGGAGGTGCATGCAAACCTCACATCACCAGGTCTAATGCCAAGAGTCAAATGGATTGGTTTTTAAGGACAGCGACACTGGACTGTGGAGCAGTGGAAATGTGTCCTGTGGAGTGATGACTCATGGTTCTCTGTTTGGCAGACAGATGGGCGAGTCTAAGTTTAGTGGATGCCAGGAGAACATTACCTGCCTGACTGCATTGTGCCAACTTGGAAGTTTGGTGGAGGAGGGTTAATGGTATGAGGCTGTTTTCAGGGTTTAGACTGGGTCCCTTTTCTCCAGTGAAGGCTAATCTTAATTCTTCAGCATACCAAATCATTTTGGACAATGCTATGCTTCCAACTTTGTTGCAACAAACTGAAGGTTTCTTTTGTAATCCAAGGACTTTAGAGACATGGTTTGATGAGTTTGGTGTGGAAGAACTTGGCTGGCCTGCACAGAGCCCTGATCTCAGCTCCATCAAGCTCCTTTGGGATGAGCTGGAACAAAGATTGTGAGTCAGGCCTTCCCGTCCAACATCAGTGCCTGACCTCATAAATGCTCTACAGAATGAATGGCCACAAATTCCTACAGAAACACTCAAAACACACCTCTGATCTTTGATTGTAGAACAAATTGTTGAAACCAGCAAAAAAGGTAATTTTTTCCCTAAAACCTTGACATTTTTGATCCGGTCGATGATCCAATCAACTCACTCTAATTAGAGGTTTAATTCTGAGTATTACTTTTTCTTGAATAAGTAGATGTCACCACTACACTTACACAATTCACAGAAGGCCAATTTAAAATTGAATGCTACATTTTATATTTTGTGATGGCAAAGGAGCCAAGGATCATGGGAATGTTAATCCCTGCCGTCACAAGAACCGCAATCATGTTCTGGGCCTGGTCATCATTTGTCACAATCTGTTGTCCTAATTAGCATAACATGTAGAACGCCACACGTGCACACTGCAGCAGCCTCAATTAGTGCTTCCACTTAATCATCAGCCCCTAAGCTGTAGTAGATACTAATGGATTGCTCGCTAGGGGTCCATCCATCAGCTGCTTATTGTAAACTGCGTGACTCATGCTATGTGGTGAAAAAAAAATGTCTGGCACTTTCTAGCAAGGTGCACAGCCTTCTGATAAACAGCATGCATAATATTACCTGCAGCCTTGCAGCTTTCTGCAGGATTAGCTGGCATACAAGTGCTTATGTCTGTGTGTCTAACTGTGTGTTTGATAAATGGTCCCCAAGATTTCACTTTCCTGGCAGAGGAGATGTGCATTGCAACAGAGGGAATGGAATCGAAGGGGGTAAAATGAAACATTCATTGGAGGATGTTGATAGATGACTTTATCATGTGAGAGCACAAGTGGCCAGAGAAGGCCGGGGTGATGATGTATTGTTTAACGATACATCGGAGCAGTACGTGAATACAAACGGCCGCTTTCATTCCTCTCTCATCTCCGTGCCCGCGAACGCCCGTGTGAGTGAGCACAGTTTGGTGTCTCGGTTGGAGCAGGAAGACGGATGAGTCCAGATATGATGTATGCCCTGTCCTCCTGCTCCCGCTCCATCACCAGGCGTCCACAGCACGGGTAATGATGATGAGGGCAGCCCGGACAGGAGCGTATTACTTCACTATGGTAAAAGATAATGGACCAGCCTCCTACTGTGCAGGGGAATCTGCTCAGGCATCCAATTACTGCCTTTAAGATCCATCTCGACATGACCCAAAAAAACACAGCGCTCCTTCACACTTTAAGTGAAATAGAGGATGCCAGCATGAGGAGGCGGAGGGTGACGAGAGAGGCAATTAATCTACATTGTTAATATATTAATGTATGTTTGTCTGCAGCAAGATGGATATAAGAGGAGGAAAAATCTATGAAAGCGGGTGAAGAGGAGACGAGCGTGGACAGATGAGTGCTATTAAAGCCGACAGAGTTCTCAGGCATTTCCACACACTAAACTGACTAAAACTTTTGAGTCTTCTTTTCATTTTCTGCTTTTGAAATAATTGCTGCATTTGCAGAAAAGCGGCTTCACGGTTTGAAATTGGTGACAAAGTGGTGAGCTGTGCTCTGAGCTCTCCCGACGCAGGTGGGTCTGTGACAACACGCAGGAGGAGCCCTCTTCAAAGGGAATGGAGGAAAAAAAAAGAGAAAGCTCGTCTTTAAAAACGATGTCTCTGCTCTCCCGCAGGTGTCACCTGTAGCAGACACCGTCACTTGGCTGGGAAAATGCAATAAAAAGAGCTTTTTATAATAATAAATTTCAGCAAGGGCATTATAATTCACGGAACCCCATGAAAGGGCAGAGAACACGTTTGAGGACCCATGGAAGTAATAGGACATAAACGTGATCAAACCCAAAATAAGCTTCCCATTACTGACACTCATTAGCTTTATTACATTACAACCTTTACAGTCCCAGGCAGTCATGGATCCACGCTCAATTTCCCAGGATTATTTCTGGTCAAAACACAACTACAGAGGCTTTTTCATTATCACAGAATACAGCCTAACTTATTAGACTAATTAAAGCTAATTACAGATGAAAGGACCTTCCAGAGCAGAACCACAGAGCTGTTGTGTCAACAGATGCCTTCAGCAGCCTCTGTGAAGTCCCCCCTCTCAAGTTGATTAAAAAAGATCGGAGAAACCCCCCTCCCCCTCGACTCCTATCCACTGCCTCTGTCCCTCATTTCCCTTTAAGTCTCTTCTTTTCTTCTTCCTTTCATCTGTAACCTTGATTTCCTGTCTGAGTAAGTGATAGGGGTGGGAATCACAGGGTAAGGCACAACAGGGTACAGTATGATACCATACAACACCATATGATTTCATTTGTCAGGATATAGTATGATATGCAGACATAACACAGTACAAGACAATACAATATGACCAATAAAAAATTATATAATAACATATGGAACAATTGGAAATGATACAAGACCATATGATGAAATACAATACATTATATCGAGATATGATATGGTACAATATATGAGGATTATGATACAATACACAATACTATTTCAGTGCATAACGCTATACAACATAAGATGCAATGTGATAGTATATGATACAAAATGAATGGATGACTTTGCCAAACCATTTCATTGAGAAGATCCCTGTCTGATTTACCAACTGGCTCCACTGATAGTGAACAATGATAACGTCTGCCTGTCAAGCCTCCGTTTGAAAGCTAATTCCCTTGGGTGGCGTACGCCAACTATGCCATAAGTTCTGTTGCTCTGATTGGCCTGTAATGACTGTAACAGCTAGGACACTTCCCAAACAACGTCTGTACGCTGTTGACCAAAGTATTTGGCCACACCTATCAATTATGAATTCAGGTGTTTTCAATCAGGTGTATAAAATCAACTACCTAGCCATGCAGTCTCCATATGCAAACATTTGTGATACAAAATGGGTCGTTCCGAAGAGCTCAGTGACTTCAAGCGTGGTACTGTGATGGATGCCACCTTTGCAATAAGACGCTTTGTTAAATCTAATCCCTGCTGGATACTCCACAGTCAACTGTAAGTGATATAATTACAAAGTGGAAGCATTTAGGAACAACAGCAACTCAGCCATGAACTGGAAGACCACGTAAAATCACAGAGCAGGGTAAATGACTACTAAGGCTCATGTCAAGCCACTCTGCCATAAAGCCCAGATTGCTACAGAGACGTCTGTCCTCCTGGACCTTTGTCCCATCTCCACACAGGATCTCGGTAGCTCAGTCAGAGTGACCATCAGGTTCTTGGTCACCTCTCTTACAAGGGCCCTTTGCCCTTGATTGCTCAGTTTGATGAGGCGACCAACTCCTTGAAGAGTCCTGGTTGTGCCACCATGCTTTTGGGAACTTTCAGTGCAGCAGAATTTCTTGTAGCCTTTCCCAAACTTGTGCCTTCAACAATCCTGCTCTGAGCTCTTCAGGCAGTTCCTTTGACCTCATGGCTTTATTTTTGCTCTGGTATGAGGCCTGTGAGGCCTTCTATAGAGAGATGTGTGCCTTTCCAAATCATGCCCAGTCAAGTTAATTTACCACAGGTGGACTCCAACTAAAGTGTAAAAACATTTCAGCAACAATCAACAGAAATGGGGGGGGGGGGGGACTGGGGATTAATTTCATGTGTTGTTGCAAAAAGGCTGAGCACTTATGTCAACGTAGTATTTCAGTTTTTTAATTTTCTTAAATTCGCAAACATTTCTAACAGTGTGAAGCAAATCTTACCAATGTCTTGACCATATAGAAATCGTGGTCTCAACCGAACTTTAGATCAACCTAACGGCCCGCCCACTGAGCGAGACTACCTGTGAGCTAGCTAGCTAGCATTCTGGTTGACAGAAATGTAGCTTCTGCCTGTCGGGCTATCTGTCAATCAAATGAGAGGTGCCAATCAGTCCGCAGTGAGGTTTTTCCTAAATATAATCTAAACATTTTGGTATAAAAAATTTTACCCCTGTACAGTGAGAGCACATGAAGACATTAGCTAACGGGACATGTTTGGTTTTTTAGAACCAGGCTGTAAGCCAGTTTATTTTTAGTGTAAAAACCAGCTTATTAACAGGTGTCCAGACAGGACTTCCTGCAGCCAGCCTGAAGGGGACAGTGATTGTATTACAATTTTTTGCACCTCCGCACTGGCTTCATTTTTCAGGACCGGAGGTTGCCGCTTGGTCAGTACCCTCAGTCCACCCTCTGTTCAGCTGTGCTCTTGTAGCTGTCCGTCTTTGTGCCCAGGTGAGCCAACATCTGTATGTATTTTCTAATAACTGACTCATTATTCATTTATATTTCCTCAGAAAACTTAAGGTCTTTCAAATATGTCTTCTTTGTTGTGTTTGCTCTCTGGGTCGAACTGTTGGCCACATTGCTCAACATTGCACTATGGTTGGTGCTGTTATTGCAACGTTTGATGCATATCTGTTAGCTTTCAGACAAGGACAAAAAAAAAAAATGACAAAATGAATGCATATCCATAGGCTGTCAAACGTGAGTATAAATGAGCCTTTAGAGCAGGGCTGTCCAATTTGGGGCCCGCAGGCCAACTTTGTCCCACGAGCGATTATTTTTGGCCCGCTGCCCATGTTCGATTTTTATATTTTTTTAAATTATTATTTTCCCATCCCCAGCAGTCTAAATATTTATTTCAATATTTATTTATTGTTGCACTTCCTCTGCTGACCACAGATTAACATTGTGTTACACTGGGGGTAGGGTGGCGCTGTTGAGCTTCCGTCAGCTTAGATCTGGAAGCCCATGACCAGAGAGCGAGTCAGTGAGAAGATGCTGGGGTCAAGGTGGGGTCATGGCAGAGATGGAGCATGTGAGGCAGTGGCACACTGACGAGAGAACGTTTAAAAATAGTTGGGAACATGAGAACTTTTTTACTGAAATTGGTTTCAAGGCGGAATGCCTAGTATTTGTGCCATATGGATGTTAAGTAATTTCATGCTGTGAAACACAATAAAGAATAGTATTATTCATTTACAAAATTACTATGTATGAGTTATTATTTTGCACAAGTATGCTATAGGCATATTTAATTTCACGCACTGCAACATGAATGTTTAGTTTTCGCCCTCCACCCCGATTCATTTTTGGCCCTTCACTGAAAAGAATTTGGGCACCCCTGCTTTAGAGGTAGGAGACAGATTCAGAGTACTAATTCTGTTAAAAACAGTGGTCAATACTTTAACAGTAAATTTGACGGAGTGCATGTACAAAATGACTCAGTGTTTTCCAGTGCTCTCATCAGCATTTACACTTTCCAGAGGTTTCAGTTTAGTTTTTCCCTGTGAAAGTTTCCCAGTTAAGGCTAATAAGATTTTCTTTTTTAAACAGTTCTTTGTAATGCTTTTATTTTGTATTTAGTCCTGTCACACAGGTACTTAACTTCCTGTCTCGATGAAAACTCAGAAAGCACAGACCTCTGCCATCAGCCCTATCTCCCAATAGTGAAGAATCCTTTGAAAACATTCCCGGATTCAGACGTGATCCAGATCACTCCCAAAATCTAATTCGCTGATTACTCCCTTCCTGGTGGGGTGGAGACACGGTGAGGCAAAGCATTGGCTTCGCTACGTGTGGACTGTCATGGCGGAAGCACCTATGGTCTCACCGGACGAGTGAAAGTCATGACAGAGGGTGAATATTCCTCTATTCCTCCCAGCATTGTGAGTATTCTTGCTACAATTCGCTGTCTTTCTCTCTGTTATGCTACGACTCGTCTACTAGACCAGGCGTGTGTCCTTCAAAGTCTATAAAATCCAGAACTTTGAATAAGTTACCCATGTCCGCCATCTCCTGGTGTAAAGTGGTAACAGCGCAGACCTCTGCCATTAGCCCTATCTCCCACAAAATCCTTTAAAAAATTCCTGGATCCAGACAGTGATCCGGATCAGTCCCAAAATCTAATCAGTTCTTCCTTATGCTATTTCTGACATTTCCTGAAAATTTCATGAAAATCTGTCCATAACTTTTTGAGTTATGTTGCTAACAAACAACATTCCTCTCTCATCTCTTGGCAGAGGTAAAAAAAAGAGTGACATTTCGATTTCTCAAGGTTTCAGATTAATCCAGTTTTGTAAGTGAAATTAGACATTCAAAGGAACAGCAGTGTCCTTATATTTATCACAGTGATAGCAGTAGATTGCTAAGGCAAACTGTTGCCCTACAACAGTAGCTTAACTACTGTGAAAATGACAAAATAGCCTGCCATTAATGCGATCTTACAATCTAATGTCTGATGCTGTGGTCAATCATCTACAACGGGCATTGCAAGTGTTTTTAAAATTCCTTTGAGCAGATATTAAAACTTACTCCCTATGATGCTAAATTGCTAAAAGTGAACTCCTTACTCTTGCTCTCAGGAAATCAGATCCTCTTTGTATATTCTCAGAAAAAAGGAGGAACAGCCTTGCTCTTCAGCCGGTGGCGAGAAAGCATATTCTGACGTGATGTCAATGCCTCCCTGCTTCTGCAGGGCAAGAGTGTTATGTTTAAAGCTTGCCAAAAGACATCAATTGACATTTTTCAGATCTCTTCCTGAATACCGCTCAAGTCCAGTCTGAGAAATTTCCTCAGAATTTAAACATCATCTCTATAGGCTGACAATCTGTACCAAAGGGGCAATTTACACTGGGAATGGAAAGGATGCGTAAAATAGCAGGTTTTAGAGCTGCAAGGCTAACTCATAAAGCTGCACCACGTACATCCAAGGCTGACTTATAGAGACTCCTTATGCTAGGGCTACATTTCTGACCTCAAAGTAGGAAAACATATTTCAGTTAGTCACCTTGTGCTCTTTTTTTCCCACTTTTCTACATCTGCAGAAAACCAGAAGAAGATTAGAGCCAAAAATATGCAGCAGAAGGTGTAAAAAAAAAAAAAAAATCCATTCTGCTTCTGGCAGACATCTCTAAGTCATTAGGTCTGACTGCTTCTCTGCGTGGTTCCTTAATGATATTCCCATATTTTACAATAAGAGTGCCAATTTAACATAACCCAAGATTTGTTTCATGGCCGCATGACCCTCCCCGTGTCTTCCAGTCAGTACATCCCATCATCATATTTTCATGTATTCAATCCACCTACATTTCATACACAAGTCTCCATCTACACGACTCTATTACTGCACCTTCAGTTCTTCGTACGCAAACCTGGTTTCTATCCGAATCCCTACGTTTGTTCTCCCTTTGGCGCAGGCAATATTGTGACAGTGTGTGTGGCTGTGTGTGATGGCTCTGCTCTTACATTACCTTACTTCCTCCTCTCTAACAGCAACGAGTGCAGCGGGGGGGGGGGGGGGGCAGGGGGAAGTGGAACTTATCTGTGGGCCTTTCATGCCACAGTGATCCCGAGTAATCTAATTCAGTCTTCCTTTTTCTCGCTTGTGTGCTTCTCTCATATTGGTGCATGCAGATTGCAAAAACGCATACTCGCACGCGTTTGTGTGTAAGAGGGGAGGGAAAAGGGGGACAGTGGGAGTCAGATGGAGTTAATGAGTTCTGAATGTGTCTGCATGTATAAGTATTTGTGTTGTGTGTTAAGTAGCGGGGGCTGGCTGGGGATGCAGTGCACCTTGGGAAGTCGTCTGTGCAGGGAGGAAGGATGCATTTGAGGGAAAATGAAGCAGGAAAGGGGAGAGATTGTGTGCAGAATTACTGTAAAGATGTAACACTAGAAAGGCTGACGTTCCAAACCTACTAGAAAGACTGTTCGAGGTTATTCTGACTGCTGGATTACAAACCTGGTTATCTCCAGTAATTAATACTCAGTACAAGCAGAGATGCACTCACTGTGTAAGAGTATGTTTACAAATGAAATACCATCTTTACAAGGTCATTTACACAATTTTGAATATTGTCATCACATTCAGCCAGCCAGGGGTGTAGCTAGGGATTTTGGGCCTCTAGAAAGAAAATTACACAGGACCCCCTTAGCCTGCCAGCCAAGCAAAAAATGTTGCATCATTTTACAAATATCCATGCATTTTAATGTATTTTTGAACAACAATTTCCCTATATCAACAGGCAATATTTCTTTTTACAATGGATGCATTAAAATTATTTGTACTATTTCCCTCACATTATGTTTATTAGCCTATTCCCAAAGTATAACACGATATACCATTTTAGCTTTCTAACCCCCACATTAAGAAAATGCTGACATTACTGCATACGTATTTCTTTACCACGTTTGGTTCTTTATGAACATCTCCTCCTATTCTCGGCCCTTGCTCTCTATCCCTTCTCTCTTCTCCTCCAGGCTCGCTCTGCTGTGCAGCTAGGGTTAAACTAAACCATTAGGACTTCTCTGAGGGGGCGCAATGTCCCCCAAAAGTTTATTTTACTCCATTTGATTGAAATTTCAGTCTGTTGACCAATTCATTTAGTGGCTTTGACTCAATAATGAATAATAATCTTTTCATTCCAGGCTTCTCAAGGGCCCTGCCAATCTCAGGGCCTGGGTAAGAAGTTCGCCTTTACCCCCCCGTGCCACACCCCTGCAGCCAGCCATCATTCCTTATAAAAACACCTGTTTTTTAGTAGATAATTTACCCAACATAATTTAGCAGGGCTCATCAGTGCAAGCGTTTCACTCGCATTTGCACCTAAAAATAGGTGTGTGTGAACTGTATAAAATATTTAGGGGCACATGTGTGTATAAAAAAATCAGCCGAAGCAGCCGAAGGAGAGATCCACGGAGGAGAGGAGGAAGAGGGAGCAGGAGGGACCAACATGTGAACCAAAGGATGGAAGTGGAATAAAGTGTAATGATATATGGATTTATATATGATTTAATACACTCAAATACATGTAGGTACCTCGTTTGGTGTCCGTGTAGCCATAACAACACGTCATCGTCGTCCATGCTTATTTATTTATCTCATGTTAAGAAAGACATGTTGGACAGCTCACCGTCAGTGCAAGAGCAGAAACCCCAAGACAACATAATTCTGCGTTTTTTTCATTGTTTGTGTGGAAAAGTGACCGGTGAAAGGTGGAAGGTGGACCGGTGGAACTTTTTCAACTTAGGAGCACATGTGCTCCTAGGGAAAAAAAAGTTAGCGTCAAGCCCTGCTCAGGACAATAAAGGGTTTTACCTGATTTGATTGTGGGACATTTAATTTCAATAATCTAATTCTGTACAAGAATCGTAATGTCTGATTATCATAAATGGAACACTTTTTCTTTCTGTTGCCCTCTTCACCTGGTGACCTTCAACATGCACTGGGACGATTTAGCTGAGTGCAAAGTGGTCAAGATGAGGGTCAGCACCTCCAAGTCTTAGGCCAGGGTGTCTTTGGCCCAAGAGAAGGAGTTCAAGTAGCCTATCTTTGGGACTTGTTCATGAGTGAGGGTAGAATAGAGACGGCAACAGAGAAGGCTGCGGATTTCTAACCACCGCTTGGATGACTGTGTTTGCTGCTACAAAGGAGACTACCAAACGAAATTTTGTTGTATTTTTACTATGCAATGACAATAAACTACCTAATACAAATCTGAAAACACTCATAATGACTACCATGATGTTTCTAGTATTAAAATCGTCACATCTGGCCCTTTTTAGTAAAGGCTGTGTGATGGAATCATTTCAAATCTCAAAACCAAAGGTACACACTGAGCGATGATTCTTTTCAAATACAGTGTATCCACATGATAGCAGCTGCTTCACTGCCTCCCTGACAGCCTCCTCTGAACTAGCAAATCCAGCTACAGAAAAGTTTAAATCAAGCCTTTCTGCTCAAGCAGGGCATACGGCTCATCTACAGTTTTGGTACACATGAAACACTATTCATCTTCTCTCCTGAGAGGCTTCAGCCTAAATTATCCTGCTCCTAATTGATTTAGCCAAGTTTAGAAATGTTTTTTCAATATCAGGTTAATTGAGATGGATTTTTTGCCACCATGAAACAAAGTTACATGATTTATAGTGAGCCATTAAGTCCCTTCTTTTAAGTAATGTGAGGAGAATAATCATAATGAAAAAAGCAGGCGGTTTAGGTTTGATTGATGCGTGCAGGCTTGATTTTTTCATAAGTCATTTTGCACAAAGGGGGTCTTCTCTCTGATATGAAAGCAGATAATACAATGTAAGATTTTATTTTAATCACACATCAGTAGCATTCGCTTTTGTGGGTTCTCTTTTGCAAAGCAAAAATGCAAATCCTCTTTGTAATTTTGTAAAGATTTTAGGGGAAACTTTCATAAAGCAAGCCAAGAAAGCTGTTGGTACATCAGTGACAGGGTGTGAGCGAGAAAACTCAAACAATAGTGCAGAATTAAACACACGGCATCAATTATCCTGAGAACAGATCAGTGGGTGAAGGCGTGCAGCATTCCTCTGAATCCAGGAACATCCACCCACTCTCATCTATCATCTTCACAGCTACGGGCAATACTTGGAGAGAACAACATCAACTCAACACTGGGGTACATATCGTCGGCATCAGAGGCACCGAAATAGAAATGAATACAACTTTTGCTTTTGTAATCAACGCTCATATGGCAGGGCGCCTGTCTCTTTAGTCAACACAATTGATGTCGCTCGTTTTTCCACCTGAGTGTTCTTGATCTGATTCAGCAGCAGTGCTCTCGTGTGGCTGAACAAAGCGGCAGAGATGGGTTAAAAAAAAAAGTTGTTCTGTGTGAGGTTCTATAGGGGGAACTTTGGTTAATCTACACGACAGAGACCCTGTGCAGATCTCTGAGGGAGACAGACAGCTCCGGGCTCACCCTCAGGCCAGAGCTCACCTCTAGACCCCATCCAAGGTCTGCTGGGAAATACAGATGTTCCCTCTCTGTTTCTAAACACGCTCTGCATACACAGATCAACAGTACAGCTCTGCCTGCTGTCACTGCTGCAGTTTTGCATTGAAGTCCTAAAGTGAAGTTCAAGTAAACTCAAATATAACAGCATTATGACTTAAAGGGCCCGATTACACACCTGGCGCCGCAGCACAAGTGTCTGTCATATTTCCCTCCGGATGCAGTTGTCACATCATACCAAGCGCCCACGCTGTTTAAATAGATCATGAAGTTGCACTCCCATCAGCAGCAACTGCTCCTCAGACCAGTGGTTCTCATCTGGTCAGGCATCAGGACCTACCACCACCTTATACAACCAAACTTAAAACTTTTCAGCTGATCAAAAGTTTCATTTTGGAGCTTAGGAGGAACAAAAGATTGAACTAAGAGGTAAGACATACCAAATGTCTGAAAGGCATGTCTTTACCAAAAGACATGCAGGCTTGTTTTCAATTCACTCCATTTTACCAAGATGGCATGAACATTTTGGTAATTTCTGGAGGCGCTACTACACTATCTTGGGAAACTAACTTTGTTTTCACCAGTCAAGGAGATAAAGAAATTAAAAACTTGAGGAAAAAAACAGAAATTCACTCATTATAACAGGAAAACTACACAAATTTAAATGTATAGATGAATAGTCATGTGCAGTTCTAGGCATGTAGGTCGCTAAGGATTCATCACAGGGCCCAATGTGCCACAACCCAGGACTGGGGGGGGGTCAGAGTCAAGCTCGACACATGTCCTCAGTCATGTATGTTACTTGACAGGTCAACCTCACTGGCATCTCTTTTGTCCGGGTTGTGTTATCCCTGGTGATACGCCTGGGGACCACCAGTGGTTTTTGGACCACTGGGAAATCCACAGCATGATGATGGCAACCCTACTGCCAGCCTGGAGGTAACCTAGACTGTACTTACTCACCACATCTATCCCTTACTCTGCCCTAAAGGGGTGTACTTTTTATTTCTCCAACAGATTATTTTTCCATGCCCCTTGTGAAACTAAAACTAACAAAATAAACTAAATACAAAAATAAAAACTCAACTTTACAGAAAAAAATGAAAACTAGTTGAAATGTAATTCTGTGCTTACAGAACTAACTAAAATAAAATAAGCAACAAAATCTCCTCAGTTTTAGTCTGTGACGGCAGCAGACTGACAGACATGTACTTCCAAGCCTGGAAAGACTAGCATCGCCTAATTTGACTGAAGACTCCACACAATGGTAGCTTTAGGTCTCATGTTTAACAAAAATATCAAAATTAAACAAATACAATTAAAAGTGAAGAGAACTTTTGGGGTTCTTTCATGACAGGTATCTCGTTTTGCCAAAAAACTAAAACTAAGACTAAAATGAATAGAAACTAAAATAAAGAAGCATTTTTGAAAAATAAAACTAAACTAAACAAACAGAACAAAATAAAACTAAACTGAACTTTATACGAGAAGTAAAAACTAAAACTGAAAACTAATGAAAATTCCAAAACCATTACAACCTTGGCAAGGACATGCAGAGCACGACTGGGGTTAAATTCTCCTTCCTGTGTTAAGGTGACCTCAGACGGGCTTACTCGCATTACCTGCCTTACTTCAGATTAAAGTTTTGCCCAAACACTCCTCAAAGTTCTTCACAGTACTATTCGTCCAAGTAGGACTTCTGTACATCATAGACTATCTGCTGATTTTTTTTTTTCATAAAAAATTAGCAACCCACTGAAAACAGCTCCACAACAACTTTTGAGTCCTGACCCACCAGTTGAGAGACACTGCCATAGACCACCTAAAACCTGGTCTTAAGTCGTAGCGTGGCGTAGTTACTGATATTTCCCGTTTGTTTCCTCTAAAGTATGGTTATGGAGGGAGGTCAATCAGAAGACCAATTTTACCTACAAAACTCTTGAGGTTGTTGAAAATTGAACTCTTGCTGTGGATTTCGGGCAGTGTGCTAGCTAAGTGAACAGGCTGCTGACGAGTCATAATTATCAGATTGATGTGAAATACTTCCAGGATAATCACTTTGGTGTGAAAAATATAGTTTAGTCTTAGTTTATTAGTCTAAGTGCTGTCAGATCATGTTGACAGTTTGAAAATTAAAGTGAAAAGTAAGAAGGAGTGATTAGATAAAAACAGGTGAGGTAGCATGCAAACAAACATTTGATTAGCTTAGCTTGTCCGGCTGTTTGTACATCTTTTTAATGAGATATTGCTCAAATTATTCTGTATTACAATATTATATATTATATAATATAATTATTCTTGATAATTCTTATTCTATATTACTGGCATGCCAACTTCTTAACTTATTTCTTGACATTAATTTTTAGTCCCAGCAAAAAACAAAAAACAAAACAAAACAAAAAAAAAAAAACAGACTAAACTATCTTCCTTCCATGGTTACAGGTAGTTTCTATCAGGTTTTTATTCTTCTGTTAAAATAAAAAAGTGCAGTGTGTGAGAGAAGTTAAATGAGCTAGCTAGAGTTTGGTCTATTTAAGAATAAAAATAAAAACCACAGTGTAAATACCAACGTGCCAGCCTGCAGGTGCACCTGGACCTTAAAAGGGAATTAAATATAGCTTTGCAAACGGACATGCCCCATAAGACTGTGCTCAAGACTAAGACACAGTCAAAACAGGGACCAAAGTTTAAATATCCCATAAGGCAAAGGGCATTTTTCAGAGGGTTTGACTGTACATAATACATGATTGCTGGTATTTACTGAATCTATTATGTGTAAACTGTTCAAGTAGATAGAGCTAAAAATACAGTGTTCCCCCGTGCTTCTACTATAAATCATTTGCATACAATGACTTTTGTCAGTTTTAATATTTCTCCTAAACATCCAAATCTCAACATAAGATAATATCATTTATGTGTTTGGTATGCTGAAAATGACATTTAGTGAATAAAAGAAAAGATGCAGCATGTAATTTCATATTCTTGTTTTTTCTCAAAATACTAATGTTTTGAAGGAGTTCAAAGTTTAGAAGGTTTGAGGAATCAATATTCAGAAAAATAACCCTGATTTTTAATCTCAGTTTTCATGTCTTGCTATGCTCTCCTCTTTTACATAGCCGTTGGGTTTTTCCACTGTTGGTGCAAAAATTCAAACAGCTCGGCTCTGTCGGGCAGATGAGTGATTAAGTAGAATGAGATGTACTGAAATTCAACAGACAATAGAAAAGACTGTCCTTAAAACATGTAGACATACAAATCTCAAGAAAATGTGTATTGATCTCTTAATTTCTTTGAAATACTAAAATTACTCACTGGTATGTTGATTTCTGCTGTAAAATCATTTTTATGCTGTTGTTACAAATGAAAAGGAGACTGTTTTCAATGCTTTATTTGGGTCAGAAAAATACTGCACTTTTTTTTCTTTTCTGAACAGTTGTTATCTTCTCTAAATAAAAATAAATGAGAAATTTTTTTTGGAAGTTAAGAAAGCTGGGACCAAAATAAATCTTTTCATTGAAACACAAACCTTTGAATAAAGAATAAAGAATAAAGAGGAAGCATGTTTCTGCAGTTGTCTCTTCATGTTTCAGTACCTGTTTAATCTAAAATAGTGTTGGACATGCCGACATGCATCTGTACATTACAAATGAGTTCTCTTAGTTGTTTTATTAAGATCTCAGTGTGTTTACCTCATACCTATATTGTTGAAAAAAACAACAAAAAACAACAACAAACTAGAAACAGGCTCATCCTACCTCATTATCATGGGTGATGGCAGCATGGCATGGCACTGACTGGCCTATCAAAGTAACCAGTCTATTATTTTTGGTTTTTTTATGGATCCCCTTAAAGGGATATTTCAGTATTTTTGAAATTGAGTCATATGAGGTACTTGGTGATAGCAGTGGCACTGGCCTCCAGAGTTTTCAGTTGGTGTTACTCTTTAAGAAGGACTCGCTGGTTGCACCGGCAGGGAAGTGAGGCTATACGGTGTAACAGATGGGTACAGTTTCTCTGGTAATTTAGCAAGTTTTAGGTACAAGTGGGCCAAAAAAAGAACAATGCTGGCTCAATTGTATTTTAAGTGTTAATTTTTCACCTGGAAAGCCTTTTTGTTTGACACTATTTTGCAATTCAGGCCTTGGCTATGTGTTCTTTTGCCATATCATATTATCGTCCCCTGATTAGCTGTTAGAGCCATGGGCTTTGACAGATACAATGACAACAAATGGGACAAAAAATGAGCAATTCACACTGAAGTGATGATGATGGGTTGTTTACTGTGTATATGAGTGGTTAATTTTGTGAGCTACAGTACATAAAGGAATTGAGAGAGGAGGGAAACTTTAGTTGGGACTGGTTAGCAGGACATATTCCCTGTTACCTGGTGGTGTAGGTGTTCAAACTGTGAGCCCATGAACACAGAACTAATACTGGCACAAGTGGGACTTCATAACCCCTCTTAGGGCATTTCTAATCAGAGGATAGCTCACAGATGCCTGCAGCCTGCATCACTCCCCATCCAGAGTTCCCCGGCTAACTGAACGCCGGTGTTTCACGCACCTTCTTCAACTTTTCTGAGATAAATTGAAGAAACTGACCAGAAGAGCTAAGTGAAAATTTGTCGTCCAAGTGAGTTAATGGCTATCACTTTATTCTCCTAATGGCTGATTATTAGACAAACTACAGCCGACAAAATTTGTTTACTTTATGAAAACACTGTGTCAGCTGTTGAAGTTAGACACTGAACTGAAATAACTATTTTTAGCTTAGCTTTTTGTTGTTGCTTCCGATGAAGCCAAATAGCTGTTAAGAGGTGGAAGAACACGTAACTTTGACCAACATATTTTTTTGACCCATTTCAAATTCAAACTTGCTAAATAAAGAGAGCAACTATACCCATCTGTGCTGTATAGCCTAACCTCCCAAAGCATGTCCTGTATAAAGAGGCAAAGCTCTCTGAAATCACTGTAGGCTAATGCCACTACCATAACCAAGCACCAGATACAACCCAGCTTCAAAAATACTGAAATATCCCTTTAAGCAATAAGCTTCCTTGTTTCAATACTAGAATAACTTAACTTGTTAGAATGTGGGAAAACAGTTTCATTATCCCAAGATAACAAGAAAAGGAGGCCAAACGCTTAAAAACAACTGGTATTAACTTATCATCAGGGGAAATCTGTGTTGTTTATTTGGCACAAAATGTAATTAAAAGATGAGATCTCAAGAAAAAAACAAAACGACTCTTCATCACAAGAAAGCAGAGTAAAAAGGGTCTGGATACATGTCAGGGGAGGGCTTTTGCCCTTTGTTTTCTGTTTCATTTGTTTCAGGTTATGTTTCAACATTTGCACCTTAGATTTACAGGCAGGAATCAGATCAGCTGTTTTGTGTCCTAGTAAATAGTTTCTAATGAACTTATTCTGTTGTGTTCATGAGATCTTAATCTTTTTTGCCTGAATATTTCACTACTTTCAGGACACAAAAGTAGCTTAAGGATTAGAAATCTTTAATTTTCCCCCTTCGAACACTTGGCATTGTTGTAAACTTCATACATGGCCTTTTGATAGCATTTCTTTTGCTAGCAGAAATCACTTCTTGGCCCCCATCCAGAGATCTCCACTATTGCACGATGTCGTCTGCAAAGAACCTATTGGTATTGTCTTCAATGAAGAGATAATACATTCGCTTAACTACGGGAGGGAAATGTGTGTAATGGATGAAATAAAAATAGTTACAAGGTACACTGCTGTAGATAGGACATCACCGTTTAAATAAAAAGCACATGTGTGACAAAATGAGTTTTTTTATATGTTAAAAGGGCACAGCTAGCCTCTTAGCTCAGTACAAGACTCCTCTGACACTAGATGTTAGGTCTGCAGGACTGAGTGAATTGTGATATTGATCGCCTCCACACCTGGTAAATCAGTTACCATGTTAAATATAACTTTTTCATAAAATTTAGGGATTGTATTCAGTGCATGTGTACATTTTCAGATGATAATTGCAGCGTAGAGATCCATTCAGAAGTGTTAAGCATTAACTTTCCTCCATTCCCATTCATTCCTAATAAACCGTCCACTTCCTGACCCACGACAGCTATTTAGGATCACATGATTGCAAACAACCTGTGATAGCTTTACTGTGGATAGAATAACGTGGTTATTGCTGTAAAAAACGGAGCACTGATTTCAAACCTTCATGTTATCAGGATCAACACTGATGTTGACTTAAATTTGTCTTCACAGCATTTAATCATATTTGATGTGTATTTTATGTGATATAAATGTGTTAATGTAGTATAGTCAAAGATATCCGTTAGCATGTTCTGCTAAATGAGTTCTGCTGTCATAGAGCAAATCTGTGTGTAATAGACTGCCATCTCTACACCTAATGTTTGGGAGCTTTGCTTTTTGACAGAACCAGTCAGAACTTCATGTTTTTCTTTTGGTTGCCACTTGAATGTGAGTAAATGTCCTTGGTTACAGTCCACATGTTGTACGGAGCATCAATGAAGAACCATTGCTGGAGGCCAAATTGGTGTCCTATTATTTATATATACTTTTATGTGGGCTTTTTCAATGTGAATTAATTTTTAAAATGTTGATCCATAGGTATATTTTTGTGACCCCTTGCTTCATTACATGTTTGTAAGAGTGTATGGCAGGGTCTTTAATAAATGAATATTTGTCCTTCAGGCTGCTGCCAGGCATGGTTAAAAGTGCAGCCATCCCCAATGCAGAGTATTCTATTCACGTACTGAAAGAGCATTTATGCAAATGTTGATTCAAAAACTTACAGAGCAGGATGAAATAATATGTCCTACAACATTTCAGATTCAGACTGACAAGTGTGCAGCCGTCTGTCTGGGCTAGCCACCGAGCTGGAAGTGGCATCACTCACCATGGCCAGGGGCACGATGCCCGCCAGGTCCTCCTGCGCCAGCCGGATCTCCGTCTCAACCTCTTGTGTGGTGGCTCGACTGGACGGGTACTCCACCTGCCAGGCCATCCAGCGGCTGCCCAGCGGCTCTGGAAAGCTCTCCATTTTCAGATCCACCTGGAGCACCCTCTGAACTCCTGTCTCCGGCCTGCCAGGGTGCAGGGAAAAAAGAGGGTGTCAATGAATGGTTAAGCAGATGTCTGGGCGAGAGTCTGAAAGAGAATAAGTGTGGGAGCAGATGTGTGATAGTGAACTCATTCTGCCTCTAATGACGACAAACGTTGCAGGAAGACGAATTTGTCTGAGAGAGCTATAACATTTTACAGGCTGAGATACCTTTAAAATGCCATTTCCCTCTGGGTTCGACTCTCTGGTCAAACTCAGGAAAATATCACCTCTTTCTGTAGGTCTCCCACTCTTTGAACAGCTGATATGCACTGTAAATAAAGCCTGTTATGCTGTGGCTGCTCCTAAGCACAGTTCAAACTAACACATCACCCTGTAAAGTGTTGATACTCAGGTTTGTCACTGTTGCCCTTGTTAGCAGCAGAGTAAATATACGGCGCGCTCTGAACCCGATCTACAGCAGGCCGGAATTAAGTCAGACAAATGGCGAGCGTTGATAATAAAATTTCCTGTGGCACCATAAGTCTCTGGTGCTCAGAGTTTAAATATAGCCTGGAGGCGGAAAAGGTCAGCTTTACATGGCGAGCTGGAGGAGATGGGGAAATGGCACGAGATCTGTTAGCTGTGTCGTGTGTGTCAAGCGGGCAGGACTCGAGGCCGATAAATTTCGGTCTCTGTGGCACACCGGCACAAAATAGCAGCTTGTAATTTGAGTGTGGTGAGGGGAAAAGACGAGAAGAGGAGAGGGAAACCCACATCATCAGTTTGCTAACACAGGAGGGTGCATGTGCATGTAACATGAGGAGAGTATTAGAGAAAAAGGCAGGAAAAAGAAGCCGTTTAAAGCAAATACCATGCAAACAAATGAGCGATTACACCTAATGTGGTACATCTTGGAAAGACAACAGAGAAAATGTATTACATGTTAAATTATGAATGTGAGACTAAAAACAGTGGAGCGATAAATAATAGAAAATGTGTTATCCACTGCTGTCACATTCACATACATCCGACACTGTTTCCCTGCCATTCTCATATTATTCAGTTTGATTCTGAGAGAATGAAAGATTTGTTTCACAGCCGAGCACAACAACCCAATTTTCACATGCAGTAGAGGTGTGTATAAATAATTAAGATGACAACTAAATAACTTGTGTCATATTTCATAACGCAGCGTACTAATCAGACAACGGCGCCACTGAAGGCGTAGTATGACAACGTGGACTTACATAACTGTCCCACAATGCAGTGAAAGAGACAGATGCTAATCTCCGCCAGCAGACGGGAGAGGGAAACAGGGTTTATCAGGCAAGTAGAGTTTACAGATGATGCTCTGAATGTCCAGAAATAAACCTTTGAGCGCCCCACAGTCAGCAAGCGTCACACAGGACCGGTGTCAGACATCAGCCTGAGTGGCCTACTTTCGGCAGCACGGCAAGACTTTTGCTGCATAAATATTTCCCTGGCAAACATCACATGTTTCAGGTATCTGCAAGAGACAGGCAAGCTCAAATCTGCACAACAGGAAAGTGTGATTGCACTGAACTTACACTAAGAACAACTAATCTCACACCTCCTTTAAGTTAAAGAGCCTGCAGAAAAGACTAAGTTTCTCCCTCAGAGATGTTGATTATTTCCCTCTTGCCTGATCCAGCTGGCAGAGTTTCAGAGCAGCTGCTATCGCTGTGAATTTGATGAGATTCTCCCATTTCTTCCTACAATAAAAAAATCAAACAAAATATTAGGGATACAACATTGCACTGTGAGAGGTAAAAATAGTCCATGTGTCTCACTTTAGCGTGCAGATAAGCTGCTAATTTTTGCATTTTGTGACTGAAATAGTTCACTTCAAGAGTAAGCCTGTAGTAAAACAGTTACACCAAAAGCAGGGCGAGCGAGTGGAGGGAGGAGAGAAACAGGATGTGGAATACTGCAATGATAAGCACAAGAATAGAGACATAAAATCAAACAAACTGTAAATTAACTTTGCAATTATTCCAGTTCCAGCCTTGCAAGGAAATAAAGTGGTAAAGTGTGTTCATACACTATAACAGGGATTGGATGTTTTAGCAAGTCAGTTCAAATTCAAGCTAAAGTGAGGAGTTTTTATCTGGTTATGCTACAGACTGACTCTTAATGAGGTACATAAGCAGCAATACAGAGGGTTTTTCTTTGTGGTTATTGTTAATGCCTGATACCACTAAAAAGGGACAGGTGTGTTAGATAAGAAGTGGTTAAAAGCTTGCTGCAGAAACAGGCGTTTTTTTTTTTTTTTTTTTTTTTTTACGTTTTCATGGCAAAGTTTAATAGTTAAAATAAAGAAGGCATTTTTTTTCTCAAAAGCTCCTGCTTAAAAATGCACAGAAAGAAATTAGTAAGGAGGAAGATACAGCTTAGTCCATGGGGGCGCCAAAATGAATACAAACTAAAAGTTCCTCACAAGAGCTTCAAATGTAGGTGTGCTTTTAAAAATCATGTTAAACTGTGTTCATTAAATCACTCCATTCAAATAAGCTCTGGATACTTTAAAGAAGTAGTGAACACTTCAACATTTTTTTTCATCTGTACACTGAAGTATCTGACTGAACTACGATAAAACACATCAATGCTGGTGTTATTTCTGACACTTGCACCAATCCGATAAAAATCTGCATTTTCTATGAACTTTAATTAGCTTACACGGAGATCTGCTTTGACAAGTCTTTTCTGAAAAGGCGTGGCTTATGTGACATAGAATCCGACCATTGGTAGGTTTCTACGTCCCAAACTTTACATAAAAGGGAGAACATTACTGCCTCTAACCAACTTTAGCATCCAGAGACCACGCCCATCCTCTCCTGCACTGCTTCGGCTCTGAGAGCTTTAGTAACGCCGGTGCTGGAGCAAATGGCACAAACAGGTAGTGCTCAGAACCACCACGGTCCACCACCACACCACAGCCTGCTTCAGGGGACTCTGGAGGGGAAAAATCCTCCACCTCAAAAGATCGCTCTGAGGCAGCAGTGCTGCGGGACTCTGTGTCACTTTCTGGCAAGGGGACGTCACTGTCACTCCCGCTTAATCTGGAAAACCCCGTCCTTTAAAAATAAATAAATAAATAAATAAAAATGTCCTTTCCCCCTCCCTCCTCTCAGTACCAAACTGTCCACTTTCTGTGCATTTTTTAAAATTCTGAAGTGGACGGAGTGAGCTTTGAGCCGGGGATTCACTTACTCTTTAATTTTGTTAAGGCAGTGGGAAATAGGAACCAACTGCGGACTCAGGTTTCTTCCGGCCTTAAAGTGACTTGCAGATCTTACAATGTTCAAACTAAGAGGAAATGCCCAAACAGACTTGTAAAATCCCAACACACAGAGAGATGCCTTCCTTTCACTACTTCTGAAGGTGAGACACTGGCTGTGTCTGAAACCACACACTCATTCCCTATCCACTATACAGTGAGCAGCATATTGTGGATGATTTTGGACACTACCCCGGCAATTGGCAAAAAAATTAAAATACCAGTAGATGTTTAGTTTTGTGACTTGAGTGGCAAAATAGTAGACATTTGTGTGTATTATAACTTATTCTTGTATATACATAGATGATAGTCTCATACCTTGTAATCATCTTAGGGGGAAAAAGAAGTTACTTCATCTTGAATCCTTAACACTTTCTTACAGGTTATATACTTTGATCAAAACCAAACAAAAAACCTTACAAATGTTTTTATATTCATAATGACATAATCAGAGTTCCTGTGCTCCTCTCGTTTGTCTGTCATGTTTGAGAGCAGCCACCGCAATGCATGATGGTAAATATTGCTGGGCTAGTAACCATCATTGTTCACTACTTTTCACAATGCATTGTGGAATAGAGTGAGTGCACATATATAGTGAATAACAATGCTTACTCAGAATTTGGACACCACTACAAAATGGCGTATTCACTATACAGTGCACTAGAGAGTGAATAGGGAGTGATTACGACACAGACAGTGGGTTTATTTAAGACTGCCACACCTGGCCTCAATCAGGGCCAATCAGCCACACACACACACACCTTGCGCTGCAGTGATTGGTTCATGTTCAGTGAGTTACCACGCTGATCTCCCTCACACATTTCCCAACCGGCTCAACGAGTGGCCCCTTCAGAAATACACAAGAAACCCCAAACAGCCAACAAGGACTCTCCACCTTCTACAGCACAATGAGCTGCAAAGAACGATTTGGATCTATGATTCCTGAGGTAAAAGCATACTTTGAGGCCAGAGACACACTTGCTGGGTGCGTTCGAATAATCCATTTTGCCAAGGAAGGTTCCTGACTGAGTGAAACGACCTGGAAGTATTTTAGTGTCGGCCATGATAAAGGCCGTTCGAATTCTCCAACTGAAACGGAAAGGAGCCTCATTATTTCCTTTATTATCTCCTTCAGCCTAGGAAACACTGGACCATCCTTTACCAAAGGAGAGATGAAAAGATGACCCACAATGCTTTTCGTAAACTTCATTTAAAGTGACGCACCTGTTGACTGCTATTCAGAACAAGTGAATAACTTGACTGTAACTTTACTAGCCCCGATTTAAACCATAAAATTTAGTCAAATGTATAATACGTGTGATAAACGGAAGGCAGTAGGGATTAACAGAGAAATATTACAGACACGAAAACTTTGTCATTCAACTTAGGGCAATGATTTCATTTTTTTCTCATTTCCATTTTATTCAAATAGTAAACTGATCAGTCAGTATTTTAAACTGTATTTGTTTTGCTATTTTGAAATATTAAATTAAATGTGATAAGTTTGTAAATCACAACCAACTAAAGTGAGAAAGTGGACATGTTGCCATATTGTGAATATTAGATCTATCATCATAATTACGCAGGGATTTATGGAGCTTTTCACATGACGAGCTGAAAGGAAGCTGGAACCAGAGTAGACTCTGTGATAGAATTAACAGAGACGAGAAAATTAAAGAAAATAAAGCAAAACAATCTAATATCATTGTGAAATACAAGGACTTGAATATTATTCATCTAGTCGTATTGACTTAGCAGAAAGTTCAGATTAAGAGAAAAGTTTCTGGTGTTCTGGATGTTCACAGTCACAGTTCCTCTTCCTGAAGAGACTTTGGCAAATAAAAATCTTAATGAGCTCACATCTCTGACATTTTTGCGTTTCATTCGCAGCACATAACAACGCACCAAGTGGTAGATGCAAATTTTGTAGTCCATTAATGTTAAATTGTAGATTTTACACAAATAACGCACGTCATGTCCGTAACATCCGCCTAGGGAAAGTGCAGTCGGATTCCTTAATCACCACAGTTCTCCTTTCCTATCCTCTTACTCCCACCTTTCCTTAACACTGTGACGTTTTTCATTGGGGTTCAGGAAAAGTGAATAGGAGGTAATTTTTTGGACTTTTCAAACGGACCCACTGTTTCACCTTGCGTTCACATTTGCATTCAGCTGCTTCATGATAGTGATGGGAATTTTGGCTCTTTTCAGTGATCCAGCTCATTTGGCTCGGCTCAACAAAAAGATCCGGCTCTTTCGGCTCCCGAACGGCTCTTCCTTCAGGTACCAGTTTCGCTCCATTTGCCCTGCCGATCTTAGCAATTTTATAACATATGATTGATATTTGGGGAGGTATTTCACCCCAACCATGCTCAATTTTTTTAAATTGAAAATATCTAAATTTTCAATTTTCAATTTTCACCTTGCCATTTAATTCTTACATTAATTTATCTGTTTGTCTATTGTTTGATAATGTTTTAAAAATTATATTTACCATCCACTGACAGTATTTCAAGCATTAAATACAGATTTAAATCACACCAAATTAAATGAAAGTAATCTTCCATGATTTGCAATACTTAACCTAATTTTCTTCAAACAAACAAAATAGTCCCTGCCATACACAAAGGGTTGCATGCTGCCTGACATCAAACTGAAAGAAAATAGCTCAGTGCATGCAAATAAAGTTAACTTTTTGTTTACTTTAATAAAGGTTTAATTTACTTTTATTGATTAAATAAAACAAATACACCGACCGATAGCGTCTCTTACGTCTTCTCTGATCTGCTCTGTTGCTGCTTCTCTCTGCAGCTCCTAATATAATCAAGCAGCGTGCTGCCCACCTGGTGCATGCTGCACTCACTGGCTGTCTGCTCTACTCTGCCTTTCTTGTGCAGCAGCACAAACAGTTAGAAGACCTGAGACCTACCTAACCGTATTTGAAACAAAACACACTAACACATACATAACTAAACACTAAATGTCCATTTTTTTGGATACACTCAGGGAGGTTTGTTAAATTCTGAGGTCAGAAATAAAATATTAACATCAGAATCAAAAGTAGCCTCAGATCAGCTCAGACTAATACACTGCACTGAGTCTCTAACATTTTCCTCCACACATGGATACCGCTCCCTGTGTATTGTTTTATTTAGTGACTGTGTTAACTGGCGACTTTCAGCTGACTGCATTTGTAGATGTGGTCGTGACAAAAGACAGAAAAAGTCCTAGCAAATAATGCTTTGTTTAGTTTTTTGTCATCATGTCCCAACATCCTCATCAGATATGTATTTAGTGAAAAACTAAACCAAAATAATCTTGCACAGACACACTTCAACTGAAGTCAACATTTTGCATGGTCACTTTTCTTCACTGCAACACTGATCAAAATTTCATTATTTTTAACAGTTTTAAGCAGACTTCTAAAACAGGACTTATCTGTCCCAGCTGGTTTGACAGACATGTTTGTCTCTGCGCTGTGATGATAACACATCATAAAGATGTGGAGAATTGTGGATTTGGTTTTTTTGTGGTCTTTGAAACTCTTAAACTCGGAACAGGTTCTATTTTATGTAAATTTTCGCATCAGTCTGAATTGTGTTTGATTGATGATTTAAAACAGTGCCTGCTGCTTCCTTCTTGTTCCCTTGTACCCGACCCCTCCTCTCTCTCCCTCGCTCGCTTGAAACGTCACTTTCAACACCATGATTTGACCATTATATGGATATCAACCATGGAAATACAACAGATAAGGGCACATGTTTTTACTCACAGCTGCCGAACAAAAGCAGAACTGAAAAGTTGTTCTCCGTCTTCAGTGCAGCACAGCTGTGACGTACGAACTGGTGCTGTATGAAGCTCTGTCAGGATGGATGGATTCTCACTGAGTGACAGAGCCACAGGCTCATCCTCTCTGCTTATTTAGCAGTATGAAACCATGTGCCACATTCCATGAATTTTTGCAGTGAATACAAATAAAATGCAACCGACTCAGTAAGCAAGGTTCGAGTGCATAACATTTTTTTGATTACTTATCTGAAAAAAAAAAAAAATCATCCAGAAATAACAGACTCGGTGTGCAGAGACCTTCAGCTATTTTCAGTGTTGGCTGGCATTACTTTTGAAAGTAACTAGTTAGATTACTGCGTTACATACTGAGAAAAGTAATTTGTTACAATATTGTTTTACCTTCTTCTTAAACTAAGGCATTGGAGTACTTCTGCATTACTAAATATCAAAACCCTTCAGGCACTCATTCCACCCACTGGTTGTAAAAATGACATAACGACCACATGTCTGCATATGAATGTGCAGATTCTAATGTCAATGTGCAGCGTAATTTACAACCAAAAATCCCTATCTCTGCAGCTTGATTAATCCACTAACAGATGTGAAAACCTTTACAGCTCTTTAACATGTTCACAATCTTACATAATAGGCGTAATAATTAAAAGAAATTTGGGATTTTCCTTTCAGTAACGTAATTCAGTAACGTAATATGTCACTTTTGTCTCTGCTGAAGTGTTGACCCTAGTCAACAGGAAGTATATCCCCATTCCCAGCTTGTATCAGCAGCTGCCACCATCACACATCACATGCAACATGAAGTATTAAAATGGCTTTATTCATTGTGTTGCAAATGAATGCCTCATAGCTCAAAATATGCTGGGATAGAGATGCAGTCCAGGCAGCCCCAGTTCTTAAAAGCTTTTTACCCTCTCTAGGTCACATACATGCATTTAAAGTCAGCGTTGAAATTCATTTAAATACTCGATAAAGCTTGAGGACCACTGGTTTGTTTGAAAGCAATTAGAGACAACAAGTGAGCAGCTAAAGTGGGAGTTTTGGTAAAATGACGGCAGGCTGTGCGTCCATTCATTACAACTATTGATTTTACTGTTAGCAGAGTTTAACTACAGGGATTAAGAGCAAACACCAAGGTGATAACAGATGGTATTAGAGAAAACACAGCTGCACAGAAACTACACACTATGGACTTGATTCTGGAGGGCAGATTGAACCTTTTATTCTTGCATCTTATATACCGGGGTAATTCTATTTATTCTATTTATTCTGATTTTATGGACCATGTTAAACAAGGTACATTTGATAGTTCTTGCAGTTGTCAAACATGATTTTCAAAATGAACCCTGCAGCTATTTGTAGAAAGTAAAAAAAACAAACAGTGATTATGATGCATTTTTCATTTGTGCATTGTAGCTGCTGATACGGTGTGATACAGGTAAATATGGATCAATATTTGTGCACCATTCTTGTCTTTTTGTGTGAATCTGAGCACAAAATTTATTCAGGTATCAAATCATGAAAAACAACCTTTTTATTCATTCTGGCAGGCTCTGTAGATTGTTAAGTGAAGCTGTGAAAATGTCTCACGCCAAAAGACGTGACTGTAATAAATACATAATAGATGTTTAAACTGTTTATATACGATGGCATTTAAAAAAAACAAAGCCGTTGCTGCTGCTGGATGTAAATCAAGCCGTCTGATAATTTGTAAAGCAGGTGGCAAAAAGCTAGGACAATTACCAGGCATTTTGGGCTCTTTACTTCACATGCAGAGCCTGGCAGCAGTCTGTTTATGATTGTCCGCTGTACTTGACCCCCATTGACACCCGTCATAAAATCAAACCTGACAGAAATGACGGCATCAGGGTGGATGTGACTCAGACGCTGAGTCACAGACATCAACAACACACACCAGCCCGGCATCCCGAGCCGACCTCCTTTCTCTCCAAGTGTGCTAATCACATGGCTCACTGGGGGAAACTGTTCATTTCTCTGTCACTTCCAGCATGCGGTCTAATTCAATTAACAACAAAAGGGAGGCCCGTGGACGTGTGCCACACAGCTGGCCTCAGACAGATAATTATCTGTAAACTAGCCACTGCTGGACTGAATCTGAGGCCGGGGTGGATGACCGGAGGGCAGCCAGAGGCGACAGAGAGGGGCTCAGTAGATAACAGGGCCTAAAGTCAGGAGCAGCTGGCCCTGTGGCTTCAGGGACCTGACTTGAGAGGAAATCAAAGTTGACAAGGTGCTGCCTGAGACGGCTGACAACTGACTCCCTGAGAATAGCGGGGAGGTGGCTGAGGTGAACGGAGGAGGCAGATGCAGGATGGCCATAAATCACAACTACCAACGAGCACATGTGTGAGACAAACAGGGTGACGTAAAGAAACTTAAGTGAGCAACTTACCCCCTAATCTATCTCATCAAAAATACTGTATATAGCATTTTAATACATTAAACAAAACTGTGAAATCAAACACTGGCACAACAACAACTAGGGGTGGAAATCCCAGAGTTACTTAGGCTTTGCCATGTTAAGATATGATACAGTAGGATTTAAGATACAGAAACTTGTCTGCTATGTCTACTGTTTACTTTGAAAGCAGGACTGTATGTAACATCCAGTTAAATTGCATTTCTTTCAGTAGTTTACTGCATTTCCTGTTTTATTTTGAAATCTAACATATCCTGTCATTTCAGTGCCTGCCTTCAGGTGTGTCTCAGTACTCACCTGCCTTTAATCAGTGTGTTAGCCAACCACTATATATACTCCTTTGTTTTCCCTCCTCAGTTGCTAGATTATCTCTGTTATCTCAGTGAATACATTGCCCTCAAACCTTATTTTAGTTTTTGGATTTCCTTAGTTAACTTTGGCCTGTGTATTTGAGTTAGATTGTTTGCTCTGACTGACTTTTTGTTAACTACCTAGTTTTGAAAGTAAAGGACCAAGAGAACTTTTGAACTGCTACTGTGTCAGCTCATTTCTGCATTTTAGTCTTTTTGGTACATGAAACCTTTCACTGTTTCCAAACAGGAGGTCAGTTATCTTTGTTTTAAAATAGAAAATAATCCAAAATGGCACAAAAATGGTTAAAAATGTAAAATAGTGGGATTTTAAAATGCAATAAAAGGTTGTGATTGCTCACGGTTAACTAGTGAAATTAGAGATGAAAATCTTAATTGTGATTAAAATTGTAATCTTTTGACAGCCCTAGCAAGACAATGTGTTACAAAACTATTTGCTAAAATGTGATGTTATGATACAGTGTTGTACAATACAAGGGGTTGTGACACAGTGTGTCTTGACACAGTGTGTTTTGATGCACTGGTGTGATACAATACAGTTTGTTACGATATAATGTGTTACAATGCATTGTGTTGCAATATGATGTGTTACAATATATGTCCCGATAATATGGGTTACTAACCTTGCAAAGCAGATGGATTCGCCCATTTCAATGTTTCTCACTGGTGAATCCATCTTGTAAAGCTCCTGTCTGCACTGTTTGGGCTCAGTTAGAAAGTGACCGGACTGATCAGCGTCGAGGCACAGTACTTCAGCCATGGCAGAGTGATGATGTAAGCAAGCAGCGACAAGAGGCCAGTGCAATTAAGGCCGGAGACATTAGTGTGGATGCTGCTTAAGTGCCAGTTTGTTTAGAATTGACATTTCTGTGTTAAGAGAACAAAGAACAGCATTGAGTTGTTTTCTTTTCAAAAATGACAAAAGTCGTGTACTGACGTGTCTACAGTCGCCATGCTTCGCGTTATGCAGTTCTCTATGGAGTTTACTCGTCGGTAGGGGTGTAGCGTCATGTTTTTTGTTGCTCTGATTGGCCCGTAAAGATGTGACAGACATAACTTTCATCCAATCACCCCCCGAGGTTTTTCAAAGCCTCTGCCCTTTCCCAAACACCATCTCTGGGAGGTTTACCAGATGGATGTGTGGAAACAAATCTATCTGGCGTGTCAGGTTAATGTGTTGCAATACTATTGTTATGATACAATGTGTTACTTTATAATGTGTTACCATACAATTAATTATGCTACAACATGTAACAGTATGATATGTTACCATATGTCATATTACGATATGATTTGTTATGATACATTCTGTCACAATAGAATATGTTATATGATGCGTTTCAATATGATGTGTTACAATAGTGTGTGTTAAGATATGATTTGTTACAATGTGTTTCAACACGATGTGTTACGATACACTGTGCTATAACAGTATATGTTACAATACGATGATATGATACATATCATACAATACAATACGACATGATATGACGCAGCACTGTGAGCTAGGGTGCACAGAATAAGGTCCAGTACATTGATGATGTAATACATCAAGTTTTACAACTGATATAGTACAACACAAATCAAATAAATAATCAACCCTTGATGTTAACAGGAATAAGTTTAAAGTTGATGTGCAGAATGGATTTTTTTCACAACAAAATGTCAGTTTCATCTTGCATCTTACCTACTTCGTCTCCTAACTTCTTTTTAACAATGCCTGACATAATCTCACCTTCTCCTCCTCCCTTTGTCCACCTGTCCACCTCTTCTTGGCCATTTCACTCTCCTTTATGTGACTGTCCTTCGTGTCAAAAGCACCAATGTGAGGAGTCATGATGCAATGGCACATTAACTGTACATGACTCATGAGTTGTAACAGACATATATTTCTGCACTGATATTTTGTCCCACCCCTACAAATAACAGAGGGGACTACTCACAGAAGCCTCTCACACTGCAAGTATATGGCAACAGAAATGTCCCAGACTAAACTGTAAACCCTCTCTGCTTCCTGCCCTGTGGGTTTGTTCCAGCTTTTCACAACACAAATAGAGAGATAACCCAGGAGCAGGCTGGAACAAGAAGTTAATGCAACAGAAAGACTCAACAAAAAGCTTATGGTTGTTGAGTCCATGGGGGGAAAATATTTACTAAAAACTGACAAAAAAGCAGGAAAAACTGGGAGAATAATGAGCATAGAAAGAGTTGATGTGAACCTGGAAAACCAGAAAATACAGATTTAAGGAAGAAAAGCACATGCTAAACTTAGAACTCTGTAATAAATCCCCCTTATTCTTACCATCACTTTCCCCCCCTTTTGGCTACATTGAAGCTACAATGTAGCCAAAAAAACTTTATAGAAACAGAGCGAGCGTTGTATCTGTGGCCAAATGCAGAAGATTTTTCTGGCAAATTCAACAGTGTGGTCCTTAGGGAGAAGTCAAAAGCTGTCAATATTCTCACTGATGACTCTCTTTGTCTGCTCTAAGGCTCGTAATGATGAGGAGAGATTTTATGTCAGCTCGACTAAATATTTCAAACAGAAATTCCAGCTTTGAATTAAGTCAGTAATCAAGATGTACTTTGCAACTAATTATTTTCAGCTATGATTGCTCTGCCAATTTGCTTGATCTGCTAAATTCTTTAAGCCCAGACTGATTGCTTGTTTTCAGGCAAACATTTTAAAATCTCAAGCTACTCAGAACATATGAAGAAAGGGAAACTGTACAAATGTACAAGCAAAACTGACAAGCAAAAATGCCAACTCATTCCCATCCCAGTTTTTCAGTATCATATCCTTAAGCAGGTTACACAGAAGTTAGGTTCTATTTTCTGTGCTGTCTAACGCAAGGTAAATATCTAACAATCTGGTGAGGTTTAAAGAAAAAACTCCATGGTAAAGTTTAGGGATAGAGACGGATTCAGCAGACAGTTGAAAGCCCATCAGTAGGTTTTGGAGATTATGCTCTACTAACACTGAGGTGTTGTAACAGCTGAGATAGTGCTAACGTATGCAGAAGTTACCACATATTACATCTAGCTCTACGTGGGTGCAAAGTCTCAATGTAAAATGTGCTTTTCATGTTGCATTCCTCTGAGGGGTGGGATAACTCAGAGGATGAGGAGGAGCAGAGGGTTTTACCAGCTGTTTGGTTTCAGCAGTGCGCTCTCCATGACAGGCCCTGGAGAACCAGGAGAATTCCCAGTGCGCTGGGCTGGTTTTAGTGTCACAAGGGTCGCATGAGCACTCATTGAGTAGCATTTTGCCATCACACCTCCCATCTCCTTCTCTCACTGTATCTCCTGACAGTAATGTACTCCATCTGTCAATCAATCAGCACGCTTGGTCAGGAAGATTCATTTGTGTTCATCTGACTGGAAACAAAAACTTATTTGGCTCTGTAATTATGTTTGCACGTTGAAAACAGTTACTCCCTCCACCCCAAGAAAGACAAGATGATAATACACCGAAAAAGATGAATCGTTAACAGAGCGTGTGGCTGAAAAAAGACACTGACAGCCACATGGACTCAAGTTTACCAGTGCATCTCAAAAAATTAGAATATCAGGAAAAAGTTCATTATTTTTTGTCACTCTTTTCTGAAAGTGAAAATTTGCTGTCAGGTTAGACTACTGGTCTTTTTTCTGCTTTATTTCTGAAATGTTGCTTTGTCTGTAATGTGTAAAATGTGGTTATTTCATGAATGTAACTGACAGACTTTGATTATGAATAAAGCTGAGTTGAAAAAAATCTTAATCTTGAAATACAAGGTACCGGCAAATTCTAACATCTGTTGTGGCAGAGACGGTGTCTCACAGCAAGCCTGGCTGAGACCTGTTCACACAGACTCAGTACTGTAATTGCAGCAAAAGGTGTCTACACTAAATACTAACTTGGGGATAAATATTTATGCAATAACATATATAATGGTTTGTATTTTTGTCAAAATATAGCCAAATTATACTGACTTTGATTGACTTATGAAAACAATAAGACATCCAAGAGGGTAAATACTTTTTAAAGGCACGGTAAGTTAGAGATCTCTTCATTATAAGCATTGTAACTGGGGGTTGTTCTCCCCCAGTTATCATGCTTACATTAAATACATTTTTGTTGCTGTTTGTTGATTTATTGCAGCTGATTTGATTTTATTTAAAGGCATTCAGAGACAATTAGGCATGACAGGTGACACTGTAGATAACATTGCACAATCAAACATGTTTAAATGATTAATCACATGAATTTAAGTTGTTATTTTTGCGACTTTTATTTATTTTTTTGGTTTGTTTGGATGTTACGTTAAGTTAGGATGATTTTAAGTCAGCAGTTGATGTATTTTGTATCTAGGCTCTGACCTCATTACCTCCTCACAGGTTTATTTTTCGTGCAGAATTTAAAGAGTGATCCTAGACTCCGAACAGAACTGTCAGGGGGATGCTGGGTTGGTGTTGAGGTTAAGAGTGACAATAGCAGAGGAGAGGGAGACACCAGGATGCTTGTAGCTTATTCAGACTGCCATTTGGCAGGATGGTTGTCAAGTGATTGGATAATGATGCATATCAAGTGTGAAATCAGTGCAGAGTTTGGGAAAATGATTGGAATTTTACACTCTTGTTGACAAATGATACACAACCAATGGACCCAAATTGTGACTGAATCATAATTTATATCATTTTAATGTATTCATTACTATGAGTTGTATTTTTCATACAAAAATCTTAACAATTAAACATTTAGACTGAAAAAAGGGTTTAAGAACACTTCTTATTGGTCGTATAGACTGGATACATTTTCCTAGGCTCATGGAAGATAACCTGACATGGATTTGTTTCACACATCCATCTGGAAAACAACTCATACACAGCATTTGGGAAAGGGCAGAGGCTTTGAAAAAAATCCTCTGAGGGTGACTGCATGAACGTTCTGTCTGTCACATCTTTACTTTAATATTTCTGGCTTAACTCAGACATGGCTGGTGTCAGAGGTCACTGGTACCATTCACAGCTAATGGATCTTAAATGTTTGAATGAGAACTCTTTGATCATGCTCTGGTTACCTGTTTCCTTGCAGAGTTGGATGTTTGTTATTTTGTTGGCCAGAAGCTTTGGCAGATTTGTCTGAGACATCTGTTGCTTCCTCTCTCCTCATGTCAGTTGAAACCACTTGCCAGCTCTCTGCACCATTTAGCTGAACAGACTTGACATTGCTGTTATACAAGAGCATCTTCATCTTAAGGATATTTTGCTTGGCTCTCCAGACGGAGAGGTTATGGGAGAGGGCAGGCTGAGTCTTTACTTGTCGAAGTTTGATGTCTCACTGTCCTCACTCACGAGGCCACCCTGCTAGGTAAAATCCTCCATGAATCTGAGTGGCTACTCATTCATAAAGACGGGCCCTTTGGTTGTTTATAAAATCTGTCATCTGACTAAAAGTGGCACCCAGGGTTGGATTTGGTGGCCCCCTAAAACCTGATTGGTCAATAATTAGCAGTTAGGGGAGAGATTTTTGGGCTGTGTTACAAAACACATAAACTACATGGGTTTTTCTTGCAGCCACTTCAGATAAGGGATGTGAGTTTTGAGAAAAAATTACTGACTGATTGGCAAAAATATAAAAAAGATTCAAATGGGATAGGCCGGGATGTACAAATGAGTTTGCTTGCTTGATTTTAAAAAATAATTAAAATTTCCTTTAATCGGCAATCACATCATTGTTATTCAAACTAAAATGATACATACAACAAGACAGTGGTTCTCAACGTTAGGGCCAGGACCCCCTTGGAGGTTGCAACAAACTGAGAGGGGGTCTCCAGATGCCCTTAAAAAACTAAGAATATTTTTAAAATTACATTGTTGCCACATTACACCACTGTGGCCAAATTTTAACCCGTTTTCATCAGCCACTTAAAAAAACATTTTTTTGTAAATTTTAAACCCTTTCCACAACTTTTTGCTGCTTGGTTTTGCCACTTCTGAACCTATTCTTGCTAACCTTGCAAAGCAGATGGATACGCCCGTTTCCATGTTTCACAGTGCCGAATCCATCCCACAAAGCTCCCATCTGAACCGTTTGGGCAGACGGGAGTTAGAAAGTGACAGGACCAATCAGTGACGAGGGGCAAAAGTTTCGGGCGCATTGGCGTCGTGACTCTTTTGGTGCATTTCCATGCCAGCGTTACAGCACCACGTATAGGCTTGGCATATATACTACAGCATTTTCAGTCGTTTTCAGTGTTTCCGTGCTTACAAGGATATTTCCTGAAATGATCCCATGTTTACAGATATCTTTTTCAAAACGAAATGGAAATATAAAGTTTTCGTCTCCGTGTGGACAAGGCCTAAGAGTCATTCTCAAAGTGAGAATGATATGTTGTGAGACATATTTGTAGACAAAAGGGTTTTTGATATTATCCCAGAGGAATAAACACTAAAATCCTGAAGGATAAATTGGGAGAAGTGGAAACCCAAAAAAAAATGGCAAAAGCCAAAATCAGAAAACTTCCACTGTTCATAAATGACAAACAGGCAAACTAAAGCAGCTGACTAGAGAACTGAAACTCTCTGGAAGACAGAGAAAACTATTCTTAAGGGAAACACAAATGACACCAGACCAGCGTCAGAGAACCAAACCGTTGGGTAATGACTTCCAGCGCTAACAAACTGATATCTGGTTATTCTTTGAATATACACATAAATATTCTGAAATGCTGAAGGATATTCTCATACTCACCAAGAAAACCCAGACAGATGCTCCCCTTACCACTGGATGTGAGATGATGATTAAGCACTGAGAGCTTCAACACAGGATTATATTTAAGCTAGCCACACCTGGTCTCATCAGGGGCAATCAGCCACACACACCTGGCACTGCTCTGATTGATTCACACTGTGAAGCCCAGTGTGATCTCCCCTTATTTTCCCTGATGGAAAGGTCATATATGAAACAGTTCATTAAGAATATATCTTCATGTTGTTAACAGCATGTGTGACATCACCTTGAAGCAAATTTTGTAAAAAAAAACAGCAAGCTTACTAATTGCCTCTGATGTAAGGCCATAATCAATCAAGCCAAAATTTCAAGGCACACCAAATCCATATCAATACAAAATTGCCTATTTAAAATATGTTACAGTGAATCCGGTGTAAAGTATGAGTTCAGGCTGGCAACGGAGTCAAGCACTGCTACACTGCCAGGCCAAAAAAAAAGTTGCCACCTGGATTGAACTAAGCAAATAGGTACGAGCCTCCTATTGGATAATTACTGCATGGGCGATTATCTTTCAGCTGGCAACAAGTTATTTAACCTCAGCTGATGCAATGAGTAACCTCTCATTTTTTAAACAACCATGTTGAAAGACACATCCTGTGGTCGCGGAAAAGATGTTTGTCTGTTTAAGAAGGGTCAAATCATTGGCATGCAAAAAAGCTTCAGTTTGCTAGGAGCATAAAGATTGGACTCTGGAGGAATGGAAGAAGGTCATGTGGTCTGATGAGTCCAGATTTACCCTGTTCCAGAGTGATGGGCGCATCAGGGTAAGACGAGAGGCAGGTGAAGTGATGCACCCATCATGCCTAGTGCCTACTGTACAAGTCTGTGGGGGCAGTGCTATGATCTGGGGTTGCTGCAGTTGGTCAGGTCGAGGTTCAGCAACATTATGTGCCCAAAGAATGAGGTCAGCCGACTACCTTAATATACTGAATGACCAGGTTATTCCATCAATGGATTTTTTCTTCCCTAATGGCACGGGCATATTCCAAGATGACTATGCCAGGATTCCTCGGGCTCAAATTGTGAAAGAGTGGTTGCGGGAACATGAGACATCATTTTCACACATGGATTGGCCACCACAGAGTCCAGACCTTAAACCAATTGAGAATCTTTGGGATGTGCTGGAGAAGGCTTTGCGCAGTGGTTAGACTCTCCCATCATCAAGACAAGATCTTGGTGAAAAATTAATGCAACACTGGATGGAAATAAATCTTGTGACACTGCAGAAGCTTAACAATGCCACAGTGAACGCGTGCTGTAATCAAAGCTAAAGACGGTCCAATGAAATATTAGAGTGTGTGAACTTCTTTTGGTGGGGATTTTTTTTGGCCAGGCAGTGTATATAACTGAGATCAGCTGATCTCATGTAAGCCCTCCTCAGCTGACGGCCAGCTGATTTGCTTTTCAGCACATTGTTGGCTAATCGCACTCGTGCTGCCATATTTAAAGTGCTCTAACCTGGCGATGCTTTGCTGCTCCCTCTCCAAGTCACTCTCATACAACCCTGCTCCACCCCAGCTCCTCATTCCCAGGACAGCCACATATGGATAACAATAGTAAGTGCAAATTTACAACTGCCAATAAAGAAAAAAACTATTTATGACTGCAGTCAAGTGTGTATCTTGACAAAGTGGTCCTGACAGAACTTAAGTTATTGTACGGTTGCAGTAATTATGTATGGTTGTACAAACTGCTACGACACACCAAGACTTGGCTCAAGGCACACCAGTGTACCTTGCCACACCATTTGAGAACCCCTGATCTAGAGTATATAGAAGTTTCACTTTTTCATGATATTCTAATAAGCCCCCCCATGGATCTGGGCCCCCAGTCATAAAAATCTAGGCACACCCCTGCTTTCAGCTCCATAATGTTGGTTAGTGTTACAGTTACCACAAATATTTTCATTCTATATAAAAAATAATTATAGTCTTCTCTTTCTGCTTGCCTTTTCTTAAGTGTCATTAACAAATCCAAACTTGTTCTCATCTTGTGTGTCTCCTAAAATCAAACAGCCTAACAAGCTCTGACCAGAGGTGATGGAGTTCTGTCTTATCTGGATATAGCATTGTAGAAGGTTATTGAATTCAGGCCAGAGGAAGGCTAAAGAAGATGGATTTAAATGTCAAACTGAATAAACAGACAAAAGACAAAGTTATTGGAGGAATTTCCTTTTTAGCAGATTTCTCTAGAGGAAGAGCTTTAATGGAACAAGCTTCTATTGTGGTATTATCAAACTCGCTGTGTCATTGTGACACTCCTTGTTTAATCTCCCGGTGATGTGATAGGATCCGTGTGTCCACTGCCTCGCCCAAAGGGAATAAGAAAGAGAAGAAGACAGAGAGAAAAGAAAAAAGGAGAGAGAGGGAGACGGGGAGCCTTTGTGGGATAAATAAAGTGACATTTTCAGGTCCTATTCTTCCATTTTTCAGCTTGAAGATCAAGTTTTCCTAGACATCCTCTGCTGTTATTCTAACATTAGAGTAGCAGAATGATGGGGAGAAATGTCTGGGAAAACATTTGAAGCTCAGGGTAAACTTTTCCTTTTTTCCTGGGTTGGTTTTATGTTTCAGATACGTGGAAAAAGACGTGGAGAACATGCCACAAAGGGCCATAACAAACCTCGGCAGAGCGGTGTGTAATGCTGCTGATTCACTGTAATATGAGATTCTGAACAGAAACAGAATGGTTGATGAAGATGCATAACGCAGGCGGGGGCTGTGTGTGCGTATATTTGTGTGTGAAGGGTGGGGGCTCATGCAAACTCCAAACTACTTGTGGATGAAAAAATAATCAAATTTGTGGCTTCAGTGGTGCCTGAAAACAGCACCCTGAAACTCTGCTGTTCTCATGCTCCGTCACCTGGAACAGCAATAAACCAGTCAGCACAATGAAGCCTGGACACACACATATACACAACGCCAAACCCACACAGCCACACAGCTATGCATACATGTATGAGTGTACTCAGTATATACTGTACACTGGAGCATCCATGCATGAATCTGTGCTGCACATTCATGCTGAAAAACTGTGCACCCTGTTACTCACGCCGTATGAAGTTTTCACAATCTAATACAGACATCAGTATGCACAAACAGCAGACTCTGTAATATAATCCCTGCTACATGTGTTTGCATGGTGACCTTACATGCACAAGCAACAGCACTATGTAGTGCATCACACTTTTATATGCAGGGGTGAACCGGGCCATAAGAAATCCCAAATATACCATAATCATTTTCTGCAAAGAAAACAGGTGCAGCACTCAGAAGTACTGCCTGATGCAATCATGGATTTGTTGGTAAAGAAATTGCTTTGAAGTGTTCCCATGCTGGACAAACCAACAACAAAAACAACACTGAGAGAAATATACAGATTTTATGAATCAGTCATGGTCAATATAATGTGGCTTTTTTTTGACAAAAGAAATTACAATTTTAAATAAAAATTTGTAGGATAATGGCAAAGACCATTTTTGAAGAAAACTCACAATAAATCTCAACTACAGTTCACCATAAGGCATGTGGGAGACTCCATGGTCAAGTGGAAGAAACTTCTTTGATCTGATGAGACCAGAATGGTGCTTTTTGGCTATCAGAAAAGACGCTATGTTTGGCGAACATCAAACATTGCATATCACTTTAAACACACCATCCCCACTGTGAAGCATGGTGGTGGCAGCATCATGCTGTGGGGATGTTTCTTGGCAGCCGGCCCTAGAAGGCTTATAACTGTAAAGTGTAAAATGAATGCAGCAAATTATAGGAAGATCTTTGAGGACAATCTTGTTTGGTCTGCAAGAGAACTACGGTTTGGAGAAGATTTATTTTCAGTGTGACAATGACCTGAAGCATACCAAAAAAACTACACAAAAGTGGTTTACAGACAACAAAGTGAATGTTCTGGAGTGGGCGGGTCAAGCCCAGACCTCAAATCCAAAAGTGAATTTGTGGCTGGAGTTGAAAAGGGCTGTTCATGCCTGATTCCTGTGCAACGCGACAGAGCTTGAGCAGTTCTACAAAGAAAAATGGAGTAAAATTACAGTGTCTAGATGTGCAAGCCTCACAGAGACCTATCCACACAGACTCAGTGCTGTGATTGCAGCCAAAGGTGCATTTAATAAATACTGACTTGAATGGGGTGAATTTTTATGCAGTCACTTATTTTACCTTAAATATTTTTATTTAATTGACATTCATAGTGACCTTTGACCTTTAAAATCTAATGAATTTACCCTTAAGTCCAAGAGTATGTCTGTGTCAAATTTTAAAAAGCTTGAAGAAATGATTTTGAGCTATCAAGCTCACAAGCAAAGGATGAACATGAGTCCTAATTACTCTGACTTTTGAACTCTGAAATTGAAGTTCATGTTTGATTCAAAGTGGGCATTTGTGCAATGTTTGAAGAAAATCTCTGACTGTTCTGAATTAGAGTATTCATAAGAAGAGGCTGAAACAAATGTGAAAACATGGAAGCATAAAAACCTTCGATTAAAGGAGACTGAAAACAAATTTGTCATCATGAATAAATAAATAAATAAATAAAAAACTAAAATACTGTTCACGATTCTGCAGAGCATGCACTGAATTTGTTTGTTGAAAAAAAAGAGAAAAATGTCCATCAGTTTCCTTTAATCAATGTTACCTCAAAGATAATCCCCTAGCAATTGTTTTAATAAAACCTAAATAATTGCAGAGCTATTCTCTATCATTGCAATAGTTGACTGATAGTTATGGCCTTACCAGTTTACTATTAAAGAGATCCTAAGTGCAAACCTCACACTGAGTTTCTATTTCCTCATGCAGTGCTGTTATTAATGTGTGTGATTTTGCTCTGACTCATAACTTTGTTCCAAAGTGAAGTCCTTTTCTGAACCTTCCTGTTGGATTCTGCTGTGGTTATTCTTTTAAGAAAAGCTGAAAAATTATTGCCTACAATTAAATGTTACATTAGAAAACCTTGGGAATTTATTTTAGGTCATTAAAATGAAGAGAATCATACAGTTATGTTGGTGGCAATTAAAAGAAATCTTGGATATAGAAGAACAAAGGTTTAAACTTCTCCTTTTTTGGTCTGAAACTTTTAAACAAAGTCTCTTGGCTGTAATAGTACATAGTAAAAATCTTTCAGTCATTTTGCTATACTGAGCTATGCACTGTGCATAGTAGAGATGTTATATAAAAGTAGTCTCATTTATTTTGTTGATGAAAAAAATTATCTTGAATGACAGCAAAAGATAATTTGTTTGTTATTTGGAACAATTTCATGTGGATATACTTTAACATTTGGTTAGGGCTGTGTTTAAAACACAGTTTATAAATTATGTAATATAAAAGGTGCTCTTAAACAGAAGAGATTAAACCTCTAAATATGAGTTAACCTGGGCAGACTCATTACTATGTTAATGTTGAAGTATGAGCTGACCGTAGGCCGAAGAGGTTTAAAATCTCATCTTCTCTTTTCAGATATCACTACCATTCTGAAACACTACCATCCAAACTTTCAAATACTGACAATAATGGTAGTCTCACTGGATTTGAGAGGGGTCTGGCTGCAGACTACTACTACTACAAGGTTAATTTTAAACTTTTGATATCCTAACATTACCTTAACCCTTACCCTGACCCTTAAGCAGAATTTTAATCCCTTTTTATTAGTTTTAGCGTGTATTTCCGTTCTGAGATATATACAGCGTCTCGGACAAACGGTCTGTGAGAGTGGCTGTCAGCGATGTACGTCTGCAGCCAGACTGAATTTATCTGAGATCTCATACAGAAATAATAAAAACGTGGTTTTTGGAAAGGTGACTGTAGAAGAGGGTCTGATTTTGTTTAGGGTAATTTAGTCCAACCTTACTGATTCAAACTATAGGGAAACTGTTAATTCAGGAATTTTGCCTCAAATTCTTCAATTAACCCCTTAAAGCCTGAAAACACAATTTATAGCCAGAAAAATCTAATTTTTTGGAACTGAAATGATTATTTCACTTTCTACTGAAATCCAAAATAATCCAAATTTCCATAAAATTTAACATATATATTTTTTGTATCTCATTTGATACATTAGGTGTTTTTGGTAACTGATAATCCACTTGAGGACATTTTTATCATTTTTTAGATTGTATTCAGTAGTGCTTTTTTGGTAATTTATGATCATATTGATTATATAGAGGTATCATAAAAGTATGTATCAAATATGATACAACAGGCTTTAAGGGGTTAATTTACTTATTTGGCTTTTGAAGCTGTAAATTTTCTGGGGGTCACAAGAGGCCATTTCACTGATTGTTATCTCTGCTGCTGCGTTGACTGTTAGACCTCAGTCAGGACCCAGCATGGCAGCCATAATGTGTATGTGTAGTTAATAATAGTCTAATTCATAGTCAACATAATGAGCCCTGTCAACCAGGATAGAGGTCTTACTTTACTCTTCTGTTCCAGTGTTTAAACATTAATCTTTGCAGACTTGTGACAGCGTCACTCTCTCCAGCTGACAGCAGAAACACTGGTGTTAGGTTAAAATGCATTTAGTGTATAATTTAATTCAAGGTGTATTTCAAGGCCATAAAAGTAGAAGAGAGTAACATAATGGAATTTAACACAGATGTCAGTGACTCAGTCAAATAAAAAGAGTCACCTGGAGGGCGCTCATAAACAGAGAAACTTATGAAAACCTGATTGAAGGAGGCACTTCTCTGTAAACAGGCAGTGATCTTAAAACACCTCAGTGCTGACATAACTGTCCAGGTAAATAAACCTCTGATTAATGTTTCATTAAAATGTCAAAATATGCTCATCAGACTGCAGAAAGAGGTTTCACAAATAATATTAGTTTTCACATCTCATTTAGTTTGAGGTTTCTAATTAATAGGGTCACGTTTGCAACCGCATCACTGGTGTTTACTAGCCTAGTCAGTGCTTCTGTTGCAGATGACACTCACTGTGGAAAAGCTGTTTTATGCTTCATAAAATGATTTACAGCTATCTAATGCTGGCATCCAAAGCTTTCTAAACTTTCCATGTACAAGTTGTGCACTACACAGCTTACTGCAGGGAATTTGTGGACAATAACAGTTACATTACCAGACTTTTTAATCCCAAAATGATACATCTAAGCAGGCCCGCCCACAGAATTGACTGGGCCCCTGAAAATCCCAGAGACTGGACCTCCACAGTTTTGGTTTATTGATAATACTAATGTGTGTGTGTGTGTGTTGGATCAGTAGCATTGGTCCTCATTTTGGAGCTCAAAACTGCGTCAAGCTAATACTGAGTTCTGATGTTGGAATGTTTTAATTGTGGTACTTTTCAACCACTTTCACAACTTTTTTTTAATTCACATCTTTTTGCTATTTAAACCCGTTTTAACTGCTTTTTGACAATTTTTGCCCATATCTGCAAAATCCTTTTGCAACTTTTTGCCTACGTTAACCACATTTTGCCAATTTTGTTGCCAATATTGCAACTTACTGACTATTTTTTCCACTTTTTGCAGCTTTTCAACAATTTTCTGTGACCTTCTTGCCACTTGTATCCTATTTTTGTTCTTTTCCCACCCATTTCGGTCACTTTTTAACTACTTTTTGGACATTTCTGCACTATCTTTTTGTAACTTTTTGCCTACTTTAGCTGCTTTATGCCATTTTTTGTCAATTATTACCTTTTTTTTCTGGATTTGACTCATTTTTGCTGCTTTGCATGCATTTTGCCATTTTCTGTCCATTTCTTGCCACTTTTGCCATTTTTTTGGCCATTTTTTGCCATGTTTTGTGTCTTGAGCCATTTTTTCCCATTTCTATCACTTTTTGTCACTTTTCACCAGTTTCGGGATATTTTTTTTGCCTGTTTTAGCCCGTTTTAGTCATTTCTATCCCATTTATTCCATTTTTTTTAGTATAACTAATTCTTTAGACTTTGTACAGAATTTTGACTCTTTTTCAAATTATTTACTTTATTTCCTAAAAGATGTCAGTTTCTTCTATTTTATTTATTGACATTTGTTCACATCACAGCCTAACTATAAACCCTGACATTACTTTCCTAAGAGTTTTGTCCACATTGTTAACATTACTAATAAAAATGTACATTTGTTTTAATTAAATAGCTAATTAAGTAGCTTTGACAGGATTGGTTATAATTCAGGTTATAAATAAAACATTGTTTTCACAGTGTAACTTTTCTGTTGACTATGATTTTGCTGATCACCATGTGCCCCCAGTTTTGCTGGGCCCCACAAAGCCCCCCCCCCCCCCCCCCTTTATGGGCAGCCTTGCATTTGAGACAAAAGTACTTGTTCAGCAGTGGCATCCACATAGTTGTATGTTACCTTTGCTGCTTAGGTGGGATGAAACAGATATTGGGATGATGAGGTCAATAGTCACCTGGGCCTAGTTGCTCAAAATCTTAATTTCCAGAGGTTTCTGGGATAAGTTGATTCCTCTTTCTTTGTCACAATTTGTAACAGAAAGCTTCTGGATCAAACAGATCCAGGTACAAACTTTAAATTATTACAAAATGTAGTATCAACAAAAATAAATGGGGCTTCTTTTTATTTACTTTGTCCACATGATGAAGCAGAATCTGTATAAACTGGACCATCTAAACAGTTTTTTTTGTGTGTGTGTGTGTGTGTATTAAATAGTTGATGTCTGGCATCAGCAGTTATGTGTTTAGTTGTTTTATAGGGAAACATCTATTTTATACAACCTTGTGATATCTGTCTAACAGTAGAGCTGTCACAGAGCAGAGTGTGGTACACTGTCTTAAGCTTGTGCTCTGTCTTCTGAAACTCTGCATAGTTTGACCTGCCTTTATGATTATAATGATGTATTTTCTGAAGGATTCTGCCTGACTCCAGCCTCTATTTGGGTCAGAGTAACTCTGATTTCTCAGAACTCAGAAGTTTACTAATCCTACTTAAAAATTATGAAGCTTTTGTTTGGATAAAAAACAAGATTCACTCTGAATTTGACATTGTTTGTTTTATTTATAACAACCCATTTTCTAGGAATGGATCCAGTCTGGTGGCTTTAATCCAATCAGATAGCTTATTGAGCAACAAATCCTACAAACTGAGATGATGGCCTTAATGCTGAACTCTCCACATCCTAAAAGACTTCATAAACCAGTGGATGGCATCATGGTGGTTCCTCTTCTGAGCAATCTTTAGATGGCTCCAGTGTCTTCTCCTGGGTTATCTGAAATTGCCTGTGTTCTCTGCATGATATCTCTTTGACTTGTATTGAGCTCTGACTCTCCTGTGGCCACTCCATACAATCTCTCTGTGCATAACCATGAACCTCTGAGCGTAGTGGCAGCTCCACCGCTCTGACATTTATCACTATTATTCTCCTTCCTGTCGTCCCTTTATCTGACAGCGCTCCCGGACGGGTATACACCTTTCTTCTCCCCCTGTTGCTATCTCTCCTGTTATGGACCAGGCTCAATTGAAAAGGTCTGCTGGGATACGGGTGTCTGAGGTTGCTTTCCCTCCTACTCTCTCCCCTTGTTCCTTACCCTCTGGCTTTTCCCCTCCCTTGTTCTGCTGTCTTCCAGCTCTCAGAGTGGAAATTTTTCTTGGAAAAATAAGAAGGTAGCGGACTCAACCAACCTTTTGTACCCAGGACCCATCTGTCTAATTTACAGATGTCTTTACTGTTCCCTGCCTTCTCACTTGAGCTGTTCTCTTAAATTAGCTAAATAAAAAACACCGTCATAATAATCAAAGTAACCATGGAAACACAAGTTCAAATTCACCATTTCCTCAGTTTGCTTTTCACATCATTGCAGAGTGGTTTTTACCATTTCTGCATGGACGTTTTGTCCTGAATGTGTCCCCGACTGTACAGTATTCAGGCTGTGGGTGATTTGCTTTGATTGCAGAGCGGCTAATCAGAGAGTCATGCTGGACAAGGACTAAGGGTCTGTCAGGGCTTCATGCTGGGATCATCGGGGTCTTTTCTCAGAAATCAGGCTTAAAAAGATGCTCTGACCTCTAAAGACAAGCCTCATCTGATGTGGCCCAAAATAATTCATAATTTTATGCGCTACACTCAGGCTGAAAATAACACTCTCCCTCATTTTGGGAAAATTTTGTTGAAATACCAAAATTTCTACCCTTCTTTATCAAACCTATCATTTGCGGAATTTGACATATTAATGTCACAGTTCTGTCAAATGGTATTCCTGATTTCTTTTTTTAGATCTGCGACATGTCTCCGATGAAGCAGAGCACAGTGGCAAAAAATGAAATAACAGAGGCAAAAAATAGGCTGAAAGTGGCAAAAATGGGCATAACAAAGAGAGAATGTGGTTAAAATTGGCATCAAAAGCAGTGAAAGGGGGTTGATAGTGGCAAGAAATAGATTAAAAGAGACAACAATAGACGGAAAGAGACAAAAATCATTCAGACAGGCCATGGAGTTAAGCGCCGCCATGTATTAGAGATCAGCTGATTTCACGCGAGCCTTCTTCAGCTGACGGCCAGCTGATTCACTCTAAGCACAAAAATAGCTGATTGCTCTCATGCTGCCATATTTAAACTGCTGTAGCCTGGCTATGCTTCACTGCTCCCTCTGCAAGCTGCTTTTTGCAACCCTCCTCCACCCCAGCTCCTCCTCTATGTTTTATCTGACTTAATCAATGTCATTCTGTTGTCACTGATGCCTGCTCTACTCTGTTTTTCTTTCACTTCTTCTCTCCCTGCCTAAGGCTTTTCTTGTAGGTACAGGAAGAGCAGTAAGGTGTGCTGTTTCTGCTTGACGCTTTTCACATAGGTTCATGGTAGGGCAGGGGGGATCCCAGAACAGCCACAATGTCAAATATAAATAATAGCAATGAAGGCAATTTAATTACTGCTAATGAAAAGAATTTTAAAAGTGGCAAAAAATGGCTTGAAAGTGGCAGAAATTGGTTAGAAGTGGCAATTACTGGGTTAACAAGGGCAAAAAATTAGCAGAGTGGCAAAAGGGGTCAAACAATGCAAAAATCATCAGCAAAAGTAGTGAAAAGGGGTTTAAAATGGACAAAAAAAGGTTGAAATTTGTAAAAAATTTGGTGGAAAAGGTAGTGAATGCAATTTATAAGTAGAAAATATGGGTTGAAAGGGCAAAAGTGTATTTAAAGTGGCTAATGGAAGGGAAAAAGTGAAGAAAATTGGTTAAAATGGGGCAAAAAAGATGAAATAACGGGGGGGAAAAGGCTGAAAGTGGCAAAAATGGACATATTAAACAGTAAAATGTGGTTAAAATTGTCAAAAATTGGCATAAAAGTAGGGGAAAGGGGTTGATAGTGGCAAAAATGGATTAACAGAGACTATGAAAATGTGTTAATAGTTGCAGAAACGGGTAGAAAAGTAGTGGAAAGGGTTTTAAAAGGGGCAAAACAGGAAAAAAAAAGTGGCAGAAACAGTTTAGAAGTGGACAAAATGTGTTTACAGAAGAAAAAAACATCAGCATCAAGTTGCAAAATGGGACAACAGACGCAAAAAAAAAACAGTTAAAGGGTCTGAGTGAAAAGGGGTTTAAAAGTGACAATAAAAGGTTAAAAGTGGTAATTGGTTGAAAGGATAGAAAATTGGTTAAAACTGAAAAGAGCTAATAGTGGCAAAAAATGGTTAATGTGACAGAAACACACAGAGAGTGTTGGGAAGGGTTTTAAAAGTGGCAAAAAATGGTTAGAAGTGACAATAACAAGTTGACAGAGGTAAGAAAAAAATAGAAAGTGGTGAAATGGGCCAAAAAAAGCTAGAATGGGCAACTACAGTATTGAAAAGGAGTTGTTAATGGCAAAAAAATTTGGTTAATAGAGACAACAATACGTGAACAATGGCAAAATGGGTTAATAGTGACAGAAGCAGGCAGAAAGTGTGGTGGAAAGGGTTTAAAAAGTGACAATAATGGGTTAACAGAGGAAGAAAATTAGCAGACAAAAACAGGTTAAAGTTGGTAAAGATTGGTGGAAAAGGTAGTGAATGGAAGAGTAGCAAATATGGGTTAAAAGTGGCAAAAATTGAAGGGGAAAAGTGATGGAAAGGGGTTAAAATTTGGCAAACTGGAAGAGAGGCAAAAAAGGCTAAAATGACTTCAAATCTGATGAAAAGTGGCAAACATGGGTGGCAAAATGGACGAAAAACACGGTTTTAAGTGGTTAAAAAGTGGCCCAAATAAATAATTTCAACATCAGAAACCAAGAATAGCTTGACACAATTTTCAGCTCCAAAATTAGCAAACTGTTAGCCAGATGCTAGCACCAATGCTACTGATCAAACACGACTGCATTGATATCATCAATGAATCACAACCTGGGAGGGCCCATGCTCTGGGTTTTTCAGGGGCTCAGCCAAATCTGTGAACAGGCGTGCTCTCAGCTGATGGAATTTTGTAAAGGTTTCAAATATGAGCCTAAAATGTCTTTACTGTGTTAATTTTTTGAAGACTATGAGGTAGAAATAGACAGAATGGCACATATGATTAAAAATGTTGCAAGACCATCAGTTACATCCTTCTGAAAAGTAAGTCAAAGGAATTTGGGAGGATTTGTTCTAAAGCAAAAACAGTATTTTCCCTAAGTTTATCTCAATGTAAGATGCAAAGATAGAAACCCTGCCACTAAATTCAAAGCCCCGTTTTCCCCTAAAAGTGACAGAATGTTCCTTCTCCCTGCTCTCTCTCTCTCTCTCTCTCTCTCTCTTTTTCTGCAGGATATGAGATACAAAGATCCTTCAGTACAACGTGTCCACAGACACCTGTGCTCAACATTAACCCGTCTATATGACACTTAAAATGACACCAATTTTACATTTGATTAAACTTTAATACCAAGCTGCCTCTGAACATAGCGCACAGGAGTATCTATGCATGTGTGTATGGGATCTCTGTATTTGTATCATGTCCTAGTATTCTCCTACATGAGGTCTGCACTGAGAGCCTGCTGATACAATCAAGCGAGTCAGAGCATCCCTCATGTTGCCATCATTTCCTCCAAGATCCTAAACCAATACCTTTGATTTATGGAGCGTCGAGTGACATTCAAAACACACCTCTAAACTGGCGGAGAAAAATAGAGCGATACTAAAGTGGGCTGTTAAGAGAAGCTCTCTGTTTTAAAGGCTGCGCTGGAGATGTGGGAATGTGATGAAAAAACATACATTCTGCTAACAGCCCTTTAAAATTTACAGCAGGAAGCATAAATCCTTTAACTCATCTCTGTCCTGGGAAATGCATTTTTTTTTGTGCATGTCGAGCTATAAAATAATCGTCTCAGCTCGTCTGCTCCATTTTGTAAAGTCACCACTGATATTAAACAGCAACACAGTCTTAAACAGGTTACAATGAACAGGTTATTGTAAGGTGAAATGGTTGGATTCTCTTTAAAGGCTCTGTAAAACATTCACTTGTATCCCTCTGATGCTGCAGTGGATCATAAGAGAGGCCAATACATCAAGCTAATGGCATTAATCCTCCTTTTAAAGACCGCTCCACCAATTAAAAATGATTGGCTTCTTAATTGACAGAGCGGTGGATCATCAGAGAAATCGTCTCTTACATTCATTCGATTCATCTTCCTTGTCTAAACCAGTTGACAACACTACCCAGAATGCAATATGACAGTGGTTGTGCTGCATTGCAGTAAAATAGTAAAGAAAAAAAATCCTCCTAAAATATGCCTCTGATTGTGATCAAAAAGTGACATAGAAATAAAAAAACAGCACTGATTAAATCTACGAGGTTAGATCTGCCATGGAGACACGTAAGAGTTCATCTTAAACATTATTCGCACAGGATTAGTGTCACCTAGGACCTCTGGTAAGTTGTAATAGTTGCACAGGGGGTCCTGTGTGAATCAACCATGTCTGTAATTTGCAGAGTAAAAATTTCAGGGCAAACAACCCACCATATTTCAGGGCACAGAGGGTCCACAGGTAAAACTAATCCCATGATAACCAGCATCTCTGTAATTTAGGGTGGTAATTACGCTCTGGTGATCAGCTGATATGGGCATCTACTCACTTAAGCTCTGAGCTGATCTCTTTGAGCCGCAACCTCTCTGAATCCAATCGTCCTGTACCTGTCATATTTTAAAACCTGTTCTCTTTGGACTGCAGATGGCCTAGTGGTATAAGGCACGCCCCATGTCAGCCACGATTCAGTCCAGCTTGTGGCACTTTCCCGCATATCTCTCCCGAGTTCTCTCATCCCTGTTTCCAATTCTATACATCATCGTCCGCTGTCAATAAAGGCATAAAAAGCCCAAAAATAAATCTTGAAAAAAACCCAAAACAAATTCTGTTCTCTTTCTGTTGTTTCAGTATGACCGCTGCAACTCCCCTCCACCCCAGCTACCTCTCTTACATCTCATCGGTGTCCAGGTTCATCTTCAAGCTGTCCTACATCCCTTAATCTCCACCTCCAGACATCTCATCAGTGTCTGGGTCAAGCTCCTTGGAAAGCTCTCTTACTCATCTTATCCTTCTCCCTCCATCAACAGCACCAGTGTCTAGAGTCCATTGGGGGGGGGTCTATCCTGCTGTCGACCTCACTACCCCCTCAAGTTCATAAAGATATCACAATGGCATCTAAGTCTCTCCTGATTTGAACAGCTTTATTTCACTAATTTATTTAAACTCTGCTGTCCAAATGTGCATACATGCACAGCTGCTCTCTTCATGTGAGCAGCACTTCTGCTTTCAACAGTTTCTCTTTGCAGGTGTCTGATCTTATGTCATTATTATTTAGCTGTACATTTAGTGCATAAGACAGTTTACAATTTGAAGTGTATTGCCCAACACTTAGTGGTTAGATTTGTTACATTTTATAATTGTCCAATCCCCATTTCATAGGGAAAGGTTTTACCACTACACCTGTAACTGTTCTGGGGTGGGTGGGGTAAGAAGCTGTGATGGGACAGGGTTTGTTCAACCTTACTGCATTGTTTCACCCAGGCAGAAATAACACAAATAACGGAAATACTGCTGCCATAACAGGGTGCTGCTGCTCACAGCAAAAAAGGTTCTCAGTACAAATCTTTATGTTGTCCCAAAGTGCTGACTAAATTTTTTAGTGAGGCTGCCTTTGATTTTAATGATTATAGCTACTGAAAATGACCATTCTGAGAGAAGTGTTTCTATCTTGAAACTTGGCTTTTGATTTAGAGTACATTTTCTGGATTTATTTTTTATGCTGTAAGGGGTGTTAGGAGTTTACTAACATTTTTCAGTCAGTCTTTGCTTTTAGTCAAAGATGGTTGACTATGGGCAAAGAACAATTGCAAAATAAACAGATAGATAACAAACAGGCTTAAACCATATTATAAATGTGTTGAGTTACTGGAATATTTTAATTCTGTTAATCAAAGAATATGTGAAACAACCATCATGAGTTATGGGATTCCAAGAAGATAGACTTTTTTTGTTGTTTCTGAAGTGCAGAACAACAGCAATGCAAGCTGTTGCTCTGCAGGCAGAATAAAAAGCACAGTGACATTTTAAAATGTTTGTGCAGAGGAAAAGTCGTCACTTTTGTGCAGAGGCCCAGACCTCGCCTGTATTCATAGAAGAGGACAGTGGATAGAGTTGGAAACTGGGCTGAGAGAGTGGGGGGGGGGGACAAAGTAGCCACAGGCTGGACTTGAACCCGGGGCACCTGTGTACATGGGGCATGCTTTAACGGCCATCTGCGCCCCATATTACTGAAAGTTTGCTAATCACTGCTAAGGTTAAGGACAACTGGCTTTAGCTTTGTAGCATTAGCTTACCATATCATCTTTTCAACAAAGTCTTAGCATTTTTGTTCTTTGATGTCAGACCTGGTTTTAACTGTAGGGAAAGGCTGTAGTCAGGGGTAGAAAGTACCTATCTAAATTTATACATGTTATTGAATTTAGTAGTCTTTTTGGCTTGTACCTTTTTTGACTACATTTTGAAATTAGTACCTATAATTCTACTTAAAGGTGCAGTGTTTAATATTTAGCCTAGTAGCATTTAGCTGAACAAACTTGGTAAAATAAAGCAAAATATTTCTAAGATGGTCTATCTAAATAGGTGTTTAGTCATCTAAATTCAAAAATAGCTATTTTGAAAAAAAAAACAAAAAAAAACCCAACTCAGAATAAACCTTTAATTCATACATAGGGAGGGTCCCCTCCATGGGTGCCACCATCTTGGATTTTTACATGTTTCGATGGTAACATAGAGGAAAAAAGGAAAAAGGATAAATAAAGTTATTGTATTGTATTCACATTGCAGATACACATTGAATTCAACTGGTTGCCACAGTTTCCAGCAGAGAAATGCAATCTAGAACCCACTTCTAGATGTTGATATTCAGTTTTACACACAGCACCTTTAAGTAAATCTTAACCAGAGTAACTGAATTGAGCATAATAGTCATGTACTTTTTCCACCTCTGGTTGTAGTTACACAAAGGCAAGGGTTAGGGCTTAGCAATAGATCAATTTGGAGGATGTTTGACAGGTGATTGTTCGAAATCAATGCAGCTTATATTATCTGCCGTTATTAGTTTGCAGGCATTGCTCCATATTTATATCAATAATCAATAATTTAACACACCCACATAGGAGATTTTGCTGATCGGATAGTTACGTTTCTCTCATCTGTCATGCAGGCCTTTGAGGGTTTTTTTCCACATTTTAATACTTCCTCTACCACTGAGCATAACCAACCACAAAAACTAAACTGAATGCTTTCTTTGTTCAGATTTTGTGGGGCATTTAATGTTCTTTTTTTTTATTTGCCCCAAATTATCAAATAAAATCAATTTCTTATGGAGCTGCACCATGATGGATTAGGCTTTAGGCTTTTGACCACAAACAATTTTCCCAGTCTACGTCATTTGTTCCCCTTTCTCTCTGCTCTAATTTCCTGCCATGTCTCTGCTGTTAGCTATCCAATTTCATCTTAAAGTTCATAAAAGAATAAAACTCTCTCTGTAATGCACTAAGACACATTCACTTTCATAAAGGTGTTCTGCACCGCTGCGGCTTTGTTCTTCCCAAAAGGCAGGAAACACGTTCTGCAAATTTAATTTTCCATTTATCTAATTCTCAAGAGTCCATAAGAAAAAAAGATCAGGCTGTTACATTTCAAATAATCTACAGAGCCTGAATTAAAACCCACTTTTAATAAGCATCAGATTCCTTTTTAATTTAATCATTTATTCTTTACCCCTTTCTAACGTGCACACAGAGAAAAAAGGGCTGAGTGCTATTAATTATACGATTATAATGAACCGTGGGGGGAAACTGAGGGCTTCTGGCTTGTGTGCATCAAACCCAATAAGGGGATCACATTTCCGATTAGCTTAACAGCGTTCTGCAGCATTCATCGGCTAAAATATTCAACTCCCACACACTGGCTGCTCTCTTTTCTCCCCTAAGTCTAACAAAATGTCACACACTACATTGAACATACTATGAAAAAAGGAGAATTCAGTCTTTCTAATTATTAATGGAGGGCCATACACGTATGGTGTTAAAACCGAATCGTTTACAATATGATATGATGATCCAATATTATGTGATATTACTCCGAATCATTAAAAAGGATATTTAAATCTGAAGACTAGTTGTTTCTGACTAGTGGCTTCTGATTTTCTTTTATGATTTGATCTAGTCTGTTGCCCTGTTTGTTGTAAATGGTCTGAATAGTCTTACACAAAAATTTGGTTGGGTGTTGTCTTTTTTATATTTGCTAGGACTGAATACAACACAGCCATACCATACCATACCATACTATACCATATCACACCATACCATACCACACCACACCACACCATAACATACCATACCATACCACACCATACCATACCACACCACACCATACCACACCACAC